>NC_047029.1:7561313-8761313 GCF_902652985.1 Pecten maximus | reverse complement strand
CAGGCTCCTCCGCATGGTGCTATAAACAAGTGAAAACATTATATACCAAGTAAATCTTAGAAATGTTTGAAAAAATTAGATATTAAGTAAGCCTTCTACGGATGACTTATATGTAGCAAATATATAATATTGAACGCCTTAAAATGCAGAAAGTGCCATTTGATAATGTACTGAGTTGACACATAAGTTCATACTGTAATATATTACTTTTGTAGAAAAATCTAATTATCGTAAAGATGCAAGACAATCAAATTTAGAAACATATTTGATATATTTAATCACTTTATATTATACGTTATAAGGTTATTGGCTTGTGTGTCTTACCGTCGTCGCTATCAATGGTCACAGTGGTTGTCGTGAGTGATCCGAGTGATCCGTCATTGTTAACAGATACTAGTGACACTGTGAACGATTCGTCAGTTTCATACACCTGGAAATGTTACGTTTAAGAGTAAGATAATATACACTATATGATCAATTTTTATTGCGATACTTTAAACATTAAGATTTCGTTAAAAGTACATCTACATATGCTATTGTGTTATGTTTCCAAGTTAACATGTATAAAACTTGATAGATACATGTGGTTTATTGCGTTGCATTTTAAAGTAAAATGTTATAATGTTTAGGGTGCACATCAATAATTTAATATCAATTAAAAACAATAAATCTGTTTCATCTCTTCCACTCTATCAATATCACACTATCATCATTTCACGTATTGTTAACACTTTTTAAGAAGATTGTAGTTAATCAATTAGTTATAAATTCTTAACGATTTATCAATACTAGAGAAGTAATCAGGGAAACAAAATGGTGAGTAAAAATTATTAGTAAAATAGGCAAAAGCCGACACAACATCAAACAAGCCAATTGATTTAAATGTTAACTGGAACCATATACCTTGTCATTGACAATCTTGATATTAATTTTCAAGCTTTTAACTCCACTCTTAAAGTTCAAAGATCCTTTCGTGCCAACGTAGTCACTCTTCTGTAAAGCACTTCCGTCGTTGGATACCCATGACACCACGTTGGAACTAGAACTGCCGCCAGTTCTGACAACTTCTATCTGTACCTGACCTACATTCTCTTTTACTGAGTAGCTTAGGCGCACGAGTGAGAACACGCTTGGTTCTGAAACACAAGTGAGTGTTTGATGTTATGTTTGAATATCATGATGCAGTTTAACGTCATTATCCTGAATTCTGATTTCTCGATACTTTAATCTGTAATTATTTCTATGGTACATTTGGCCAAACGTATATACCTTTTATTTAAAGATGTTTTTGTCAAATCATAATTATTTAACTGTTTTATCTAGGTATCTCAATTATCAAACAGTGTGCAGTCCAGCCTGTACATGAAGGTCATTTCAAGGAGCAGATAACTGTGAACTCAAGGTAGATGTTCAGAAGCGGAAAACATGCCTTTTATGATGTTTGGTAACAAGTTCCGCTGTATAAAAGTTCGTTTATGGAGTATGAACACGAAGAATGTCACTTACTGCTACAGCCTTTGTACGGATCCCCGAAAAATCCCGTCTTACATTGACACTTGTTATTGTCGTTACAGAAAGCGTTCTCTCTACATTTTCCTTTGCATGGAACTGCAAAATGATACAACTATGCGTATTTTTCACCCATCAATTAAAACACGACAACAACAAAAAAACAACAACAAATCATTACTTATGTGAGAATGGTGTATCATTATCAAAATATATTCGCGCAGGACTACATTATATATTTGAAGGAATACCTACCGTCACATCCTTTGTAAGGATCTCCGACAAAGCCTTCCAGACAGCGACACCTATTGTCGGATTTTTCACAATAAGCATTCTTCTTACATTTTCCGTCGCATGGCTCTGAACGGTAGAGATGAGAGATTGATTAGAAATAATTCCACTACAAACAATAAACTTTTTATTTGCCGAAATGAGTGCAAATTGATTTTGTCAAATAATAAACGTAACCATAATGTTACCAGGTGATAAAAATAGAATCGTACAAATAAGCACATTTTGATATTAATTGAGAGTTAGAAGTAGTACAGCCAGAATGACTTACTTCCGCATTTTACATAAGGATCACCAACAAGTCCTTTCTTGCATTTACATTTGTTGTCTGTGTCGCAATAGGCATCTTTAACACATTTGTCATCACACGGCTCTGAAAATAACGAGTGATAGTGTAAATTTTAGGTTGATTCAGTATTTAGTATAACGTTACTCTTATTATATATGTTTTCACCAGAACGTCAAATAACTGATTTATTATTAGAATGAATTATTTTAATATTGATGAGGGTTATTATTATGAATATCCACGTCATTAGTTAAAATGATTATTATTCTATGGAACGCAATTCAAGAAATAATAACCTATTCTTTATAGGACATTTTAATCGTTTAAAAACAAACATAAATTTCTAAATTCTAAATGTCACCTCTAATAATTGATATCAAATGAAGAATGCTACTCACTTCTACAGCCAACAGTTGGGTCCCCCATGTATCCTTTGTTACATTGACACTTGTTGTCTTTCTTATTACAGAAGGCATTCTCTCTACAGGCGTCGTCACATGGTTCTAAGACGAGATTATGATTATTGATATTAAAGTAAATAAAAATATTATGAGATATGATTTTGATTTACGAGTTGATCTGATAATGGTCAATTTTTAGACATGACATTACGCAAGTGACAAGTACGCAAAACGTAATTCAGTATTCAAAAAGAAATCTACATTTTGAATAGATCAATACAAAGACAATTATCCTGTTACTGTTGACTTTTTTTTTAAACAAATGTATCATTTGGTCCAAAGACAAAAAGAATGATATATCAAAAGGAGTAGAATTATGATAATAAATCAAATGAAATGAGTATCACATACTGGCACATCTGGTGTAAGGGTCTCCAACAAGTCCGGGGTTACAGTAACATTTGTTGTCCCTGCTTTTACAGAAGGCGTTGTACACACATTTACCGCCGCATGGAACTGTCAATTTCGAAAATCTTGTTTTTGTAATTTTCGAAAAAACCCACAACAAACACAATATCGATAGTAAATCACTCAGGTTAATGATTATATTTAAAGAGTGAATTTCTGAAAAAAGTTATCATCATGACCTTATTCACAATCAAACAATAATTACCATTGATTGACATTCTGAACCATTCTACGACCTTTGCGTTTGTTTATTGATACCTTTCGGGCTCACAATATACTTCAAAGTAACAAACAACTAATTATCATTTTTTGAAACTTACCGTCACAACCATCCGTGTAAGGGTTACCAATAAAGCCTTCATTACACACACATTTGTTGGTTTTACGATCACAATTGGCGTTTGATGGACAGCTTCCTCCACATGGCACTGTCGAAATAGCGGTATATATCACGGAAAAGCAAAAACAATGAAAAATACATATAACTAAATGCATACAATCATTTTGTTGATAATTATACTTTTTATACCCAAGACTGATATTGTGCAATGTAGGAGTTCATCCATCATAAAAGAGTAATAGTATTTACCAAAATGTTAGGGGTTCGCAAATGACTGGTGTCGGATTTTGTTAAAATGAACGTCAAGACATATTATTGTATCATTTAACTATTACATAATGCTTATGTGTAAGATTGTAGGCAATGATAAATCTAATATAAGAACCAGGAGAAACTCCACAATCCAGTTTGAAAGATAATATTATTGAAACCCTATTTGTCCTATACTGTATTTGTTTTATCTACTGCTCATATCATTCTTTATCAAGGTAGGACTATAAATCGGCAACAGTTCTGGCTATTACATGGAGACTTAACGCGAACATACTGCAACCTCCAACTACATGCGTGTCGCACGCACAATATGACGTCATCAAATTACCTTAGCTGTTGTTAGGATGTTAAACAATTGTAAACCAAACTCAGTCGTTTACTCACGTTCACAGCCTTTGTACGCGTTTCCGATGTAACCATCATTACACTGGCACTTGTTATCCGAGTTACAATATGCATTGGCCTTACATTTGTTGTCACATGGGACTGTGAAATATGAAAGTTTTATGTTAATATGTGTTTCACGTTCAAACACTTATAAATATATTCGCAATTAGAGAATAGGTATGTAAGGGATAGATAATACTTACTCTATGTATACACGTATTTTGGATTTTTTTTTATCATTTTTTATTCACGGAAGCAGTCGTGAGTATACTAAATTGAAAATGTTCGAGGTATTAATAATTTGAATACCTTTTACATGATTATAATCTGAAATATTTCCTTTCTGTAACTTTAAGATGACCTACTAACTAGAAAGTGTATGATATAAGAATATACTTCTGTACAACTGTTACATATTCCGTCACCACAATCTTATGTTAGCTTATTTCCCTAAAGCATTTACTCACTGTAACACTTTGTCAAAGCACTTCCACTGTACCCTTCTTTACACTCGCACTGGTTGGTTATTTCGTTACAGACAGCATTGGCGATGCATTTACCCCCGCAAGGCACTGAATTGAATGGTTATAAAAAACATAATGATATAAAGAAGTTTCAGATGTTCATATTTTGTTCATTGAAGCAATTGAATATCTGTTTTTGTTTGTTTTTTGTTGCTGTTTTTTTTTTACATTATCAACTTGCAAATTATACCTAACAAAGGATATTGTTTTCTAGTAACAAAAAGTATATTTCAGAATAGATTCTACGCCTACATATCATTTCCTTAAAGTGACAGATAATAATAAACTTCAATATTTTTTTTATTTTAAAACGAAAACTACAAATGAATGGCTACTAGTTTCTTTTCAAATATTAAAAGCAAATGTTACTAACTAACGGCGCCTTACTGACTGATGAGAGCGAAGACCGACTTACCGTCACATCCGACACTTGAGTAGGGATCACCGACCATGCCATTCTTACAGGAACATACAAATTCCTCCACGTCACAGACGGAATTTTGTCCACATTTGTCCCAACATGGTTCTGGAATTCAATAGAATAATTGTATTTCATGTCGGAATGTCATCTGTATGCATAGACATTAACTATATTGATATTTCGAGTAATTGGAGACTGTTGTTTTCATTTCATCAATAACGACTTCATTACTTAAATATGCAGTCGACTGAAAGTGGAAAGAAATTCGTCGTAGCATGATATACTTTTCTATAGTTCTGTTATTTGCAGAATACAAAGGAATCATTATAAAAGGGAAATCATATTTTATATCAGTATGTGGTAAATGATTTCAGAAACAAAACAAAAATATATATTATCGATACACTGTAACTGCTTTCCGTACAATTGGTCGCCAAGGTATGATGATATATGATTGGATATATCAGATCACACATTATGTGACAAACATAAAAACAAGACTTGATATAACACAATACTATGGTGCATGCATTCGGTTAACACTTCTTCTATTTAACGAAGTGCTAGTTGTAACGCAAATATACATGCATGCTGCTATTTTTGAGATATATAGAAAATAAAACATGAATACTGGGTATTGCTAAAGCAATACATGTCCTCTACCGCAAACTGCAATAGTGACCTTGCCCTTGGCCGAAAAACTCTGAAACTCGGACCTTTTCCGAGATGTTATGGTCCTTTGTCATTGTGTAGAAAAGTATAAAAATAATAATAGGTAACAAATTGTTGAGGGATTTTAAAAGAAAGCCTTAAAAGAGAGAAAACGTTTTAGTGATAATACAGATGTATGATTTAAAACATAAATTTTGAATATTGGCGTATGAATATAACAGTAAAGAAATGGCAGTAAATAAAGAATAGAAAATAAACCTTCTGCCGTAAAAAATGATTTTTTAGAAAGTGTTATATATATAATCTTAATGTTTATATATGTATTAAATATAAGTATCATATTGATTATGCTTGTCGTGTATTCTAATGTTCGGCGCACTATTTGTTCAGCGAAAGAACACGGGCAGGCGGTTGACAGGACGATAAAGGCGGGAACATTTGAATTCCGTTAATAAATAGAGAAATGGGATTTAAAATCATAAGTGATAAATATAAGTATTGAACTACATTCAGTTGGTATTCATAAATATATGAATGCAAACTGGACAAAGGCAAATTTAACATGAAGCGTTATATACCTTGGTGTGTTCAATGCTCATTACTCTTTATGATAAAGAAAGTGTTGAGCACGTTAAGAATACTTACGAACACAGGGGTGTTTGCTGTCGCCTTTGTAGCTAGGTTTACACACACAGCGTCCATTTATGAGGTTAGCGTTTTCACAGCACCAGGTTTTCGTTCCGGCACCTCCTCCCATTCCGCCCATTCCTCCCATTCCGCCCATTCCTCCCATTCCACCCATTCCCCCACTTCCATAAGGATCTTGAGCGTAGTGGTCGGCCACTGAATATCAAAATGGCATAAAATCAAGCATTGGATTGATTTCTTGATAATCATTGAAGGGGTAACACTTACAACTGAATATCCTTGAAGTGTCCGGTAAAAAGTAAATAACATTAGCTTTGGGTAAAAAACACATATGCTAAATTATCATTTCATTACATTACAGATTTGCAAATTAAGGAATTGGCAAATACGCTATATGTGCAACAGAAAAAAATAAGAAAGTGAAATAGGCAGTCAAAATATAAAGCAATACTTCTATAACTCGATTGAAATATTTCTACTTTAATTCCTACAATATTTCTACATCGGTATGGTACCAATAAAAACAGTTCAGAGCAATGATCTTCCACACATGATCACTCTCTGGCTATCTTAATATCTAAAAGCTTAACCATATAAACATACACATAATATACTATCAAAATCACAATTGACTTATTGTTGATGTACCGTTATATCCTTTAAATAATAAATTGACAAAGATTTTAAGGAAAAAGAATTGACCAAGAACTGGTATATTGAAACTTACAAGCAGAAGCGACCAACGTCAGCGTGAATATCCAGAGGCCGAGACCCTGAGACTGTTTGGGGAAAGCCATGATTTCGAAATGATGATTGAGCCCAAAGTTGAGACAGACAATATCCTTTTTATATCGAGTATAACAGCTTGTATCACTATCCCATGGAGTCAGTAGTGGCATCTGGTTCGAAAGGGCATTTTACGTGTTATTTATTTTTGACAAAGACCTATGTCATTTAGATGAAATATAAGATTTAAGAAGAATATGATTATGCAAAAAGGTATACAATTAATGAGCGTATTATACAAATATATAAAATCGCCTTACTGCGATTTATCGCTCAACAGATGTGTTCAAAAAAATTGCCGAAGTAAGACGCCCGTCTAAAATAGTAACACTTTCGCTAATCGATACAGGATATTGAATAATGTACTACTGGACTGAAGAAGTTTGAAAAACAAATTATGATATTATTATTTTGGAGTAATTTTTGACAAAAAACAAGTTTTTTTTCTGACAATATGCATTCTTTAATTTACAGCTCTATGGAGTTGTTTTCTATAAATTTATACTAAATCGTAATAGTTAACATAATTCGATAGAGTCGACCTTCCTTTATGTTTATTGTTTTATGTTCATCCATTGTGGTTTGTATTGCAGTTGCCTTCATCTCTCTTTGAGATTCTTAAATTTTATTTAGATTCTTAACATATAATATTGGTGAAAATAACATGTTTCATTATTTCATTTTGCATCGTCTTTATGTAAAACAATAGTTGATTCGTTTGTTACCATAATAATCATAAATAAAAAAAATTATATCTGCGGATAAGGTGAAGATTGATACATTAAAGTAAACTGCAAGATACAATGGATTGCAAAATCAAAAATGAGAAATATAGCGTCGATAAACAAATTCGTATCAAGTTAATCCTCGTAAATTTTTTTTATCAGACCAGGGGCTGAAATAATCTGTTCCATTTCTTTCAACATAATCACCATTCGATGATAACGAACTTCTCGTTTTTCCTTGTTGGGTTATATATATATAATATGATTCTGACATGTTCAACCAATAAACACTTTTCTGGTGACTAGAGGACCAGTGGTCTAGTGGTATGACACAGGGCTAAGTGATCAAAGAGTCTTTAGTTCGAGAATCGGCACGGACACGATACTATACCCCGTTGCGTTCCAGTTGACCCGGCTGCAAATTAGTACGTGATTAAGCAGTGCAAGAATTGTGTGTTAGCGCGAAATGGCAGCTCCGGCTGTTTAGCTCCCCAGGAAGTTTCTGGATTTTGCTGATTGTTAAAAGGCCAAAACAGCCTTAGGTTATAATCTGTGAACGACTATGCTGCTGTGATAAAACGGCGTATAAGAACGCCATTATTATGAGTGTTATATAGGCTACCAGAAACCTTCGATACTTATGATGTTAAAAATATAAACCCTGTTAAAACGTACACATACATAATATACCACACACAAATATTACAGAAAGGGTACACTTCTCATACGTTGGAATCAATTGTATTATACGTTGTGAGTTTACATTGATGTGGAGTTTTGTTTTATTATTTGATGTATATCATATTCATTGATCTACTCATATTGAAGGATTACATTAACTTTTGTATTTTGTACAATTTACATTTGTTCATGTATTTGTGAATGCAATGTATAACTCTCGATAAAGATGATACTATTTTGCTTTACTATACATACTTTCTCTGAAAGCGAAATTTAATAAATACAGCAGGCCCACAAGAGTATATAAGAAAATGAAAATCCCGCACAAAAATACATCAAGCAGTATGCTCAGATTTCTTGTCGACTAAGCATCTGCGAGGGTTTGAAAAAAATAATCGCCATTATGAGGCACAACACCATTTGCATACTGTCGATGACCTTTGCATAATCTGACACAGATGTTATGACACCAATAAATCAAACTAGAACGTAATGGTCCATACGGTTTAATTTTTAGGGTTTGTCGTATTCAGGTATGACTACAACGAAAAACATTTACTTCAATATCATTGGCTCTCAAAATAATCAATAAAACAAATACATGAGGTTGTTTTTCACTTTTTAAAATACCGTTTTAATTTTTTACTCATTCCTCAAGCATGAATCTGTTCTACTAAGCAAGAACGTTGCTCAATAGTTTCTGCCTGAACTGATTTCAGGAGTAAGGTAAGTCCATATTCAACTTCTATCTTAACATTCATGAACAAATTTAATTTCGTTACTAATTATTATATAATAAATTTTTCTTTGTTTTCATGGTAAATACTCAAATGTGATTGGTCGAAAAATTCTTTTCATTCTTCTATGAAAGAAATTCCGAGAATGGCGCGAAAAATGTGACGTCACAATACGACAATTAACGTTGCGATTTGAGAAAAAGAATCCCATTTAAAACCAGTAAAATTGTACATAAAACATGTTTTGAATTAGAAAATCATTTTCAAAAATTAATTATAAGCGTTGATGTCAATTATTTTTTAGTTTCATCGGGGTATGAAACAAATTTTGTTTGCAAACTTCTGTAAAAATCCGCTACGCGGATTCATACAGTTTACAAACAAAATTTGTTTCATACCCCGATGAAACTAAAAAAAAAATGACATCAATGCTTAAATAGAGAAAAATGTATCAAAATGTAATAAGTTGTTTGTTGAATAAGCATTTAATGAGATGAAAGAGAGCCGGAGAGTTCATATAACATCAAACAGGTTGTGTAAACAATCTATCCATCTATCAGTTAAACCAACTGCTTCAAAACTATGGCAATTGTGAATAATTGTATAACAATCATGACGAGACCCCAGAGTACAAACAATTATTTGTGCGTTTAATATACGCTCGATGGTCAGGTGACACAGTGGCAACGCACTTGCCATTTACCTTGGCGGCAGGGGTTCGATTCCCCGATAGGACGTGAAAATGTATGGGTCCACCTGCCCGACCACGTGGATTTTCCACGGGTACTCCCGTTTTCTCCCACAATTACACCTCTCGAGTGCTTTTATCCGTGCCAACAAGCGTGATTATGTTGTAAACAAATTAAGTTTAAATAAAGCAAAGCAATGTCGATATAGTTTATTAAGTACAATGCATACAAGTTAAACAGCAGAAAGCGTAATGTATATTACAAAGACAGTAAGGATTTACAGTGCTTTCTTTCGCTCAAGATCAGTGTTCATTTGAGCTACCATCCCCGTTGTTGTGATGGTGCCCTCCTTAACAAAAAAAACCAAATGTACATCCTTCCGTGTCGTACGGATTTCCGGCATATCCCTCATCACACATGTATCTGTTGGTAATGATGACGTCACAGTGGGAGTGTTGGATATTCCTTCACCGTCCATCACATGCTACTGCAGAGAAAAGAGATATGTTTATTGTTGTATCATAAATCAAATGATATTCAACATTTTCAAAATTCACTGCAGGGATTGTAAAAACGCATATAAAATGTACATAAAAAAGCATGGTTCAATACAAATGGAAAATCAAATCCAAAAACAGAATGCATCATAGAAATGGATTTTAACATACTTTAATTGCAAATATACAAATGGAATCAGATACACAAGTTAAACAACTTCCATGCCCGTCGTTTATGTCAAAAACATATCTATACTGGACTACAGAATTGAATTGATACGTTTACGGTTTACAGATATGAATTAATCAGACTCCTTATTAGCCATTTTATCAGTTTTTGTAACAATATACATCCACATTGATCAGTATATTAGCATATGAAGGGGCCGCGGTGGCCGAGTGGTTAAGGTGTCCCGACACTTTAACACTAGCCCTCCACCTCTGGGTTGCGAGTTCGAAACCTACGTGGGGCAGTTGCCAGGTACTGACCGTAGGCCGGTGGTTTTTCTCCGGGTACTCGGCTTTCCTCCACCTCCAAAACCTGGCCCGTCCTTAAATGACCCTGGCTGTTAATAGGACGTTAAACAACAAACAAATTAGCATATGAAATCATCAATTTTAATCAGTGTGTGGTTTATATAAATATAATACTGTATGTAATGCTAAAGAAAATTGACCAATTACACTGCTGTATACTTTTATAGTACGGTACTTCCACATTTCTTAGTGGCATCTCCTATGAGTCCTTTGTTACATTTACGTGTAGGGTACGCTATCACAATAGGCATTGTATACACAGACTCCGTAACACGGTACTATATTAAATATATCAAAGAATTCGGTCAAACAAAATGTATTTCAGGTCAATGTTCTTCTTTTGAATTACTAAACTCAATATCATTACAGTTATGTAATCGCACAACGTTCCACGATGTGCGATGTGCTCACGATGTCTGCACGATGTGAGCACGAAGTCTGCACGATGTGCGATATGTGCGATACGGATGGTGCAGGAAAATGTGCGCACGATGGGCGATTGGAACGGTATTTGTGCGATAGGCATCGTGGTAGATATAAAATGAGGAATGCATCATCTAATTTTTTAAACGTGTGGAACGATTGTAAAAGATATACAACCATTAACATTTTACGAGGCAGCTAATTACCATATTTTTGTTGAAATATATGCAATAATTATTAGGAATGAAACTAAATACCGGTGTATAATTAGATAAGTAATCTAAATTTTTTTGTTATCTAAATTATTTTTTAAAGAACTTTATATAATTTTCTCGGACGTCGTCGAGGACACCTATAGGCCTAGGAAATCGAAAAAATGTGTATTCCGCGAGGTTATATCAGAGACATATATAGATATATATGTCTCTGGTTATATACAGGCTATTTAATACATGTAGAACAAAACAACAGATAAGACGACTTATTTTGAATAGAAACATTTCTTTTTTGTTCAAAAATACATAATATATGTAATTTATGTATTAAGTAAGATAAATAATCGTAGTGGAGTCCGTCTACCATTCTGGTGCATGTACATGTAGATGTATCACCAGGTCGTCGAAAACATCACGAATACTTGCGAGACAAAATGACGGTACTTAAATGGCAAAAAATTAACAGGTCATACATATTCCATGAATGAAAACAATTGTTATGCAGCACGCATATATAATAGCGACCATATCTTATATCATAATTTTAATTTTTTTTTCGTATATGTTTTCGTATAACTAGCTATTTCGTAATATTCATAAACATATCGTTATCAGTAGGTAACATGCAATGCTTTAGCAATACCAATCATGCTTGTTTTTCCTGAATGTCATTGGTTTTTAAACCTTATCTTTGTGTGACACAAAACTACATGTTGTTTATTTTTACTACTGACAAGAACAACCGACCTTGGGTTCCCGATAAATCCTTTGTTACATTAACACTCGTTTTATTTCTCGTCACATTAGGCATTGTTCACATGGTTCTATGGAAGCTTTCCTTACAGGGGCGAATGCTCAAATAAAGGCCGAAAGTGACGCAGTGTCGTCGGATACATTACGGAATTCGGCAGTCTGTTAATGTTGTCTCTTTCTAAATCAAATACTGTTTCACTAATATTTTGGGAGGACAATTAGTGACGGTTTTATTTGACCAATATAACAAAAGAATATTTTTTCCATAATGTCTCTGAAATGATGTATCATATCAAGCAATCTAATTAAAATCTAGATTGTCATTCTCACTACGTTACATGTTCATAATAGATTGCTTGATATGATACATCATTTCAGAGACATTCTGGAAAATATATTCTGGAAAAAAATATTCTTTTGTTATATTGCTTTATTTTTGGCTAAATGATGATGATGATGATGATGATGATGTTAGATGGAAATATATTACCCTCCATTTATGTGCTGTTATCATTGTCGATAGCTAAAACGAATCTGATATGGCAGCAGTAGTTATTGCAGGACAGTTATAAACGGCATTATCTATCAAACATGGCATTTACACCGTTTTATTTTTAATGTAGAATTCATCAGGACATCTGACACATCCCTTCCATTTTGTGTTTTTAATAATGTACTCAGGAGGGCATGCAGGTAATTACTGTAATATAATTATAATATGCTTGGCTGCTCTGTTCCGAACTATAAATCGGCAAAAGATCCGGCCTATCACAAGGTTTGGTTTGGTTTGGTTTATTTTGTTTAACGTCCTATTAACAGCTAAGGTCATTTAAGGACGGCCTCCCGTGCGTGCGACATGTAGGCGTGTGGTGAGTGCGTATGTGTGTTTTGGGAGGCTGCGGTATGTTTGTGTGAAGTCTCCTTGTGGTAGGCCGGGACTTTTGCCGATTTATAGTGCTACCTCACTGGAGCATACTGCCGAAGACACCCAGCAGCACATCCCACCCGGTCACATTATACTGACAACGGGTGAACCAGTCGTCCCACTCCAAATATGCTGAGCGCTAATCAGGAGTAGCAACTACCATTTTTAAAGACTCTGGTATGTCTCGGCCAGGGGACAGAACCCAAAGCCTATCACAAGGAGACTTAACACGAACATACCACATACCGCAGCCTCCAATGCCGTCCTTAAATGACCTTAGCTGTTAAAGGGACGTTTCACAAAATAAACCAAACCAAACCAACCATCCGAAAAAAAACTCCTTTGATCAGGTGTCACTTTTCATAACGCTCCAGTGTTTTTATTGATATAATCATAATATACAATTTGTTACCACAGGTATCAAAAGAGGAGCGACGATATCAGGGGACAGGATATGATGACCGACACAATAGAGGAAGTGTTCAACTAGCCGTCCAGTTATATAATGGTATAATAACATGGCTGTATTTTCTGTTGTAACATATTTCAGTAATACATTACGTACGCATGATAAGGCGTCTATATTTGCTGTAAAATTGCAAGATTATCAAGACATCGACAGAAGGGAGATAACTCGCGCAAGATCAGTTTTTTTCAATCTAATTAAAATCAAGATGGCCATTCTCACTACGTTACAACCATCTAGATTTTAACTAGATTGAATTTTTTTTAACATTCAGGGCCCAGTTGCTCAAAAGGTGATTAGCTTAATCACTCGATTAGTGAAAATCTCATTTCTCCTTTTCTTCAAAACCTGAGTGTGTGTATTCCTGAAAATGGTCAGGTAGGAAGAGACTGAGAAGTGTTATCGTTTTATAAAATTTTGTCAAGTTAGTTTTACCGGAAATTATTTAATTATGATTTTAAAATTGTTGTTAAACTGTGATTAGCCTAATCACCCTTTGAACAACTGGGCTCTGGTCTGTTTATTTTGATCGTGTAAATATGCTGTTATCGCAACTTACCTAGTTATGTTCCTGTGTATGTAGGTGGTAAATCTGGTGTTATTTTGTAATAACACTATTTTGTAATAACACTTTCAAATGATGAACGGTCATTGATGCTACACATGTACTTACGAAGAAAACCTTTGTCCCCATTTTCACGAAAAATGGAATAACTCTCAGGTGAATACCATATACTAGAGATACTTTATACAGTGTTAATTGCATATCCATAATGAGTACGATTTAAAAAAAAAAAATTAAAAAAAAAAATATCATAATGCGGAAATCTGGAAAGGATCGATGTTGACAATAACCAATGTTGAAAGTAGAAGGGGGTGCCTATCCCATTCATATGATCGATACCGTTTTTTTTTTATTTTGTTTTTGTTTTTTTTAACAATGGTAAATTCTAAAATTATAATTAAAACTGAATTATGCCTGTCACTTTGCCTTCGCACTTGATTCATGCATCGGGTGTCACCACAACCATCCAGCACAGTATAACTCCGCGAGAACTTGTCATGGCAATATCCAAAAGTAGCTACTGATTTTAGAATACCAAAAATCAGTTAAAATATTAACACAAAAACGAGATTACACATGATCGCATATGGATCCCACAAGGCACAAACACGTGTGTCATGTGAACAAAAGGTGTGACTAACATGTAAATGAAGGAATTGACAATAAAAATAGCACCACGATAAGATAAATACACAATAACCTCGTACATTCATTTATGCTGGTTCAATGAGGTAATATGAAATTTTAACAAACCATGGTAGCAAGTGTTACTTCGAGCATGACATCAGTATTAAAATGTCGAGTAGAAGCAGGGTGAATTACTCGTTCGACTCGACCGAGGCGGCGTCCTTCGTTCTCCGCCATCTTTCCATCTTGTCGATATTTAAACGTCTTTATCACATTTACCGTCTTGTAGTTTCCTCCTTTTTCTCGCTGATTCCGTTTTCAATGACTTATCAGCTAATCGCTTACACGGAAAGGTTACTTTCGGCCGTCCGTCATTTTTTCGTTCGTTCTCGAATTTAAATAACTTGTCTGCGCATGCTCGTGTTGACAGTCCTTGATAGCGATTAATTTTCTTACTTTATTACCAATTTACATTTAAAAATAATTCATTTTTAAAGAACTTTGGGTTATATGTGGTCTTATGCTAAAGTTTATAATTTATACCATTTTGGAAAGATAAAGATTTTCGTTTAGATAGTATAAACAAATTCATTTAAACTAGGCACACATGATTACGGCACTATTTAGGGATTTAAATCCACCAGCAAAGCTTGCATCCAACCGCAACAATGTACAGTCATGGAACAAAAGACATTTCATCTGTTATCTTTGATATTCGTCTTCTTTAAAAAAAAACCTCTGTTGCGAGGACGTAAAATTTCGTAAAATTAACTATGCAATCCACACCTGTTTTAAAGGTGTTTAAAGCGACTATAACGGTATATGTCATAATCATTAAACGATCATTTCGTCTTATACATCGTGAAATGGGTTTAAGATAAAGCGATACACGAGCCAACCCTGTGGAAAATACTCTATAAATATGTTTACATGGTTTTAAACAAATCCTTACTTCTGTTGATGGGTGATAGCAATGCTACAAGGAAAAAGCCGGAGTTACACGGAGAGAGGCGGACTTACACGGAGAAATCCGATTGGAGTCGCAGGGTCAAAGGTGAGGTAGTGTCAAGGGAGACAGCAGGAAAATAAAAATGACAAACTTTTGTGGTTACTAATTCTATTTTATTTTTTCTATTCTTATCTACACTTTAAACCCGGACACTGCGTGGTTAGCCTAAAACATGAACTTACATATATAATTAAATGTATGTGTTTTTATGTCTGTGTATGTCAGCCCTCATTCTGCGGTTAATCTGTAATAAAATGAATACACTTATGACTGTTGTGAAATGTAGGTTATTTTTTTTATTAGTTTTCGATTGCAAAATTTATACAAAATAATGACCCATCAAAGATTTAAACAAAACTTGAGTAGTTTTTTGATGGTCTAGAGAATGATTTCTTCAGTGTACAGTAAACAATGTGTATGTAAACAATGTGCACAGTAAACAATGTGACAGTAAACAATGTGTACAGTAAACAATGTGTACAATGTACAATGTTTAAGACATAATCAATGATTTAGAACGGTGATTGTATTTCGAGTAAATGTTTCTAAGGATACACAGAGTAACTGAATAGCTCTTGAATATAAATAAATCGCACTGACTACACACTAGATTTAGGACTTATCGGTGATGCCAAACCTAGAAACATAGAATCGAAATCGTAAACATCAACAACAAAAATTACACAGATGTTAAAGTTAACCAAATGGCAGGTTCATTAACCCCATGATTTTTATAAATTAGTTATCAGTTTCAGACAAGAACTTAAAACAAGAGATCCCAGAGGGATCTTGGCGCCCACCATTGAATGATCTTTATAGGTTCCATGTCAGATTGATCTTTTCCCTACTTTTCCCTTCCTCTAAGTCTTACTTATCTGTGTAAATTCAGAAACAGCCCTCTAGTACTTTTCAAACAAGGGGAACCTATATACAGAATTTAAGATTTAGCTATAATGGCTGTCTGTCGGCCATGTTGTTTTCGTATTGGTCCCAATATGCAAAACTAGGCACTGAGGGGAACCTACATATGAAATTTGAAAAATATCCCTTCAGTACTTTCACAGAAATAGCGATAACAAACTTCAATTGTCAAAATCCGAAATGGCTGCCTGTCGGCCATGTTGTTTTCTGATTAGTCTCAAAATGCAATATGCATAACTAGGCACCGACGGGAACATGCATATGAAATTTTAGAAAGATCCCTTCATTACTTTCTGAGAAATAGCGATAACAAACTTCAATTGTCAAAATCCAAGATGGCTGCCTGTCAGCCATGTTGTTTTCTGATTGGTCTCAAAATGCAATATGCATAACTAGGCACTGAGGGGAACCTGCATATGAAATTTCAGAAAGATCCCTTCATTACTCTCTGAGAAATAGCGATAACAAATTTTAATTGTCAAAATCCAAGATGGCTGCCTGTCAGCAATGTTGTTTTCCTATTGGTCTCAAAATGCAATATGCATAAGTAGGCATCAAGGGGAACCTACATAGGAAATTTGAGAAAGATCCCTTCAGTTCTTTCACAGAAAAAGCGATAACAAATTTCAATTGTCAAAATCCAAGATGGCTGCCTGTTGGCCATGTTGTTTTCCGATTGGTCTCAAAATACAATATGCATAACTAGGCACTGAGGGGAACCTGCATATGAAATTTCAGAAAGATCCCTTCATTACTTTCACAGAAATAGCAATAACAAACTTTAATTGTCAGAATCCAAGATGGCTGCCTGTCAGCCATGTTGTTTTCTGATTAGTCTCAAAATGCAATATGCATAATCAGGCACAAAGAGGAACCTGCATATGAAATTTGAGAAAGATCCCTTCAGTACTTTCACAGAAATAGCGATAACAAACTTCAATTGTCAAAATCCAAGATGGCTGCCTGTCGGCCATTTTGTTTTCCGATTGGTCCCAAAATGCAATATGCATAACTAGGCACCAAAGGGAACCTACATATAAAATTTGAGAAAGATCCCTTCAGTACTTCCTCAGAAATAGCGTTAACAAACTCCAATTGTCAAAATCCAAGATGGCTGCCTGTCGGCCATGTTGTTTTCCGATTGGTCCCAAAATGAAATATGCATAACTAGGCACCAAAGGGAACCTACATATGAAATTTGAGAAAGATCCCTTCAATACTTTCTCAGAAATAGAGATAACAAACTTCAATTGTCAAAATCCAAGATGGCTGCCTGTCGGCCATGTTGTTTTCTGATCGGTCCCAAAATGCAATATGCATAACTAGGCACCAAGGGGAACCTACATAGGAAATTTGAGAAAGATCCCTTCAGTTCTTTCACAGAAAAAGCGATAACAAATTTCAATTGTCAAAATCCAAGATGGCTGCCTGTTGGCCATGTTGTTTTTCTGATTGGTCTCAAAATGCAATATGCATAACTAGGCACTGAGGGGAACCTGCATATGAAATTTCAGAAAGATCCCTTCATTACTTTCTGAGAAATAGCGATAACAAATTTTAATTGTCAAAATCCAAGATGGCTGCCTGTCAGCAATGTTGTTTTCCTATTGGTCTCAAAATGCAATATGCATAAGTAGGCATCAAGGGGAACCTACATAGGAAATTTGAGAAAGATCCCTTCAGTTCTTTCACAGAAAAAGCGATAACAAATTTCAATTGTCAAAATCCAAGATGGCTGCCTGTTGGCCATGTTGTTTTCCGATTGGTCTCAAAATGCAATATGCATAACTAGGCACTGAGGGGAACCTGCATATGAAATTTCAGAAAGATCCCTTCATTACTTTCACAGAAATAGCAATAACAAACTTTAATTGTCAGAATCCAAGATGGCTGCCTGTCAGCCATGTTGTTTTCTGATTAGTCTCAAAATGCAATATGCATAACCAGGCACAAAGAGGAACCTGCATATGAAATTTGAGAAAGATCCCTTCAGTACTTTCACAGAAATAGCGATAACAAACTTTAATTGTCAAAATCCAAGATGGCTGCCTGTCGGCCATTTTGTTTTCCGATTGGTCCCAAAATGCAATATGCATAACTAGGCACCAAAGGGAACCTACATATGAAATTTGAGAAAGATCCCTTCAGTACTTCCTCAGAAATAGCGATAACAAACTCCAATTGTCAAAATAAAAGATGGCTGCCTGTCGGCCATGTTGTTTTCTGATCGGTCCCAAAATGCAATATGCATATCTAGGCACCAAGAGGAACCTACATATGAAATTTGAGAAAGATCCCTTCAATACTTTCTCAGAAATAGAGATAACAAACTTCAATTGTCAAAATCCAAGATGGCTGCCTGTCGGCCATGTTGTTTTCTGATCGGTCCCAAAATGCAATATGCATAACTAGGCACCAAGGGGAACCTACATAGGAAATTTGAGAAAGATCCCTTCAGTTCTTTCACAGAAAAAGCGATAACAAATTTCAATTGTCAAAATCCAAGATGGCTGCCTGTTGGCCATGTTGTTTTTCGATTGGTCTCAAAATGCAATATGCATAACTAGGCACTGAGGGGAACCTGCATATGAAATTTCAGAAAGATCCCTTCATTACTTTCACAGAAATAGCAATAACAAACTTTAATTGTCAGAATCCAAGATGGCTGCCTGTCAGCCATGTTGTTTTCTGATTAGTCTCAAAATGCAATATGCATAACCAGGCACAAAGAGGAACCTGCATATGAAATTTGAGAAAGATCCCTTCAGTACTTTCACAGAAATAGCGATAACAAACTTCAATTGTCAAAATCCAAGATGGCTGCCTGTCGGCCATTTTGTTTTCCGATTGGTCCCAAAATGCAATATGCATAACTAGGCACCAAAGGGAAACTACATATAAAATTTGAGAAAGATCCCTTCAGTACTTCCTCAGAAATAGCGATAACAAACTCCAATTGTCAAAATAAAAGATGGCTGCCTGTCGGCCATGTTGTTTTCTGATCGGTCCCAAAATGCAATATGCATATCTAGGCACCAAGAGGAACCTACATATGAAATTTGAGAAAGATCCCTTCAATACTTTCTCAGAAATAGAGATAACAAACTTCAATTGTCAAAATCCAAGATGGCTGCCTGTCGGCCATGTTGTTTTCTGATCGGTCCCAAAATGCAATAGGCATAACTAGGCACCAAGGGGAACCTACATATAAAATTTGAGAAAGATCCCTTCAATACTTTCTCAGAAATAGAGATAACAAACTTCAATTGTCAAAATCCAAGATGGCTGCCTGTCGGCCATGTTGTTTTCCGATCGGTCCCAAAATGCAATATGCACAACTAGGCACCAAGGGGAACCTACATATGAAATTTGAGAAAGATCCCATCAGCACTTTCTCAGAAATAGCGATAACAAGAATTGTTTACGGACGGAGGGACGGACGGACGGACGACGGACCACGGACGCAGGGCGATTTGAATAGCCCACCATCTGATGATGGTGGGCTAAAAATGATGACTCATTTAGTTTACCGGGGTATATTGTAAACCAACATCTACTCAAATGCATGTGCTGAAAGCCAAAACATAAAAAAAAAATCGCGTAAATAAGACGGGTGTCCTTAGATATTCCACAAGGCTTCACCTGACGATGATACCGGCGATATGAAGGTTGAACATCACACTGAAGGACGAACTTCGTAGAGAAATTTATCTCCGTTTTATATAGCAAGAAGTTGACAGCGTGGACGTGTCACGCGACGTGTTTATCGTAAACGCATTAAATTGCACGATTACCTTACATACGATTATCAGTGAAGCGTACACTATGTGGTTTATGTAAATGAGAAACTAAAATACTATTAACTGGTCCGATGAACACGCCATGCTAATATTCATGAAACAGCTTGGGCCAAGATTATAGTCTATGTGATCCATTCATTCAACTCGGATAAGTCTATTATCGATAATGTTTATTCCATACGCAATACTGTTTGTTGTGAATTCTGCGTTTTATTTATTTATTTATTTATTTATTTATTTGCCAATATTTTGCATCCAACAATTTCAATATTTTTAATAAGTACCGATACATGTGTTAGTTTCTGTTTGTTTTACGACCCGCAAATTATTTATAAGACTTCTAAATGTTAATGATTGTGCCATGATAACTATGTAACCGAAGTCCAGCGCATAACGGCAAGACACTGTTGTTCTTTATGTGTGACTACCTCAACAACAGACTAGATAATTTTTGGAAATACGAGATATATTTCATACTAACAGAGCCGAACTACCAATCTAATCTTTTTAAATCAACGAAACTTTTTTTACAACCAATATAACTGAATTACCAAATGTACATCTAAGATTATTTCGTTTATTATGTACATTAATGATTTCGAGTCCAGTGAATAGGAGTATTACATCCTATACTGGAAGTTAACTTGCCATTCAGAGATAAATCGCCCCGTAGTTTGCATGCATGCACTATCTTTTCTGATTATTGATATTCGAATGTTAGTATCTAATTCATTTAGTAATTATTTGATTTGTCATCTGTTTATTTCTTCTTGTTGCAGGGCTGATCACAGGTTGATCAATTGTAATCATGTAGTTGCTGCTGATCGATATATAATAGTTCTGTATCACGGAATATCCAGCTTCATGGTAAGTTGTGCATTTGCAAAGATTCACATTTATTAGATAAAAAAAAAAAAAAAAAAAAACCGACATATTGTATATTCTTAAAACAATTCATACATTTATGATGAGCGGATACGAAAACAAAATTGCAATTTTAGATGATATTTTGAGACCTATTATTAGGTATAATTTCAGAGAGTCAAAAGGTTTATCAGTCAAATTATATTCTCTTTTAAGTCACAATGGAAAAACTAGTGAAAGCGTCTGTGCTGACAAAAGAACAAGAATGGAGACAAAATGGTGAGCGTTAAGGAATTTGAGAGATTTAAAAGTGTACACAACTGATGGCACCGCATAGATCATGGGAAAATACTGTAAAAACGTACGAATAATTTTTCAAAGCAAGTTATTTATTAAAGAAAAACGTATTTTAGTTGTAATTGGATTAAGTCTAATAACAATAGCGTGTTAAAGGGGATTACGTATGGTAAGTGTATTTAAATGTAAGTCTATGTATATAAGTGTACTAGAGGGACTACATAGTGTAGGTGTAATTTTAAGGCAAGTCTAATTACAAAAGTATGTTAGGGAAAACGTATTGTGTGTGATTTGAATGTAAGTCTTAATTACAATAGTGTACTATAGAGACTTGATAGTGTAGGTGTAATTTGAATGAAAGTCTAATTACCACAGTGTACTATAGGGACAAGATAGTGTAGGTGTAATTTGAATGAAAGTCTAATTACCACAGTGTACTATAGGGACAAGATAGTGTAGGTGTAATTTAAATGTAAGTGTAATTACAATAGTGTGTTAGGAATCGCGTATTATGTGTAAATTGAATATAAGTCCTATTACAATAGCATGTTAGGGACTACGTATTGTGTGCGATTTCAATGGGAGTCTAATTACTACAGTGTACTATAGGACTTTATAGTGTAGGTGTAATTTGAATGAAAGTCTAATTACTACAGTGTACTATAGGGACTTTATAGTGTAGGTGTAATTTGAATGAAAGTCTAATTACAATAGTGTGGTAGGAATCACGTATGGTGTGTAATTTGAATATTTACCTAAAAGCGTGCTAGAAATTATGAATCACCATAGTATGAAGCTCTTTATTATGAATAATAATTTTAATCACTTATAAGATGACTATGTACATTGATATGCTGATCGCCTTATTGTAATTTAAATGAGTTTCTTCTGTTTATACAATCTTCATTTTGGAGGGAACAACAATTACAAATTGGCGCCTTGTCATTATGATGTTTAATAACTTAATGTGTTAATTGACATAATGGCACATGGTGGTTGTGTATCACATTTCATTTAAGCATTGAGGTTGATTTTTTTTATTTTCATCGGGGTATGAAACGATTTTTTTTGCAAACTTTGTAAGGATCCGCGTAATTTCAGTTAATTGTCTTTTTCTAATTCAAAACATGTTTTATGTACAATTTTACGGGTTTTATTTGGGATTCTTTTTCTCAAATCAATACGCAACGTCAATTGTGTCGTATTGTGACGTCACATTTTTCGCGCCATTCTCGGAATTTCTTTCATAGAAGAATGAAAAGAATTTTTTGACCAATCACATTTGAGTATTTACCATGAAAACAAAGAAAAATTAATCATAGGGCATTTACGTATTACCTACAAGCTCTTCCATTCTTTTATCTCACTGAATAAAAAGTAGAGGCCACATGATAAGTTCCTCTTAGGCCTCCTCATTGTATTCTTTGTTATTCGAAATTATATACATATACATCATATATTTATATTACTCCGTATTAAACATACTGTTATAATATAATAATGTTTCTGATGGTCATAGATATTTGAAATTGACTTCTGTAGTTGATAATGTAGACTCAAAAATTAAGACAAATGTTCAAATATTGTATGTTATTTAAATATTTTTATTTCATCATCCTTTTTTTTAAGTTCTAATATACGTACAGCATAAACAATATGAAAATAATAAAAAAAATTATACAAAAAATGATAAAAATGAAGCTGATATACAACCCAATTCATAACAACCAACCGATGTTTGATTGACAAATTCTGTTCCGATTTCCTATAAGCCTACATCACATATTTATAATTACAACGTACATGTAAAGATTGACTTTAGAAGGCAATTTTCGCTAAACTCTCTGAATTGGTATTATTTAAGAATGCTACCAAACTTATAAATATTCGTTTCAGGTGGAAAACGGTATTTCTTCGGACGATCTTAATACCTCGTCTTGTATCTGCGTCGGCGATCCAAGTACCCTGTAGTTCCTGCAGGTACTTTCATAATTAACACATTTGGTCCACTACTCCCAGAAAAGTCCATAGTTCCCAGGAAGAACTTGTGCAGTTTGTTGACCGAAAACCACAGATTATTCTTTTGATCAAAATTCAAAATATCTACAAAGTTTATACAGGACGGTCCCTCAATGAATGTTTCCACATTTTTCATTTGTACCTTTCGGAATGTTGTTTTCTGTTTTCGCCTATCCTTTTCCACATCCCATTTATATACAGTGTTATCGTCAAGGCCACCGAAATACAAACTATGGTCCCTACTATACACCATCCCCGCTGCATGCGCTGGCTTTGTACCGACCTTGCGGACGTACCTGCCGAAATTCCTCCCCGGTTTCCTTACAACCTTTGTAGGTATTTGGTAGAGGGAATATCCAGAAAGCTGACCATAGTAGATGAATTTCATATCAGATGATAAAGCAATACCGTTGATTCCATCAGAAACCTCTATTGTCTCGCCCAAAACAGTGATGTTTCCGTTGCCTGGTTCTGGTAACATCGAGGGAGGATGCGAATAGAAATGGGACGTGTTCTTTTTTCTGTCATAAACAATTAAACGTGTATCGAAATCATCCGTTATGTAAGCATAACGAGACTTGCTCCCCTTGTACTGAACGACAATGTCATTAAGGAACGTCCGTGTACGATTAGCAACCGAATTAGGAAATATGTGGCGGGTGATTTCAATATCATTATTTATATCATATATTATTATCTTTGCTGGACAGAGATTTTCGGTCGGAGTTCCATCAACAGCAAAAAAGTTAATCCTTCCAGTATCAATTATCCACATCCAACCAGTATTTGGATCGATCGCAATGCTTTGAACGAATTGAAGACCATCACATTTACCAATTGTCTGTGACTCCCAATTAGGGTACGGTTCGAGGATTGAAACACCATCTTTCACGACAATCTTGTTTAGTGTTGACGGCACCCCGCGACGCCATCTTGGAACAGTGACGTAAACATCGTCCTGATAGATGTTAATTCCACTTATGATGTTGTTCTTTGGGATGTATTCTTCCTTAGCAATGGCTGCTTCACGAGCAGTGTCATTTGGCCAGGTGTAGTCGATGTCATTAAATTTATGCTGTATGATGGATTCGGTGCACATGTTTTGATAATGATAATTATAATAAATCGCCGATGAAAGACGTGCAACAAGAGACAAAAACAGTAATAACAAAGACATGTTGATGTAAGAGATATAGCTAACGTAATGACATCACATTGATGTGTTCCTTTTATACATAAACACAGTCGTGTCTCTCGGATAAAAACTACTTCCTTGTCGTTTTCATTTCTTAACATCAGAATTTAAGTGGAACGGCCGGATGTGCTTTCATGTTTAGATTTGTGATGTATTAAAAAACACTCTCGTTGAGAATCGTCAATAATTCAGGGTTATTATTGAAACTGGATAAGTATCATTGGTTTGTCTATATGGACATCCGTTACTGAATCATTGAAAAGACGTCATCATGGTAATGAAGATGTGGTGTACATCAAAGCAATATGATATCGCTCCCTGTCCTACGACTGGATGTATATTCGACCTATCCTTGCTGAGGTCACAACACAAATTGATGCTTCAGTAAATTCATCAACCGTGACGATTTTTGTTGACTCAGGTCTCGATTACTGAATTCTGAATCACCAGTATATTTTTACTGGTTTTCCGGTACGGGAAAGGATGTAGATATTTTCTTTGGCAAAAAGGCATCATGCAAGTGTAGGCTAAATATATTTATAAATCAGTTGCAATAGGTTGCTAATCATTTAACTTTGAACCATACAGCAAAAGGTTTTTTTCACAGGATAGATATTAAAATTAAGAGCACTTAAGCGTCATCGAATTCTAAAAGATATGTTTGGTTTGCCGTACATTGTAGCTCAAACATTCGTACAATGTATTACATATATTGATATTTGTAGAGTAATCATTTGTTTTTAAACAATCACACTTGGTTAACACAATTTTGAAAATCTTATTTTTGGATAATTTTGTTTTTGTTCTGTGATCGTTAAATTCAAGTTATATTCCACTTTTTTACTGCTATGTTTTAACTTGGTATTTCACAAAAAGGATTATTAAACCGTAAATATTGTTTTATAAACGATGAAATATATATATATATATATCCGATACAAGAACAGCTGAGAAAATCATTTCTGATGAGTATGTTTGAGGTTCTGAGGAGAATGAGTTAGTCAGGGAAATAAACATCGGTATACACCTTTCTATCTTCGTCCTACGAGATCATGAGCAGAAAATGTTGTCACATGATAGGATAATGACATACATATGAGCATTGTTAAGTCATTAATATGGACAATAGTTACTTTTAATCATATTTTATTGTATACGATTGTAATGTGCAAGAACCCAAATTAAAACAATTAACACAATTGCATTTTATACATGTATTTAAGACAACATAGCCAGAGGGCTAAATAATTTTCTCATGACGCGTTTACAATTAAACCTCAAACATTAATACTTCCTGTAGTTATAATTAAATATGGAAGTTCAAAGATACATTATATGTTTAACTATTGTATTGCAATCAACTTCACTTCATGATTAAGCATGTTAAAGGTCAATTTAAAATCGGTTTTATACTTGTTTAATCTTATGTTTTATAACAACAATACTTATAATTATATATACATTTGTATATATTTTTTTTTCATAATTAGACATAAGTAGCATTAAATGTTTGATTTGGTTTAGCATTGTTTAAAGTGCTATAAAAAGCTAAGGTCACTAAACGTCCGCATACGTATTGACCTTTGTGAAACAAATTAAAACATGAGATCACACATTCTTGACAGCTAAATACCGAACAGGATATACATGTTATTTATCTATGTGTTGAAACGTGTGCTGTGGAATTCAGTCCCCAGGGCACATAATGGGCAGGACGTCACATAAGTTACAGACCTGTTTCATTTTGTACTTGTCATCCCTGTAGTATCATTTCAAAACTAAATTTTTAAAATCCGTTAATTAACAACTACATGTACATATGTAACTGACATGAAGCGAATATGAAAAGATGAATAGGTTTAGTTTGGTTTATTTTGTTTAACGTCCTATTAACAGCTAAGGTCATTTAAGGACGGCCTCCCGTGCGTGCGACATGCATGCGTGTGGTGAGTGCGTATGTGTGTTTTGGGAGGCTACGGTATGAGATGAATAGGTGAAAGGAAACAGTTTATTTATTAATAAAATGTGACATATACATATATATATATATATAAACAACCAGAACATTCACATCCAATAGAACAATTGTACATATTGATAATTGATTATTTAAGATATATTACTTTTCATTCGGTGTCTTTTAGACGTTTTATCCAACAAAAAGCAATTGAAAGATTGTTGGACACGTTTGAATTACATTGCTTAACAGAGAGAGGACGATTCTGTAAATTTTATACTTAGAATTAAAACGTATCTCGGGTGCAAATGCATCTGTTGCATATTGATTATACTGTGATCCGTGGTGTAGATATTAAGGTAAGAATATTGCACCGTATAACATGTTTGTTATCATGGGCCGATATATTTATATAAACCATCCCTCTGGGCGACAACATGGTAACACGTCAGACTATAAACGTACCGGATGCATGTAGATAAAAGGAGAATTGTACGTAAACCATAAGGATTATAAATTGAGGTGCGGTAGGATATGAAATATTGTGTGGTTAGACAACATATCTGTATCACCAAATCTTTAAAAAAATGACTGGATGATCAATCAATAATTTTATAACAAGAATGGAAACATAAACCAAAATGATGCTATTTATTACAGCCGTCCACAGATACAGGATTCCCGTTGTTTGTTTCACTTTTACACATTAGAAGTAGTTAAGTTAGTTAATATAAATGTAACGTTTATCGACGCTATCAACAAACGATGATTCTTTTAAGGTAGCCGGGTTATTCATGTTTGGATTTGAATTAACTTTAATTTTAATAATAATCAATTTAATCTAATAAGAAATTTAAAAAAAATTCGTGGTTAAACGATCACAGCCTATTAATCTGTCGACTTTCGGTGTTTTATATTTGTAACTAATTATTAATTAATCATTTCCTCGTGCCTGTCCTTAATTAACATCAGCAACAACGACAACTTTGAACACACTTGATTATTTAAAAGACAACTTGTTTCCCAATCCTATTTATAAGCACTGTACTATGTGTTGTTATGAGCTTAATGTTTAATTCGAAATGAAATAAAGTTTAAATAAAAAGGCATTTCATATTTGCTATAAGGAAGGAGCAAGCCATGTGTTTAAAATTCCATAATGTTTGAAACACTCATCCAATCATTTATTCAACACATGTTAGACATTAAGGAATTACAATGACTATGATAATATTTGAATCCAGTGTTCGTTCAAAATGTGTCTCCGTGACGAGCATCAATGCATGGATGGAAATATTCTTTATCAAATACTGAGTGCCGATATCTAAAAATTTCGAAAAAGAATTGATTTGGAAGATAGTCTTATTTAAGTTCCCGCACAGAAATATGTTACTCTATACAGTAATAATACTGCAGTACATTCTTTGATTCTGTGTCGTTTATATGAACCTTGTAATGAGAAGATATAACTAATTCTGAAAAAAAAATCCATTATAAGGTCCTTTACAGAATCGAGTACAATGTCCTTTACAGAAGAATGATTTCCATATTCTAATCGTATAACAAAATTCGAGGCAATCGACTGAAAAGGCTTTACAACATCCTTGCCAGATATAATACTATAATACTTCTTTTTTCACATTCATGTGACACTTGTCACAGATATAACGTCGATAGCCGTATTTGTTATCTGCTGTATTGTATCCCTACGGTAGACCTCTGAGATTTGTATTGGCGATTTCTAACGTCTAAGGGCAATATCCTTCGTGACTAATGTCTTACCAAACTAGTTACAAGATTCTTTCAAGTAAAGAGTAGAAAGGAAAAAAGTATTTGATAATATTTGTAACAGAGTTGCACGCAGAGGCATATTACAGCTGATAAGGTCATCAAAACTCAGCAGACATGACTGAAAATGACAAAAACAATTAGACAGTAGACAACATGGTTGATTTATCAAAACAGTATAACCACACGTCAATCAGTAGTTACAAAACTTGTAATATTTATTGGGATTCTATTCATTACAGTGTGCATACATGTACATTGTATAACACAGACTTAACACGAAGACAAACCTCAAACGAAATTGTGTTAATACAAGATAAATACATTCTGGGTTAGCTTGGTTTGGTGTTTTATTATAATTGTTTTCTAGTTACTGTCTTATAAGGATGGTCTCCCCTTTACACGAGCTCTACGAGTACTTGTCAGCGTGTACGGGTTGTGTTATTTTTTTCACATGCACATATTAGAAGTGGTTTAGTTTGTAAATTTAAATGTAACGGCTTTTATCGACGCTAACAAGAAACGGTGATTCATTTAAGGACGCCGAGTTATTCATGTTTTGCATTTGAACTAACTTTATTTTAAACAATAATTAATATAATCTAATAAGAAATAATTCGTAGTTTAACGACCACTGCCTATTAATCTTTCGACTTCCGGTGTTTTATATTTGTTACAAATTAATCATAAAATATCACTTCCTCGTCCAAAATTAACATCGGCAACACCGACAACTTTGATCAAACTAGATTATTTAAAAGACGACTTGTTTCCCAATTCTTTTTATATTTATACTGTACTATGTACTTAATGCTTAATTCTTAATGAAACAAGAGGCCCATGGGCCTTAACGGTCACCTGATTTTTGAAATATTTCAGTAAATTTGAATGAAAGAATGAATTTCAAAACAAATAAAACAAATGATAGTCAAAAATGTGATTTCCCTATAACTATAGTAAAGTTTATCCCCTCCCATGGGGCAAACGCGAGACCCCAGGGCTAGGAAATTCACAATTATGGTAAAGCACCTTAAGACCCTTCGATCTGTGAAGAGTATTTAATTCTACCTTATTTGGGTTGTAAGAAGAAGATTTTTGAAATTTCAGTTAATTTGACCCTTTTTGGCCCCGCCCATCAGCCCCTGGGGGTCAGTCAGGGCCAACATGTACATCAAACTGTCATCCCAAGCTGATAACGTTAACTTCGTCTCAGGTGACCTAAAAATGTTAACATCAAAGACATACATGCATTCGCTATAAGGAAGGAGCAATTGGTTTGGTTTGGTTTATTTTGTTTAACGTCCTATTAACAGCTAAGGTAATTAAAGGACGGCCTCCCGTGCGTGCGACATGTATGCGTGTGGTGAGTGGGTATGTGTGTTTTGGGAGGCTGCGGTATGTTCGTGTCAAGTCTCTTTGTGATAGGCCAGAACTTTTGCCGATTTATAGTGCTACCTCACTGAAGCATACTGCCGAAGACACCAAGCAGCACACCCCACCCGGTCACATGATACTGACAACGGGCGAACCAGTCGTCCCACTCCTAATATGCTGAGCGCTAAGCAGGAGCAGCAACTACCATTTTTTAATACATTGGTATGTCTCGACCAGGGGACAGTACCCAAAGCATTCCTCACAGGGACGAACGCTCAACCAAAGGCCAAAAGTGAGGCATTGTCAAGGGAGACATTAGCACAGTGTATAATCGATTTGTACTACTAGCTGCGAAATTTGAGTTTGTACGCGTAGCTGTGAGTTATGAAGCGGTGAAACGATCACATGGCGCTCATTCTGCGTTGGACACAGGCAAGTTCAACACTTATTCATATGTCTTTTTGTGTACCAATTTTTAAAAAGCTAACCATAGTGTAAAGATAGATAATGTATGCATCACTTGCTAATTTCTTAGCAACGTAAGTTATATATTTCACGTAAAATATCTCTTCTGATCCGAAAAAACTCATAGCCAAAAACCACCAACACCAGGGAAGAGATCATATTGATAAAAGAACGAATGGTTTTAGACATCCATAAACATCGGAATCCGTTCCGTAATTATGTTCAGATATATACAGCAAAAATGTGCATGCATGATTGTGACTGAAATATGAATAATACGAGATCAAATACATGCTCATGCGACAGAAAATTGTACGATCAGCTGTAAGGTTTGTGTACGATCAGCTGTTGAAATATTGAGAGTTTTTGTACGATCAGCTGCTGAAATGACGAGTTATTTTTGTACGATCAGTTGATATTATTTAGAATTAATTTAGTGTATTTGCCCTCTTTGCAGACATCACACTTGACATTCAAGAACTGATGGCAGCCACATTTGCATGTTATTATTGTGCGGACAAATTCAATATTTTTGCAGAAACAATTGGCCACGCCATTATTAACCACAGTAACTCTATACTAAAAGAGTGAAAATCTTTCATAACCACGGACACAAGCTTATTGAGAACACAAAAAACTACAACATCATCCCTGCAGATTTAGAAGACAAAATTATTGTCCCAAACAATGATACATTAACAGTAAAAATTTCTAGGCGCCCTTCAACTTTATCTCCTTGGCAAACGCTGAAAAAATTTAGATGGCAGTCGACCCCTAAGAAATTAGACTTCGAAACTGCAAAAGAATTGGTAGAGGATCAAACCGATGTTCAAGAAAGTAATGATTTAGACCAAACGTTACACAATTCCTTTGCCAACATATCTATCAATGAGGCGTCGAAGGAAGAAACGCCTAATGACGTACACTTTGTGGAAGAAACCGCGACATAGTTCGAATCGGTTTTCTCCGAAAAATCTCAAGTGTTTGAAAATGAACCTTTAACAGTTCTTACTGAAATGCTACCGGATGTTATTGATACTCTGAAAATCTCTGGACATTTAGAAACATACATTAAGTTCAATAAACTAATAGTAGAACAAAAACTACCAATGAGAAATATTGCATACTTGTTATTCCAGGACGTTGTTCAGTGGTACTCTTTGGAAGACACCCGTTTGATGAGATACTCGCCAGCCGTTAAGCAGTTTTGGAGAATTGGCCTAAAACTTTTTAAAGGGAAATTTTTGAGTTTTATGTCGGGTTTGAAAAATAAGGGACAAGAAATAGATACATCAACTACCCAGGTCTTTCAGAGATTAATTTCGCCGTTCCAAACCGAAATTGTCTTGAAGGTACGGATGTATCAAAGGAACTCAAATGTCAAGCCTCGAATTATTCATGAAATGATAAAAGTAGTGCATGATGATGGATCGCTGATGCAAACATACAAAGTGTATTTTGATGTTAAGAAGGTGAACACCGGCATTGACAGTGGTGATATGGGAGATATCAATTTGTGGGGATACGAAGGTCCTCCGACATTATCACAAAGACAAACGGCTCTAAATGATGACCTGAAACTTGTTCAAGAATTTGAGACCATCGTTTTATCATGTGAATGTAGGGAATTGTCTAGTTTAACAGATTCACCGGAAGATATAAAAGAAAATATCGTCACAAATGCTCAAAAGGTGATTACAACTCTTAGCCATCGGTTGAAAGAACTAAGACCTATCAAAACTAAAAAAGTTATATCCTTGGAAAAGCTGAAAAAAATGTGTATCAATGACACAACAAAGAATAAGTATTCATTTGCAATAAGTGCTGTCAAAACATACATATACCGGGTGGAATCCTGTTTTGCACGAACACTGAACCTTATTGACAATTTGGAACGCATAGTTGCCATTCTACATAATGTTTCTTCACTATATTGCTCCGGCAGGGTGTGTGACCTAGGAAGTCAAAGCAACTATCAGTGTTTATCGGGAATAAACAAACCGAATATCACAAAAATGGAGTTGAAATCGGCCGACACATCCAAAATTCACCAACGAACAGATACTTGGTTCAAGGCTCGTTCATTCGCACGTGTGACTGGGAGTACATGTTTTGATGCTCTTGGATTAGGTGGTCTAAAGAAACAGAAGCAGCATTTTGAATATGTGTTCAAATCTGTCCCAAAGCCGTCTCCTTCTCCAGAAGTCGCCAGCTTCATGAAACATGGATCTGACAACGAAATAAATGCCATCGCAACACTAGTGTCAAAAGTCATGCCTGTGTATTTGCCAAAATGTTCATATGTAGAGGAAGGGTGCCGTTGTGTATTTGAAGATGAGGAGTTGCTTCTACTTGTCAGTCCTGATGGTACAGTGTAGCATCAGAAATACAAACGATGAAACATTGCCGTAGAAATCAAATGTCCTTGTCCTGGAAACTTGTACAAACCCCGTGTATATTATGAAATACCATACTATTATGTACCCCAAATACTTTTCGAGATGGCAGTACAGGACAACGCACCTATCATTTTCATATGTTATAGTTCTGACACAACCGTGGTAATGGAAGCTGAATTTGATGATGATCTTTGGACGGTAATTACGTCCAAGATTGCTGAATTATACATTGGAAGTGATTGCCAAAGCCCAAACAAACAACAACCAGATATCAAGGAGTTGGAGAATCAGTTGAAGGCGTACGCCAAAAATAAAGTTCGCTTTATAGCGGAAGTTCCTTCTGTGGTGGCAAAAGAATGCAACCATGATACTTGCAACTTAGCTCCGTTTCTATCGTCTCCTCATGAAAACTTTCATCCACACCTTCTACCTCAAAAGAGTCATCCATTCTACAAGAAATGAAAATGTTTAAGCTTACTGCTGCTCACAACTGGTTGTACACACAACTCACAGCTAGGATTACAAAAGATATTCCCATGTACACATAAACCGGACAGCTGACCGTACAGTTTGCAAATGAACCCACGGGGAAAGAAAGTTATACAATTTCCAATATATAATAGGTCAGCTTTATATAGAACCTAGAATATGTCTACTAATAACTGCAAATGTTATATATATATCCAAACTTCCAATTGATTCGTTAGTTTTAACATAGAATGAAGATTTTCGATTGATGACATTGATTTTACCAGTGAGCATAGCTACTTTCGCTTTCAAAAAAAAGTGTTGATATGTCGTTTGTTCTAAACATGCATTAAGATTGAACATAAACGAAGATGGTAAGTTCTCTAGTGGACCACATGTCAGCATGCATTGCTGGAAATACGTATTGAAATTGTAGAATTTACCTTCTAAACTACCAGCCCTGCTGCCGCCGTGTTCAAAATGTATCGCTTCGCAACTCGCAGCTACACGTACAAAACTCAAATTTCACAGCTAGTAGTACAAATCGATTATACACTGTGATTAGGAAGAAGAAAGTTGTTCAGAAAGAAGAGAAAAGATTTATGTTCCCTAACGGAAATATGTTACTCTATACAGTAGTGCTTTGTTTTATTATATATGATTTATGTTATAAAGTCTCACTGCTTAAAAAAGGATCCTTATGTTATTAAACTAACAAAATATATCATAACCCAAAGCCTTCCTCACAGGGGCGAACGCTAAACTTCTAGTATCTTCACAAACAACATGTCCGCTTCCCAACTTTATTCAACTACCGGTTGAGTACATACTAATAACAGATACGGATTCCGGGTACAAATTTCCGGATTTACTATAATTTATTGTATCCTATTTTGTTTATATAACTTGCAATATACTTGAATGTCTCAATTCACATTTGGCACAGTTCATAAGTAAAGTCAATTGGATCGAGTCTTGCTCGAAATATTGTCAACAATTTAAACTAATATTAATATAATTTCTTTGTTTTATAACTGACTAATCTTTACTTCTGAGTTTACACTGAGGATGTAGATGAATATTGTCAAATTTGAACATGTAACATTGCTATCATATGATTGATCATTACCAAGAACATATAAAAATATACATGACTAGAATAATTAAAGTATTTTAACACCAATAACATTGTTGTTATTTCTTATAACCAAAGAACTTTTTTTTTTCAAATTAAACATTACAAACATTTTAAAACTAATGAGTGATTAACACCCATATTGAAGACCTACGTGGTCTTTGGATACATATAGGGATTATTGTGCCCTGTACACATATGTATCCACTCTAACTCAAGAAATACAGTTCACGAATAGAGTTATACAAAGTCTTTCAGATGTCGTGGTCTGTGTATAATTCTTCCAGACTTTGACTTCGTGGTTGATACAGGATCCGGAGGTACTGTTGGAGCGATTGCAGGATTATCCCCTGTGGTTTCAGGTTCGACAACGCCAGCTGGACCTTTCGGCTGGACCTTTCGGCAAGACCTGACGTTGACCGATCTGCTTGTTTATCGCGTCTTCGCACACTTGACGGACAGCTTGGACGGTCATTTTGGATAGGAATCATTGGCACATGGTTTGACCTTTCGACTGGTTTGATGATATATAGTGTTTCCCTGGTCTTCATCAACAAATCACTGTTTCGACGGTACTCGCATGCCTTATCGCCTGCCTTTACAATGTACAGCCGCGGATACTCTGTCTTGTTGATTAGTTCAGCTGGTTCCCATCTTTTATCTGAATATACCCGAAGGGCATCACCTCGCTCAAAATCCTCTCGTGGCTTAGTTCCTCTGTCATAAGTGTTTCCGAGTTTTTCGGTACTCCATTAGCTTTGATGTTACGTTTGCCTTGATGTTACCCTGTTCTGGTCTCCTAAGTGTTTCAATTATTGGCAACCGTGTTTTCCCACGACGCCCCATGAGCCTCTGCATGGGAGATCCAATGTCATCTCTAGGTGTGTTCCTCAGATCTAGTAATGCCATATATATGTCATCTCCTGTTGCCAAACATTTCTTGATCAAGTTCTTAACACTTTGAACAGCTTTCTCAGCAAGACCGTTTGCTTGCTGGTGACCTGGTGAAGATGTAATGTGATTTATGCCATAAGACAGTGTGAACTTCTCAAACTCTTTACTTGCAAATTGTGGCCCGTTATCACTATCAACGTGTCCATAATTCCATATCTTGCAATGTTCTCTTTAATGTGTTTCACAACAGATTTCGTTGTGGTGTCCACCATTACTAGATAATTATTTCCTTCAAGTTCACACAGGTCAACTCCTACTTTGCTCCATGGCAGTGATGAAAGTGGTTGAATCACCATAGGTTCTTTGGCTGGTTTGTTTCGGAATGTTAAGCATGCGCTACATCGTCCTACAACCCCCTCAATCTGCTTATTCATGGAAGGCCAGAATACCAACTCCCTGGCGCGTTGTTTACATTTTACGATTCCCATGTGAGAACTGTGATTGACCTTGAGGATTTCAGCCCTGAGCTTTGAAGGAATGCAGGTTCTCTCTCTCTTGTATACAACACCGTTGTATGTCGACAATTTCTCTCGGTAGCCCCAATATGGTAGTGCTTTTGTGAGAACATTTTGTTTTCTCTCAGGCCAACCCGAGAAAATCATTTTGTTTCATTTCCTGTAACTCGGTATCGTCTCTTGTTGTTCCTGAATGCTTCTGTGATTTAAGTGTGAGAGTGTGTCTACGGTAAGTATCATCATCTCATCGTCCATTACCTTGTCGCCAGTTTCATTAAGTAGTAATCTGCTCAGGCAATCAGCTAGCCCTATTTCCTTTCCTTTCACATAGACAAGCTTGAATTCGAATGGCTATAATTTTAAGAGCATTTTTTTGATCCTCATGGGAGCTGTATGAATTGGCTTCTGTACAATTTGTTTCAAGGGTTTGTGATCTGTTTCTATAGTTACGTCAGATTTCCCATATAACATCTTGTGAAAGCGTTCACATCCAAATATACACGCAACATTTCCTTCTCAATCTGGGCGTATCTTTGTTCCGATCCGATAGTGCCCTTGACGCATAAGCTATTAATGCCTCCATCCTGATTCAATGCCGCACCGATACCTTCCATCGACGCGTCAACTGTCACACGTACAGGCTTATGTACGTCAAAGTATCTCAGGACCGGCGTAGATGTTAGCGCGTCCTTGACATTTTGAAAAGCTTTCCTCGCCGATTCATTCGTTCCATGTCCATTTTTTGTATATCTTAATCTCTCGGAGAGGAGCGTTCAACTCACTAAGGTTTGGGATGAACTTTGTCACATATGCTAGCATGCCTAGTACAGTTTCAAGCTCGCTGTGGCTACTGGGTTCTCTCATGTTCACTATGGCTTTGACTCTCTGTTCTGTAGGTTTCACTCCGTCACCTGTCAAAGTATGACCCACGTGTAGTTTACTTCAGACTTGGCTATAACACATTTTGACTTGTTCAGTTTCAGGTTTATCTGAGGAGCTTTCTCAAGAACCGCCTTCAGTCTCGCGTTATGTTCCTCCAACGTTCTTCCGTGAACCAGGATGTCATCAACTACGATTTCTGTGCCTTCTAAATCACCCAAATTTTTACCATTTCACGTTGAAACACTTCACTGGAACACTTAGTTACTTCCATTTGGCATACGCAGGTATCTGTATCGTCCAAACGGAGTGTTGAATGTTGTTAGATACGAACTTTCCTCTGCTAGCTTTATTTGGTATTAACCCATATTCGCGTCTAATGTTGAAAAATATTTGCTTCCGTGAAGCCTTGTCAGGGTATCATCTATACTGTTCATGGGAAAGTGTTCTCGGAGTAACGCCTTGTTCAAATCTGACGGATCGATACATATTCTTACACGGCCATTTTTCTTCCTGACACACACCATACTGTTGACCCACTTTGTTGGTTTGTTCACAAGTTTTATGATTCCACACTTCACTAAGTGATCTAACTCGTTCTTCAGCTGACTACGGATGGGCGCTGGAACTGGTCTTGGTGCGTGCACTACAGGTTTCAGACTTGTCTATTTTCACCTCATACTCTCCCGGAATGCACCCTATTTCATCTCCTACGACATAACTGTATTGATTTATTATTTGCTCGCTTGTTTCGTGTACTGTACAATCGTTTCGTCCTAACAGATTTATCCAATCTCTTTCGATGTCTTGAAATTCTAAGTCTTTTCGCGTTCCTTTGTATTGACAAGGTAGTGAAATTTTGCCATATGCTCGCATCGGGTTTCCACTGACCCCGTTAATTATCGTGTCACTTGGCTCGATTTGCGAAATATTCCGAAATGATTCCGCCTTGCTGCGGGACATAACATTGCACCTTACCCCACTGTCAATCTCAACAGCCAACTGTTTTCCTTTTCTTCACACGGTTTATTCGTTTTCGCTGTGAACACATCTTGTGTCGTACAGTGACCAAACATCTCGTTTAAACTGTCCGACTCTGCGTAATGTATATCATGTGATTGTTTGTGTGGTGTCGCTGACCGACGTCTCCGGGTTTTGTTTTGAACCTCTATTTCGACATCTCCCTCTATTTTGAAAAATTGATTGTTTATTTCTATCACTGTTCCTACACAGCCTTGATTTCTTGAAATGTCCCCTTACTCCACATGCCAGACATGACATCTTATGTATGGCGCGGGAAGGAAATCATAATTAAATATTTTTGCCTAGGCAAAAATAAAATATTGCCTAGGCAAAAATCGAATATTGCTTAGGCAAAAATATTTCAGCCTAGGCAATATTCGATTTCTGCCTAAGCAAAATTATTTTTGCTTAGGCAGAAATGTTTTTGCCTAGGCAAAAATCGATTTCTGCCTAGGCAAAAATATTTAATTATGACATCCTTCCCGCGCCATACTTATGCAGGACAATTACGATACCCATGATGTTTACAACTTTTGTCACAAAATGGCTGCCTGCATAACCTTGTCGTTTTGTGTAATCAGAGTTTGATGTACCTCGGTTTGGTGAATAAACATTGGCTTTATGTATTTTAGTGTCTTCTTTATTTTGTTGTAGCGATTTAAGATGAGCAGTTGTGAGTTCAACTTGTCTACAAACCTGCATGACTTTGTCTAGTGTCAAATCTCTGGACGGAATCTCCATGAGTTTCTCTGAACGTTTACTGTCACCAATGCCATTTATTTTCATATCGCATATTTAGACCCTCTTATTGATCTCCGTACTCGCACCGTTCCGCTTTCCGTTTTAAATCGGCAATGAAATCCATGATTGTAAGCGTTCCACGTTTTGTGTTTAAAACCTCCTGTCTACTGCCCTGCAGATAGGGCGTAAGAATTGTACTTGCTGTCCCCATTGCATGATCGTAGGAGGCGACTAAATTTGGGATCTTATCTTTTCTCTTCTTTCTGAAAAACTTTCTTCCTAATGTCTCCCTTGACAAGTTCGTGTTGAGTATCCTTGTGATAGGCCGGAATTTTTGCCGATTTATAGTGCTACCTCACTGAAGCATTTTGCCGAAGACACCCAGCAGCACACCCCGACCGGTCACATTATACTGACAACGGGCGAACCAGTCGTCCCACTCCTAATATGCTGAGCGCTAAGCAGGAGCAGCAACTACCATTTTTTTAAGACATTGGTATGTCTCGACCAGGGTACAGTACCCAAAGCCTTCCTCACAGCGGCGAACGCTCGACTAAAGGCCAAAAGTGAGGCATTGTCAAGGGAGACATTAGGAAGAAATTCTTACGCCCTAGGGCAGGTATGTCTCGGCCAGGGGACAGAACCAAAAGCCTTTCTCACAGGAGCGAACTGGCTGTTAATAGGACGTTAAACAAAATAAACCAAACCAAACAAAATCCTATTTCTATACAAATTTAAATGTGAAACATTTGAAAGCGTCGTGTTCAACCTATTTTAGGGATTGTACCATATTGTGAAACTTCCATGTTATAATTGATAAATTGGCATCATAAATGCCTTTCACAAAATGAAGTGGGAAAGTTTTTAACAGTAGTCATGTGGATTAAAAGTCGAGAGGTAAATATTTGTAAATGTACCTGTACATTCAAGGAATGGTATCCTTTTCTATTTAGAAAGTCTGCTTCTTGATTTTCAGAAATGTCCCATCTATGCAGCCTAGGACATTTGGAGATACTTAAGCAAAAGAACCTCGGTATATTTTGGTGGATTAGGCGTTTTGCATGTTGGGGGGGGGGGGGGGGGGGGGTCAATAAATTCAACATGTATGAGGAACATTTGATCTATTTGCATCAAATAATTGAAATAGAGAAAACGTGGGTTTTTCACGTTTCATCAATTTCATTGTCATTTTTTAAAGAAAGATGTGCAGGCAAGGCATATATTAAACAATAACTCAATATCAATTCAATTTTTGAATTCAAAATCAGTTACATAAAGGGACATTTTGGCAAGCTGTTTTGGGTTTTTACCCATTTAATTCAGATATATTTATTATGAATAGTAAGAAAATAGATGCTTCAGACCAAAACAAACCCAATGCCGACATTGAGATTCATGCGTAGTAGTCATACCTAATTTTAGGACGCTGTTATTCTTATTTCAAAAGACATACTAATTTTATCTACAAAACAGACCGTTACAATACCGACTAACCTGTAATTGCCCCAAACTCTTGCTTTGTTCTGTTTCCGTTTTCTCCTCTCGGGGATGTGCCAAAGTTACCAAACTAATCAGGAAGAAGAAAGTTGTTCAGAATGAAAAAAAAAGTGATGTCCCAAATTTAGTCGCCTCTTACGATCTTAAACCCTACCTGCAGGGCAACTAGTTAAACTTACTGGTCTATGGTTCCAGGATCAGACGTTTCTCCCTTTTTAAACATCGCAGTTATATTAACTTCTTTCCATGCTTGTGGTAGCTTTCCGTCTGAATATTTGTTGAATATAATTATCTACCAATGGTTCAATTTCTTGTTTCGTAATTCGTTAAACACTTTTGAATGGTCCTTATTTTTAGCCCACTATTCAAATCGCCCTGCGTCCGTGGTTCGTCCCTCCTTCCGTAAACAATTCTTGTTATCGCTATTTTTCATAAAGTAATGAAGGGATCTTTCTCAAATTTCATACGTAGGTTTCCCTTGGTGCCTAGTTATGCATATTGCATTTTGGGGCCAATAGGAAAACATCATGTCCCTGGCAGGTAGGGCGTAAGAATTGTACCTGCTGCCCCCATTGCATGATCGTAAGAGGCGACTAAACTTGGGATCTTGGGATCACTTTTGGCCTTTAGTTGAACGTTCGCCGCTGTGAGGAAGGTTTTTGGTTCTGGCCCCTGGCCGAGACATACCGGAGTCTTTAAAAATTGTAGTTGCTACTCCTGCTTAGCGTTCAGCATATTTGGACTGGTTCGCCCGTTGTCAGTATAATGTGACCGGGTGGGGTGTGCTGCTGGGTGTCTTCGGCAGTATGCTTCAGTGAGGTAGCACTTTAAATCGACAAAAGTTCCGGCCTATCACAAGGAGACTTAACACGAACATACCGCAGCCTCCCAAAACACACATACGCACTCACCACACGCATGCATGTCGCACGCACGGGAGGCCGTCCTTAAATGACCTTAGCTGTTAATAGGACGTTAAACAAAATAAACCAAACCAAACCAAACCTGACTAAATTTGGTTGGCTAAAAACTGCAGCCAAAACACAAAGATGGGCCTCCATAGTATTAAGGTGTAATGTATGTTCATTCTCATGCAAAACTCACCTCAATGAAGTACAACATTGCCAGGGATCATCAGACAGTCGTGTTCGTATGGGTAAACATTCATATATACGCATATGTCTGTTTAGAACTTCCGTTGTTTCATCGTACTCGGATCATAGGAATGGATAAGGGCATTGACATAAAGCTGCAAAATACAAAATATAATCCCAACAAAAGTGTTTGATTATATTCATTTATTAATACAAACATTTTAGCCAATCTAATTAAAATTGAGATGGTAATTCTCACTACGTAATGACCATCTCAATTTTAATTAGTTGTAACGTAGTGAGAATGACCATCTCAATTTTAATTAGATTGCATTTTGGGTCACCCGAGATGAAAAACACAAGTGATCTATTGTGATTGCCTTTTATCCGGCGTTGTGCGTCGTAAACAATTTACATTTTCGACTTTTCAATAACCAAGAGGTCTAGGATGATGGTATGGACAGTAGCATGCTTTGTTCAATTGACCTTGACCTACCTTCAAGATTACACTGGTGTGATTGTAAGTATTTATTTCAAAACTCAGATGACCGTTAGGGCCATGGGCCTCTTGTTATACAAACAATTTACAAAATACGTTGCCATTCTTAATGTCACATACTATAGCTCACTGAACTAATTATATTATAACTAAGTAGCTATATACCAAATTGTCTCCTTTATAGCATTCACATGTCAGCCCATTTTGCAGAAGTTATTCCCCTTGTTGTTTATTTCAGTATTATTTTTTTGTCCGATTTCTTTGAAGCTCGGTAGAATTTATAATCTTGAAACGAAGTTGTGTTTATTGAGTTTGGAGACTTTTGAATACCCCTTTTCCTCACAAACTGATGGAAAATTCAACATTGACTTTGTAGTGAAAGGCGAGATGTAAGCATTCTAACGAACAACTCTTGAGTGATGCAAATCTTATTTTGACATTTGACGGACGTACAGTATATTGTTCTGCCCTGCAGTACTCGTGTTAAAAAGATGCGCTCGAATCATAGGTGCACAGTTGAGTAGGAGAATAACACGAACTATATGCCTACGAAGAAACCTACATATGTATAAAGTTATTTAGTTAAAGTGCTTAACGGCCCATCAATTGCATGGCAATGCCAGGCCTGTTGTTACAAAAAAAATGCAAATTGTTGATAAATATATGGATGATAGTGTCACTACAACTCCTGCTGATTGCCTTAAAATGATTAAGGAGTTCAAATTCCAGTTTGGTTTGATGGATATGATTCAGACTTTATGTAAATGTTTCTGTAATCATTGAAATGTATGTAAATGTGAACTTACAGTACCGATCCGCGGACACATTTGAGGATGTAAAATTTCACATTTACATTCCTAATTCCTGATGTCAGCTGTGCCTTGATGATTGCCTATCTATATGATAGAAGTTATATAACACAACCAATACGATATTTAAGAGTGTGACGTTTCGGTGACTACAGTCACCTTCATCAGACTAATGACCAGCGGCGACATATGTGTTGACCTAAGCTGTTAATAGGACGTTAAACAAAATAAACCAAACCAAACCAATGTAGTGTCCAAAACTGTAATAAACTCGACCGATTTTTTTAAAATGTTTTGTCTTTTTCATGATTTTATAGACACCATGTTTGAAAAGAGTGACGAGATATTTGACAAAGAAGTGTACAGGATGGTATGATGATTGTAGTCGGCAACGCTTTGTTTAGCATATATGTGCGAGATTTCCTTCGCCCCTTCCCCGTTTAGTACTGGAGAACTGCGGCGTATCAAGCCGCTCTGACCTATATTTTGACCTTTATTGACCCACATTTCGACACTACACTACTACTTCGGTGTGGATTCATATTGGTGAGGAAAGATGTCAATAATCAAAAGTATTTGTCTTTCACCTAAATGTTGACCTTGTCTGACCTACATTTGGACATTTAGCCAACATAAAATCACTTGATTCCAACGAGACCATTAATTTGCATAATAATAGTAACGTAAAATCTGTAGTTGTAAGGTATTAGTTTATCAGAGTCAGGTCTATAAATGTACTTTTCTTGAGGTGTACACATTTGAGTACTTGAAGATTCTAAAAGTTGGCAAGCATGTTCCCAGGTCTTAGTCCCCAAATACATCATAATTGATTGGTTCTGTGGTATTTCTTTAACGAAATTTGCAATTTATTTCTTTAGTATACAGGCAGCAATAGTTAGATTTTTGTCGTTGCCATACAAAAAAGAATGAACTTGGAATGCTTAGTGATGACCGCTGTATGTAAGTAAACACGATCTTAATGTTGTACTTATGTACTTATCTACTTACCTACTTGTTATGCATGCTTGAATATTATCAGATATGTAACTCCGATTATCGTTGGAGCTAATAATTTGCCATAGAAAATTATTAACAGACACTTAAATAATTAAATCATGACAGCACTAAAAGCGCTTACAATTAATAAACTAATTGAATGCAATACGCCTTGAAGCGATATTGTCATAGGTAAGTAAACAAAGACATTAATGTGTTAATGTTCTCGAAGAGATTCATTATTGAATCAGGTTGAAGAAAATAAACATTACTACAATGTGTCTCTGGAGATTAAACTAAAAAAGGACTTGTGCTGTAATCACTATTGTCAGGGTTTAAACCAGGATATCTGGTGGTGTTGAATAGATAGGTTCTCTCTACCAGACAGATAAATCCACGAATCCTTTTACTGCCTTCATGTAAACTCTCTAGAAGAGTTTCCGTTTTCATACTGACCTCCAGTTGGTATTAGGCCATATAGGACAATTACATACCAACAATATACACGATGTGTGTGCATATGACTGTAAGGTGGATGCCAATTCCCTGTCGTTGTCTGTCCTGTAGGCAGGGCGTAAGAATTGTACCTGCTGCCCTCATTGCATGATCGTAAGAGGCGATTAAATTTGGGATTTCTCTCTTGACAATGCCTCACTGTTGGACCAAAGCCCTTAAAAATGGTAGTTGCTGCTCCTGCTTAGCGCTCAGCATATTAGGAGTTGGACGACTGGTTCGCCTGTTGTCAGTATAATGTGACCGGGTGGGGTGTGCTGCTGAGTGTCTTCGGCAGTATGCTTCAATGAGGTAGCACTATAAATCGGCAAAAGTTCCGGCCTATCACAAGGAGACTTAACACGAACATACCGCAACCTCCCAAAACACACATATGCACTCGCCGCACGCACGGGAGGCCGTCCTTAAATGACCTTAGCTGTTAATAGGACGTTAAACAAAATAAACCAAACCAAACCAAACCCTTTCGTTAGAACCAATTCAAATTTGTATTACAATTAGACAAATGATTTCAATCACACCACAATCCTGATTTAGTATCGGGGATAGACTATTGCCGTGCTAGCGCCTATTAAGTGGCATAATTAAGATGCAATCACTAATGTTGGCTACCATCTAAAATTATCATAAGATTTAGGTGAATATAGGTCAAAACTTTCCAGGTATCAAGTATCCAATAAAAAGACATTTTTTTCTAAAATTCCTAAGAATCATTAAATCTTTCACGTACTGTTCCTGGATGGAAAGGCTTCAATAAGAAGATAGAGTTATGTATTTCTCAGGTTTATTGCTAAAATTCGCCAAACTATAACTTCTAGCAATGTTCCATTAAGCACGACTATGAAATTGCGATGCGTGTGTAGAAGTTTATGATAGGATCTAAAAATTCTATTAAAAAAAAGCGTAGGTTAATATACTAGCTACAGTATATCACTTGGCAAAAGATAATTTCTTTTTAACTCGATCGGTTGATGATAGACTAGTAATCAAGAGGGTCTTGGGTCTAGGAAAGACATTGGGATAGAGTTAATTTACAATGCTCTCGGCTACATACATCACAAAAATATATCAAACTGAATTTTCTTTCTCAAATTTCAGAGACATTTTTGGAGTTGGTAGGTGGAATTTTAAGAATAAGTGATTATATAATATTTGGAGTTTCTTTGATTTGGTTGGTTTATTTTGTCTAACGTCCTATTAACAGCTAAGGTCATTTAAGGACAGCGTCCCCTGCGTGCAATATGCATGCGTGTGGTGAGTGCGTGTGTGCGTTTTGGGAGGCTGCGGTATGTTCGTGTTAAGTCTCCTTGTGATATTCCGGTACTTTTGCCGATTTATAATGCTACCTCACGGAAGCATACCACCAAAGACACCCAGCATAACACCCCACGCGGTCACATTATACCGACCCCAGGGCCAACAAGTCATTCTACTCCCCAAATGCAGGGTGCTAAGCAAGAGTAGCAACTATCATTTTTAAAGACTTTTGGTATGTCTCGGCCAGGGGACAGAACACAAAACCTTGCTCATAAGGGCGACCGCTCAACTAAATGCCGAAAGTGAGGCAGTGTCAAGGGATACATTCGGAATAAGAAAGTTGTTAAAAGAAAGAGAAAATATCGGATCCCAAATTTAGTCGCCTCTTCCTATCATGCAATGGGGGTAGCAGGTACAGTTCTTACGCCCTACTAGTACATGCAGGGAAGAGATGCGAATTCAACATTCGAATTAGAAAGAAGAAGTATAAAATAAAACAGATAGACGTGTTCCATTTAAATATACATAAGATTCTTATCAAATAATAATTTCAAAAAAATGGCTGAAGCAAGGGCGATACAATACTAAAACAAAAAAGATATACAAATGATATTATATTATCAATCTAATTAAAATCAAGATGGTCATTCTCACTACGTGACATGAACATCTAACAACATCCCATAATTGGTCACGTTCTGATTACCTTTGAGATATGTGTATTTCGCTTTCAGGGCGAATTATCAATTTGTCGATGTCATCGAAGCAAAACATTTCGTCACACTCACAGCATGCATCTGAAGCAAACCATTTCGGCATAACATGCATATAGCTATATGCTTTGTGGGGCGAAAATACTTGAAACAAATTGACAATATGCAAACTATGCACTCTGGTCATGCTAATTCGGACATCTAAAATTCACTTCCAAGATTCTGGAAGTAGTCATTTGATTGGCTAATCCAAAAGGTCACCCCGACGTGACCCCTTATGGGATGTTGTTAAATGTTCATGTAACGTAGTGAGAATGACCATTTAGATTTTAATTAGATTGTCATATTATTAAACTAATTCATATTTAAATGTTCACCCGAGTATGTGTTCCAAAAATATCTTCAAAATAATTATTAGCAATGGAAAATTTTCAACGCTTGTTTGCATCATTTGGTTTGGTTTTATTTGTTTAACGTCCTATTAACAACAAATGTCAGTTATCTATTGCCTTGATATCCATCGCACCAATTAATTCTGATGAAGGGGGAAATATTGCTGTATTGTTTAATTGGACACATGCAATTGTAAACATAGCAGACAATTGACATTACAGGTATATTCCTTTTGAGTGTATGGCGAGAAACGTTACGTAGAATGCTGACATATTTTTTGTAAAAATCAGTCTTTTTGAATAGGCTTATCATAATGTTGAACGCACCCTTATATTGTCATTTTCCTTCCTATGCAAAATACTCGGAGATACGTATCGGAAAATGCATTTGCAAGTCTTACTGTTAATTCCAGGCGTCTTAACACGGGAACAAATGCCCCATCTGGTGTACTTCAAAGAGCGTTAAACCGATTGAGCATGTTTGGTATATTGTTAGGTCATTTGTAAATATCTGTTTAGCATATTTATATTTTAGTTAACTAATCGCTTTATTAAGTCAGTACGCGTCATTTCTAAACAGCTGACCACGTTAAATGCATATGCCATTCCATGCCACATGTTGCTTGTTCTGTCCCTTGATTGGTCAAAACGTTTTGTCTTTCTCTTATAAAAGAAGAACATTTCACCTAAAAATCGAGTTGGCTCCAAAGTTTCACGGAAATGGCCATCCTTCAAATATCTCAAGGCCTCGGCCTGTGGGTTTGTGTGCTCATTGCCGCAACATGTAAGTAATTTTCCTCATATCCTGTCGTGTATACAGTGTCATTACATAATATCTTTTTAAGAGAAACAACTTTCGCGTATTTTCAAAATATATAGCAATCAGAATTTTATTTGCAGCCGTGAACAACATAAAGTCAGATAACATCTCTGTATTGAACTTTGTTCTGCAGATATCATCATTGGCTTGGGCCTAAATGACTCAAATTGTCGATATGCCGCTGAGCAACACAATACAGATATCATGTTAATGTAGTTTGTCCATAAATTTGGTGTAAGCATACCGGTTGGAAAATGTAAATTCAGATCCTGTACACACGGTTTATACTTTGGTTTCAGATGGTTACCATGAACAGGTCATCCCAGATACTTACCCTACCCATGATGATGGCGGATATGGCCAAACACATGGCGGATATGATCAATCACATGTCGGCGGCGGATATGATCAGTCACATGTCGGCGGCGGATATGATCAGTCACATGTCGGCGGCGGATATGATCAGTCACATGTCGGCGGCGGATATGATCAGTCACATGTCGGCGGCGGATATGATCAGTCACATGGCGGTGGCGGATTTGATCACTCATATGGCGGATCTGGAGGCGACAAAACACACTGCTGTGAAAATGCTGACCTGATCAACGGCCGCTGCGTGTGTAAGGCCAACTACCACGGACACAGCACACATCCATGTGACAGTAAGTTTTGCCTGTTTATATATATATAATAAAAAAAGTTATTTGATCCTTACGAACGGAATGATAATTTTAAAACAAAAAAACTTAACTTTATATATAAAATTGCAATAAGCACATCATTAGAGTATCGCGATAATTGACTAATATATCATTTAGTTAAATAGTATTTTATATTTATCTTTGCATATGGAAATAGGTGGTTGCACCATTGATATAATCTGTTGTAATTTGTTATGATAGTGAATAGTTTTGAACTGTCAAAAATTAAGATAGGGTAGGGTTCTTTGGTTGTCTAAAGCATGGCTTAGTTTATATAGCATACCTACATTAAATCTACTAGGGAACTGTTTTTTTTAGCATTTTCGGCGATGGGATCATTCCGCCAAATGATGATTACGCTAATTCTACAAGTTTATTTACATCGGTTTCTATGGCAAACATTATTGGTTTACTATGCACTTGAGAATCTAAACAGTGAAACTAGTTGTGCAAAATGTAACGCATTGGATGGTCAATTACTATTTTTTGTAATGAATGTGTGGGTGTGTGTGTAATATAATTCTTACTCTTAGCAAATCACCAGGAGAAATCTAGTCTCAAGAAATAGTCTTATTTATATATACGTATGCAATTGTATGCTCAATTTAACAATGGGGGGGGGGGGGGGGGGGGGGGGGGGGGCGAGGATATACAATAGTTATGATATCACTTTTGGTTTATAAACTTCTCTTTTGTTCAGAACCATGCTGGGGGAAATGTGGAAAAAATACGGAGTGTAACCTAAAAGATTTTAAATGTTACTGTGATGAAGGTTTCATCGGGGACCCGTATCAAGGCTGTGAATGTAAGTATGCTAAAGGTGTATCATAAAGTAATTTTTAGTATGACGGGGAAAGCATTATTGTCATCAAGTATACTACATGTAATATACCCGTTGTCCGTATAATGTGACCTGGTGGGATGTCCTGCTGGGTCACTTCGGCAGTATGCTTCAGTGAGGTAGCACTATAAAGACGGCATCAATTCCACGCTATCACCAGGAGACAAAACGAATATACCGCAGCTTTTCCAGGTGTTGGTAGGACGTTAAACAATACTAAACCTAAATCTAATCACTATATACGCATATGTTTAACGTAATCGGATTAATATAATATAATGTACAATCACTGAAATTATTTTAATATCTTATCTGGACAGAGGCAATCATAAAAGGGATACGGGTTTTAACTACATATGCATAATTTATCAGGTTGATACATTCCTCAGTAATAGTAGCAGGTGTATAGTTGATATTATGTATACACATGATCTTATTTGATGTTTAAATTAATCTTCAGTGCCTTGTGGCGGCAAATGTGCCTCGAACGCTTATTGTGACAGTGTAAGCAACACTTGTCGCTGTAACGCTGGTCTGATTGGTGACGCCACAGTAAAATGTTACGGTAAGTATACGTATATATAATATATATTTATTTAAAGGTGTTATTCTAGAATTGAATCACAGCATGGTATTATTTGACATCTACTTTTGTCCGTTTCGTGTTTTTGTTCGGTCTTTTCTTTTAAATCTAATGTGTGTCGGTCAATATGTTTGAATATTGGTTTTTTGCATCTCCCTATCGAGATTTTGGTATTTCTTAACAATCCAAGATGGCCGCCGGAATCCATTTCCGTTTTCTGACTTTGGTCTCCGATTTTGGTAAGAATTGATACCTCGGTGGTTTTAGGGATGCCGAACAACATGACAACATTTCCGAAAAGGTTGGTTTCTATGGTAACGAAATAATTTACTATTTATATACCGGCTGTGAGGGATGCTAAACATAATGGTACAACTGTAGGGAGTTTGGGGACATCTGTAATGGTCACCATTACAATCAGTTCTTGTTACAAATGTAATATTTTATTTATTTCAGAACCAAGTGTTATCGCTTTCGCACAGTCTAGTTACTCCGTGAGAGAAAACAGTGGGACGTTAAAGATCAAAGTAATCAGAACAGGAGGAACAATTGGACCCATTACAGTTTCATGGTCTGTTACTGGGATCACGGCCACCAGTCCAAGTGATTTCACATACAACCCTGGCTCTCTTACATTTGGAAATGGAGATTCTGTCGAATACATTAGCATTAAAATCATCAACGATCAGGTATATTATTATGCACTATTGAGATATTATTCTCTTTGTCATGTATTGTGTACATGAGGACTGTTAACGGGCATACGACTGAAACATTTCGGAGTTGTAGGTTCATCTAAATCGTGATGAAGCTGTGATTTATATTGTGACGATGTCGTTGTGAGTAAATGTATATCCCCGACAAGATACATATTGTCTTTATAATGCCAGTTAATATTAGGTTGTTTTCATGTCCAAATGTCTTTTTTTTTTTTTTTTTTTTGTTGAGAAAGTGGCATTATTGCAATAAGACTTTAATTCACATTGTATATATCTTAGATGATGAAGAAGACGCTCTCCCACCCGCAACATCTTTTCTTAATTTTGATCTTGTCCAATCATGTCAATATTAAACGTATGTTCATTATTGATCCCGTGTTTTCGATTATCATAATTCTGTAACAAGATGTTTTGACAATAGATTTGTATAGCGGGAGTTGTTCGATGATGCAGTATCCTTTGGATTCGATTTTATTGATTAAACGTCCACGCAAAAACCATGGTCTTATGATGACGAACGTCAAGGAAAGACAAGAAAATCCCTGATTCTTAAGGGCTTTCACTTTTAGTCGCCTCTTACGACATGCAGTGAGATAGAACAGTCATATTTTGTCCCCACTCCTGCATGGCTTTTTGCCCATTTGGAAAACCTGTTTTTTCCCTGGTACTTTTCCAAGGTTAAATTTATATTTATGCCCCCCGCAACGAAGTTAGCGGGGTATACTGGAATCACCTTGTCCGTCCGTCCGTCTGTCTGTCACAAAATGTGTCCGGCTATGCATTCGCTCATTTCTTTATGGATTTCACTCAAATTTGGTATATAGTTAGAAGACCATATGAACTTGTGTCCCCTGCAGTGATTTTGCGATTTAGCCCTTTTTAAGAGTTATGCCCCTTTTTCATACAAAATGTGTCATAATTTTGTCCGGCTATGCATTCACTTAGTTTTTGATGGATTTTCCTAAAACTTTATACAGATATACAGAGTTTGAAGATGGCATGAAGTTGTGTCTCCAGTAAGGCTTCTTCTGAAAAAAACATTTTTACAGAGTTATGCCCCTTTATGTAAAAAATGGTTACTTGCTTGTCTGGCTATGCATTTGCTTTGTTTTCAATGGATTTTACTGAAATTTGGTATGTAGTTAGAGGACACTATGAGGCTGTGCTCTATGTAAAGATTTTGTCGAATTACCAGTTCTAATAAAGTTATGCCCCTTTTTCTTTAAAAACGAGGAAAAACTTTGTACGTCTATGCATTCACTTAGTTCTTACCTAAACATAGAACATGTTTGATTTGGTTATAGTACCATAAATAGGCAGCTTCACAAAGTATCCAAACCAATCATGGAAAAGCGGGGGGTATACTTGTCACCCACTCGGTGACAGCTCTAGTTTGTTTCGTTATGATATCGTATGTATTGATGACTGTTCCAGCTGTTTGAAGATGACGAGAGTTTTTCTGTTACCCTTACTTCTACAAGTGTCGAATCATCTATTGGATCACTCAGCACCACAACTGTGGTCATCACTAATGATGACAGTAAGCATGTACTTTTTATTTTAAACCACGTTTTATATCCTACACAGTACACATGTGATACGCTTGGCATTAAGATACGTAAGGAAGGCTGGATGTTGGTGCCCTTACTTTTATGCACACATTTATTAAATTCGCAACAAATTTCTAAAATGTAAAAACAATTGACGGACGTACTGTAAATTCATATTTTTCCCATTTCTGAATCGTGTTCGGTGTCTTCGACAAAAAGCGTAATTTAGGTAACACTATAAACACACCACACTCATGCATTCCGCACACAGGGTAAGTTGTCCTGAAATGTCGTTAACTGTTGGTATTACTTTAAACAATACAAAACAAACTCCATACCAGAGATACATATAATCCTCATCTTATTTCATGCGATATGCATTCCTCTGTATATATTGTTTTTACTTTTAGAACCTTGCGGAGGAAAATGTAAATCCAATGCTTACTGCAGAGAATCCGACAACACATGCGTATGCAACAGTGGTTATATTGGAAATCCATTGAAAGGCTGCAACAGTGAGTCACTTGCATATCTGTTTAACTAATTAAACATTTAAAGAGTTGATTCACATGAACAATGAGTTTATGCTTCCCCAATAACCTTCTATAAGCGGAAGAATAACTGTATTTTGCCATGTTTGATATAACCAGTTCTTTATTCTTTCTTTCCACGTGTCATAACCTGATTCTTTTGTCATAATGTATTATAATCCAGACATTTTTTTGAACTTAAAATCAAAGAGTAACATATATCGGGTTTTCTCCTTTAGAACCATGTGATGACAAATGTAAGAAGAACTCATACTGTAGTCCTACAGACAACAAATGCTACTGTAATAAGGGAATGGTCGGAAACCCTTACAAGGAAGGATGTGATAGTACGTATTATTTTGTCTCCAAATTAGATACTGACACCCTCATATGACCCTGGCTGTTGTGAGTGGGAAAACATGAAGGATCTTGACAATGTTATGTCATATTGACGTGAATGCAATATATGTCGTATCACTAATTGCTAAAGTCATACATATTTATGATTTCTAATTCCGTTAGTAGAGGATACATGTTATATATTTATCAATTGATATTTTAACTAAGACCTGAACTATTTGAGTTGATTATGTGGATGCTGTTACGACCTAGATCTTCTCAAATATATATTGCTAAGAAAAAACATGGGGATTTCACTTTATAGTACGTTAACTTTCATCCTTAAACATACTTAGCTCAAAAGATTTATGACGCTTTCAGTTCAATGAAGGTTGCTTTGATCGATTGTTTTGTAGTTCCATGCGGAGGAAAATGTGTCGCCAACGCTTACTGCAGACAAAGGGACAATAAGTGTTACTGTAAAGACGGATATGTCGGAAACGGATACGAAAAATGTGGCAGTAAGTTATGTCTTTGGGACAAGCATATATATCGCTTATACTTGGTTGAGTTATCCAAGATTCTTTTATGATAGCATTATGTGATTAAGCTATCGTTACTGATAGATCTGTTGCCATCAGGAAAACATTGTATATCGCATAAGATATAGGAAACTCATGAAAATACTTTTGGTAGTTTCTTTATCGAAATGTATGAAATGTGTAGAATAATATTACGATCTAGCCGAAAAGAAGCTAAACTTATTTCTTACATAGTATGTTCAGATAATTTATGAATATGTTATGTCAAAGTACAGTGTACTTAAAGGAATTACATTGTACTATAACCTTACAATATCAACACCTAGCCGCGGCATATGAGCCGTCATTTAATGACCTTGACTGGACGTAACACACCACAAAACCAAACCAGGAATTTGACGTAAAACCATAGCTAATGATTGGATGTTCTACCTACCGGGATATTGGTATAGTGGGAAGTGTATAGACCAACCAACCAATTGTTTTCCCATAGACCTTAGTGTTAACGTTTTGGATTATTTCATTCAAATTCTTGAATTGAATATGACGATTATGGTTTATAACAAAAGTTTAGGGTCTGATATAACACCTAATCAAAAAAAAAAGTTGGGTCCTTCAGCTCAAATTTTCTCCAGGGTAGCCATTTTGAAAATAGGTGAATTTCGCAGTAAAAATTCTCAAAAATCTTAAATGTTTACCTGTTTACTATTATTACGTGAACTTTTGGGAAAAAAACCAATCGGACTTAAGAAATTTATATCAACATTTCTTACTGATAGTTACCTATCAGGCTACATATCTATTTTCTCACTTCATAACATACTGGCCAATCAGTGGCTGCCAGATATTTTATCCTTCGCTCAACGTTCTATACACAGGGGCTGTTTCAAAAATATATTTTTTCAATTGGTTGGTTGTTCCCTATAGTGATATAAATCAGGAACAAACAGAACGTGGAAGCACACAGAATGCTACTTACATAATATATATATATCTATTTCATTCCGTTAAACAGGAAAAGTAGGTTATAAATACTATTGAAATAATATTTACAGGGCCCTGTGACGATGCCTGTAGACAGAATTCCTACTGTAACAAGAAAGATAACAAATGTTACTGTAATAAAGGATTCATCGGGAACCCAACTGTCGGCTGCGAACGTGAGTCCTGCTACTTCTTCATACATTAATTAAACGTGTTTAAGCGTAAAAAAATTTCGTTCAAAAAGAAATAAATATTTATGATAAATGAAGCATATAAATACATTGATATTGAAACTTATCACACTTGAAAAATAGTCAAGAAGTATGTTATTAAAAGATAAAGATTTTCTTTAGAAAATTGGACCCTGCATCCAAAATATTTTGGCATTATCTACGATTTTTGACAATCGATGGAATCATCCTTTTGAACCTGCGTGAATGATCTCATACTGCAACTATTGTAAAATGTAGCAAAAGCTTGCAATTATATAAAACGAATTGTTGAAAGGAAATTATAAACTGTGTTAAACATTTCGGCTGATTACGGGCTTCGTTTGCATTAGGTCCCTGTGGAGGAAAATGTGGATCCGGTGCTTTCTGTGATGACGATGTCAACAAGTGTAAATGCAAGAAAGGACTGGTTGGTGATCCTTACGTCAACTGTGGCAGTAAGTACTTCAAAACATCATGTTAGTTTGACAGGCATGCTCCCAAAGCGACTGTGAAAACCTCCAGCTGAAGTCATTCAACGAATCAACTGAGTTTTAAAATATTTGATTGTTAATTGTAATTCTGAATTTACTCAGTAAGTTAACATCCACCACTATTTCCTTAAAAAAAGCAAAATACAAAAAAACACACAGTATTTGTTGTTTTAATATTAACTTATATGATTAGCTGATGTGGATGAATATCTTCATTTTTATATAATACTATTAACATAAGCACAAATTTACTTTAAAACTATAGAAATCTCTCTTACTGATTTTGTAATCATACTGACAACTGCTTTTTAACATTTTTATTTTCTGTATCTGTAGTTACAGGAAATGAAAAAAAAAGTCTTTATATTTACCATAGGTAACCACAGCAGTTAATGTAAAACATATCAACAATAGATTACGCGTCACTCTGTAGTAACTAGCAACAATAAGTGATGAGACTGGATATTGTGGTTTCGGGAGGTCGTGTGTCCAGGTCGTCCGACTCTAATAGTGCCCATTCAAAATGACATGATGGCAGTATAGGTTGTAGACGAAACAAATCCAATTTCACCTGTCGTTTTTAGTTTTAAGATTGCTTTTATTTTCATTGCTGCCAAAGCCGTTTACTACTTTATAAATACTCTTATAATGATTATTATGATTTGTTTTAAAGCGCTAGTTAGCTTCAGAAAAGTAGTGTTGTTTACACTTGTCTCTGATATTCTTGCGCAAGCCTAATTACCACGCGTAAACTTCAATACTTATTATATACATATGGTTTGGTTAGCTTCCTCTATACTGCAACGCAATTGTAAATTTTATGTCTATTTTTAAAGAGCCATGCGATAACCAATGCAAAAAGAACGCCTTCTGTAACAGCAACAACGAATGCGAGTGTAACCCAGGATTTGTCGGAAATCCATTGAAAGGATGTGATCGTAAGTTATCGTCTTGGTATTTATTAGTGATACCTATAATATTGTTTGATTTCCGAAGAATTTTAGAAAAATTGTAAATAATCTTTTATAAAACTAAATGTCCATGTATAATTATAGAATAATTATATGATAAATATTTAACTTTGTATTGTTGTTGTTATTTTTGTTTAATTAAATACGTATTAAATCCTTTTTAGGTCCATGTGGTGGCAAATGCAAGGCAAATGCTTTCTGTGATTCCAACACCAATACTTGCAAGTGCAACAACGGATACATCGGTGAACCATTGAAAAAATGCTTATGTAAGTTTGTTAATGATTGCGATTACTCAAATCCTCTAAGAATATCATACAATTTTAATCCTCGAAGTCTACAATTAGATTTATCTGAATTCCTATTTGCATACGGGGATAACCGTATCATACATTGGTCTATTGAAATTTTGCAGTACCGAGCGTATTTGAGTTTGTGCAACACAGCTACACCGTTTCAGAAAGTGATGGCTCAGTCACTATCGAAATAAGGAGGTCAAAAGGTACCGAAGGTACGTACAATGTTGCATGGGAGGCAACTGATGGATCAGCTACAAGACCAGCAGACTACGGTAGTGGCCAAGGAAGTGTCACATTTAAGACTGGGGAGGAAACCGAAACATTTAATATCAAAATCACTAACGATAAGGTAAGCGAGAACTAAAACATCCATTCAGGACGTTAAACAAAATAAACCAAACAAAACCAAATGATCAAGTTAAAGGAATTAATATCAGTATGCAAATTGTCTTTTAAAAACATGGATTTTCTAACGTATTGTATCTTGTGACTCATAAGGTTGTCATTTTTGTATCGTCTCCTATATTTGATTAATACAAATCCCTGTATATACTGATGTTTTATATATATATCCCAGTTACGAGTCATATTAACTACTATTTTGCTTCATTAAATACCTGTTTGAATTATTTAGACGTACGAGACTGCTGAGTCTTTCACAGTATCCATTACGGCCATCAGTTCAGAAGGTCTTCATGGTGTACTGACCACCACGACCGTTAACATCAATGACAACGACGGTAAAATGAATTTATTTAAGGATTGTAAAAATAAAAGATTGGTCTATTTAACTCTTTTTTTTTTGTAAAAAAAAAAAGAAAATGTCCTAAAGGTGATATATAATTAACAAAGTTTGATATGTAATTGATGTATACGTATATACTCAGTAAGATATCGTATCTGGAAACCATCCAAATAAAATATGCTACATCAATATGGAATATGTTTAATACCAACATTAATACGAACGCAAGGAGTTGTTGAAACTTATATTTACCACCGTCGATTTCTTATAAATTACTTAATTTCCATATGTATTTGTTTATAGAACCATGTGGAGGACCTTGTGGAGACAATGCCAACTGTAATATGGCTACACAGGAATGTGAATGTAACACAGGATACATAATCTTCCGTGGATCATGTAGTCGTACGTATGCAATACTTTATCATATATCACACCAAAACGGACTTGCATTCAAATTAAACGGTAATTCAAACTGTCAGATTTGACAACGCCTTATGTGAATGTATTTTTTTCGGCGGAATGATGACACCAATGCTTTTGTGATTGATAGAACAGCGTGGTGTGGATATTTAATTTCCGACAGTAATTTGAGTATCTTTTTCTGCGGTTCAGTGAATAGCTAAGTTTCATCAATAGTATTTGTTTAACTAGTGCCATGTGGAGGACCATGTGGATCAAATGCTCGCTGCGATGCCGCATCAAACAAATGTGTTTGTCTCACCGGATACATTTTATTCAAGGAATCATGCAGTCGTAAGTAATATTCAATACCAATAATGCGATTCCGGTCGTTGTGACCCCAATGTTATGGTTTATTTTGTAAGTAAGCATATTTTTGAATAGTTAAAATATATGTTTTGCAGTTCCATGCGGAGGACCATGCCGACCCAACGAACGTTGTGACCGTTCATCCAACAAATGTGTTTGTAACTCAGGATACGTGGTATTCCATGGATCATGCGTCTGTAAGTATTCAATGAAGTAACTTCAGATTACATCAGTATATATTTTTATTTTCTTAAATGTTCATTGCTTTATCTAATTAGATGGGATGGCCCCGTTCTCATATTTATATTGGTTTAGGAATGATACGATTGTATGTATAGGTATCCGTTGTTATCTTGAGTGTGACTTTCTATCGTTACCGTTTATACAGTGAGCATTTGTTTGTCCGAATTGGATTTCCCAATCATTTCTTCTTGATTTCTAAGCTCTTGACTTCGAAAATAACTGCAAAAAAGCACGACACATCTTGGTCAAACGCATAATAGTTGTCATATGCTGTGTATAATACTTAATATATTAAAGATATTAAATCTGTCAATTCGTCATCATTCGTCAAAAAAAATTATATTGCGCAGTACCATGCGGAGGCCCATGCGGTCCTAACTCGCGCTGTAACAGGGACTTAAACAGATGTGAATGCAACAAAGGATACTTTGATTACCATGGATCATGTGTCTGTAAGTATATACAAAAGGTGGTCTATGATTACCACATTGTAAAAGTCCTGCATGTGTTTCCTAATGCGGAGTGTGTAGGGAAACATCATTGATTTTTTTTACTTTTGCAAATAAAAACGAAATAATGAGATATTTTATATAGTGTTAGTGAACTTCAAATTAATCCGACAAACAGGACATAAGCATTTTTTTTTTATTTAAGAATGAGACATCGTCACTGCTGATAATAATGATCTTTTCCAAGATCTATGTGACAACACCGTACACTGTACCTGTTGAACTTGACCTCTTGTATAATGACTATAACATGATTATATTTATTACATGCTTTCTAAAACGTTGTAGTGCCATGCGGAGGACCATGTGGACCCAACTCACGTTGCGACACAGTCAGTAACAAGTGTGTCTGTAACACAGGATACTTTGTCTACCACGGATCATGTGTCTGTGAGTATAAACAAAATTATTTTGCAAGAAATAGAACCTAGTTTTAACAAGTACGTCCACATTATCCCATTCAATCTGGATCATTTAAGGGTCTCAAATATGTTCTTTTGTTCTTTAATAGGAATGTTCCGAAATCCTTGAATATATATTTTTCCCTTTAAATGTTGACTTCATGATTGCTTTGGTTTAAGTGTTTGACCTCGGTTTAAAGAGGTGTTGAAAACGCCTTCTACAGAAAAAGATTGTTCCCGAAGCATTTTGAGTAATCTCCTTGCTTGCAACCACCTTTAAACGCAAGTTCACAGAAAATCAAAACATCACTGTATATGTTGTCTTTCTTAGCATGACGCCAACATCATAACTTACCTTTATTATGCATCTTCATGGTGTTAAAAACGTGTTTAAACTGTCAAGTATACTACGTGAGTGTATTTTCTGTCATATTCTTGAAAAACAGTGAAGTTCAACAAGTAGATCACCAAATTTTTTGATGAATTGTTACTGAATATGTTATGCCATGTGGATAATAGAATCATATAATAAGTCGCTAAAATTCGTCTACAGTGCCATGCGGAGGACCATGTGGACGTAACGCTTACTGTGACAAATCCAGAAACCAGTGCGTCTGTAGTTCAGGATACGTGCTTTTCCAAAGACAATGTACTCGTATGTATATTACTCATTCAAACTTCTCATGTAATATTGGACAGGGTAGAAAAATACTATTTTTAACCCAGAATTATATTGACTTACCCCTATGGCATACTTGTTTCAATATTTAAAGGCTTTCAGGATGACTATTCATTATAGAAGTACAAGGGCTGATTGATAATTTTGAGCATCGAATTGATGGATTTGAATTTTGTGGGACATGTATCATTTTCAACATAATCCCCATCAGTATCTATACTTTTGTCAGCGGTGTTTAAGGGCCTCAGTGCCTCCTTTTCTTGGCTGTTCTGAAAGTCTTCCGCTGCATGTAAGGGTTAGGGTTTTCGTGCCTGAAATAAGTGCTTTCAATTTTGGAAATCGATGAAAGTATGACGGAGTGAGATCAGATCAGGTGAATAAGGCGGATACTCAGTCAATTTAAAGCCATGATCGTGAATGGCAGCCATGGCAATGACAGACTCGTTTATCCCAATCCTAACCAATTCTGTTCATTTTTGCATAAGCCGCTTTTCTATATTACTGTAGAGTGCTACCTCGTTGACATAAGCTAACCAAATGAGCCCAGTCATTAGGTACATGACTCTATATAGTCATAGAATGGTACAACTTAAAAAAATATCCTTGGTACCTTGGATACGAGGCTCACAACTTACCAATCAACCCTGGTATATTTGAGACACTGGTGGTTAGTAGCGGCATGTAGGTCTTCATGACCGAAAAGTCGCTAGGGATGTGTCTCTTGAACAAGATACTTGACTCCGTCGTGTTCCATTCTACTCTGCTTTAAATCAGGCCATTGTGCGGCAGTGCAAGAAATGTCGTGTTCAAGCCGTCAGGGTCGAAATGGCAACTCGGACTGTATGCTCTCCAGCAAGTTCAGAAAAATTACCACGGATTATAGTTTGTGAACTGGTTTAATACGGCGGAGTTACTTTGATTTAGCGATATATAAAATCTCAAGTGTAATAAATAAATTATCAATAAGAGCTCTGAAAAGATTGACCACATGTTGGCCTTTGTGAATATTCGATAAATTGTGGAAATATGATTATATTTTCCGAGATTTGCCACGGACTAGTCAACATTGAAACATGTATTACTTTGTTTATCATTTGCTACAATTTAAATCGACCCTGTTTTAGTGTTAAATATTATACACCTTCATCAGGTAGATAAAATGCGTAAATCTTTCTCCAGGACCAAGCACAGTACAGTTTGTCCAATCAAGCATCTCAGTCAGTGAAAGTTCTGGAACTGTATCAATTGAGGTATCAAGAACTGGTGGAACCAGTAGCTCAGTGACGGTGTCCTGGTCAACCCGAGATATATCTGCTTCTTTCGGAAGTGACTATAAGCAAAATCAGGGATCATTTACATTCACAAGTGGTCAGACAACCCGTACATTCTCCATTGGAATTGTAAACGACAAGGTAAATTGCATTATGTGTGGTTATTAAGGAAATCGGTGATGTTTTGTTTACATAAGCCAAAATTTGTATGTTTGCACATATATTTCCTAATGAAAATTGTCGAATATCAATGTTTTTTTTTTTTTTTTATAATTTGAACAGGTGTATGAACAATCAGAGACATTCTCTGTAACCCTGAGCGTACAATCTTCTCAATCAACCATTGTCAGCGTCGGAAGCCCTAGAACTGCTACAGTCACCATCACGAATGATGATCGTACGTAAATTACAATAATGTCTCGTACAACGGTTTATTAATTTTCTCTTTACCAAAATGATATCGTTTTGACGTACAAAGAAAATAATAGATCAAGAAAAGATTGTTTAAATTATACAGTTATCCCTTGATGTGATCGGCACATAATTTGGATTGCTAAGACTCCGCATTGAATTTGAATCATTAAATAGCCAAGTTTGCAGTACATTATCAAACGTGAAACAAATCTATTATTCTATTTTCCGTCTACCCCTACAGAACCATGTGGTGGCCCATGTGGACCAAACGCCCGCTGTGATATGGCTTCACAAAGATGTGTATGTAACACTGGATACTTCCTTTACCACGGAACCTGTACATGTACGTAATGAAAACGGAATGCTTTTTTTATCCGCCCCTTTTATTAATTCGGTTATGAACAGTAAATATAAACTGGTACGCGATCCAAATATCCACGATTTGTTTTCTTTGTTTTCTACCATATACTCTTAAATCATGAAAGTCTTGAATATTTTGTATAATAGGGCCGATTTTATATTTGATTATCTATGTTTTTGTAGAGATGCCGACATAAATGTTATCCCTTAAACCTAATTTCCTTGCTTTTAATATTTACTTTTTTCTTGAGCTTGTTGCATATTCTAGAAAAAGAAAATCTGTGAGATGAAATAATAATTTCTTCAATAAAACACAATTACTGTATCCCACCTTTTGTTACATTGGTTTTCTAGAAAAGTAATGACAATTAAAATTGTACAAGAAATGGATACTATCTGTACATACATCTTTACATTTCTTTGTAGTACCATGCGGAGGACCATGTGGACCCAACTCACGCTGCGACAGAGTCAGTAACAAATGTGTCTGTAATACCGGATACTTTGTCTACCACGGATCATGTGTCTGTACGTATATAAGACGCCGACGTTTACATATTACACTTTTGCATAGTTAGATACTTTTTATGAGATCGAGAACCTTTTTATTTTAATAGGGACAAAATAATGTGAAAAATATTTGTTTCTACTAATTTATCTAACTTACAGTGCCATGTGGAGGACCATGTGGACCCAACTCACGTTGCGACAGAGTCAGTAACAAGTGTGTCTGTAACACAGGATACTTTGTATACCATGGATCATGTGTCTGTAAGTACACACAGGACGATTACAACTGCACATGCATATTGTTAAAGTGAACATTTGACGAATTACAAATAATATCTAATTGTGGCGATATGGCGAACTTTAAGTTAAAAACATTTGCCTGATTTTGGTTATATTTATCCTCGATACAAAAAAAGAGAGAAAATGGTGAACACGATTCTTCAAGTACATTGTTATTAATTTTGAAATATCTTCTTCTTTGTCACAGTGCCATGCGGAGGACCATGTGGACCCAACTCACGTTGCGACAGAGTCAGTAACAAATGTGTCTGTAACACCGGATACTTTGTGTATCACGGATCATGTGTCTGTAAGTACACAATAGACGAAAACAACTGCATATGAAGATTGTCGAAATAGAAATTTAGCCAATTACATGGCAACTGCCGATATCTATAAAAGTTACAATCTAACAATTGCTTATGTATGTCGTTTAAAATTAGAAGGCCTTATCCTTGATATAAAATAGCAGTACAATGGTAAATATGATTCCTGAATTGCATTGTTGTTGTTTTGAAAAAGCTATTGTTTTCATCTGTTTTAATGCCATTTCCACAGTGCCATGCGGAGGACCATGTGGACCCAACTCACGTTGCGACAGAGTCAGTAACAAGTGTGTTTGTAACACAGGATACTTTGTCTACCACGGATCATGTGTCTGTGAGTATACAGATACCTTCAAGAATCCTCATAACTTTATCATTTGACCATTGCCTTCTCAAATCAACCAATATTTAACTAACCTATATTCTATATTGAGTTAAAGCATCACCTTACAATTATAAGTATATAGTCTTTGTAACATCTTGGAGAATGTAAATGTTCTATGAAGATTATGATCATCCGTTTAAATATTATTTAAGTAAATTCCCCTATGCTGATCAAATAATGTTCGTTATCCTTTTCAATACTTAAAAATATGTGTTTTTGAATTATTATAATTACAATCAAATCTTCTACAGTGCCCTGTGGAGGACCATGTGGACGTAACGCCTATTGTGATAAATCCAGAAACCAGTGTGCCTGTAACTCGGGATATGTTCTTTTCGAAAAAGAATCGAACATATTGAAAACATTATTTCAAAGTACAGTGACGTCTAGTAACTCTAGTGACGAATTAAAGAAAGTTTGACGGTACTGTCACTTCCTTGGTACAAAAACTTAGTATCCCATCTCATATTGCAGTGGCTTATTTGCTACATGAAGGGATTTGTATTTCTTGCAATTCCTTAATTGAATTTGATAGTAAATAGCGTTTAAAACTTGTCTTCTTATGACAAACTTAATATTGCAGATACTAGTGGGGTGACACCTAAAGGAGTGTCACAGAAAGAATGAAGTGTAGTGAGGGGTGATAACTCTGTTTGAGCACGAACTACGAATAAAAATAAATAAATTTCCTTCCTTTAGCAGTAATTCCTTCACTTGCACTTAATTTCCTCACTTGCACTCAATTGACTCACTTGCACTCAATTCACTCAAGCGACATTTAATTATGTTTAAAAATTCATACTGGCGCGAGGAAATTGAAGGTTTTGGGGTTACCAGTGTAATAATTCTCACACATTCTACAGTTTTCTGGAATATGACACTTTAATTGATTATGAAACATCAATTCGCATCTATTCAAACATAAGTTCAGGGTCTCTTGTGTGTTGTTGAATGAGGTAGTCACCTCTTGTACCAATATATACCTCCTATACAATATATACCAGGTACGTCCTATATAATAATAATTCTCACACGTTTACAGTTTTCTGGAATATGACACTTTAATTGAGTATGAGACATCAATTGGCTGCAGGCATCTATCCAATCATAAGTTCAGGGCCTCTTGTGTGTTGTTCAATGGGGTAGTCACCAACTACTACAAGGAGACCCAGCCTCAAAATGATCCTGACTGAACCATATACAGGTGGTGATAAAACAAGCAAACAAACAAACCTAAGTTTGGCTTAGTAACAGATGTACTCGCAGTATTCTAATCGATAAATAGTGACATATGCCATCAAAGATAAAGAAATGTCATGCATATCATATGTCAAAATCAAGGCCTCTAGTGTGTTGTTCAATGAGGTAGTCACCAACTACTACAAGGATACCAAAATGATCCTGCATGACTGAATCATATGTGTGGTGATAAAACCAGCAAACAAACCAAACTAAGTTCAGCTTAGGAACAAATGCAGAATTCTAATCTATGAATAGTGACATACCATCAAAGTTTTAAAAATGTCATAATTGTTCAAACTTTTCTAAACTTCTTATATATATATATAATATTCATAAACTTGGTGTATTTGGTTCAAAGTCCCATATAAGGATGTGCCTGGATTTTGGAGGTGGAGGAAAGCCGTGGTAACCAGGGAAAAATCACCAGCCTACGGTCAGTTTCAGGCAACTGCCAAACGTAGGTTTCAAACTAGCAACCCAGAGGTGGAGGGCTAGTGATAAAGTGTCGGAACATCTTAACCACTCGGCCACCGCGCCCCTCAATAATCAATAAACTATCTCACAGTGGCAATAGTACCAAGGAAGGGAAAATTATGGAAAAAAAGTGTTTCATAATATCCAAAGGCTTGAACTTGAGAGAATAGTTCTACAAAATGAATTGGAAACCATATTTTATGCAAAGTCTCAAAAATATTTTAATGAAGTTTTTTTAAGCAGAACATAGAGGGTAAGTACAGACCCGTGTACGTTCGCAGTTCCGATTTAAGCGTAGCGTTTCCGTAGCATTTCCGTAGCATTACCGTATCACTTCCGTACCATTTCCGTATCACTACCGTAGCATTACCGTACCATTTCCGTAGCACTTCCGTAGCATTACCGTACCATTTCCGTAGCATTTCCGTAGCGTTTGCGTCCACTTACCGTAGCATTACCGTGGCATTTGCGTTTACCTATTTTCACTCGCTGACCGTCTCATAAACGTTCGGTAGAAAATTTTGCGGAGTGTATTTTTTATCGAAACGAAATTTAGTTAAATATACTTACCGAACGTAACTAAAGCATAGTAGCGACAGCAAATAATTTAATAAGGAGGTGAGAATTAAATATATATGGTTATACAACTTTCTGTATCTTTGTTTAGAAAAAATAACACTCTCACAAAAAACAAGTCAAGTCACATGGTCCATCGATCTTAGTGTGATAAAAAAAAATGGCGGATCCTAGTATAGTAGTCGACGCATTACGATGGAAACGAAGATGAAGATCGTGTCAAATAAACAATATTTCCTTTACTGTGCTATAGTCAAACCTTTAAAACAGTTCCATGTAATATGCACTGGTCAGGCTACATGTATAGGGTACAAATGGTCCAGACAGTATCACACAGGTAAACTAGGGTAGTTAGACTTAATTGTCAGCGATGATACAAACAACACAGCATGTTGTACACTGGTCAACTAAAGGTACGGTATTCTGTGGACCAAGTGATACTAGGTGTGAAAGGTAGAACAATAAGAGATAATTATGACCTACAGGTAAGGCTATAGACTGCTTCTAAACTTGGCTTCCAACAATAATGAGAATGTCATCGTGATCTACGGAGTTATTCATTATTTATTTCAGTTTTAAAACCCAAAGGTCTAATCACAAAATTGATAACACATGATAAAATCAGAGACCGTATAAATGTGATATATATTTCTCTCGGTAAAACTACGACAGGAAATTCAAATCTATATCTTCGGATCATATGTTATATATATGTATGTATCTGATAAAGTATAACAAGAGTAAATTAATTACAAAGTAAGAGCAAATACGGTATATAAAGTGCATACACATGTGAAATAGAACTGATGTCCTAAATAGAAATCATCCAGATAATCAAGTTAGTCTTGTTATGAACAGTAAAAAAGAGACTTAATTCTGAAAACAAATCTTCGTCCGACATAAATCTCTCAAGTGAGACGTTAAAAAACTGTCAGGAATATGACAAACGTAGTTTTAATCAATTAGGACTCTTTTAAGAACATTACAATTTCTTACAATAATCCAGAATTTACAGGGATAAAGCAGGGTTGAGCTACTCGACCTAGTCAAAAAAAGATGTGGAACTAAAAAGTTAAATTATCCTGTACAAGTTCGATCAAGCAGGCTATGTAAAGATTTGAATAAAAATATATGTATTAATGCCTACATACCAGACTAGGTAAGTTGAATTGTGTACAAAACATGTAATATAGACTATGATCATTTAATTTTGATTTAAAACACGTAAAAGAGAGAATCATTTGAATCGCGTAGTTTAAGTTTAAGGACTGATATTTTTTGTATCATCACACTAACATACTTTATCATATATCACACCAAAACGGACTTGCATTCAAAATAAACGATAATTCAAACTGTCAGATTTGACAACACCTTATGTGATTGTATTTGTTATGTTTCATATTTCCAAACATCCGTTTATTTCGGCGGAATGATGACACCAATGCTTTTGTGATTGATAGAACAGCGTGGTGTGGATATTCAATTTCCGACAGTAATTTGAGTATCTTTTTCTGCGGTTCAGTGAACAGCTAAGTTTCATCAATATTATTTGTTTACCTAGTGCCATGTGGAGGACCATGTGGATCAAATGCTCGCTGCGATGCCGCATCAAACAAATGTGTTTGTCTCACCGGATACATTTTATTCAAGGGATCGTGCAGTCGTAAGTAATATTCAATACCAATAATGCGATTCCGGTATTGTCGTTGTGACTCCAATATTATGGTTTATTTTGTAAGTAAACATATTTTGGAATAATTAAAATATATGTTTTGCAGTTCCATGTGGAGGACCATGCCGACCCAACGAACGTTGTGACCGTTCATCCAACAAATGTGTTTGTAACTCAGGATACGTGGTATTCCATGGATCATGCGTCTGTAAGTATTCAAAGAAGTAACTTCAGATTTCGGTAAACATTTATTACATCAGTATATATTTCTATCATCTTAAATTTTCATTGCTTTATTTAATAAGATGGGATGGCCCCGTTCTCATATTTATATTGGTTTCAAAATGATACGATTCTTTTTATCCGTTTTTGTCCGAATTGAATTTCCCTACCATTTCTTTTTGATTTCTAAGCTCTTGATTTCGAAAATAACTGCAAAAAAAGCACGACACATCTTGGTCAAACGCATAATAGTCGTCATATGTTGTGTATAATACTTGATATCTTAAAGATATTAATTTCTGTCAATTCGTCATCATTCGTCAAAAACATTCCATTGCGCAGTACCATGCGGAGGCCCATGCGGTCCTAACTCACGCTGTAACAGGGACTTAAACAGATGTGAATGCAACAAAGGATACTTTGATTACCATGGATCATGTGTCTGTAAGTATATATAAAAGGTAGTCTATGATTACCACATGGGAAAAGTCCTGCATATTTTACCTAATGTGGAAAGTGTAGGGGGAATCATTGATTTTTTTACTTTTGCGAATGAGGACGAAATAATGAGATATTTTATATAGTGTTAGAGAACTTCAAATTGATCCGACAAACAGGACATTGGCAATTTTTTTATTCATGAATGAGACATCGTCACTGCAGATAATAATGATCTTTTCATAGATCTATGTGACGACACCGTGATGCTGTTTTCCTCGAAGACAGTGGTCATGCACCGTACCTGTTGAACTTGACCTCTTGTATAGCGACTATAACATGATTATATTTATTACACGCTTTCTATTACGTTGTAGTGTCATGCGGAGGACCATGTGGACCCAACTCGCGTTGCGATAGAGTCAGTAACAAATGTGTCTGTAACACAGGATACTTTGTCTACCACGGATCATGTGTCTGTAAGTATTTTCCAACTTTAAGCGTTTTTAAATCTTTAAAATGTTGATATCTATCTATAAAGCAACAAATCGCATAACTAAAAACGAAAAATGTCCCGATTACATAGTTATGCAAAATAATATAAATATTAAAACTAAACCTGTTTAAACGATTATGATAAATAACAAGATTTGTAAAATTTCGGTTAAATAATGAAATCGCTAAGTCTGGTATAATTTTTTTAATTGTTAAATGTTACATCTGTATTTTTAGTATAGCAAAAAAAAAAGTTCTATTCTCATTCTTGATTGATCTTATTTAATGTTTAAATTCCAATTAATTAGGCAATAATGAAAATGAATTTGGAGAAAAAACGACGAATATCCTACGTAATTACGCTAGTATTTCAGAACAGTCAACTAAAGTAAGCACATTTTTAAAAATCTATACTGTTAATATGGGAACATAATTTTCTCTCTACGGAACGCTCTCATTCTGACAAAGCAAAATGTGTTTCATCTTAAACGTCATCCTGATCATATTCTTGCCAATCAAATTTTTGGGTAAACAATTGCATTACAGTGCCATGCGGAGGACCATGTGGACCCAACTCGCGTTGCGATAGAGTCAGTAACAAGTGTGTCTGTAACACCGGATACCTTGTCTACCACGGATCATGTGTCTGTGAGTATAGACAAAACCATTTTGTAAGAAATCAAACCTAGTTTTAAAAAGTAAGTCCAGAATGTCCCATCCAATCCGGATCATTTAAGGGTCTCAAATATGTTCTGTTCTATAATAAAAATGTTTCGAAATCTTTGAATAATCATTTTTCTTTAAATGGAGACTTCATGATTGCGTTGGGTTTAATTGTTTGATTTTGGTTTAGAGAGCTGTTGAAAACGCCGTCTGCAGAAAAAGATTGTTCCCGAAGCATTTTGAGTAATCTCCTTGCTTGCAACCACCTTTAAACGCAAGTTCACAGAAAATCAAAACATCACTGTATATGTTGTCTTTCTTAGCATGACGCCAACATCATAACTTACCTTTATTATGCATCTTCATGGTGTTAAAAACGTGTTTAAACTGTCAAGTATACTACGTGAGTGTATTTTCTGTCATATTCTTGAAAAACAGTGAAGTTCAACAAGTAGATCACCAAATTTTTTGATGAATTGTTACTGAATATGTTATGCCATGTGGATAATAGAATCATATAATAAGTCGCTAAAATTCGTCTACAGTGCCATGCGGAGGACCATGTGGACGTAACGCTTACTGTGACAAATCCAGAAACCAGTGCGTCTGTAGTTCAGGATACGTGCTTTTCCAGAGACAATGTACTCGTATGTATATTACTCATTCAAACTTCTCATGTAATATTGGACAGGGTAGAAAAATACTATTTTTAACCCAGAATTATATTGACTTACCCCTATGGCATACTTGTTTCAATATTTAAAGGCTTTCAGGATGACTATTCATTATAGAAGTACAAGGGCTGATTGATAATTTTGAGCATCGAATTGATGGATTTGAATTTTGTGGGACATGTATCATTTTCAACATAATCCCCATCAGTATCTATACTTTTGTCAGCGGTGTTTAAGGGCCTCAGTGCCTCCTTTTCTTGGCTGTTCTGAAAGTCTTCCGCTGCATGTAAGGGTTAGGGTTTTCGTGCCTGAAATAAGTGCTTTCAATTTTGGAAATCGATGAAAGTATGACGGAGTGAGATCAGATCAGGTGAATAAGGCGGATACTCAGTCAATTTAAAGCCATGATCGTGAATGGCAGCCATGGCAATGACAGACTCGTTTATCCCAATCCTAACCAATTCTGTTCATTTTTGCATAAGCCGCTTTTCTATATTACTGTAGAGTGCTACCTCGTTGACATAAGCTAACCAAATGAGCCCAGTCATTAGGTACATGACTCTATATAGTCATAGAATGGTACAACTTAAAAAAATATCCTTGGTACCTTGGATACGAGGCTCACAACTTACCAATCAACCCTGGTATATTTGAGACACGGTGGTTAGTAGCGGCATGTAGGTCTTCATGACCGAAAAGTCGCTAGGGATGTGTCTCTTGAACAAGATACTTGACTCCGTCGTGTTCCATTCTACTCTGCTTTAAATCAGGCCATTGTGCGGCAGTGCAAGAAATGTCGTGTTCAAGCCGTCAGGGTCGAAATGGCAACTCGGACTGTATGCTCTCCAGCAAGTTCAGAAAAATTACCACGGATTATAGTTTGTGAACTGGTTTAATACGGCGGAGTTACTTTGATTTAGCGATATATAAAATCTCAAGTGTAATAAATAAATTATCAATAAGAGCTCTGAAAAGATTGACCACATGTTGGCCTTTGTGAATATTCGATAAATTGTGGAAATATGATTATATTTTCCGAGATTTGCCACGGACTAGTCAACATTGAAACATGTATTACTTTGTTTATCATTTGCTACAATTTAAATCGACCCTGTTTTAGTGTTAAATATTATACACCTTCATCAGGTAGATAAAATGCGTAAATCTTTCTCCAGGACCAAGCACAGTACAGTTTGTCCAATCAAGCATCTCAGTCAGTGAAAGTTCTGGAACTGTATCAATTGAGGTATCAAGAACTGGTGGAACCAGTAGCTCAGTGACGGTGTCCTGGTCAACCCGAGATATATCTGCTTCTTTCGGAAGTGACTATAAGCAAAATCAGGGATCATTTACATTCACAAGTGGTCAGACAACCCGTACATTCTCCATTGGAATTGTAAACGACAAGGTAAATTGCATTATGTGTGGTTATTAAGGAAATCGGTGATGTTTTGTTTACATAAGCCAAAATTTGTATGTTTGCACATATATTTCCTAATGAAAATTGTCGAATATCAATGGGTTTTTTTTTTTTTATAATTTGAACAGGTGCATGAACAATCAGAGACATTCTCTGTAACCCTGAGCGTACAATCTTCTCAATCAACCATTGTCAGCGTCGGAAGCCCTAGAACTGCTACAGTCACCATCACGAATGATGATCGTACGTAAATTACAATAATGTCTCGTACAACGGTTTATTAATTTTCTCTTTACCAAAATGATATCGTTTTGACGTACAAAGAAAATAATAGATCAAGAAAAGATTGTTTAAATTATACAGTTATCCCTTGATGTGATCGGCACATAATTTGGATTGCTAAGACTCCGCATTGAATTTGAATCATTAAATAGCCAAGTTTGCAGTACATTATCAAACGTGAAACAAATCTATTATTCTATTTTCCGTCTACCCCTACAGAACCATGTGGTGGCCCATGTGGACCAAACGCCCGCTGTGATATGGCTTCACAAAGATGTGTATGTAACACTGGATACTTCCTTTACCACGGAACCTGTACATGTACGTAATGAAAACGGAATGCTTTTTTTATCCGCCCCTTTTATTAATTCGGTTATGAACAGTAAATATAAACTGGTACGCGATCCAAATATCCACGATTTGTTTTCTTTGTTTTCTACCATATACTCTTAAATCATGAAAGTCTTGAATATTTTGTATAATAGGGCCGATTTTATATTTGATTATCTATGTTTTTGTAGAGATGCCGACATAAATGTTATCCCTTAAACCTAATTTCCTTGCTTTTAATATTTACTTTTTTCTTGAGCTTGTTGCATATTCTAGAAAAAGAAAATCTGTGAGATGAAATAATAATTTCTTCAATAAAACACAATTACTGTATCCCACCTTTTGTTACATTGGTTTTCTAGAAAAGTAATGACAATTAAAATTGTACAAGAAATGGATACTATCTGCACATACATCTTTACATTTCTTTGTAGTACCATGCGGAGGACCATGTGGACCCAACTCACGCTGCGACAGAGTCAGTAACAAATGTGTCTGTAATACCGGATACTTTGTCTACCACGGATCATGTGTCTGTACGTATATAAGACGCCGACGTTTACATATTACACTTTTGCATAGTTAGATACTTTTTATGAGATCGAGAACCTTTTTATTTTAATAGGGACAAAATAATGTGAAAAATATTTGTTTCTACTAATTTATCTAACTTACAGTGCCTTGCGGAGGACCATGTGGACCCAACTCACGTTGCGACAGAGTCAGTAACAAGTGTGTCTGTAACACAGGATACTTTGTATATCACGGATCATGTGTCTGTAAGTACACACAGGACGATTACAACTGCACATGCATATTGTTAAAGTGAACATTTAACGAATTACAAATAATATCTAATTGTGGCGATATGGCGAACTTTAAGTTAAAAACATTTGCCTGATTTTGGTTATATTTATCCTCGATACAAAAAAAGAGAGAAAATGGTGAACACGATTCTTGAAGTACATTGTTATTAATTTTGAAATATCTTCTTCTTTGTCACAGTGCCATGCGGAGGACCATGTGGACCCAACTCACGTTGCGACAGAGTCAGTAACAAATGTGTCTGTAACACCGGATACTTTGTCTACCACGGATCATGTGTCTGTAAGTACATACAAGACGAAAACAACTGCATATGAAGATTGTCGAAATTGAAATTTAGCCAATTACATGGCAACTGCCGATATCTATAAAAGTTACAATCTAACAATTGCTTATGTATGTCGTTCAAAATTAGAAAGCCTTATCCTTGATATAAAATAGCAGTACAATGGTAAATATGATTCCTGAATTGCATTGTTGTTGTTTTGAAAAAGCTATTGTTTTCATCTGTTTTAATGCCATTTCCACAGTGCCATGCGGAGGACCATGTGGACCCAACTCACGTTGCGACAGAGTCAGTAACAAGTGTGTTTGTAACACAGGATACTTTGTCTACCACGGATCATGTGTCTGTGAGTATACAGATACCTTCAAGAATCCTCATAACTTTATCATTTGACCATTGCCTTCTCAAATCAACCAATATTTAACTAAACTGTATTATGTATTGAGTTAAAGCATCACCTTACAATTATAGGTATATGTTCTTTGGATCATTTTGGAGAATGTGAATGTTCAATGAAGATTATGATCATCCGTTTAAAAAGTAATTAGGTAAATTCCCCTATGCTGCTCAAATAATGTTCGTTATCCTTTTTCTCTTGAATTATTATAATTACAATCAAATCTTCTACAGTGCCATGTGGAGGACAATGTGGACGTAACGCCTATTGTGATAAATCCAGAAACCAGTGCGTCTGTAACTCGGGATATGTTCTTTTCGAACGAGCCTGTACCCGTACGTATATCATATTCATGCTTCATGACACAATATGCGTTTAGGACATGATAGGACAAATACAATTCTTGTACCCAAAGTTAATTGAATTCACCTCCACCAAAAATATGCTTAAATATTTGGAGTTTTTAAGAATGACGAGTCAGTAATCCCGTAGATATCAGTAAGATATCCCAAAATAATGACATTGTTGGCATATGTGAATATTTGATAATTTGAGGAAATATGTAAATAATGTCGGAGCGTCTGCTATTGCTTATTCAACACAACTGTTTATCATTTGCTTCAACTTTAATCGTTCCTGTTAACTGTAACAAATCAAACATCTGTAGGATTCGAATTAAATGTGTATATCTTTCGCCAGGACCAAGCACAGTACAGTTTGTCCGACCAAGCTACACAGTCAGTGAAAGTGCTGGAACTGTATCAATTGTGGTATCCAGAACCGGTGGAACCAGTAGCTCGGTGACAGTGTCCTGGTCAACCCAAGACATATCTGCTTCTTTCGGAAGTGACTATCAGCAAAACCAGGGATCATTTACATTCACAAGTGGTCAGACAACCAGTACATTCTCTATTGGAATTGTTAATGACGGGGTAAGTTTCATTATGTGTGGTTATTAAGGAATTTGGTGATTTTCGTTTTAGTTACAAACTAGTGATTATTCACATGTGTATTTTTAGCAAAATATATTCAATTTGTATTTATGGAATATTTGAAATTGTAATGCGTGGTTTTCTATTCTATATGCAAAAGCCCAGTATCCCCACAATGAAAACTGTCCAATCGAAATCGCAATAAAAACATTTGCTTGTTTTGTAATTGAACAGGTTTATGAACAATCTGAGACATTCTCTGTAACCTTGAGCGTACAATCATCTCAATCAACTATTGTCAGCGTCGGAAGTCCGGGAACAACTACAGTAACCATCACCAATGATGATCGTACGTAAATTACAATAATGTCTCGTACATTGGTACGGTTTCTGAATAACAGTTTATAAATTTCCTTTTTGCTAAAATAAAATCATTTTGACTCATATAGTACAAAGTAAACCAAAGATCAAGAAAAAAGAACATTGAAAACAAAATAAATTGTATAGTAGATTATGAAGACGCCGTAATGACTTTTTGAATCATTGAAGGTTTGCTGGATAGTATCTTACGAGAAAATAATATAATATCTTATTTCCCTACTTCCTCTACAGAACCATGTGGTGGCCCATGTGGACCAAACGCCCGCTGTGATTTGACTTCACAGAGATGTGTATGTAACACTGGATACTTCCTTTACCAGGGAACCTGTACATGTACGTAATGAAAACGGATTTTTTTGTAATCGTTCCCATTTATGAACTCACTGATGTCAGATAATGAATAGTGAATGTAAAACTTGAACGCAATCCAAACATCAACATCTGGTTCCTTTGTTTCTACCATCTACTTTTAAATACTGGAGGTCTTGTGATGATAAGATCAATTTGACGTTTGTAATTTGTGATCTTGTAGAGATACAGGCATCCATTTTTTTTTTCGTTCATACGCAATTTATTCTTTGATTTTAATATCTCCACGGTTGCATAACTGCAATACATATTTCTTCTAAACTGGTTACATTTTCTTGGAAATGAACATCTGTGTGTTGAAAGAATGATATTTAACAAAAGTATGTTAATTCATCTCGCAAATTTGTAAAGTAAGTTTTGCAGAAAAATCATGCAAAGTTGAATTGATACAACCAAAAGTAAAACGAATTATTTCCTTGTAGTGCCATGCGGCGGACCATGTGGACCCGTTGCGACAGAGTCAGTAACAAGTGTGTCTGTAACACTGGATACTTTGTATATCACGGATCATGTGTCTGTAAGTACATCAACGCTGAGGTGTATATATAACACTGTTGTCTTCGCTAGACATATCATATTAAAACAAGTAGTCATTTTTACATTACAAGGAAAATGAATTGACGTGAAAGACAACTTTATGCTGTGACATTATCTTACTTACAGTGCCATGCGGCGGACCATGTGGACCAAACTCCCGTTGCGACCGAGTCAGTAACAAGTGTGTCTGTAACACCGGATACGTTGTATATGGCGGATCATGTGTCTGTAAGTACATACAGGATGCGTACAACTACAAATGAACTATCTCGAAATTGAACTTGCACCTCTTTAGTTACATGGCTACTGCCAATGTTTATTGGTGTGTTATAATGATATCCTGCTCAATGATATATATCTGGTAGAACAATAATATTATGTTGAATATAATTCCTGCATGCATTGTTCTCAATTTCAAAGTACTTATCTTGTCATATCTTCTACCTTAATATCCAGTGCCTTGCGGAGGACCATGTGGACCCAACTCACGTTGCGACAGAGTCAGTAACAAGTGTGTCTGTAACACCGGATACTTTGTCTACCACGGATCATGTGTCTGTAAGTACGCACAGGACGATTACAACTGCACAGGCATATTATCAAAATGAACATTTAACGAATTACTAATAATATCTAATTATGGCGATATGGCAAATGGCGAAAGTTGTGAAGTTACAAACATTTGCCTGATTTTGGTTGTATTTATCCTCGATACAAAAAGAAAAAGAAAAACTGGTGAATATGATTCTTGAAGTACATTGTTGTTAATTTTTAAAATATCTTTTTTTTGTCGCAGTGCCATGCGGAGGACCATGTGGACCCAACTCACGTTGCGACAGAGTCAGTAACAAGTGTGTTTGTAACACCGGATACTTTGTATACCACGGATCATGTGTCTGTAAGTACACACAGGACGAAAACAACTGCACATGAAAATTGTTGAAATGGAAATTTAACCACTTACATGGCAGCTGCCAGTATTTCTAAAAAATACAATCTAACATTTGCCTTTTGATGTCATTCAAAATAAGAAAGTCTTATCCTTGATACAAAAATGCAGTTAAATGGTAAATATGATTTCTGAAAAAAATGTTGTTTTGAAAGTATCTTGTTTTTATCTGTTTTACTTTCATTTCCACAGTGCCATGCGGAGGACCATGTGGACCCAACTCACGTTGCGACAGAGTCAGTAACAAGTGTGTTTGTAACCCCGGATACCTTGTCTACCACGGATCATGTGTCTGTGAGTATACAGATATCTTTGGTCATTGCCTTCTCCAATCAACCAATATTTAATTCACCTATATTCTATATGGAGTAAAGGCATCACCTTACATTTATATAATTATATATTATTTTAACATCTTAAAGTATGTTAATGTTCTATGAAGATTATGATCATCCGTTTAAATATTATTTAGGTAAATTGCCCTATGCTAATTAAATAATGTTCGTTCTCCTTTACCTCTTCAATACTTACAAAATACATGTTTGATTTTTTTAAAATTATTATAATGATATTTAAATATTCTACAGTGCCCTGTGGTGGACCATGTGGACGTAACGCCTACTGTGACAAATCTAGAAACCAGTGCGTCTGTAACTCAGGATACGTTCTTTTCGAACGAGCATGTACCCGTACGTATATCAGCCTCCTGCTTCATGACACAATATATATAACATGATAGGAAAAATACAATTATTGAACCTAAAACTAATGAAATTTATCTCCACCAAAATCGTGCTTAAATAATTGGAGTTTGATAGAATGACGAGTCAGTATACCCGTAGATATTGGTAAGTGATCCAAAAATAATGACATTTTTGGCATATGTGAAAGTTTGATGATTTGAGGAAATATATAAATAATGTCAGAGCGTCTACTCTTGATTAGTAAAAATTTACACAAATATTTATCATTTGCTACAATTTCATTCGTCCCTGTTCATTGTTACAAACAAACATCTGTAGGATTTGAATTAAATGTGTATATCTTTCGCCAGGACCAAGCACAGTACAGTTTGTCCGACCAAGCTACACAGTCAGTGAAAGTGCTGGAACTGTATCAATTGTGGTATCCAGAACCGGTGGAACCAGTAGCTCGGTGACAGTGTCCTGGTCAGCCCAAGACATATCTGCTTCTTTCGGAAGTGACTATCAGCAAAACCAGGGATCATTTACATTCACAAGTGGTCAGACAACCAGTACATTCTCTATTGGAATTGTCAATGACGGGGTAAGTTTCATCATGTCTGGTTATTAAGGAAATCGGTGATTTTCGTTTTGGTAACTAGTGATTATTAACATGTGTATTTTTAGCAAAATACATTCAATTTGTATTTGTGGAATATTTGAAATTGTAACGCGTGGTTTTCTATTCTATATGCAGACGCCCAGTATCCCCACAATGAAAACTGTCAAATCGAAATCGCACTACAAACGTTTGCTTGTTTTGTAATTGAACAGGTGTATGAACAATCTGAGACATTCTCTGTAACCTTGAGCGTACAATCATCTCAATCAACTATTGTCAGCGTCGGAAGTCCGGGAACAACTACAGTAACCATCACCAATGATGACCGTACGTAAATTCCAAAATGTTGAAACAATTTCATAATAACAACTGAAAAATCTGCTTTTTGCTGAAATAAAACCATTTTGACTCATAAAGTATAGAGTAAAGCATAGCTCAAGAAGAGGGAACATTTAAAAAGTTAAATTGTATAGGAAATTAGGAAGAAACCGTTATGAGTTATTTGAATCATTGAATTTTTGCAGGATAGTATCTTAGGAGAAACTGATATATTATCTTATTTCCCTACTACCCCTACAGAACCATGTGGTGGTCCATGTGGACCAAACGCCCGCTGTGATTTGAGTTCACAGAGATGTGTATGTAACACTGGATACTTCATTTACCATGGAACCTGTACATGTACGTAATAAACAATTTCACGTTTCTTATTCCTCCCTGTTTCAATTTCTTACAAAAACAAATCAAAATAAGATAAACATCGACGATTCCTTGAAAAATTGATGTAAATGTTATTGATTTTGGAATTTTTTGTTTTTATATGTAAATATGAAATCCTATAGTAAGAGAGGTAAATTGTGTTATAGTGCCATGCGGCGGACCATGTGGACCCAACTCACGTTGCGACAGAATCAGTAACAAATGTGTCTGTAACACAGGATACTTTGTCTATCACGGATCCTGTGTCTGTAAGTAAACAAAAACACACGTGATCATATCTCATATTCTCGCAACAACCAATCGGCTTCCCGAACTCAAACACTGTCTTCAGGAATTAATAAATATATAATTCATTGATAGATGGCATCAATGGAAACGAAGAAAATAGCGTTTTAAAACATCGCGTTTTAATATGCATGCGGTTATATGACAACCTGGTAGTTAACATAAGATATTTCAAGCTGCCATTATCAGCATATTAATAATTGATCCGACCCATAGGTTTTACTGGTGAATAGACTAAACTTACGTCTTCACAGCTTATCAAGATTTCTGATCTTTAAAATATAAAATAAAAACGCGTAATTGAGTATACTAGCTATTTTTGTGAATTCAATTTTCGCTCGGGTCGTATATTATTTCTAATCTTCTTCCTGCGACCCATTACCCCGCTGACACCAATTACAATCAAATAACAACATTCTTTAGTCTCTTTCAGCTGATAATTTGTGCGAACGATTGCGCTTGCTCTCAATACGCACATAATTATTGTCTTTATGATAGTATTTAACTTAAGTCTGTCTCCTCTACAATATCAGCTATGCTCGTGGGATAAGATCCAAAATTATTTAAATATAAAAAAAACTTAAATGTCGATATATTTCGTAATATCAATTTGGCATCAGTGATGATAGATGTAGATTCATTAATACTTGCCTTACTACACTGGAATTGTATCCGTTAATATTTCTGTTATTGGTATATAATGCTATACTCACAATATCACATGACTTTGGATTCTAAATAATTACCCATTTAAATATGTCATGTATGATAATTAACTATATTCCTAATCAAAGATATACAGTTCCATGTTCAGCTATGTAAAATGAATGGCTACTTACATGAGATATACATAATATTGATCTGTAGTGCCTTGTGGAGGACCTTGTGGACCTAACGCTCGCTGTGACCGTTCATCCAACGAATGTGTCTGTAACACAGGATACTTTGTGTACCATGGAACTTGTACTCGTAAGTTACAATTCAATGTTGGGATGACAGTATGTACCTCTAACTTTTCCATCTGTGAATCTGAATCGTAGAAGTACGAAAGTTGTATAATGATTTTGGTTTCTCTATTTTTAGCTCTTGATGTGTAATGAAAGGTTATGTATCTTTTGTGTAGATTGAAATTGCAGGACGTGGCCACTGCTGGCGGAGATAAGTTTCCGTCGCTTGCCATTACTTGCCTTTGTCATGTTTTGATTTTTCTACGTAATGATACGGTCCAGAATATATTCAAATACTTGACGTTCTTTTGAAATCCGATATTGAAAAGTATGAAACTTATGGAATCATTTGATTAAACATTATGTAGAACATGTTTATGTTTAAATTGCTTGAAATCGGCAAAAGATCAGTATTTAATCACGGTAATCATTTATTGTACAGGACCATGTGGTGGACCATGTGCACCCAACTCACATTGCGACAGAGTCAGTAACAAGTGTGTCTGTAACACCGGGTACTTCGTCTACCACGGATCATGTGTCTGTGAGTAGACATTAGCCTCACACTTCTTAGCGGTGCATATCAATTCTCAATTTCCTGTTCATCGAATCAGAGTTCATATTTCATGCCATTGCATGATCTTAAAAAAGGGACCATGATTCTACATAAAAAGAAAGAATATCGTGCTACTTTGTTTTAAACATGATTTAATCAGATAAATTGATATATGATTATCACCTTTTATCGCTGGCCAATATTTCTGCTGGATAAATACATTGCAGGAATCGTTTGATAAAAAAACATTCCTATCCTGAGCTTTACTCTCATTTGTCTACTAATTTATCTATTTAATAAAGGAAATAAAGAGTATTTAAATTCAAACATTGTACTACTGATGTGAAATATTCTACATAAATGTTCCTTTTAAGCTTGCCAAACGGGCTTACATAAACTGTATGTAATCCTCTACTTACATGAAATTTACCGCATTATATGTGATAATAATCAACTTAATAATTCTTCCCCCATTTAATCGACGTTCAATGTATTTCTGTGGGAAAGTTGAAGTTGATCTATCATGTGCTACATTGTTCTGTTGACAGTGTTTTATGTATACATATCATTTGCAATCAGTCAACCTTTACCTGTATTTAACATAAATCTGCAGTGCCTTGCGGAGGAAAATGCAGACCTAACTCTCATTGCGACAGAGTCCGAAACCAATGCGTCTGTAACTCAGGATACTTCCTTGTACAATCATCCTGTATTCGTAAGTAAATTCTGTGACCAATATATATATTAATTGCGAATACATACGAGTCAGAAGTTAATGTTCTCGTACTTTTGTTCTGAAAAGACTATTGTTTTCGTACCTTTGTTCTGTAAAGACTATTGTTGTTGTACCTTTGTTCTGTAAAGACTATTGCTCTCGTACCTTTGTTCTATAAAGGCTGTTCTTATCTTACCTTTGTTCCGAAAAGGCTGTAATACCTCTGTTCTGTAAATTGTTGTAGTCGATTGGTCGTGTTGGTTTGGCTATTTTTGGTAGTTTTCCTCCTCGCTACAGTAAGATGACAGAAGGGGCGCCAGCTTGGCAGTTTTGGCAAAGCCGAATTACATTGCATAACAATTTTCACTTGGTCAAATAACACAAATAACTAGACAGTCAATATTAATCCCATCTAATAGCTGACATATTGGATAGTGAGGAAATGTATATCAAAAGTTGTCCTTTTGATGAAATGGCCAGTGGTACAAAAATAATAAACCAAGGATGGTATTGTGAAAAGCTTTCAAAAACAAGATGAATACTTCAATAATTTATGTTAACAAAAACTAGCGCCATCATTTCTAATCCCCTGCGTTCTGATAATGCGTCATAATGTAATAAGTATATATAAGTGAATTGTCAAACAATGGCGCTCCATTGACATCAATTAATAACAGCGTTTTGTTTTAATAAAAGGCCCAAGTGTCGTTCAGTTTGTCCTACCAAGCTACACAGTCAGTGAAAGTGCTGGAACTGTATCAATTGAGGTATCAAGAACCGGTGAAACCAGTAACTCTGTGACGGTGTCCTGGTCAACACAAGATATATCTGCTTCTTTCGATAGCGACTACAGCCAAAACCATGGAACTATTTCTTTCGGAAGTGGTCAGACATCAACCACATTTTCTATTGGAATTGTAAACGACAAGGTAAATCATAAAGTTAAAATTAAGAAAATAATGGCAATGCTTATTCATTAATAACGAATAGAATATGTTAGGAAAGGATTACTTGGTTGATATTATATTTCCATAAGTGAAGCTTTATTCAAATGCTGGGATGATGCTTATCACAAGTTCATTTTTGTATATTTACAGATATACGAGCAAACCGAAACATTCTCTGTACGTTTGTCGGTACAAGGTCAATCCAGCATCGTAAGCATCGGAAATCCAGAAATTACCCGAGTTTCAATCACCAATGATGATGGTACGTAACCCTTCCTTTTACACTTAATACAATATTGATAAATTAAGCATAGAGTTATAAGCCTCTTTAACTTAGACAACTTGGACAATATCCTAACAGAACCACGATATTATAAATTATGTTATAATCTTTATAAATAACGAAAATAATTCATTTAAATGTCGACAATAAAAAATATAGAAGTATCCACGGTTGTTAAATCTTTTCTTGAAATGAAAGAAAATCGAATAGAAAACAGTATTAAATAAACACATATGTATATTACTAATTGTCTACTTCCAGAACCATGTGGTGGCCCATGTGGACCAAATGCCCGGTGTGATATGGCTTCACAGAGATGTGTATGTAACACTGGATACTACCTGTACCACGGAGTCTGTACATGTACGTAATAAAAGAAAACCTTACTTATCTAGTTCCAAGTTTCAATTGCAAACAAAACTTCACATAATCAACAAAAACTCTCACAGATATCAACAAATCTTCGAACTGTTTAAATGTATCTATTAAATTTATAATGTATACATTGTTTTGTATGCAAATAGAAAATCTTTTGTTGATCGAGGTTATTTGTGTTATAGTGCCATGTGGAGGACCATGTGGACCCAACTCACGTTGTGACAGAGTCAGTAACAAATGTGTCTGTAACACAGGATACTTTGTCTATCACGGATCATGTGTCTGTAAGTAAACAACTCACGTGATCATGTCAGAAATTCTCAAAACAAACCTATTAGCTGCCCGAACTCCAACACTGTCTTTAAGATTTTAAGCATATGGAATTCAAATAGATTTAACTGATAGATGGCATCAATGGAAACGAAAAGAATATTGGTTTTTTAATCATCATGGTTTATTATGTATGCGGTTATATGTTTACCTGTAAGTTAAGATCGGCTGTATTAAGCTACCATATGCTATTTTGGTAGTCATTGTCATCATATCAATAATTGAACCTACCCATACACTTTGCTGTTAATGTTTGGAGAGACTAAACTTACGTCTCCAAAATTCGTCAAGGTTTGTGTTGAATGTTCTTTTTAAAATATCAAATATGTTTCACGGAAAACTGAGTATACCAGCTATTTTGTGAGTACAATTTTCGCAAATTTCAGTGCCATGTGGAGGACACTGTGGACCAAACTCTTATTGTGACAAGAACAGTAACCAATGTGTCTGTAACACCGGATACGTTCTGTACCACGGATCGTGTAGTTGTACGTATAAGGAAACATTAACCTTTCAATATCAAATAAAACATTCGGACATTTGCAGTCTCATCTATATATTATACATTTTACAAAGCACTCGCGATATGCGAGATGATAAATGTTTATAACAATTGGTGATTATTTGTTTGCCTAATAAAACACTTTTCTTCCTTTGAAAAAATGTAGTACCATGTGGAGGACCATGTCGTTCCAACTCACATTGCGATAGAGGCAGCAACCAATGTGTCTGTAACACTGGATACTTCCAATACCACGGATCATGTGTCTGTAAGTATACCTACAAAATAGGCTCAAATCATGAATTAAAATCTATATGGTATTGAAATGACATTTGAATAATACAATTTGATAGACTAAGTTATGGTTTCTTAATCAATGTTTTTTAAACCCGGCTTTTTCCATATTCATATGACATTGTAGTGCCATGCGGAGGACCCTGTGGGCCAAACTCCTATTGTGACAAGGGCACTAACCAATGTGTTTGTAACTCAGGATATTTCTTGTACCATGGATCTTGTACTCGTGAGTAAACAGTTTATTGATAATGTGCCCAATTATAGCTGATTGGAGGGGTTATTCTCAGTGGACCTTCTTTTCATCACATAAAATAACTCCTGATTGTTAAGTAATCTTAATCAAGGATTCATTTGATGCCAATATAAAAAATCACTGAAGGGTTTTCAGAACTTGGTCTACTTTTTAACTTTTAATCTTCGAGTATTATATACATTGCTGAAAAAATTAAACATTTCCGAGGTCCCAAAAATTTTTTGGTATAATATGATTGACTACATTATTTGTTACAGTGCCATGTGGAGGACCATGTGGACCATACGCCTACTGCAACAAAGGAACCAACCAGTGTGTCTGTAACTCAGGATACCGTCTTTATCATGGAGTATGCTCCCGTAAGTATATACAGCAATGAAGTAGAAAATGATTACTTTTGTTCTTAACATCAAAAAAAATCTCACTGGCATAATGATTCTACATGTGTTTTCGTCATCCAACAGTGCCTTGTGACGGAGCTTGTGTTTTCAATGCCTACTGTGACCACTCCTCAAATACATGTAAATGTAACCCAGGACTTTTAGGAGACCCCACAAAGAAATGCGGAAGTAAGTCTTCATAAAGAATTTTACGCATTTTAAAATTGTAATCACTTCCTGTTAATAGACCTTTATTGTGTTATCATAAGCTGCAATCAATCCAAAGATAAAACGAAAATTATCAATTTATTTATTAGGAATGGGTCTGATTCCGTGGTAAACCCAATATATGTATTGTTGATTACAGTTCCATGTGACGGACGATGTGGATCCTACTCACACTCCCACTGTGACCACAGCGTCAACAAATGTGTATGTGACACTGGATACACCGGAAACCCATACGGAAGTGTCGGATGTGTATGTAATGGCCGGACACAGTGGAGGAAGTGGTGGAATGGGCGGAAGTCACGGAAGCCACGGAAGTGGTGGTTACGTACCCCCACAAGGACATTACTAAACTGATGATATGTTATTGAGCCGATCGCCTTACCTACCTGATTTTATGACATAAGTTTAGTTAATAAAATATTTTAGCAAGCATAATAAATGTTGCTTTATTATTTTTGTGGAATCATGAGTACATTAGCGGTATTTGAAGATAATTTTGAATATCGTATACCACAATTCTATCGATTTTAATGCAATTTCGGAAGAAAACACCTTTATGAATTTCAAATACTGACAAGTAACTGAAAATCAGCTACAAAAGGCACATGTAAAAAGCACCTTAGATATGACTTCAGACAGAGATAGAACTGTATTTTATACGCGTGTCGGCTATCTAGGACTCGTCAGTGGCAATAGGGGATACAAGGGTGAGAGAATCACAAATTGAAGTGAGAAAGTCAAAGTTTAATTAAAGAATTTAATTATCTCAAAAAGTAACACTAACACTATATACATTGTACACAAAAGCAAACAAGTATATTAAGCCATGAAATTCATAAGTAACTATCTGGCATAAGCTCGATGTTTATAAATTACTACAACCGTACAATTACAGTTTTCTGAGAACGGTCTCATTAACCATAGCATCTGCGAATGTTTAAGAGACACTACACGTTACACAAGTCCCGGAATATCATGAATGAACACTCCAAGACTTCTCCATAACGGGGATGTCATTCCTGGTTGCAGTCAATGTCACACCTAGGTAACATCAATTCGGTGATACTTTCAGCTAAACCGTTCCCTTATGAAGCATATAATATCGGCTGTGTCACGCAAAGATTTTACTAACAAGGCAAAACAATGACGTTTAGTGATAAAACAGACAGGATAACAAACTGTAATCCTAACAAAGTTGATGAAACGAGGGCAAAATCCTGAATACGATACATATTTGTAGACTTAAAATTAAAATGAGAAAAGACCACGTGTTACAAATATAGTTGCTCAAAATAAGAACTGGGGTTGTGACAACGGAGCGATCAGACATCAACAAGCATCGACTTATTCATACTTCACATGGCACAAGGATATAGAGCGAGATCATGATGTCGTTCTTCAATCTTTTCTTGTCTTCATCAAATCATATCTATCGAAATATATTGCTGTTAATTATTTAGTTAGAACCGCCATCATTCACGGAGATCGTGACAGTGCAACAAGTCCTTGACTATCAAATCAACTACAATATATGTGACCGTGACTGACAAAATGGGCCAAGTTGAGGAAAAAATCACATTTTTATTTATTTATTTTTTTTCATTTTTTTTATACCTCTTGATTTGAAGAACATGTTTCCGAAATCTTGAAATCTTGAAATCTTGCGATAGGAAATTATTGAGATATGCTGCGTAATGGCTGATGAATGCCAACTGGACAAAAGCAATGTTAATGGACTCGTAACCTTCAATTGAGCTTGATAAAGTTATATAGTGGAGCTGCAGTGTAAATGTAGATATAATTATTTGAAAAATGACTGAAGGATGGAAAAATAGGCACACGAAAAACAACAACTATGTTGTGGTCGTTTAGATACATTTATGTACTTTTCATTCATATCCAGTACAACATTGCATATGTAAGTAAAACATGTACATACGACACATTTCCTATATGTTTACCATTTTTGTAGTTATACTTTAACAACAAAATTGAATTCCAACCTTTTATAATTTGTCTGATGTTAAAGTTAATCTTAATTAACAATTTGTCTGATGTATGAGCTCTGATAATACTTTTTATTGTGAAGATAACATATTTATTAATATGAAATATTTAAATTGATCTTGGAGTAAATCTAGGATCATCAAACTCCCTTAAATAGGTATTTATTTAAGATGCAAATGAAAAGTGATCACTTCATTGTCAAGCAAGTCTCTATTATCAACATCGCTGGCCTATCTACGATTAAGATGTTATCATTATCAACTATAATTTGAAAATAAACCTGATAACTGGGATGATAAAAAATCCAAAACATTTTGAATATTTCACCGTGACAGCTTTGTCAAACCAGAGCAAATGTTTTGTCTGGATTTCAGTAATGTCAGAAAACTTCAAACCATATGATACTGTGATGATATTTCAGTGAATTATACGTATGACGGCAAATTGAAAGGGCACAGGCTTTTTTTCTACATGAAATAACCACTGAATAATAACATCATCAAAATACAGCTAGAGCATATCAACGGTGTCTACTTTATACGAACGAATGTATGATTTCAGCTAAAGGATCAAATCGTTTGAGTTTGATCCACATAGTCTAATACAAAAAGTTAAATATCAGTTAAGAAGCAAATGTTTTCCTTTTTAATCCCTTGAACACACTTTTGTTATTTCCACTCATGTTAATAACTGTTTGAGGTTTTGGTTCACATGGTTTTGGGCAAACTGTCTCTTGAGCAAGAGATGTTGTACAGATTTTCCTGGGTTTTTTTTCTTCTAATAAATACCATTGTCGCGCAAAATCAAGTTCTTTCCGTTCGATGAGTGCAGGAAGTACTCCTGCCACAAGAAGAATTTGTTTGTTTCGCAGCAGGTTCACTTTCACCTCCGGAGACGAAATCTCTCCTTACAAGTGACACCTCCTGGTTCATTGTCATTCATACAAATGTGCGGATATTCGCTAATTGATTTCAGAAGTCTAAAAATGCCTTAATGGGTGTTTTTAAGTCCCTAAACACAACATGTTTTGCAGCATCATCCACTAGCTTCTGTTATATTGTGCCCTGTGTACTTTAAAACTGCATCAGCTATCTGTAATTAACAGCAGTTTCCAATTACAGTACAATTTAAATGACTTAAACTCAAAAATAATCTATTTGTTTCAGTTGTTCAATGTATTTGTGCTTACCCGGCCTACAACTTGGTTAAGTAATACCTTCGTTAACTTACTGAGACTTACAAATCAAATACCATTATATAATAATTATAAAGATACAAGTACTTGTGAGCATGCATCAAAATATTATTTCTCTTAATAGTTTAGATTAAGACAAATGTGATTGCTTGAAAACAACAGAGTCTATTCGAAATTTTTTCAATCAAAATAAATGAAATCATGGAAACATATCTTACCTTTGTCATTGTCTCAGCATTGAAAATTCTCCATCTCATTTTCCATATTCCAAAATGCCAGTCTGTTTCAAATTTGGTATGTCCAGCTATCATCATAGAATACTCTATCCTTCTGTGTAATCCTGAAAACAATTTTTTAATAAGGATATTAAACAATTTTAGCCACCATTAACTTACATGTAATCTACAGTGATAGTACAAGCACATTGTATTTCTCTCGAAGATACAGAATCATAACACACACTATTTGTCGAGATGTACACAGGCAAAATGTCTTCATGTCAATTCAGGTCAATTTCAGGTCAAGATTATCACGTCAAGATTATCATGTCAAATTGACTTGAAAAGAGCAGATGAGTTAATTCATGTCAAGAAATTGACCTGAATTTGACATGAAAAAAATTCAGGTCAAATTCAGGTCAGATTCAGGTCAATTTCGTGATATGAAATTCAAGGTGAATTTCTTGACAAATTCAGGTCAATTTCTTTACATGAATTTTACCTGAAATTTCCATGGTAATACATTTCAGGTCATTTTTATAAATCAATTTGTAGCCTTTAGAATGACTTCTATAGATATTTACTTGTCCTTATTGTACCAGTTGGAACAGTTCATATACCAACAGTTAATACAGTTTTGTAGGTATCGGCCATTCTGCACAGTATGTAGAATGTCTGCAGAAAAAAACAACAAAAAACACAATGCTGTTCAAATATGTCAATATTTTTATCACAATTCAACATGTCACAATCTGTCTTCTCTTATAGTTACATTGCTCAATACAATTTACAGTCAAGTCAAGAAAATCCATGGAATAACATAGATTTACATAAGTACTTAGTACTTGTTTCTGAATCCTTTTTGAAATTATATTGTATATATTATATTGCCATGTATTATTGAATAAATAAAGTTTAAACTAAAAAACATTTTATGTTTCACATACACCAAGCTCTTCATTTGCTGGGCTACATTTTCGGCTGCAACGTCAAAAATGACAATTACAAATAATGTTCATGAGGAGAAAGTATTAACATTAAGGTACACTGCAAGAGCCAACTTTAAATATTCAGTCTTCTGTTACATTCATTGTCTGGATTATTATTATCGTCAGTGATGATACCAGCTGTTGTAGAAATCCGAAGGTAACAAATGAAATCAGCTGATCCTTCAGAACTAAAACATCTATGTATCAGACATGTCTTCAGGTAACCATAGTCCAGAATTTGTTGCTATAGAAAAGTTTTTTCCCAAGATAGTTTCATCATAGGATTTAGGACAAGCTTTGGATAGCATATGTGTTTACCTGTAAATGACCAAAATGCATACTGTACTGATATATAAAATGTATATAGAAATGGCAAACAACCATAATGCATAGCCCTTCTTAAATATTTTATGAAAATGACACTAAACAAGTTATGAAATAACAAAAAGAAAAACCATGTTGATTTATATAGAAAATGGAGAAATAAGGTTACATCACTTATACGTAGTTCCAAGAAAAACTTTTACAGAGCTCTGTTAGATAAATGTAAAAGTTCGTCCAATTACTGGAAAAACTTTAGGAAATTATGTCCTAAGTCTTTGAGCAGTACTTGCTCATTTATAAATGATAATAGTAGTAATATTACCAATCCTAAGAATATTGGTAATATATTCAATTCCTACTTTAAATATATCACAGCAATATGTCGATGAAACTGTAAATTGCGACCCTTCAGATATGATACAATGTATTCGTAATTTCACTTCTGAGAAACTCTCAGGTGATATTTTTCGATTCCACACATGGACGTCTCCTTTGTAGTTAAATACATGAAGGGGTTGGGTAGTAAGTCTGCGACTGGTTTAGACAATATAAGAACTATATTTTTAAAGCATTGTGTTGATAGCATAGCACCAGTTTTATGCAAAATTATGAATCATTGTATTGATACTTGTACATTTCCTTCCATGTGAAAAAATGCCAAAGTTTGTCCCTTATACAAAAAAGGTGATAAAGAACAGGCTTCACATTTTCGTCCTATATCTGTGCTTTCTACATTATCAAAATGTCTTGAGAAACATGTTCATATTTGTTTTTATGACTTTTTAACAAAGCACAATCTTTTAGTTGAAAATCAGTCCGGTTTTAGACCAAGTCATTCATGCCAATCAGCCTTGTCTAACATTACAAATACATGGTATGAGGCAATAGATAAAGGCTGTCTTACTGGTGTTTTATTTCTTGATTTCCGTAAGGCTTTCGACCTGGTAAACCATAATATTTTATTACAAAACTTGATTCTTATGGCTGCTCTGACAAAGCCTTGTCCTTTTTTAAATCTTTCCTTTGTGATCGTTTTCAAACTGTTAGTTTTAAAAACGCTTTGAGTGATTGTCAACAGTTAACTGTTGGTGTGCCACAGGGATCAATCCTTGGCCCTCTTATGTTTATCTTCAATGTTAATGACTTACCTCTTTTAAACAAAACATGTACCTCCCATATGTATGCGGATGATACAACAGTTGAATATTCCAATAAATCTATTGATGTCATCAATGATAAGTTAAATGCTGATACTCAACTTATTTCCGAATGGTGCAAATCAAATAAAATGTGTATAAATACTGACAAGACCAAATCAATGTTGATTGGTACGCACCAGCGTAAGTGTAGACAGAATCAGTGTCTGAATGTTATTATTAATGATTCGGTGATTGAAAATGTAACAACTGAAAAACTTCTTGGTGTTACAGTAGATCATTGTTTATCTTGGAATAGCCAAATAGAAAATATGTATACATTTTTACATTTTTCAAATGAAACGTTTCAGTCCAATCCAAATAACACTGGCAGGCTAGATAAACTACTAAAAAGGGCTGCCAGGATAATCTTAAAATGTAATTTTAATACTCAATCCTGTGATATGTTTAAAAGTTGAACTGGCTGCCATTCTCCAAACGCGTTTTGTACACCCAGTCAGTTCTGATGTATAAAGTTTTACATGGCTTGGCTCCTAGATATTTGATTTTTTTTAAAATTTGCCTCTGCTGTCCAGTCAAGGTCTATTAGAGCATCGTCAAACAATTAATTTTACATTCCTGCTTTTAAACACAAATGTTTAAGAGATTACTTACCAGGGTACAGCTACATGGAACATTTTATCAGAACATGCCAGGAATTCTACCTCACTATTACCATTTAAACAAAATGCCAAAATATGTTTTATTGACTAATTTTAAATTATACCAGTAATAGCTACTTTATCAAGATTCTTTCTGGCTATTACGTATATGCTCATCTGTGATATTACATGTTTTTTATGTCTATTTTGTAAATACTGTACATATTATGCTTTGTGAACTTGACCAAAAGGGAAAGGGGTCTTTGACCCATTTTGTTATCAAGTTTTTAAATAAAGACTTTATTATTATTATATGAGTCAACAAATAAAGGTTTTTCAGTGTCAGTGTGGTTCCTTTTTATTACATGCCTACATTGATAGACTCTATGTGTGTGTCATTTTGTTTTTGTTTCGTTTTGGAAATTTACCTCAAATCGACCTGAAATTCACATGCAAATTTCACCTCAATTTCATATGAAGTTTTTTTTTTCTGGTCAAATTGAACTGAAATTAACCTGAAATTGACCTGAACATTTCTTCATGTGAAATCGACCCCATTTTCAGGTCATTTTCAGGTAAATTGCAGGTCAATTTCAGGTCAAATTGACATGGAGACATTTTGCCTGTGTATATGTTTGAGAAAAACAAAGATTATCAAATGATTTTAGTAAATAGGATTCTAATTGTAAGCCAAATAGGCAAATACTGTGTTGACAAACCAACTGCCACGTCAATATTAAAGATTATGAAATACAGCAAAGAAAAATAAAGTAAGAAAACAAGCTTCTGTCTAAACGATCACAGATGAAGATCTAGATATATCCTGTTTCAAGTACATCTACTCACCTCAATATATTAAGGGTTTAAACACAATTAATTATTTAGCAACTGTTCTTACCTGTGATATCTCTACAAAGGGTATACCACAAAAACAACATTGTTTTTGTTTTGTCCGCTTCAGTTGTCAAAGTTGATCTGTGCATCAGTCTCTCCATGCCCATAGGCTTCTTGGTAATCATGTACCATGTTGACCACACTGTTTGCTCCTTTACTAGGCTTATCTGATTTATCTATCAGGGCTGTCTCCCTGTAAAAGAAATAAGGTTTGTTCAGCTATCTAACACTTAATGATTACACAGTAGTAAAAAAAAAAGCAACCCCCCTTCCCCCCCCCCCCCCCCAACAAAACAAAACAAAAAACAAAAACAAAGACACAAAAAAAGAGAAATAAACATAACAAACACAAAAATTAATTGCAGAGAGAAACATAAAGGGTAGATTCAGTGTACAATTTTGCAGCATCAACACGTACAAACAAGATATAAGCACCATTCAGTACAAGTTGAGAACCCTGCCACCATGTCTATAATAATAACTATATTCACATCATAACATTATTATTATCACCTAAGTAATTGCACCAAACATTCTAAAGTGACTTAACTTCAATTAATTGCTAAAAACAGAAAGAACTGTGTTGTTGAGTTTCTCATTACATTGTACACCTTACTATCTTACGGTAGAACTTTTCCAGTTTCACTGCCACCACACAAAATGCAAACTGTTTTTATCTGGTTAATTGACATAATCCATTTTTAATTATTTTCCCGTGATTGCATTTTGAATATGCCAGATATCTTAATGAAATCGAAACAATTCAAAATGTGATATTATATGATGTTCTAGTCATGTTAAATTCATTAAACAGGAAAAACATGGTCTTCGATTGTTCATAGTGGGAAATGAGTTATGATTTTAAGTAGATACATTTTTTGAAGTTTATATTAATTCTTGGACAGATTTTGTTCATATTCACACAACATTACACCGCACCGTTCAGATCTACACCAGATTTTTGTAGTTATTTGTAGAGCACAAATGTGGAAGCTGATTAATTTTAAGATAAAACGAAACCTGATAAAATGAACCTGCAGTTGGATTATCTAATTGACAAGATGTTTGGGGAATATATTTGTGTGGATATTTAACGGAATATTTTCGATTTGCATAATGTCATTTAAATCACATTTTTTACCAAACCACAAGCACAAATTCCATGTATACTTTGGTTTGGTTTGGTTTATTTTGTTTAACGTCCTATTAACAGCTAAGGTCATTTAAGGACGGCCTCCCGTGTGTGCGACATGCATGCGTGTGGCGAGTGCGTATGTGTGTTTTAGGAGGCTGCGGTATGTTCGTGTTAAGTCTCCTTGTGATAGGCCGGAACTTTTGCCGATTTAAAGTGCTACCTCACTGAAGCATACTGCCGAAGACACCCAGCAGCACACCCCACCCGGTCACATTATACTGACAACGGGCTAACCAGTTGTCCCACTCCAAATATGCTGAGCGCTAAGCAGGAGCAGCAACTACCATTTTTAAAGACTCTGGTATGTCTCGGCCAGGGGACAGGACCCAAAGCCTTCCTCACAGGGGAGAACGCTCAACTAAAGGCCAAAAGTGAGGCATTGTCAAGGGAGACATTAGGAAGAATAAAGTTGTTCAGAAAGAAGAGAAAAGATAAGATCCCAAATTTAGTCGCCTCTTACGATCATGCAGCAGGTACAATTCTTACGCCCTACCTACAGGGCAGTCCATGTATACAAGTCCGTTTATTAATCTTTTGACATTTTAAAACAATATGACATTGATTCCTCTTCTAAAATAAGGATTCAAAGTATTCCTAAAGTTCTTGCAACAACCAGGATAATATGATGATGATGATGCTTTGTTTGTCTGTTTGTTTGTTTTACGGCCCATCGACAACTAGGGCCATTTAGGGCCAAACAATATACTATCGTTTTTTTATTTTCAAAGTTAAAATCAGATAAAATTTGTCATTTTTAAAAGCATTCGTATTGTATATTTAGATCATTATGATAAAAAAGTTGGTTAAAAATGGTAAAATATATATATGTAGGAATAGATTATGTGAACTTTGTGATATAAATAAAACGTCAAAGAGAGTAACGCAAACGACATCAAAGTCTATAAAATAGATCGATTTCTTTCAAGCAGCTAAATATTCTTTTCGAATCCACGGAACTGAAAAGGGTTTTCATATCTGGGACTCGAAAGTATCACGAATGTGCTTGAAATCGTAAAATTCTATTAAAAAATGCTCCACTGTGAATTGGTTTGGTTTGGTTTATTTTGTTTAACGTCCTATTAACAGCTAAGGTCATTTAAGGACGGCCTCCCTTGCGTGCGACATGTATGCGTGTGATGAGTGCGTATGTGTGTTTTGGGAGGCTGCGGTATGTTCGTGTTAAGTCTCCTTGTGATAGGCCGGAACTTTTGCCGATTTATAGTGCTACCTCACTGAAGCATGCTGCCGAAATCACCAAGCAGCACACCCCACCCGGTCACATTATACTGGTAACGGGCAAACCAGTCGTCCCACTCCCATTATGCTGAGCGCTAAGCAGGAGTAGTAACTACCATTTTCAAAGACCCTGGTACAATTGTATGTCTCGGCTAGGGGACAGAACCCAAAGCCTTCCTCACAGGGACGAACGCTCAAATAAAGGCCAAAAGTAAGGCATTGTCAAGGGAGAAAATTAGGAAGAAAAAAGTTAGTAAGAAAAAAGAAAAAAAGATAAGATCCCAAATTTAGTCGCCTCTTACGATCATGCAATTGGAGCAACAGGTTTGGTTTGGTTTATTTTGTTTAACGTCCTATTAACAGCTTAGGTCATTTAAGGACGGCCTCCCGTGCGTGCGACATGCATGCGTGTGTTGAGTGCGTATGTGTGTTTTGGGAGGCTGCGGTATGTTCGTGTTAAGTCTCCTTGTGATAGGCCGGAACTTTTGCCGATTTATAGTGCTACCTCACTGAAGCATACTGCCGAAGACACCCAGCAGCACACCCCACCCGGTCACATTATACTGACAACGGGCGAACCAGTCGTCCCACTCCTAATATGCTGAGCGCTAAGCAGGAGTAGCAACTACCAATTTTTGAAGACTCTGGTATGTCTCGGCTAGGGGACAGAACCCAAAGCCTTCCTCACAGGTACATTTCTTACGCCCCAACTGCAGGGCAGTCCTGTTTTAGTTCAGACAACTATTAATACTAAAATTCCATACAGAAATTTTATATCATTTCACATGTTGCAGCAATATAATTAGATTAAATACATTCTGTGGCAGCTGCATTATACAGTGGATCATTCCCAAAGGATACAATATAGGATTTAACAGACTGAACGTTATCAGTTTTCCTGGGAAGCACTAAAACATAATACAGAAATTAAGAAAAAAGAAAACCAATTGCCACTATATGATCATGCTTCCTTTGTAATTAATTCAAAGACAAGTGTAAAGTCTTCATTTTAAGGCTATAGACGTGTAGTATTTTTTAACCCGATTAATGGTTATGTCTTGCAAGGACACAGCTGTTGTAAACAAGAACGTGTCAATGCGTACGCTGCTATTCGTGCAACTGTTAGTCTCACCTACTGCCCTGCAGGTAGGGCGTAAGAATTGGGAGTGGGACGACTGGTTCGCCCGTTGTCAGTATCATGTGACCGGGTGGGGTGTGCTGCTGGGCGTCTTCGGCAGTATGCTTCAGTGAGGTAGCACTCTAAATCGGCAAAAGATACGGTCTATCACAAGGAGACTTAACACAAACATACCGCAGCCTCCCAAAACACACCTACGCACTCATCACACGCATACATGTCGCACGCACGGGAGGCCGTCCTTAAATGACCTTAGCTGCTAATAGGACGTTAAACAAAACCAAACCAAACCAAGACTCACCTAACACTCTAATCACAAGACCGGGAATCGGGAATTAGGATCATTAATTAATGCCACAGTATGCATCATACCCATTATGTGCTTCCAAGAACAATCATTTTGCAACGCAATCCATCGTTAACGTACAATAAATCAAGAGAAACGATTCCCATAGTATTATGACATTTTTGAGTAATCGCTGTTTGGTTTGCAATTTCGGGTAAACAGTTGTGTGATATTTATAAAATAGTTATTTTTGAGGTTTTTCGGATATATTCGAGCACATATATTCAGTACAATATCATATACATTATTAGTATAACATGAATGCAGAAAAGTGATTTTTGTATAACTTGACATAAACAATTAAATAAACACTTCAATACATTTGTGTGCATAAACTAAATATCGCAAACATTTGTTGGGTATTTTTTTCGCGCTATATCTAATGTCCGAAAATATAGCGAAAATAAATTCCAATAAATATTACAAACTCTACCATAGAAAATGAATTAATTAAAATGTTAATTAAGTTCAATTGATTATATCTAGATCCTAGCTTTTTTGTAGTTAAGGTGTTTGGAAAGTAAAGCAATGTCAATCACAGACCTAAGAATTGCATATGCATTGTAATATAATTATGATATGATTTAAAAATAAATAATGCAATAATATAATACTATGTTATAAACGTCTGTTTTCCAACACTATGTTACGAATCAATTACGTATAGATGTCTTCTTACATTACTTATACTTTATTTCATGTTTCGAGCTGTTAAAAGTACCGAAAAATATATTAAAAGTGTATATGTTTGACACAATGAAATTAATTCCACCACAAAAATGATGACAAAGTAACATTCCATAGAGGATTTTATTTAGTGCTTGATATGAAAAGAACTACAAGCAGGTGCGCTCTGCAATGCCTGTTATGTTTATTGGATATCATAAGTTAGTGAATCGATTGGAGTTCTTACGTACACATACGCTGGTCAATCATACATGAGTGCACTGACAAATGATATGACCTGTGTTCAGAAGTGCTATACTGCTAAGCTTTGCACAAATTCCTCACACCTGTTAGACATCAAGGTACTAACTTCATATTATCTTGTTTCTGTGCAGTACAAAAACAAATTCAATAATGATTTTAACGTGTACATTTGATGATTAATCCATGCAGGCCATGTCTGCTGACCACAAAGGGTGTGTCAATCCTTTGCCACATGTTACTTTTTGGACATTATTGAAAAACAACATTCATGTATAAAAGGGCCGTCTTAGAAGCACTTTTGCGTTGCCTCCACTGTTGAGATGCTACACCAACTACCACACATGGGGATTTGTTTCATCATCTGCGCTCTCTCGCTTATTGCGCCATCATGTATGTATGCTACCTATTACTGCATTATTCAATAATTGCTATTTGTCTGTTACATTTGTAAGATACATTTAACATATAGGGGATATCAAACGGTTACCCGTTGAATATAACAGATATTTTAGGAGTATAACAGAATATTTCCGGACACTTTGATATATCGGTAAATACTGTAAAACGAGTGTAATCGGTTATAGTCCGTTGGATTTCTATTAAATCATTTTTAACGACTAAAAAAGAGAGGGAAAATATACATTGCAAACGTGTGGAAATCGGTATCATAATATTTGACGTTACGTAACAAGACACTGCAATCTTTAATTGGATACACAACGCCATTTCATAGATATCTGTTCCCAACTGCTAAATTCTGTTGGCAGTAGGTTTATTGAAAAATGCATTGTATACTAAAGAAGCGCAGCGAAATAACCTCTTATTCCGATAAGTAAATAACGCTGTTGATGATATACTCAATTAATTGTATAACTAATGATACTTTGCGATATTTCCTAAGTAAAAGTTAAATATGTTATGATATTTGATGGAAGTTAATAATATTATTGAGATATGAAACATGAAACCAGCAAGGCACTTCAGTGATCCACGAGTTAAATTGTTAGAAATGTTTTCACTTATATGTTTTTTATGAGATTTATCATGTGTGCTTCTCACTTAATATATTCTCATAGATTCATACCATTAATATATGAAAACCTAAATGAGCGTCTATCAATGTATTAGATCGTGCTTCTCTCAGTATGAAAGATAAATTGTCCAAGTTAAAACATTTAAAAGAAAACAGCGCAATAATCATAATGACACATACTAAATAATATATGTAGGAATTTTCTTTCTTATCATTGCCCTTCGAGGAGAACAGAAATAACCCAATGTTTGTAATGTTGTATTTGACATCTTATTTGGCTTGATAATCACCAATCATGGATTAATTTTACATAGATTTTGCATAACATTTAATATCATGTAATTTGAACTTGAATTTTCAGTGATGTCAGAAAATTAAACAAAATCTTGTCCAAATTCAGCACAATAGATCAAACGAATGTTAACGCAATACGTTTTATGATGACCATGATATGATACTCTACGTCAACAGTAGGCGGCGACTATGTTGCTCCATCGTCACCACCAGCGGACTATGTTCCTCCACCGCCACCACCAGGGGGCTATGTTGCTCCACCGCCACCACCAGGGGGCTATGTCGCTCCACCGCCACCACCAGGGGGCTATGTACCAGCAACCAAATGTTGTGATAACTCGATATTGATAAACGGACGATGTGTGTGTAAACCTAACTACACCGGTCATAGTACTCATCCATGTGTTCGTAAGTATATTATTTAAATTCATATTTGGAAAAGGAGGATCAATTGTACTCAGCTTCGCAAAAAATAAATAAATAAATAAGATATAATCATCTTCTTTCTTGATTCATTGTATAACGAACTGGTGTACATAAGTTTAGCTTGAGATTCAGACCCAGTTATGGTTCCAGTACAAAAAAATCTTACACTGTTAAATAATTTTATCAACACGTTCGAAATTAAAAAAAGAAGAAGATGCCGTTGCAAGGTTTGCCTGTTTTAAACACCGACATATCTGAGAAATGTCCAATTTAAAATTCAGTACCGTGCTGGGATAAATGTGGAAAGAATACCTACTGTGACGTTAAGGCATTCAAGTGTTACTGCAAGAAGGGGTACACAGGAAATCCATACAGCAGTTGTTATCGTAAGTAAAATGCTGTTGATAGCAAGGTGAACAAAACAAACCAATAAAACACGAAACCTAACACTGCTTATTTCAATCATTTTCATCAGCTTGTTTTGTTTTGTCTCTACTTTTAGAAGCTTCATACTGTAAGTGTGCTTCATTTGGCGTACTCAAAGTTAAGCGATTTACGAAATTTTAACAGATAAGCGCATTGAAGAATTGTCGCGCCAAAATTATTTTATATAGAAACAGTGTATAGAAAGTGCAATTAGCGCAATCATAATTGAGCGCAATGCTTTTAGCGCGAAAAGTGCTAAAATAAGATCACCATTAAAATAAGATTACCACTAAAATAAGATTACCGCTAACATATGAACGTTCACAGTTTACAATTTTAAATTTCTTGTTTTCGTTTCCTTCAAAATGTTAAGCGCACAATTCATTGACTCTTAAAACATCTCTTGTGTTACGGATAATTGTTGACAATAATAACCTTCTGATCTCATCAGATTGGTACTAATCGCGTTCGTTGTGTACAGACTTAATCAACACGTTTCCATGATTACGTTGAATTGATATTCGTTATTGTTTTCAGTTCCATGTTACGGAAAATGTGTTGTCAACGCCCACTGCAATGAAGAAACCAACCAGTGTGAGTGTAACGATGGACTCGTGGGAAACGGCGCTGTGAAATGTTACAGTAAGTTATCTTATGATAGAAAATGTCCTTACCTTGACGAACCAAATTCATCATGTAACAATATTACTTATTGTCCTCGACTTGACATTCACTTTTGAAGTTTGTGGTGATAAGTTCGCCTTTTGTAGCATAACGTAATTTTGTGTCGGGATATATTATGCCAGTACGGCACTTCATTTCAATGGCAGTGCGAAAGCAAGTTGTTGCGAATTCCATCTATCATGAAGAGGTATGTCTTCAAAAACCAAAATCAACATTTGTCTGAATGGTAACGCTTTAATTTAAAACTGATTTTAACTAAATAAACAAAATACACACATCGGTCATTGTAGTTATTTGAACCCGTAACGGTTGTTTAAAATACCTTTTTCACGGATACAACTTCATTAATGACTTACAAATTGTTTCTCCCCCAACAATAGTTACACATTTCGTGTTATGTTACAGAACCGAGCGTCATTGTACTTGCCAAGACTTCGTATACCGAGTCAGAAACTGTTGGTCAGATACAAGTTGAAGTACTGAGACAGGGAAGTAGTTTTGACTCTGTAGCTGTGGCGTACAAGACTCAAGACCTTACCGCTACGTTCGGCGTCGACTACTCTGGTAATCACGGAGTGATAGTGTTCGGAAACGGCCAGACCACTAAATACATCACGTTCAACATCATTAACGACAAGGTAAAAAAGTTAACAATCATTTCATACCATTTCGCATCACTTGATTAATTAACATGCATTGCAATGTTTAACAGACATTTGCTGATGTCGACCCTTTTCAGAACTAAAATAATTGGGGGTTTTATTATTGTGTTTTCTTTGTTTAGTTTAGTTTAGTTTTGTTTTCTCTCTCCAATATGGCGTAAGTCATGTTTCCTGGTCTACACATCAGTTTAGAATTTAGATTAGAAATCATTGCAATGTAATGATGAAAAAAATTGACTGTTTATGTGTACATGTGTACTGTAATGACTATTTTTAGTGTTAAAGATTGATTACCGTGGTAGAATCTTAGGTGCACGGCCAATTGTGTGATTTCTCGACGCTGATTGGCTGGCCTCATAGGAGCTCTATATTTTACCTGTACATTGTTGTTTGCACGCTCTCTTTCTACTCTAGACTCGCTAGGTAACACATCGTTTCCTAATGACAATGTTATAGATAAACAGAACGTAAATGTGTTAACGAGAGTGGACGATGTGATATATTTATAAATTCGAATGTTATTTAATACTTAAACGCTACAAAAGTTTTTTCGTACATTATTTCGGCATTACAGTACCTATATATTTGTAAGATAAATAATACACATTTTATCTTTACAGATTTATGAACAGGCAGAGAAATTTAAAGTTAAGCTAGTATACGTTAGCTCTAATGGTGTCCTCGGAAGCCCCATTGAAGCTACAATCACAATCACAAACGACGATAGTAAGTGTTAATTGTCAATTTCCGTTTAAGAAGGTTGTCTGTTCAGAGAACCTGAAGCCTAAATAACATACCAGGAAGTCGATAATGTACAGAGTAGTTAATTTAACTTAGAATTACGTGTGTAGTTGTGTCTTTATTTGATCCGTTTGTTAATAAATTAGTAAGGCAAGAATTCCTTATAAAATAATCCTATTTGACATTTACAGAACCATGTGGCGGATCTTGCAGACCTTATTCCCACTGTGATATTCCAACGCAAACGTGCGTCTGTGACGAAGGATATATCCTTGATCGCTATCACGGAGGATGTCGTAGTAAGAATTGGTCTTGATTGTATATCACGTAGGGTCATTATCAAATATTCATAAAAGCTCAAGGCCCGAAATGTTATCGAAATATTATCGAAATAAATCTTAAGAAAATGTGCGTTTCACTAAAGGAATTAAATGTGTGATTGATACATATTTTGAAATCACAAATAGGTTGAAAAACGAACTAGATCAAAAAAAAAAAGGCAACAACATGGCTAATCGTACCTTTGATTAACCAAGAATTGAGCATAGTGTCCATTTTTCATAATGTCTACGATTTTATTACAGAACCCTGTGGTGGAAGATGTTGCGCTAATGCCTACTGCAATAAAGATGACAACAGATGTTACTGTAACAAAGGATACTATGGAATACCAACAGTCAACTGTTACAGTATGTTAAGAACTATTGATATATAGCCACCTATACGGTAGTTGATATATGTTAACGATTGTATCTGTTAAACTATCGTTTAATCAGATTTCTTCCTGAATTATATGAGAGTAAAGAGTAAGCCGTCAATCATCAACAACATCATTTGTTTATACTCCTTATCACAATAAAGGTTTGATTTGTAATACTTTTATTTACAGAACCTTGCAAGGACCTCTGCAGAAAGAACGCTCACTGCGGAAAGTATAACAAATGTGTCTGTGATGTGGGATTTTATGGAAACCCATACGAAGGATGTTACCGTGAGTAATTATATCGCGTACCATTCTTTTAAAAGCTCGATGTTTGTGATCATCCTGTTTATTTTTAAGTGTTTATGCGAATGTATATCTTTGTATTTTGTTTTGATATATTTTATTTGTTTGTTGAGAGTATTTCCAGTATTTTAAAACATTTGTAATGGTCGTCTCCGTAATATTTCAAATTAATGTTTTTATTTAACATTTTATTTGATTTAAGTTTAATTTGGCTGTAAAACGTGTTTTTTTTCTCATTCTTGCAGCACCGTGTCGCGGTCTTTGCAGAATTAATGCTAGATGTGACATTGCCTCCCAGAAATGTGTTTGTAAGGATGGATTCTTCGGCAATCCCTACAAAATCTGTGACAGTAGGTGTTCATATATTTTCACATTTAACTTTTTGTCGTTTTATCTTATGATTATGCACTGCAAGTAACTACCGAGTCTATTTACATGTTTGGTATTTAGAAAACAAAAAAATAACTATCTATTATCATGTGTCACTGGCTGTAACGTTTTCTGCATGCTTAGTTAACACCCATTCTATGATTACACGATTCAGAACAATAACGTTAAATGTGTGATATTATTATTGTTATATATATATATATATTTAACATTTTAAGTGATATTAGCCGTAAACAAGTATTATATGCTATTTGGTTGAGGTATGACGCTGCTAAAAACGTAAATGTGTCCATAAATGAGCAACCTACGATTCCTCTTTAATACCAGAACCTGGCGTAGTTGAAGTAGAGAGTGTTACCGAAACAGTAAACGAAAATGCTGGAGTTGTAACCATAAAGGTGAAACGAACTGGATCAACCTTTACCGCTGTTGCCGTCACGTGGGTGAGCCATGACATCACAGCTGTACAAGGAAGTGACTATATAGGCACAGGGAATGTCATATTCTTCGGCATCACGGAAACGTCCAAGACCATCGTCATCCAAATCAAGGATGATTTGGTAAATCTTATAATTCTTCTATCAATTTGTTATTTCGAAATTGAATTGCAAAGTTTATCCTATGGTTGCTTCAGTGAGATATCACTTTAATATCGGCATCAGGTTCGCGCTATTGCAAGAAGCCAAAACAACATACAACTCTCCCAAATACACACGCATAAACCTCCCGCATGCATCTCGCACACTAGGGAAGCAGTCCTTAAATTACCTTAATTAATGATAGGACGTCAAACTAAAGTAAACTTAGGTAAGTTTGTGGAAAGTACTGGATATATAATATTATCATTTTCCGGGGGGAAATGAAGGTCCTATCTATAAAATATCCTTCGGATAAATGTTCGTTATTCACAATTCTTAATATCTAATATGTATAAAATCAAGCAATAGACTTAAAACCTCAATCATTTAATTTTGGATTGTCACAAAATATAAAAAATGAAATGTTTTGCGTCGTTATAAGTCTTTAACAAAAACATATATCTGCATTTCTGGGAATTGATGAAAAATATCGTTGACAAAAGCATTACTTCATCAACAACAAACTCCGTATTCATGAAAATGAAGCGTGTTACAGTTGTTTATATTATAACGGTGAATTGTTCTATGTAGGTATATGAAAAGGTCGAAACTTTCTCCGTGTCACTGACACATACCACTCAAGGCGCAGTGCTTGGCCAGGACATCCAAACAGTTGTTACTATCAAGGATAATGACGGTAGGAAAGACTGTTTTGTTATCACTTACACTTTACGCTATTTAAAGGGAGGATTTCAGTGAGGATATTATACTAGAACAAAACAAATGACTTTTTTTTTTAGATTTTGTCTGTTTCAAAGGCTCTCACGTATTGAGTTTAACTATCGGGAAAATATAAAACTTCACATATTTTTTGTACCAGATTACCTTTCCTACCTTCAATGACCGTTTTTATTTGTTGGTATATACAGCACCTTGCGGCGGTCCATGTCCTCAATATTCCGAATGTCATATTCCAAGTCAGAAGTGTGTCTGTATCAAGGGATATATCAGAACTTATTACGGAGGCTGTTCACGTAAGTTATACAAATAAAGCATATTTAGTTCTTTCAAATGCCACAAATAGGTCTTGTCCTATTTTATATCGCCTTTGTTTTGTCTTATTTGATTAAAATTAAGTCCTTAAATGTTTGAATCAATACATTAGTTTGAAATGTGTTATAACACTTCCTTGTAACAGTGCCTTGCGGAGGAAAATGCTGTGCCAACGCTTACTGCGACCCACGTGACAACCGATGCAAATGTAAAACGGGATACTATGGCATGGGAACTGTTAAATGCTACAGTAAGTTTATGCATTTCAACTCCTATATGATTAAGCAATTAACAGATCCTCTTTTTATCATTGTATATGGTTATTTATTATCAAATATAACTACCTGCTTTTCACTGCTAACCGAGCAAAAGATTATCAGCAATACAAGATATTGATAATATTGTTCTTGATATATGTAGATATAACATAACATTATTTCATCTTCTATGTCTGATGTCGATAACTTGGTTAAAATGACAAACTTATCACAGTGACAATATGATGTTTTCGAAATTTGAACTGTACTTCCGCTAGGTATGTTCACCTATTGCATTTATTAATTGAAACATTTCCCGAACAGAACCGTGTTATGATGCCTGCAGGAGCTACGCTACGTGTGGAAAAGATAATAGATGTTACTGTAATAAAGGATACTACGGAAACCCGTACAAAGGCTGCTATTGTGAGTATAATGATGGAAGTTCAGAACTTTTTTATTTGGCATCCACATCATCAACAGCGATGTATATATTTGCATGTAACTACGTTTCGATCATATATTGTATGCCGTCCTGCATATGGCTAATTGGATGTACAATTTATATATATGAAAATACAGTTTTCCACACAAACAAAAAATGTATTTATTAACACATTTTTTTTTACATTATTTAGTACCGTGCCATGGTTTGTGCAAAGAGAACACCCGCTGTGATGTCTACACTCATAGATGCTACTGTAAAACTGGTTTCTTCGGTAATCCTCTAAAGGGTTGTTCGAGTAAGTATCAATAATATACGTGTCGGTTATAGACAATTTACTTTTATTTCCTCCAATACTTTACTCTATATGCTTATGAACGTGCAATAGACTGATACTGCTGATCTAATGTGTTAATCGATATTATCGGTGGAATATATATTGTTTTGATTATTTCTACACAACGCTCAAACATATGCAGTCATGTCTCTACATTACTTTGGATATATTCCACAGAGCCTGGATCTTTTGTTTTTACCAAATCTACCTACACTGTGAAAGAAGATGTCGGAATAGTACAGATTTCTGTGAGCAGGGTTGGATCCAGTTCCCAGGCTGTCACTGTATATTGGAAAACTAAAGAGGGAAGCGCGAAGCCAAATACCGACTACGGTACTACAGGCGGAACCCTCTACTTCGCTAGCGGAGTAACTTCAAAGGTCATCCACGTTTATATAGCTGACGACCAGGTAAATACAAGTGCAATAAAATTGGTGAAAGTACATTATTTTCCCGATTTGTTTTTGTAAGAAAATAAAGATTACTTGGATTTGGAGAGTAGTGTAAAATTTTCGTAGGTTTAATTCGTGTGGCTGATTTTGTAGGAATTGTATTGCATTTGTTTGGTTTCTTTTCGATTTAATTGTAATATTCTCATGCTCAGGTATACGAGCCAACTGAGTCCTTCACTATTATCTTATCATACGCAAGCGCAGGAGGAGTGCTGGGAACATTGGTTACAGCAACCATTACCATCCTTGACAATGACGGTTTGTAGGAAATTTTATTGGATATTTTTTTTATACTTCTCTGTACATTTTTTCATAAAACGATTAATGCCTTCCTTGTAAAGAAGACGTAGCCTTTTTTACTATCAATCAGTCTTTTTATATCTTAGTTATAGACATATCTTCACTTTGTTATTTATCTATTTCAGATCCATGCGGTGGACCTTGTCCACATTATTCAAGCTGTGATGAAATAAAACGTAGATGTGTTTGTGACGATGGCTACGTTTGGGATTCTAACTACAGAGCATGTCTAAGTGAGTATCGTACCTAAACGATTCTGGCGATGTATACAGCGTTAATAATTATTTCATGATAATGTCACTTGTATTTTGATGAATCCTTCAAATTTAATTGAAATTTTGAAATAAAATCCAAACAGAACGAAGTACGTTATTTACATTACAGAGCCCTGTGGTGGCAGATGCTGTGTTAACGCCTACTGCGACACACGTGACAACACATGTAAATGTAAACCAGGATACAAGGGACTCGGAACTGTGGGCTGTTACAGTGAGTTTTCAATAAATGTTTTTTGAAAGTACTGTAGAGGTTATTTTGTAGGTTTTCCCGTGTCAAGCAATATATTTTATTGTGTAAATTTATATGTATTACACATCAAAAGTGAAAAAATATTTTAAGCGAAAGTTATCAGATAATGATTGCGATTAGTTTTCATAATAATGAGTAAATAAATAAATAAATAATATATTGTAAATATTATTTCTTTGCATGTGAATGCAGGATTGCGATCATATATACCACACATGGTGGCAACTCTTCAAAACTTGGGGACTTGCCAATATCTCTCCAAAGGGCTTGCAATAGATGTAATACGTAATAATTCTACCATTTAGAAACGGACTATTGTATTCCCAACAAACGAATTATTGGTATGCATTCACATCCAACTGTCTGCTTTATACAGAACCTTGTCGTGACGCATGCAAACGCAATGCTTACTGTGGAGCTGACGACAGGTGTTGCTGTAACAAAGGTTACTATGGAGACCCGTATGTAGGGTGCACACGTAAGTAGTTAATATTATAACTAGTAACTCTCAGCCTGTCTAGCTATTCAAACGTGGTAGTGATATACGATCAAAACTTATAAACAGTCGACTTTCAATATCAGTAACGGAGCTTAGTTAAACAAGTCATATCAACACATGCATATGTGCTAATTACTCTTGCCTGCCTTGGCGGAAGCGCGCGAGGGTTTGTACTGTGTAAAAATACCGGAGAAAAATCCCGTGATCTGGCAGGTGATCTCCACGCTTTTTCACGTATGATCGTAAAATCGAATCGAGGTCTTCTGGATGAAAGGTGAGCGTGTTACCGCTGTGCCACCCAACAAACCATTTTTATTCATAAAAGAAATATATCGGGTGATTATGCCACGTGATTTATTTGAATATATACATGAGCACAATATGTATACACATATATAAATTTCAGAGAAAGGCTTAATGGATTAGGTATTAATTTCAGTCTGAGGAAAATACAACTTACTCCCCAGATTTATTAGTATTACACATAACACGCGTCCATTATTACAAACGGAAATTTAAGTATATAAACGAAATTGAACATATTAAAATCTAGAATTTTGATTTGATTTCACGTGTAATTGCATCATTCCTAATGAGATAAATGAATATTTCCTCTTGTTAGCACCATGCAACAATTTGTGTAAGGCAAATGCTCGCTGTGACATCCAATCCCAGACATGTGAATGTTTGAAAGGATTCTATGGTGACCCATTAGTCGGATGCGCAGGTAAGATATACAATGACGACTAAATAGTCAAACGAAGCATTCAAACAAAATTAAATGTTTAAACGTAATGTTTTAAAAAAAAACTGTGCTACAAATAAAGTATGAGCAGAAATAATATTTAACGACATGGATGAGAAAGAATGTTTATTTTCGTTCAAAACCAAGACATATTGTTGATTATGTGTTCATCTATCTATTTAGAACCCAGCGCGTTTGTGTTCGCTAAGCCTGTTTACACTGTAAATGAAGACGCAGGTGCTATAACAGTGACAGTGAATAGGATTGGATCAACATATGGTGCGGTTACTGTCACTTGGGTAACTACGGATATATCTGCCAAATACGACAGTGATTTCCTCAACAATGGAGGGACCCTGTTCTTTGGCCATGGTGTTTCATCAGTGTCCATCATCATCTCTATTGTTGTCGATAAGGTAAGCTTCCTTTTAATATAACTCTATAACCGGCACATTATCTGCTGATTAATGTATAAAATATCATTCACACATAGTTGTTCCCGTTGTCAGTAAGATTTGCCAATTAATTGATAAAATAGCATCATATCAGATAGATGTGCTCCTGGGTGTCCTCGATATTAAGCCTAAATGAGATACCCCTTATTTTTCTTATAGCGAAAGACTATTTTGTTCACAATATTTTGCAGATTTAACGCTTCCTAGAAAAAGTTCTATTATAAAACGTTTTCAAATATTTAGCATAACGAAAGGGAAAATGTTTCAAATTATTGTATACAGTTTTCATTTTGTTGAACATTGTAAAGTTGCACAGCCAAAATGAACTTTTTGCAATTAACATCCGATACCTTTCCATATTCCCAATCGGTGCCACTATCAATAATTACGATATGCTTGAAGATGGTGCATGTCAGAGTCTAAAACAACATCTTACAACCCAGAACTCTCAAAAGTCTGTACCAAAAAAAAAAAAACACCTGTGCCATACATGATGATACTATATTGTTATTAAATTTTGCAGGGCAAATATTTCGCGATGGTCCCAGTCGGAAATATCTCGCGAGTAATACATTCCGCTCTACACCAACCATTAAACATTTTGCAGTAATATTGTCCGTACAGTTATGTATATATATATATGAATGTTCACTTGGTATTTATTTATTAAATGACCGCGAATATTTGGAAGTTTAAGTCAACGCAAATATTACCAACTATATAATATTTTAAAACTGAAAACTTCATAACCCCAAATCATTGTAAAGGACAGCCATATATTTTACGTCCAGTCAGAATTATATTTCATGCGTCAACTGTTTTATAGCCTACGACAACCCAAATTAATAGATATTTATTTACTTGCAAAGTCATCTTTCTTTTTGTTGCATTTCCTCAATTTGATAATTGTCTCAAATTGATCCTTAAAAAACTATACATTTTTATTGACAGGTTTATGAAGTAGACGAGAACTTCAAGATAATGCTGACAAAGGTGACACCAAACGGTGCATTGGGAGTTTTGACCACAACGATTGTTAATATTATAAACGACGATAGTAAGTATTAGCTGTACAAATATTTTGAATGAAGAAAGCAGGTTATTGTATATGTTTAAACAACAAGTGTACGACCGATGATAAAAGAACACCAACAAATTAACAACAATGTGTTGGAAATATACAAAGATACCATACGCCTAATCTTTATTACGAAAGAGTGATGATGTCCATACTTGTGATTATAAAAAAGGTATGTGAGGAGGAACTTACTGGCCACTGATACAAATTTTTTTTTTAAAAAACAACCCATCCGTTTCGATTTAGCGAAACGTGCTCTCGTAATGAATATTTGTTACATTTTGCATTTACGTCTCCTCTGAGGCAGAACAGAGAAGAGTATATAGATCGCCGATACATTTAAATAGCACCACAACACAATCGATTAAGGAAGTGAATATAACATGGTACAAGTAGGTGTGGGACAGGTCTCGATATTCGGAAAATGCCTGTGTAAAGCCACTCTTGACCCTAGTGCAAAATGCGAAAATGTCTATAACAGAGCAATATAATCATAGTCACCTTATCGGTTATAAGTATTGCGAAATGTTTCAAGTTTATTCCTATTGACGACGATTGTTAATACATATCTTTAATTTGCAGAGGCGTGTGGAGGACCTTGTGGAATTAATGCTTTCTGCGACATGCCCTCACAGAAATGCGTTTGTAACAAAGGATACATCAGGTGGCAAGGAGTATGCGGCCGTGAGTGTCTTAAACACATTAAATATCAAAACTTCTTAAAATCTCCAATAATCAAATAAAGGATCATTTCGTTTGCGTATTATCTACCATGATTTATTGGACGTTTTGTTAGAAGTACGTTCGTTAATATTTTTACACGTTTATAATATAGTGCCATGCGGAGGAAAATGCTGTGCGTATTCTTACTGCAGTCCAAAAGACAACAAATGTCACTGTAACCCTGGCTACATCGGAAATCCAACAGAGAAATGTTACAGTAAGTTCTTCAGATATCTGATTATGTTTTTTTCGGAATTACAGTATAAACTAGTCCCTTGTCCCATGCATCCTTAATGTATCAAGTAACGATTGATAAGAACTTTAAGATTTGTAAATCATATTTTTACTGTTGATAAACAATGTAATATGATACATATTTGGTGCTATATACCAATTCACGTTTAAAATGAATAAATGAAGCTCATGACCGTTGTACGAAATACTCAGATATGACACTTCATATAATTTTGTTTGTTATGTTTCTGACATATAGTTTGCCATAATAAATATTTCTGAGACAAAACAGATTACACCAATTTGAAGTATAGTTCACATCTCGTTCCAAATTATTCACACACAAAACAAACCGGTGTCCGACAACTAAATAATGCAGTTAGAATTGACATATTGTTATTCAACGAGATTAACTTCTAATTCACAGAACCATGCAACAATGCCTGCAAAAAATATGCTTTCTGTGGAAGTGACAACAAGTGCCGATGCAAGACAGGATATTATGGAAACCCGTACCAGGATTGTCATCGTACGTATAAGTGTCCACTATCATAAATGTATCTTGTTTGTACATATAATAATATGATTCCGGTTTCATGTCGATCTTGTATGGTCAAAACTTGATCCTAACAAACAAACAAAAATAATAAATAAATAAAAACATGTTGGAAGGCTGATAGTAAAATATAGGTATCAACGACTGCCAATACACTTGTAAAATGTAATATTTATATTGCCAAGTCGCTCGCACCTCCCTTAGGAAACTAGTATACTTCGATCGATTACTAACACGAAATACCCTTTAAAACAATGTAAGATAATGCTATGTAATATTTAAGTCGTCTGTGTACCAGGGAATTTGGTTTGGTTTGGTTTATTTTGTTTAACGTCCTATTAACAGCTAAGGTCATTTAAGGACGGCCTCCCGTGCGTGCGACATGCATGCGTGTGGTGAGTGCGTATGTGTGTTTTGGAAGGCTGCGGTATGTTCGTGTTAAGTCTCCTTGTGATAGGCCGGAACTTTTGCCGATTTATAGTGTTACCTCACTGAAGCATACTGCCGAAGACACCCAGCAGCACACCCCACGCGGTCACATTATACTGACAACGGGCGAACCAGTCGTCTCACTCCAAATATGCTGAGCGCTAAGCAGGAGTAGCAACTACCATTTTTAAAGACTCTGGTATGTCTCGGCTAGGGGACAGAACCAAAGCCTTCCTCACAGGGGTGAACGCTCAACTAAAGGCCAAAAGTGAGGCATTGTCAAGGGAGACATTAGGAAGAAGAAAGCCGTTAAGAAAGAGAAAAGATAATATCCCAAATTTAGTCGCCTCTTACGATCATGCAATGGGGGCAGCAGGTACAATTCTTACGCCCCACCTGCAGGCCAGTACCAGGGAATAGTATATACGACGAAAATATGAATTTGATTGTAATATAAAGAGATTAGTTTGGGTTTCAGGAGTATACAAAATAGAAATACAAATTGTAATTAAATTGAGTATGCCTTTGTTATCTAATTACATCTTTGTTATTACAATAGTGCCCTGTCATGATCAATGTCACAAGAGCAAAAACACCAAATGTGATATTCCTTCCCAGAGGTGTGTCTGCCTCCCTGGATTCTTTGGTAACCCGCTTAAAGGATGCCAGAGTAAGTGGAGTTATATATATATGTAAAAGATATTAAATTGTTTCTTTTTAAAATATAACATCCGTGAAAAATAAAGATATTTGGTCACACAAGTGATACTAAACAAGACACCGTGAGTTGTCCTGATCATTTCATTTTAAAGTCGAAAATTTGATATAAGACTGCGTTTGTATTTTTGATAATCATATTTCATTTGATATTATTAAAATATTCGATTTTAGCGGTATCGAGCTAATTATGCAACATATCAAACCAGTATACATGTATGTCGATGAATAGGTAGGTTTTCAAATATTACCTCCGGATTCACATGAAATCAGTTACATTATCAATACTACATTATGAATCTCTTTAACATTAACTTGCAGAGCCGAGCGTTTTTGTTATTGCCAAGTCAACCTATGCTGTCAAGGAAAGTGCTCAGGTAGTAATTATCACCGTAAACAGGATTGGCGCTAGTTCTGAGGCAGTTAAGGTCACGTGGACTGCTACGGATGTTACTGCTGTCCATGGCCATGACTACGTAAACACAGGAGGCATTCTCTTTTTCGGCAGTGGCGACACATCTAAGACCATTTCCATCCACATCACTGACGACACGGTAAGAAAATTCATTTAAAAGAAATCTTAAGAAATGTACATGGGCTGGATCTTTTAGCTGAGTTGATTGGCCGTTATTAATGTAAAAACAATCTGAGAAGTTTGACAATCTTAGGTCTCAACAACACACCAATCTAAGATATTTACTTCTTGTAATAAACACTTCCTTTTGTGTTTCCACACTATTCAATATGACTGTATAACCATTTTCAATTCCTCATTATCAGGTTTATGAACAAAACGAACAATGCAGGATTGAATTGACTCGCGTGACAGATGGCGGCATTATTGGACTTCAACGCAAAGCGATCGTCATCATTGAGAACAATGATAGTAGGTTATCAATATTCATATTACACCATACATGTATTTGATACTGGAACTTTTTATATTAAATAGACAACAAAGAAAAGAAAACAGTATTTCTAAATGAACACGAATTCAAATGCCATTTCTTCGCCTATTTCTAATAAACGGAATTCAGTAGTGGACATTAATTCTGAAGACGTAAATTCCTACTGCAGTAGTGATGGAATCTGTAACTTGAAATTATCTTGTTAGAAATTTATCTTACACGTTGGCTATTTATTTCAAATTTATGGTTTCAAATTTGAACAAATATGTTGTGAGATACCAAAATATTTCTTACGTGGTTATACAGAACGGTGTGGAGGCAAATGTGTGTTCAATGCTTACTGTAACCATGACGACGATAAATGTTACTGTAACAAGGGACTTGTTGGGGATGCAACTGTGAAATGTGAACGTAAGTAATGAAATGTGAAAACATTATTTAAAATAATCTACAAATCATTTCGCCTTTGATATATGATTTGTGGATATCATATCATCTGTTTGATAATGCCTTTATGGATTTTATTATTTTACTCAATTATTTAATTATCTTTATTACTTTTGTTATCATTCCACTTACATTTTTTCGAGGGCAATAGTATTTTCTGGTTTAAAATATGTTGTTGATTATATAAAAAAGATAAATAGATAAATATTTAGACATTATATAATATTTATTGAAAATAGAACGGGTATGTATAAGCACACAATCAAACCGTCATATTTTTATATCAATGTTTCTATTACTAGTTCCATGTGGCGGACATTGTGGAGCCTACGCACATTCTCACTGTAACTACAAGACAAACAAATGTGAGTGTGATGAAAAGTACAGTGGTGATCCCTACCACGGAGGATGTGTGTGTACTGGAGGACACGGAGACACAGGAGGATATACTGACGGAAGCCACGGAGGAGGATATGTTGAACAGACATCTGGATATTAAACTTAATTGATCACATTTTTCTTGTCAAAATATTAGAAATAAAATAAGAAGTACTTTGCATTAAATATCTTGTCAGTGTTGTAATACAATCTTAGTACAGATTTTCTTTCCGCAGTGTTTCTGTTGATTACGTAACTAGAAACAACTCGTAGTATTTATGATAATAATCATATGAACGTTGGGTTGTGATTTTATAATTACGAATATATAGCGTTAGTGTGATGACGAGTACAGCGGTGATCCCTACCACGGGATGTATGTGTGTACTGAAGGACACGGAGAGACGGGAGGATGTGAACAACCATCAGCTGGATATTAAGCGCAATGAATCTCATTTATCTTATTAAAATAAAAGAAATAAAATACTCTGTAGTAAAATACAATTGTACCCATTGTTGTGTCTCATATGGACTGCTTTGACAATAGTAACTAACGCTGCCCTATATACAACATACAGGTAGTTTTGTTGTTGTTTACAAAATGCTTATAAACATGGAAGAGTCAAGCAAAGGTTGCAAGCTGTTACTAAGTAGTTCGTGGAAATATGTTTGTACACTGTATAAATGACTACTACAAATAGTATTAGAAACCTAGCACTGATAACCGATTTTATAATTACACGACATACAGTATCCCCATGTAGCAATTGCCTCATATGACTCTTTGATGATTCAATATGTCATATCTATTAAGAGCAATACGTTGTATTTCAAGGAAAACTTTACTATAAACGAAACAGAAATTATACGATTTGTTCTCATAATCATTATATTAACGCTTAATAGTAAAACATCTGGAAGTGGCATTTTGGTTGGTTTTGTATTTTTTTAACGTCTTATCAACAGCTAGGGTCATTTACGCCCCCCCCCCCCCCCTCCCTGTGGCAAGATGCATTGGTGAAGTGTCTATATGTGCGTTTTGGGAAGCTGCGATATATTTGTGTTTGTCTCATGATATCGTGGAACTAATGTTGATTTTATAGTGCTACCTCACTGAAGGATACCTCCAAAGTCACAGAACAGAACACCCCAGTAGGTCACATTACACTGACAAAGAAGAAAACAGTCTACTGCAGTAAGATAACACATTGTATGTGGAATGTTATCAGTCCGACTAGTTTCATTTTTAAGTAATTTAAATATGATCTTCGTTATTGTATAAATATCAATCAGTTATATTACAGAGAACATTTAGAGAAATATTAGGATTAAATTAATTGATCAGCCACTAAACGCGCTTTCCAGAGGAGATTGCATTGAGTTGCGTCCGCCTCTTCACCTTCACAATCATTGATCTGATCTCTAAAACCCATATCAGGCTAATACTCTAGTAATGTCCATTTCTTGAGTACACAAAAGTGTGGAAAAGTGAAAGTGAAGAGTATCCTTTTATTTCCCTGAAACCTTAGCTACAACTCGATTTTAAGTGATTTAGAATAACATCCAATGTGATCAGCTGTTTAAATGACGAAATGTGCCCATACATCTGAAATTAGCAATAAGATCATTGGCGTACCCATCAGAACAACAAACTGTCCCTCTGTTTGATGGCTTGTTTTTGTTTACGTATATAAATGAGCTTATCAGAACAGGTAACAGAGACCACGCAGGATCCTTTAATTTCACCTATAGTTATATCGATGATTGTTATATTTAAATAACAATATCTTTATTGACCATATCGATTGGATCTACCCTGTACAACTTATCAGTGACACTACAGACTCTTCAAAATCAGTGGCTTACCTTAGTGTTTTTACAACGTAACAAATGGCTTACAACAAAGATTGATGGGAAAACCAAAATTCTTAATATAAAAGATATTAAAGTGGATATGTTTCAACAGCTATTGAGTACCAACACTAGACAAAAAGGTGAAATAAAATGGGAAAAGGAAATACAAAAGACATTTAACTGGGAGAAAATATGGATAAGTTGTAGAGGCGATTTAATTGCAACAGACAATAAAATAAAAGAATTCAATTGGAAATGTGTACACAAAATAATATGCACTGCGCACAAACTCATTTTTATGAATAGATCAAATGGGAACTGTCACATGTGCAATAATAACCAGATAGAAACTCAGAGACACTTATTTTACCACTGTACATTTGCTAACAACTAGTAAAACACAATGTATTGGCATTATTTCCAGAGCTATACCTTGATAAAGAAACAACATTATTAGGCCAAAGCCGTAATCATGATAATACTCCACTGACAAACACCATAATCTTTACGATCAAATGGGCCATATGGAAATTCTGAAATGTTGTAAAATATCAAAATAAACGAATGACACCGACCTCCACTATAATATTTCAGAACATTTTATTAGATAAAATTCGGTTGTTTTTAAAAGTAGACAACAAAAAAGATTACAATTCGACTAGGATGATAAATATACTAGGAAAATACACTCTATTATTAAATGATCTAAGCAGGAAAGTGTAAATTTTCCCACTGTCACTATCTCGATCGATGTACAGGAATAAAAACAAATCATATACATTTCAGACGATTAATTAATGATGAGGGCTAATTAAATAAACCAAGCACCTAATAATCGACAGTTAAGTATCAATAAACAAGAGGCTCATGGGGCCTGTATCGCTCACCTGGTTGGATTTGACCAAATATCAAAATAATGTTCATGTTGAATTTGTTAATACACATACTCTCTAAGGGACTGGAAGACCCTATGGATTATTTTTATTTTTACAACCTAATTGTGTTTGAAGAAACTAAGTCCCTTAGGATGGGGAAAGACCCTTGGGCCTATTTTTACATCAGAATTGTGTTTATCCCTTAATGTCCAGCGATGTTATACATAGTTATGGGATGGAGGGTCACAGTAACCATTTATGCAAAATCTGTTCCCCTTTCACCAAGGATGTTTCTGACCAAATTCGGTTCAAATCTATTTAAAACTTTATGACTAGGAGCGATATAAAGACAGATCTCTATTTCCCCTATTTGGCCCCACCCTTCAGACCCCTTGGGGGTCAGAGTCAATATTTACATAAGCTTTCTTTCCCCTCTTCCCCCAAGGATATTCCAGACCAAATTTGGTTCAAATCCATACATAACTTTATGATAAATAGCGATTCATAGGATAAACCCCTATTTTCCCTATTGTGCCCCGCCCCTAATGCCCCTGGGGTTCAGAGTAAAAATTTATACAAACACGGTTCCCCTTCTCCCAAGGATGTTCCTGACCAAATTTGGTTCAAATTCATTCATAACTTTACGACTAGTAGCAATTTAAAGGATTAACCCCTATTTCCCCTATTAGACTCCACCCCTCAGGCCCCTGGGGGTTCAGAGTAAAATTTATACAAACTCTGTTCCCCTCCCCCCAAGAATGTTCCTGGCCAATTTGGTTCTAATTCATTCATAACTTTATGACTTGTAGCGATTTAAAGACTAATCTCTATTTCCGCTATTTGGCTCCGATCCTCAGGCTCCTGGGGGTTCAGAGTAAAAATGTATACAAACTCTGTTCCCCTTCTCCCAAGGATGTTCCTGACCAAATTTGGTTCTAATTCATTCATAACTTTATGACTTGTAGCGATTTAAAGACTAATCTCTATTTCCCCTATTTGGCTCCGATCCTCAGGCCCCTGGGGGTTCAGAGTAAAAATGTATACAAACTCTGTTCCCCTTCTCCTAAGGATGTTCCTGACCAAATCTAGTTAAAATCCATTAAAAACTTTATGACTAGTAGCGATTTAAAGACTAGTCTCTATTTCCCCTATTTGACCCCGCCCCGCAGGCCCCTGGGGGTTCAGAGTAAAAATTTATACAAACTCTGTTCCCCTTCTCCCAAGAATGTTCCTGACCAAATTTAGTTCAAATTCATTCATAACTTTATGACTAGTAGCGATTTAAAGGATTAATCCTATTTCCCCTATTGGGCCCCGCCCCTCAGGCCCCCTTGGGGGCCAGACCAACCGTTTATACAAAATTGGTTCCCCTTCACCCAAGGATGCTGCAGACCAAACATGAATCAAATCCCTTCATTTCTACAGAAGAAGAAGGATTTTTTAAGAATTTGCTATATTTCCCCTATTGGGCCCCACCCCTAAGGCCACTGGGGGGCCAGACCAACCGTTTATATAAAATTGGTTCCCCTTCACCCAAGGATATTTCAGACCAAATATGGATCAAACCCCTTTATTCCTACAGAAGAAGAAGGATTTCAAAGAATTTGCTATATCTCCCCTATTGGGCCCCGCCCCTAAGGCCCCTGGGGGGCCAGACCCACCGTTTATACAAACTTGGTTCCCCTTCACCCAAGGATGCTTCAGACCAAATTTGGTCAAAATCCACTGAGTAGTTTAGGACTAGTAGCGATTTAAAGGAAAAGTTGACGGACGGACGACGGACCTTCGGGTCAGGTGAGCTAACAAAAACATTAAACTGTAGTTATTATCTAAATTTACAATAGACTTTCGGATCAAGTTTTTCCTTTCCATTGTCGTTTGTCAATCGGCCTAATGTTTCACGTCCTCTTCGGATGAGTGTATTCCTCGATAATATTGAGTAGATGGATTGCACTGCTGTCGGAGGTAAGGACAAACTGCCCTTAATTGCTTCTTTGATGTGTCCAAAAAATCAGGATGTTCTTGATAGGATTGTAGAATAAACATAATTTTTGCCATTCAATCGTTCCCGAGAGCTGCCTGTGTAACGCACCTTCGGAGTTCGTATCTGAGCAATAAAGCAACAACGCAGAATTGGAAGTTTGTATGTACACCAATATGGATACATCCTTAAGGAATCACACCTATGTTATGTGTGCCTGCCGTTAACCATTAGCGTTACGGAATAGCCGGGAACCAATAACTCGGCAACAGCGCCGGCGTCACTAACTGGCGCACCTGGCGTAAACTCCGGCGTACACAACGCCACCGCCCACTACCTTGCCGTTCGCCCCGTAACCGGTTCCCCGTTACGCCGGTAATTCCGCTCCGTAGGGTTACACGAGGTCCTTGGATTTAATCAATTACCTATTATGTTCGTTCTTGGAAGAAAATGTACAGTGTGAGAACAATTGACCGTTGGTCTTATATACTAGTACAGTCGAGGAGCATTAATAATTCGGTCGCAATACTCTATACCGGTAGTGAAATAAAAGTGAAGGGTGTAACGACACGCATGGTTACACACGATAAGGATTATCGGTGTTACCTATGCGATCGTTACACTCTAACACACATAATCATATAGAACTACAATAATAAAACACATGCTGAATATAATACATAACAAGAGGCACATTTACAAAAACATTACAATACCCACGCCTGAAGATTTGGCCGTCCCGGACAAAACAAATGAGCTTGGTCAGCAAAAGTACTGTACAAAACAAATAATGAAAACTAAACATAAACCATAAAAATAATACGTTCAAACACACACTCAGACACTTCCATATAACTGCAAAAGAATAAAAACTACCAACTACACATATCACTTTCATAACAATCACTCTATTTTTATATTTAAACATATTTTATTGTCAAAACACAAATGGGATTAGACACAAGTATAAAACTTATAATCCGTCTTTTCCCGTATAACATAAATGATGAAATGAATATACATGACCGAAAATAATAAAGACAATTGATGCTGATATGAACATGTCAAAAATATATATAAGATAAAATTTACCATATACATATGTCATATTATGAAGTCACTGTACCCGCATGTCTGGATTGAATTTAAGTTAATTTACAATGTAAAGCTATGAAGATACATATATTTCATATATATATATTAAGTGCATTTAGCTAAATTTCTTGCTCTAATAGAATGTTCAACTCATTGTTATTAAGAGCAACAAAAGTGTATACTGCACATATACACGAAACGTGCTGCATATTATATTACAAATAAACTTCAATTATCAGAGTAAATGACTATATTACTGATTAACATATTCATATGTATACATGTATGCAATTCCAGATAATATAAATAAATATACCAACATATTGTTAGCTTCGATAGACTATTGAAATACATTACATTTAACAGAAGGAAAATAGTTTTGCACTTGTGCTGTAATAACTAATAACTTTATCAGTAAATAACATTAAAAACAACCATATCATTAGTTTGCATCCTGATAGCCAATTTACAGAGTGCACCGCCGACCGCTAGACACATCCAGAAACTCACTGCACAAATAGCACCGCACCGTAAATGTCTATTCTTTCTTTCTGTACCACATCACTCTACTCTGACACATTCTCAAAGCAAAATATTTACAAAATGATAAAAAAAATCAAAAATATTTAAACCAAACGAAAATAATGCACAACATATTTACAAATTAAAGACAATGTTCATGATTATATCTCCAGATACAATCTCATCCCGCGTCCCGCGACATGTGAGTTCCCGCGATCTGTGCTGTCCCGCGATTGGCTGTTCACTCCTGAAAGGTCACCGCATGGCGCGAAGTGGACCGGACAGTTTCCCCGTTTATAACGGTTTCCCGCGTGGTCAACTCCTCCCGCATGTGTTGTGTCACTTTCAGTAAGTCACACTGAATGCCAAAATAACTGGTGACGATGTCTTCCATCATGTTCTTCCCTGGCGATGGCAGCGGCGATATGGGTACAACTTCCCTAGGAATGGATCCCAGGGAAACATCAGGTTCCATCCCGAAATCATCCACTACCGCTGTTGGTACCGGCGTTGATGTCCTTTCAGGTGTTGCCGGCGATGTCTTTGCCGGCGTCACAGATTTGACATTCGGCGTTCCCCGTCGCGGAGACCGACTCCCGACTGACTTCCTCGGTGATCGACGCCTCGGAGAAACTCTCATTGATCCCCGATCGTTCCGTGGCGACCTAGACCTTGATGATTGAGGAACACCGTGACATCTCTGTTTATGTCTGGTTAAGTCTGCCATCCTGGACAGGGACTGATCGCACTGAAATCGTTGCTTTGGTGTCTTTGCGTATCGGCAATCGGCCACATGCCTCATCAGCTCATCAATTGAAGAGTTCTGCTGGCATCCAAAACAGGCATGAAGGTGGGTAAGTGCGTTAAGCTCTGCTATCTTAACCTGTCAATACATGAAGGTTGTACCCAGATGTTAGTAATTAACCAGGAAATCTTGGTATCGCATTGGCAAACGGCAATTTCTTTTTGGCCTCGGCGTGTGCCCAAGAGTTTGTTCAAAATCAAGGTCAGGCTCTCCGTTCACCGAATAACCGGGCAGGTTTACCGGCATGTCAGCGATTTCCACGTCCGGACTAATTACGGATCTTAATTGACTTGCTTTTATCCGATCAATGTGTAACCTGCAAGCGACCGCCGGTTTCTGGACGTATTTCATAGGTCATGTCTGACAGTTGGCGTGTCACAATATACGGTTCCCGCCAGAACATCGTTAGCTTTGGGCTTGTACCGGGTTTCACTCTTTGGAAATAAACCCAAACTCTATCGTCACCCCTGAATTTCCGGTCTCGAGATTTCGCATCGTACGTGGTTTCTTGCGAAGTATTGCAGCTTTATTATAATTCCGGACGTGGACATAGAAATGTAGGAGCTTTCAAGTGTATCGCGTATAATCGATACCCACTCATTCACGTTCATCCGATCATGGTCTGGAGGTCTACCGACAATAATGTCGATAGGCAAGGCAACCTCCCGACCCAACATCAAGTAGTTTGGCGTAAATTGAGTTGACTCGTGTACTGCCGACCGATATGCCATCATAAGATATGGCAGGTGCACGTCCCAGTCCGTGTGGTTTTTATCCACAAAAGTTCGCAGCATCCCCTTTAGTGTTCTGCTAAAACGTTCGACCATGTCATCACGTTGTGGATGATACGCCGTTGTTCGCGTTTTGCGTATGTCCAACATGTCGCACATCTGCGTAAAGACGGTGCATTCAAATTGCCGTCATTGATCGGAATGTATTGATTCCGGCGCGCCAAACCGTGCAACTACTTCGTGAACAAGAATATTAACAACGGTTACCACATTCTTGATTGGGGAAGTCAAACCCCTCCGTCCATTTCGTAAAGTAATCGGCAATAACCAATATATACCGATTACCATCCTCTGTTCGCGGGAGTGGGCCCGTAAAATCGATCGCAAAGCGTTCCATCAGTCTGCCATTCTGCGATGTTTCTTACCTGATACCTTACTTCTTTGACATGTGTCGCAACTAAGTATCCACAGGCGTAAGTCATTTTGCAGACCGGGCCAATAATACTTTTGGCGGGCCTTGAACAGAGGTTTCTTTAACCCTAAGTGCCCACTAACTTTCTCATCGTGCACGTGTCTTAGGATCAACCCGCGCATGCAATGCGGAACGAAAACTTGTAACGACGTCGTTTTCTCTGCCAAATCTTTCCATTGTCTACAAACAACATCATCTTTGATAACAAAACGAGGGAATTGGGACCAATCTAATTTTATTTCTGAACATTCAGCATTTACAACTGACAAGTCTGGTTTCTCTTTTTGTAAAATCCACTGCTTCAGCATGCAAATTCCTTTGTCCTTATGCTGTTCTGTTCGCATCTAGATAGATCAAGCATACCTCCCATTGTAATCCAGAGAGCATAGTTTCCATGAATGTAATTACCTTCCAAATTGAAACTTCATTAATGTTGACTTTGCAGGACTATAAATGATAAAATAATAAAACAATTCTCAGATTAATACATTAATGAATGATCCCTCACATATAGGTCCCGATATACGCATGTATAACGTTAGCGGCTTAATTTAGATAATTCTACGATAACGTCATAATAAACATGCAGTATGGTATAGAACAGTTACCTATACATTATATCGTAAATGTTAATATTGCAACATTATCTAGATGGAAAAAAAAAAGAAAAAAAAATCGGAACTATTTCTAATATAAATGCATTCTAATATAAATGTTGATTACTGAGAGACAGAAACAAACATACGACATTTGGTATCGAAACAAGCAAGTTGATGAAGATCATTAGGAAGTTACATGTTTATGAAACAGGGAGAGATTACCGACATGTGTAGGAAGCCGTTGTTCTACCTCAAATTCTAAATAAAAGTAGGGTGAACAGATCTTAATGTTGTTATTTCATTCCCTATAACTAGAGCTTCCTTTTCCAAAAAAAAGAAGGCAAACCCCGTTATATCTACATAATAGTGAACTACAGTGTACTGGGGCACAGTAAGTAAAGCATACGGCTAGGGCACTAGGAAAAAAAACGAAAATGAAATCGCGAGACTGATTGGATATTTGATCGACAGCATATTTTTGGGATTTGTGACCAGATCTTCCTACAAACTATCGGAATACCCATTGGAATAAACTGCAATCCTGTTGGCTCCATTGGTTTTGTGTTCACAAGGAAGATATATTAATCAAAACAATATTCGAAATAATACACTCCAACGTTACCCCTTAACTAAGAAACTGTTATACAAAAACTGATAATTTTGAAACTTGGAAAATGAATCATGGATTTAGTTTTGATAACCCAAGGATTTGTTTATATGGCTGTAGTTTTGTTCTTATATAAAACAACTTTTTGTTCATTCTAAAGGTGCAGTGCATTTTTCATTAGCTTATCTTTTCACATCAATCGTTTTTAAAAAAAGTAGTCGATTTTAGCGCGAACAAGTAAAAATGTGCCAATTCTATAGCAATCAGGATATGCCAAGTGAACACGCAGGCGACTGCATGTTAAACTGCAAATGCATCAATTTAATATGGTTATTTGCAAATATCCGGTATTTTACCCAAGTTCAACCCTTTTGTCGCGCTGCAAGTGCATATAAATTGGTAATCCAATCTAATAGTTTCCTTATTTTATCAATATCCAACATATCCAAGCCACCCCTATTCTTGATGGAAGTTTTTTTCTGATCCATAGAAATTCGTTTACAGATTATCTTTTTCATCGTTATATTCCTGGGAAAGTCTTTTGAGATATTTCATGTACCACGTGGAGCATTATATTGATTTACATATAATTCTTTCGAGCGCAAGATTTTTTTCGTTCGAGTGTAAGATTTTTTTTTTATTGCATCAATGTTTCTCATGTGTTATTTTTAAATTCCAACATATTGATCGATATTGTGGCCGTGGTATACACCAGGAGCTTTGAATTTGTCCCTTTTTTCAGTATTTTCTTTTCTGATGTTCGGAGGTTCTTGTTTCAATATATCATTGCATTCTCGTTTTGTTTTCCAAATTTACCTGAGCCCTCGGTGGCTTTGTAGTATTGTCGACAGGCTAATTTCGCAGCTAGCAAATAACAACGAGTCGTCTTAAACTATGAGCTGCATACTCTTGGTAATGCGATACCTTTTATGTCACACAAGAAAACACTCTTTAAAGTGTCAAGTTCTATCAATTAGATTAGGATAAAACTTAATAACTAGTACTAAAGTCTTTGTAATGAGATGACCGTTTCGGCGCGTAGGACTTTTGTCTCATTTCATCATGTACCAGTTTCTTGATATTTTATTTCTTGTTCCATTGTAAAAAAAAACATAAAGATGAACCCATCCGTGATTGCGATAGTAATGAAACCACTTAATACATTTTATAACAACTGTACCATAATGAAAATGGTGAACCCGAGACAAAGCGAAAGTCGTCATCCACTATGAAGTGCTTCTTGAAATTTTTTTTCACTGACTGAAACTATGTATTCATAATTATAAAATCACAACCCAACGTTCATGATTATTATTGTAAATACTACGACTTGTTTCTTGTTATGTTATCAACAGGAAAACTGCACAAAGAAAATCTGTACTACAATTGTATTACAACATAGTGTTTTCAATGCAACCTTCATATCACGTTAAATATAAAACACTTACAAGATATGTAATGCAATATACTACTTCTTATTTTATTTCTAATATTTTGACAAGAAAAATTGGATCCATTAAGTTTAATATCCAGATGGCTGTTCAACATATCCTCCTCCATGGCTTCCGCCAGTATATCCTCCTGTATCTCCGTGTCCTCCAGTACACACACATCCTCCGTGGTAGGGATCACCGGTGTACTTTTCATCACACTCACATTTGTTTGTCTTGTAGTTACAGTGAGAATGTGCGTAGGCTCCACAATGTCCGCCACATGGAACTAGAAAGAAATAGACATTAATTAATACATGACAGTTTAATAATTCTATTTTCAAGATATGTCTGAATATTCATATTTTGTATTTTGTACATTTGTATATTATCATAAAAAAACTTCACGGTTTGATGGTGCTAGTTCTAAAAGCGATCAGTCATATATACACAGACATTCTATTTTCAATAAAAAATTAACGTCTTAATAATTTTATTTTAGTTTAAAGACATTACTTTCCCTTGCAAACAATTAGCAGAATGATTAATAGACATTTACTAAGTAAATATCAATAAAAAAGTAAAATAATAATAATAAAACGGCTTTGATATCGGTAGGTTATATATCAAATGCGAAATGCTTTGCAGTTTATTTGAAATAATAATTTTCTCTTTTTCATTACTTACGTTCACATTTCACAGTTGCATCGCCAACAAGTCCCTTGTTACAGTAACATTTATCGTCGGCATGGTTACAGTAAGCATTGAACACACATTTGCCTCCGCAACGTTCTATAAAAACATGTATGAAATAGTTTGGTATTCCATATTAAATAATGGTACATTATACATTGGCGTTCTGACCATAATTCTGACAAATAATTTCAAGTTACAAAATTAATTCAATCACGATTGCAGTAGGAATTTAATTGTTAAGAATTAACGTCCATTCCCGAATAATGAAAGAGGCGAAGAAATCGCTTTTAAATTCGAACTTGTTTAAAAATGATATATGAGCTATATTTGTTTTCTTCGTTGTCTATTCAATATAACTAATACCAGTGATAAGTTAATGTATGGTGTAATATAAATATTGATAACCTACTATCATCGTTCTCAATGATGACGATCGCTTTGCGTTGAAGTCCAATAATGCCGCCCACTGTCACGTGAGTCAATTCAACCCTGAATTGTTCGTTCGGTTCAAACACCTGATGAAGATGAAATGAAAGTGGTTATACATTCATAAAGAAGATAAAGTGTGGACACAAAAGGGAATATTGTTAATAACAATAAATAAATATCGGCGATAGCGGCGCTAATGAAAATGATAAAATATTATCATGTTAATAATGGCGCATCAGAAGAGTAAAAAGATCCAGCCAATGCATTTTGCTATATATATATTTTCTTAGAATCTATGTTTTCGTACCGAGTCGTCAATGATATGGATGGAGATGGTCCTGGATGTGTCGCCACTGCCGAAAAATAGAATGCCTCCTGTGTTTAAGTAATCATGGCCTTTGACAGCAGTAATATCCGTAGCAGTCCATGTGACCTTAACTGACTCGGAACTAGCGCCAATCCTGTTTACGGTGATAGTTACTACCTGAGCACTTTCCTTGACAGCATAGGTTGACTGGGCAATAACAAAAACGCTTGGTTCTGCAAATTAATGCGAGATATACATCATTTAGTATTGATAATGTAACTGATTTAATATGAATCCGGAGGTAATATTTGAAAGACTTATTTATTCATCGACATATACTGGTTTGATATGTTGTATACTTAACTCGACACAGTTTAATAGTTGAATATTTTTTATGATATCCAATGAATTATTGTTATAAAAATATAAACGAAACGAAAGCAGACAATGTTCTGCTGTAACTTTTACTTACACTTTTTTTTCCGTGTTTAACGTTCAAAATTGCGCTGCCCGTTTAAACGCGTAACGTCAATATATGGCGTAAAAAGGTATGCTGTAGTATTTTCGTCTTTGAAATGAAATGAACAGGATACTTAATGGAGTCTTGATAAATATATCACTTTTATGACGACATATCTATATTTTTCACGCGTGTTATATTTTACAAGAAATAATTTAATATCTTAACCAAATATACAACTCCACTTACTCTGGCATCCTTTAAGCGGGTTACCAAAGAATCCGGGGAGACAGACACACGTCTGGGAAGGAATATCACATTTGGTGTTTTTGCTCTTGTGACACTGATCATGACAGGGCACTATTGTAATAACAAAGATGTAATTAGATAACAAAGGCATACTCAATTTAATTACAATTTGTATTTCTATTTTGTATACTATTCCTGAAACTCAAATTAATCATATATTACAATCAAACTGGTATATAAAATAATTTCGTATATTGTAATCCCGGTAAACAGACGGTTTAAACATTACATTATCATTATCTTTCATATTATTAAAGGGTGTTTCGTGTTAGCAACGAATAGAAGTATACTAGTTCTATTAATTGGGATAGGATTGGAAATATGTATATGACACTTTACATGTGTATTGACAGTCGTTAATACCTATGCTTAAGTAACAGGCTTTCAACATATTTTTCGTTTTCATTATGATCCAGTTTTGAACATACGTGATCCTGGAACCATATACTTGTTATAAGTACAAAGATACGTTTATTACAGTGAACACTTGTGAAGGACGTATACGTACAGTGACAATCCTGGTACGGGTTTCCATAATATCCTGTCTTGCAGTGGCACTTGTTGTCTTTTCCACAGAAAGCATATTTCTTGCATGCATTGTTGCAGGGTTCTGTGAATTATAAGTCTAGTTAAATTACAATGTATCAATTCTGACAGCATCATTCAGTGCCAGTCTTCAATGAGTTACCCTTTAGTCGAACAAATATTTATTATGGGAGAAATTATACGAGAAACATAAAACAATGAGAATCATTTTTAGTATCATGTCTGGGTATTTTATAGTATACAACGCTCACGAGCTTCATTTATTCATTTATTGTGAATTGGTCATATGGGACCAAACAAGTATCAGGTTACTTTGTTTATCAATGGTAAAAATATAATTTACAAATCTAAGAACTTACTCTCAATCGTAACTTGATACATTAAGGATATATATGACAAATATCTAGTCTATACGGTAATTCGGCAAAACATAATCAGATATCTGAAGAACTTACTGTAACATTTCTCTGTTGGATTTCCGATGTAGCCAGGGTTACAGTGACATTTGTTGTCCCTTGGACTGCAGTAAGAATACGCACAGCATTTTCCTCCACATGGCCCTATAATATTAACATGTACAAATATTAATGAACGTACTTCTAACAAAACGTCCAAAAAGAAAACATACGCACACGAAATAATCCTTTATTTGATTATTGGAGATTTTAAGAAGTTTTGATGTTTAAAGTGTTTAAAATATATACTTACGGCCGCATACTCCTTGCCACCTAATGTATCCTTTGTTACAAACGCATCTCTGTGAGGGCATGTCGCAGAAAGCATTAATTCCACAAGGTCCTCCACAGGCCTCTGCAAATTAAAGATATATATTAATGATCGTCGTCAATAGGAATAAACATTTTGCGATATTTATAAACGGCAAGGTGACTGCTATCTTATTGCTATATTATAGACAATTTCGTATTTTGCACTTGGGTCAAGAGTGGTTTTACATAGACATCTATCGGATAGCAGAACTGTCCTTTTCGTTTGTGTTTTGGCGCTTTTAAAATTAATTAATATAAACCCCAATACACACACACACACACACACACAATAACTATAGGTGTAATCACAAGTATGGACATCAGGACATCACCTTTCTATCGTAATATAAATAACACATATGGTTTCTTTTTATATGTTCGACACATTTACGTATTGCGGATTGTTCAGACGTTCTCCTATCATCGGCCGTTCATTTGTTTAAACAGACAATTGCTTACTATAATCATTCAAAATATTTTTACAGCATTGTACAAATACTTACTATCGTCGTTTATGATATTAACAATCGTTGTGGTCAAAACTCCCAATACACCGTTTGGTGTCACCTTCGTCAGCATTATCTTGAATTTCTCATCTACTTCATAAACCTGCAAATAAAAAATGTAATGTTTTAATGAACAATTTGCTATGGTATTTCGTAAAAGGTAAGTACATATTTATCAATGTTGTGTTGCCGTTGGTCAATCAACTATTGGCACTGTCGTAAGTCATTCAACAACTGACGCATGGATTATAATTCATACCGGACGTATGTAGTTGGTAATATTAGCGGGTAACATTTCGTAATATCAAAGGGCATTAAATGTAGCGCGAAAATAAATACCCATTGAAAATTCACGTGCATGATATCATTACTGAAGAACGTTTACAGACTGGAAATCAATTCCCCGCAAACTATTTCTGACTAGGACAATCGGGAAATATTTCCCCCGCAAAATCAAAAACAAAGAGAGAGAGAAAAACAAAACAAAACAAAACAACAGATGTACGGTTATGTATGTTCTTTTTTTCTCTGTTACAGACCTTTGCGATTTCGGTGTTAATACGATGTTTTAGTCCCTGACATGCACCCTGTTCAAGCATATCGTAATTATTAATAGTGGCACCGATTGGGAATATGCATAAGTATTGGATGTCCTATGTCCGTCATTTGATACCAAATAGATTGAACCACGGGATTAGTACACATTTCCTTTTGTTTTCCCCCCGTTCATACAGGCTTTAAAACCATGCGTGATTCTGATACAAATACCATAGAATCCATAGCAGCATCGATGATTCGTTTAACGTCCTACGGCAATAGCGAAGATCAATTAAGTTTTTGGAGGCTGTGGTAAATTAAATTTTGTCTCCTTTGGATATTGCGTAACTGATGCCGACTATGTGGTATATCACTAAAATTTACTTCCGGAGACACCCAGCAGGCCATTTCACCAGGTCAAATTTTACTGACAACGGGAACAACTATGTGTGGATGATATTGTATACATTAATCAGCAAATAATGTGTCGGTTATAAAGTTATTATAAAAAGGAAGCTTACCTTATCGACAACAATAGAGATGATGATGGACACTGATGAAACACCATGGCCAAAGAACAGGGTCCCTCCATTGTTGAGGAAATCACTAGCGTATTCGGCAGATATATCCGTAGTTACCCAAGTGACAGTAACCGCACCATATGTTGATCCAATCCTATTCACTGTCACTGTTATAGCACCTGCGTCTTCATTTACAGTGTAAACAGGCTTGGCGAACACAAACGCGCTGGGTTCTAAATAGATAGATGAACACATACTCAACAATCTGTTTATTTAACGAAAATAAATATTCTTTCTCATCCATGTTACTGTTCATACTGTATTTCTAACACTTTTTTGAAAATCATTACTTATTTCATTTAGTTTTAATGATTCACTTGACTGTTTAATCGACATTGTATAACTTACTTCCGCATCCAACTAATGGGTCACCATAGAATCCTTTCAAACATTCACATGTCTGGGATGGGATGTCACAACGAGCATTTCTCTTACATAAGTTGTTGCACGGTGCTAATAAAAAAGACATTTATTTATTAGAAATGATGATATTACACATGAATTCAATTTCTAATTCTTGACTTCATCAGGTTCAATTTCGTTTATATACTTAAATCTCCTTTGTAACAATAGACTTATGTTATTTGTAATATTAATAGTTCTGTGGAGTTAGTTGTATATTCTTCGGACATAAATTACTGGATATTTCATAAAACCGTTCTCTTAAATATATATGTATTCATAATTCAACGTTATTATGTGGTACAAACACTCGATATATTCCTTCAATTAACTTCAATGGTTTGTCGGCTGGCGCAGCGGTAACACACTCATCTTTCACTTAGGTTATTGTGATTCGATTTCACGATTATACGTGAAAAAGTACGGAGATCATCTTCCCGACCACGGGGTTTTTCTCCGGTATTCTCACACTGTAAGACCCTTATTTAACTAAGAGTCGTTATTGATGATGTTAATCAGCTTTAATTTTATAGCACAACAACTTTTGAACAGCTTGACATGCTGAGATTTACTGGTTCTAATATAAACTACTTACGTGTGCATCCTACATACGGGTCTCCATAGTAACCTTTGTTACAGCAACACCTGTCGTCAGGTCCACAGTAAGCATTGCGTTTACATGCGTCACGACAAGGTTCTGTAATAATCAGACAGGTGGATGTGAAAACGTCTCAATAGTTCGTTTGTGGGGAAATACAACAGTCCGCTACCAAATGGTAATATTATTAAGGAACATTGCGTATTACATCTTTAACAAGCCCTTTGGAGAGATAATTGCAAATCCCTACCTTAGATTTGAGCAGTAGCTTATAATTACTTATCTGATATGTTAATGAATATTAGGATACGTAGAAGATATTTACCTGGTAAATAGAATAGTTTCATAGCAAAGGGATTGACTTTCATTTTTCATTTTTGATTGGTTGGCGAGCCGGTTAATATTTCAGATTTCCACTAAAGTCTTGAATTCGGTACCTGCCATTTCATTTGTTTTATAGTCAGAATTGAAACTATTCCAACTTATTGCACAAATATTTCATTAATATTAACTTTTTCATTTAATGCACACCGGGTAATTGATTATTAGTACATGTACGTTATTTGTTTGAGTAAATATTGTAAAAGGAATTCATTTTCTGAGGGATGGATACACTGGTACCAGCGTTGTATTATACATAATAGCACCTGACTAAACACATCTTTAGATTTCCCCTCTTTCAGGTATATAGAGGGGAATCTGGACAGATTTGCTTTTGCCTGTCAAAAAATATATCAATAATTCAACAGTACCGGAAAAAATCCTGAATGTGTGTTATCAGTGTAATCGATTAAGGAAGAAAGTGTTAAAGCACATATAATTTGTAACTGAGAATATATCAATATTCATCTGCCGTATCAGATATTATGAAATAAAAGTTGATATTTCAGTTCAATGAAAGTCTGGGCAATAATGCTATTTATGATACAAATCAAACATAAGACAACTGTTCATACTTAATATTGAACCATATTTTGACACAAGTCTTCAATTCTTGATATTTCCACACAATAAAATACGTTCCCTAACATAGGAAGCCCTATACAACAGTCTTACTGGTACGTTCTTAAAGCGATATTTTATTATTTTAACGAAGATTGATTTTAAAAAAAAATAGAAAAAGGTTTATGGCAAAACTCACTGTAACAGCCCACAGTTCCGAGTCCCTTGTATCCTGGTTTACATTTACATGTGTTGTCACGTGTGTCGCAGTAGGCGTTAACACAGCATCTGCCACCACAAGGCTCTGTAATGTAAATAACGTACTTAGTTCTGTTTTGATTTTATTTCAAATTTCAGAATTCAGCAAAATTCAAGCAACATTATAATAAAATAACTTTGGTGAAAAATTGTCACAGTCGACAAACTGTATTAATCATAAGAACTGAAATTACAATGGTAAAATACTCACTGACACATGCTCTGTAGTGAGAATCCCAAACGTAACCATCGTCACAAACACATCTTCGTTTATTTTCATCACAGCTTGAATAACTTGGACAAGGTCCACCGCATGGATCTAAAATAGATAACTAACGAAATGAAGACATGTCTATAACCGAAACTTATAGTTACGACTTGATTTAAGGTAAGATGCTTTACATATAAATCCTAAATATTCGTTATATTATGGATTTATCGATTTTTGTTTGTACTACGGATTCGCTTAAAGCCGGTATTCTTTCTTGGTTTTTTTGTCATTAAGATATCCATTGCATAACATTGTTTCAGATATCTACTTGATGAAATATCCCATGCCGATTGTTATAATCAAATATATCACCAAAAGAACTACATAGATAATTATTTGTGATTAAACAGTACTAGTAATGGAGGTTGTGATATAGTATGATGGCTTGACAATTCAATCATGCTATTTTATTGCCATCATCACTTTATGACGTTTAAACAAAACAGGTAAAATAAAACGTTGTAAAATGATTCAAGCATATTGATTTTTTTTTAAATGTGAAGGTTAACGGATACTTTTTAGACTAACTTTGATGTTTTGTTTTAGAAATCACTTCTAATTTCGATTTAACTCTTTTTCCACGTTTCTGTTTGTCTAGGATTGAATAAAGTTGTTAAATAATATTTAAGTAGGCTTTATGAACAGTTTGAATCCATGATATTGTTTTGAAATCTCAGTTTACAAGTTTATTTTCTGTACTGGGTAGTAAAATCATCCAATACAAATTTCCTACAAACCGTCATTGTCAAGGATTGTAATGGTTGCTGTAACCAATGTTCCCAACACTCCTCCTGCGCTTGCGTATGACAAGGTAACAGTGAATGACTCGGTTGGCTCATATACCTGAGTATAGGAGTATTTAAAATGAACATATATCAAAGTATATAAAATACAACTTGTATAGAACAAAATGTGGTACACGAATTAAACATGCTAAATCCAAGTCATTTTAATTCATTACAAAAAAGGTATTTTCACCAACTTGATGATTGCTCTTTGTATTTACCTGATCGTCAGCTATATAAACGTGGATGACTTTTGAAGTTTGTCCGCTAGCGAAGTAGAGGGTACCTCCTGTGGTACCGTAGTCGGAATTTGGCTTCGCGCTTCCCTCTTTAGTTTTCCAATAGACAGTGACAGCCTGGGAACTAGACCCAACCCTGCTCACAGAAATCTGTACTATTCCGACATCTTCCTTCACAGTGTAGGCAGATTTGGTAAAAACAAAAGATCCAGGCTCTGTGGAATATATACAAAGTAATGTAGACATGACTGCATATGTTTGTGCATTGTGCAAAAATAATAGATTTTTGTAGCAATATATATTCCACCGATAATATCGATTAATACATTAGATCAGCAGTATCAGTCTATTGCACGTTCATAAGCATATGTAAAGTATTGGAGGAAATACAAGTCAATTGTGTATAACAGACACGTATATTATTGATACTTACTCGAACAACCCTTTAGAGGATTACCGAAGAAACCAGTTTTACAGTAGCATCTATGAGTGTAGACATCACAGCGGGTGTTCTCTTTGCACAAACCATGGCACGGTACTAAATAATTTAGAAAAAAAGTTAACGAATGCATTTGTGTTTGTGGAAAACATATATATGTGAACAGCATCCAATACGCCATATGCGGCATTCAATATATGATCGAAACGCAGTTAAATGCATATGTATCCATCGCTGTTGATGATGCCAATGCCAAATATAAAAGGTTCTGAACTTGCATGATTATACTCACAATAGCAGCCTTTGTACGGGTTTCCGTAGTATCCTTTATTACAGTAACATCTATTATCTTTTCCACACGTGGCGTAGCTCCTGCAGGCATCATAACACGGTTCTGTTTGGGAAATGTTTCAATTAATAAATGCAATAGGTGAACATACCTAGCGGAAGTACAGTTCAAATTTCGAAAACATCATATTGTCACTGTGATATCGACATCAGACATAGAAGATGAAATAATGTTATGTTATATATACATATATCAAGAACAATATTATCAATATCTTGTATTGCTGATAATCTTTTGCTCGGTTAGCAGTGAAAAGCAGGTGGTTATATTTTATAATAAATAAGCATATGCAATGATAAAAAGAGGAACTGTTAATTGCTTAATCATACAGGAGTTGAAATGCATAAACTTACTGTAGCATTTAACAGTTCCCATGCCATAGTATCCCGTTTTACATTTGCATCGGTTGTCACGTGGGTCGCAGTAAGCGTTGGCGCAGCATTTTCCTCCGCAAGGCACTGTTACAAGGAAGTGTTATAACACATTTCAAACTAACGTATTGATTCAAACATTTAAGGACTTAATTTTAATAAAAAAGACAAAACAAAGGCGATATAAAATAGGACAAGACCTATTTGTGTTATTTGAAAGAACTAAATATGCTTTATTTGAATAACTTACGTGAACAGCCTCCGTAATAAGTTCTGATATATCCCTTGATACAGACACACTTCTGACTTGGAATATGACATTCGGAATAGTGAGGACATGGACCGCCGCAAGGAGCTGTATATACCAACAAATAAAAACGGTCATTGAATGTAGGAAAGGTAATCTGGTAGAAAAAATATGTGAAGTTTTATATTTTCGCGATAGTTAAACTCATTACGTGAGAGCCTTTGAAACAGACAAAATCTAAAAAAAAAAAGGTCATTTGTTTTCTTCTAGTATAATATCCTCACTGAAATCCTCCCTTTAAATAGTGTAAAGAGTAAGTGATAACAAAACAGTCTTTCTTACCGTCATTATCCTTGATAGTAACAACTGTTTGGATATCCTGACCAAGCACTGCGCCTTGAGTGGTATGTGTCAGTGACACGGAGAAAGTTTCGACCTTTTCATATACCTACATAGAACAATTCACCGTTATAATATAAACAACTGTAACACGCTTCATTTTCATGAATACGGAGTTTGTTGTTGATGAAGTAATGCTTTTGTCAACGATATTTTTCATCAATTCCCAGAAATGCAGATATATGTTTATGTTAAAGACTTATAACGACGGAAAACATTTCATTTTTCATATTTTGTGACAATCCAAAATTAAATGATTGAGGTTTTAAGTCTATTGCTTGATTTTATACATATTAGATATTAAGATTTGTGAACAACGAACATTTATCCGAAGGATATTTTATAGATAGGACCTTCATTTTCCCCCGGAAATTGATAATATTATACATCCAGTACTTTCCACAAACTTACCTAAGTTTACTTTAGTTTAACGTCCTATCATTTAGTAAGGTAATTTAAGGACTGCTTCCCTAGTGTGCGAGATGCATGCGGGAGGTTTATGCGTGTGTATTTGGGAGAGTTGTATGTTGTTTTGGCTTCTTGCGATAGCGCGAACCTGATGCCAATATTAAAGTGATATCTCACTGAAGCAACCATAGGATAAACTTTGCAATTCAATTTCGAAATAACAAATTGATAGAGGAATTATAATATTTACCAAATCATCCTTGATTTGGATGACGATGGTCTTGGACGTTTCGGTGATGCCGAAGAATATGACATTCCCTGTGCCTATATAGTCACTTCCTTGTACAGCTGTGATGTCATGGCTCACCCACGTGACGGCAACAGCGGAAAAGGTTGATCCAGTTCGTTTCACCTTTATGGTTACAACTCCAGCATTTTCGTTTACTGTTTCGGTAACACTCTCTACTTCAACTACGCCAGGTTCTGGTATTAAAGAGGAATCGTAGGTTGCTCATTTATGGACACATTTACGTTTTTAGCAGCGTCATACCTCAACCAAATAGCGTATAATACTTGTTTATGGCTAATATCACTTAAATGTTTAATATATATATATATATATAACAATAATAATATCACAAATTTAACGTTATTGTTCTGAATCGTGTAGTCATAGAATGGGTGATAAATAAGCATGCAGAAAACGTTACAGCCAGTGCCACATGATAATAGATAGTTATTTTTTTGGTATTCTAAATACCAAACATGTAAATAGACTCGGTAGTTACTTGCAGTGCATAATCATAAGATAAAACGACAAAAAGTTAAATGTGAAAATATATGAACACCTACTGTCACAGATTTTGTAGGGATTGCCGAAGAATCCATCCTTACAAACACATTTATGGGAGCCAATGTCACATCTAGCATTGATTCTGCAAAGACCGTGACATGGTGCTGCAAGAATGAGAAAAATAACCAAATTAAACTTTAATAAAATAAAATGTTAGATAAAAAAATTAATTTGAAATATTACGGAGACGACCATTACAAATTGTTTAAAATACTGAAAATACTCTCAACAAACAAATAAAATATATCAAAACAAAATACAAAGATATATATTCGCATAAACACTTAAAAATAAACAGGATGATCATAAACATCGAGCTTTTAAAAGAATGGTACGCGATATAATTACTCACGGTAACATCCTTCGTATGGGTTTCCATAAAATCCAACATCACAGACACATTTGTTATACTTTCCGCAGTGAGCGTTCTTTCTGCAGAGGTCCTTGCAAGGTTCTGTAAATAAAAGTATTACAAATCAAACCTTTATTGTGATAAGGAGAATAAACAAATGATGTTGTTGATGATTGACGGCTTATTCTTTACTCTCATATAATTCAGGAAGAAATCTGATTAAACGATAGTTTAACAGATACAATCGTTAACGTATATCAACTACCGTATAGGTGGCTATATATCAATAGTTCTTAACATACTGTAACAGTTGAATGTTGGTATTCCATAGTATCCTTTGTTACAGTAGCATCTGTTGTCATCTTTATTGCAGTAGGCATTAGCGCAACATCTTCCACCGCAAGGTTCTGTAATCAAATCGTAGACATTATGAATAATGGACACTATGCTTAATTATTGCTTAATCAAAGGTACGATTGGCCGTGTTGTTGCCTTTTTTTTTTTTTAAATCTAGTTCGTTTTTCAACCTATTTGTGATTTCAAAATAAGTTCCAATAACACATCTAATTCCTTTTGTGAAACGCACGTTTTTTTAGATTAATTTCCATAATATTTCGGGCCTTGAGTTTTTATGAATAACTGAAATAAATAAATGAATAAGGACCCTACGTGATATACAATCAAGACCAATGCTTACTACGACATCCTCCGTGATAGCGATCAAGGATATATCCTTCGTCACAGACGCACGTTTGCGTTGGAATATCACAGTGGGAATAAGGTCTGCAAGATCCGCCACATGGTTCTGTAAATGTCAAATAGGATTATTTTATAAGGAATTCTTGCCTTACTAATTTATTAACAAACGGATCAAATAAAGACACAACTACACACATAAATTCTAAGTTAAATTAACTACTCTGTACATTATCGACTTCCTGGTATGTTATTTAGGCTTCAAATTCTCTGAACAGACAATCGCCTAAAACGGAAATTGACAATTAACACTTACTATCGTCGTTTGTGATTGTGATTGTAGCTTCAATGGGGCTTCCGAGGACACCATTAGAGCTAACGTATACTAGCTTAACTTTAAATTTCTCTGCCTGTTCATAAATCTGTAAAGATAAAATGTGTATTATTTATCTTACAAATATATAGGTACTGTAATGCCGAAATAATGTACGAAAAAACTTTGTTAGCGTTTAAGTATTAAATAACATTCGAATTTATAAATATATCACATCTTCCACTCTCGTTAACACATTTACGTTCTGTTTGTCTATAACATTGTCATTACCTAGCGAGTCCAGAGTAGAAAGAGAGCGTGCAAACAACAATGTACAGGTAAAATATATAGCTTCTATGAGGCCAGCCAATCAGCGTCGAGAAATAACACAATTGGCCGCGCACCTAAGATTCTACCACGGTAATCAATCTTTAACACTAAAAATAGTCATTACAGTACACATGTACACATACAACAGTCAATTTTCTCATCATTACATTGCAATGATTTCTAATCTAAATTCTAAACTGATTTGTAGACCAAGAAACATGACTTACGCCATATTGGAGAGAGAAAACAAAACTAAACTAAACTAAACAAAGAAAAAAACAATAAAAAAAACCCCCAATTATTTCAGTTCTGAAAAGGGTCGACATCAGCAAATGTCTGTTAAACATTGCAATGCATGTTAATTAATCAAGTGATGAGAAATGATATGAAATGATATGAAATGATTAACTTTTTTACCTTGTCATTAATGATGTTGAACGTGATATATTTAGTGGTCTGGCCGTTTCCGAACACTATCACTCCGTGATTACCAGAGTAGTCAGCGCCGAACGTAGCGGTAAGGTCTTGAGTCTTGTACGCCACAGCTACAGAGTCAAAACTACTTCCCTGTCTCAGTACTTCAACTTGTATCTGACCAACAGTTTCTGACTCGGTATACGAAGTCTTGGCAAGTACAATGACGCTCGGTTCTGTAACATAACACGAAATGTGTAACTATTGTTGGGGGAGAAACAATTTGTAAGTCATTAATGAAGTTGTATCCATGAAAAAGGTATTTTAAACAACCGTTACGGGTTCAAATAACTACAATGACCGATGTGTGTATTTTGTTTATTTAGTTAAAATCAATTTTAAATTAAAGCGTTACCATTCAAACATATGTTGATTTTGGTTTTTAAGACATACCTCTTCATGATAGATGGAATTCGCAACAACTTGCTTTGGCACTGCCATTGAAATGAGGTACCGTACTGGCATAATATATCCCGACACAAAATTAAGTTATGCTACAAAAGGCGAACTTATCACCACAAACTTCAAAAGTGAATGTCAAGTCGAGGACAATAAGTAATATTGTTACATGATGAATTTGGTTCGTCAAGGTAAGGACATTTTCTATCATAAGATAACTTACTGTAACATTTCACAGCGCCGTTTCCCACGAGTCCATCGTTACACTCACACTGGTTGGTTTCTTCATTGCAGTGGGCGTTGACAACACATTTTCCGTAACATGGAACTGAAAACAATAACGAATAGCAATTCAACGTAATCATGGAAACGTGTTGATTAAGTCTGTACGCAACGAACGCGATTAGTACCAATCTGACGAGATCAGAAGGTTATTATTGTCAACAATTATCCGTAACACAAGAGATGTTTTAAGAGTCAATGAATTGTGCGCTTAACATTTTGAAGGAAACTATAACAAGAAATTTAAAATTGTAAACTGTGAACGTTCATATTTTAGCGGTAATCTTATTTTAGTGGTAATGTTATTTTAGCACTTTTCGCGCTAAAAGCATTGCGCTCAATTATGATTGCGCTAATTGCACTTTCTATACACTGTTTTTATATAAAATAATTTTGGCGGGACAATTCCTCAATGCGCTTATCTGTTAAAATTCCGAAACTCGCTTAAATTTGAGTACGCCAAATAAAGCACGCTTACAGTATGAAGCTTCTAAAAGTAGAGACAAAACAAAACAAGCTGATGAAAATGATTTAAATAGCAGTGTTGTTAGGTTTCGTGTTTTATTGGTTTGTTTTGTTCACCTTGCTATCAACAGCATTTTACTTACGATAACAACTGCTGTATGGATTTCCTGTGTACCCCTTCTTGCAGTAACACTTGAATACCTTAACGTCACAGTAGGTATTCTTTCCACATTTATCCCAGCACGGTACTGAATTTTAAATTGGACATTTCTCAGATATGTCGGTGTTTAAAACAGCATACATTAAAACATCAGCATTTTGAAGAAAAAAATTCGAACGTGTTGATAAAATTAACAAACAGTGTAAGATAATTTCTACTCGAAGCAGCTGGGCCTCAAACTCAAGCTTCCCATTCATACAGCCATAAACAACTGAGGTTACTTGACCCCAGCGCCAACACGACATCACTAAAATATGTTTCGATGCAGTTATGAACAGCCCGATACTCCGACATGACAATAATTAATTTGTGATATGTAACAACTAAAATATATAAGTCCGTTATACTATAAATCAGTACAGAAGATTATTTATATTCTACGAAGTTTTTCTTCTTTTCTTTTCATTTACAAATACGGCAAAGGCACTGTCTATCAAATAACATTGGAGCGAAAAATACATATATAGCAGTTTGTGATAATGACATCAAAGAAATCTTACAAAAGGATTGTTTACGAAACAGGCAAATTGATGCTGCTTTTACAAATAAATTGAAATAATAACTTACGGACACATGGGTGAGTACTATGACCGGTGTAGTTGGGTTTACACACACATCGTCCGTTTATCAATACCGAGTTATCACAACACTTTGTTGCTGGTACATAGCCCCCTGGTGGTGGCGGTGGAGGAACATAGCCCCCTGGTGGTGGCGGTGGAGGAACATAGCCGCCTGGTGGTGGCGGTGGAGGAACATAGCCCCCTGGTGGTGGCGGTGGAGCAACGTAGTCGCCGCCTACTGTTAACGTAATATAAAAGATTATTATCTCATGGTCTACATAAAAAACAAATACTACGTTGTGTTTCATCAATTTTTAAAACTTTGGACCATATGTTGTTTCATCGTTGTTGTGATTTCGAAGTACAATTATAATCATAATGATTTGGTTGTGCATTGTTGAGCGTCCTATCAACATCTATTGTTATTTAAGAACATCCCATCTCCTTCCCGTGTGAAAGATGCATCCCTGTAGAACGTGTTTCGGAAGACTGCGGTATCATCATGTTAACTACTTGTGCGCGGAAATGATGCGGAATTTGAATAACGTAAAGGAAACCATGATTATCAAATATTTGATTGGCCTACCTTTATCAATAGGAATTAATATAACTCCAAGAATAAACATTTTAAAAATGTTGGTTTTACCGCTAGTATTAAGTGAAATTGAAGTGAGAAAAATGGCGAATTCTCAAACTGCCTACAGCCTTTGAATGTGTTTCAAAACATTTATATATTACAGTATTCCCTCGTAAATTTTAATTACTGAACTTTAATGCACTGTCTGAAAATCGTATTAAAGAAAGGAAAAATACATCGGATCGAAGCCCGTTTTTTTTTAGTTCATGTCATTGCTACGAACAAGTGTAATACATTAAATAAACTTAAATAAGAATTTGCCTCGTAGAAAACTTTAATTAGCGTGTTAAATTCCAGATTCATAATTCAAACACATTAAAAACATTAAAGTATTTTTTTACATCAGTAATACCTTACATGCTATAATGTAAATATATTTAACAAAATTAACTGGCTAATGTCAATCATTCTAGTAATACAGTAATAGGTAGCATACATACATGATGGCGCAATAAGCGAGAGAGCGCAGATGATGAAACAAATCCCCATGTGTGGTAGTTGGTGTAGCATCTCGACCAATTGTGAATGCGACGCAAAAGTGCTTCTAAGATAGCCCTTTTATACATGAATGTTGTTTCCCAATTATGTCCAAAAAGTAACATGTGGCAAAGGATTGACACGCCCTTTGTGGTCAGCAGATATTAAATGTTAGGATTACCTATCGATATACACGTTGAAACCATCATCGACTCTTTTTTGTACCGTAAACAAACAATATAATATGAACTTTGATGTCTAACAGGTGTGAGGAATTTGTGCATAGCTTAGCAGGATAGCACTTTTGAACACGGGTCATATCATGAATCGGTGTGCACAGGTGCCTATAGAATAATTAGTTGGTTGATCTTTATTTTAGTTTGGCTTTGAATCAAATTATTGACGTCTTATCAACACAAATAGGTCGTTTAATGATATTATTGATTAATCTTTTGGCCAGTGACAATACAAAAACACTGAAATTGACAACCCACCTTGTCACATTATACTGACAACGGTCAAACCAGTTGTCCCCACTACCAAAAATACTGAGTGTAGAGCGGGAGTATCAACTTCTATTTGTCTCGGTTTGGTTTGGTTTAATATTGTTTAACGTCATATCAACAGCTTATGTCATTTAAGGCAGGCCTCCCGTGTTAAGTCTCCTAGTGATAGTCCGGAATTTTTGCCGATTTATAGTGCTACCTCACCTAAGCATGTACCCGAAAACATCCAGCAGCACACCCCATTAGGTCATATTATACTGACAATGGTCACGCTGGCATCACCGAAAGCATATATTACAAGGGTGAACGCTCAACTAATTACCAAAAGCGAGACAGTAACAAAAGAAACATTAGAAAAAAATAAAGTTGATTAAAAAGATTGTACATAATAAATTAACATGTTTCAAATCCAATTGAAGGCTAAATGCAGTAGAGCCAAAATTAATTAGCTGCTCATACATATGTTTCGTCTTCAAGGACTCCTCAGGTATGTAAAGGGGCTGTAGAAACCAAATGAGATCACTCAAAAAACTCCAAATAGGACCAATGAAATTTCAGAATCTGGATATGGATGTGCAAAACACGCAAGGTTGATGTAAATTTCATAATTTTTAATTTCGATTTCCTGTAAGAAAATAGATAATGTAAGAGGAGAAAAAGAAAATGTAACACTTAGACCGGGGTTCGATCCCGGGACCCCTAACACTAGTTCCGTTACAATAAGATCCAAAATTTAGTCACCTCTTACGTATCATGCAATGGAGCAGGTTGTACATTTTATTTTCATCCCTATTCAAAGCTTCACTGTATCTTACCCAGAATGAATATTTAACAGTGCAAGTATATGTTTTTCGTCTTATTCTCCTCTCCTTATAATTTTTAATGGTTTTCATACACATTTCTATTTCTCGTTCGTATTTTGCCCTAGTTATTGTGTTAGAATTGCAATTTCGTTTTAATTATGGCATTCGTTGTTTTTGTATAATATTTTTCAATATGGTACAGTAAGAATACTTATTGCCATTGATCTGGACGAGTATAGAAACAGAAAACTGAATATATAGGGACGAATCTTATCCATTTCACGTTTTCATGTATTGATAATGGTCAATGTATTGACCAATGCTATAAACCATACAGTATTTGCTAAACATAACTACAGTGCAACTTTTTGAAACTAATTGATAATCATAATTATTGCAAAACAGTAATCTTCACTCAATCATTTGTTTATGCTAACTCTAAGGTATGTTCCTAATTCATATAAAGCAAAAAATGACAATCTGAAAGCAATTGCAGATTCCTGAAAAAGTGTTATCAGGACAAAATACACATATAGCGGCGTTCATGTTTACAACAGCTGTCTCCATACAAATGCTGCTTTACAATGTTCGTTATTGCTTCATAGCATGTAAAATGCTGAACCGTGAAATCGGCAACTATTGATGATTGACGCACCACACGTTTAATACTTTAAGTTCGATGTATTATTGCTAAGGCCGCACTTGTCTTCAAAGGGATGGATAACATATAGTACCATAATATCCGCACGAAGCATGTTTAACTTGATAAACAAGCTTCATATACGCAAGACCTAAAGCCCGCCTGGCAGATCAGTAATATCTTTGAATAGATTTTGTACCAAGGGTTAATCGACAAAGAGTAATCCAGGGCCTAATAACATAAAAAAAAAAGTCGCATAGAAAACTAAAAACACTCAAAATCAAATTCGAATGAACTTGTTGCGCCAAGTATATACGTATTACTATTCTAAAATGTGTTGGTTTATAGTCGTACAGATCTAAAAATATAAATGTGCCTATTCATATCTTGTGGTATAGACCGACGGCTTTCAGATGGTTTATAATTTTGTCTATTTTAACAGTTTCAAATATAAGTTTTAGACGTTATACTGTAGGAATTCTCGTTGGTCAAAGATGCAAAATCCAATAAGATGCATTTAACGGTACACGACTAATTACAAACAATGCACTGAGCTTGATCCTCGCGCTGCAATAATTAAGAATGCGTTATATATATTGTGGTCCATCCTAATACGGGCAAAGGCAACATCGTATCGGCGACTGTCTCTATAGCAAGGCGACCATTCATATTAACTCCAATCATTTTGCCACAGCGATGTAAAAACAAAATAGTTATAGAATGCATGATCAATACACAAACGCGAAAGTGGTGTGGTGTTTAAGTCCTCAAAAGAGGAGGTAGGTGTGCCAGGGCACGAAAAATATTTTGAAATCTACTTGCCCGAAGTAAAAATGTACTGGTCCAAGATTTATTCATATTTTTTCATGCATTCAACATTTGTATTTTGTATATTGAATACAAACTCTGAAACAAAAATTGTTTGGATATTATTTATTCAATAGAGTCAGTCCGCCAGGCTACTCTAGAGATTCACTGTCGCTCTGACTCTCTTGCTCACTCAGGTCTGGTAAATCTGGTAGGTTTGGAGTAGGATATATGTGCGGCTCCTCTGCAGCAGATGGGCCAGGCTGTGGCTCAGTTGGCTCTGAGAGTACCCCAGAGGCCGTGTTATAATTATGTTCGAACTCAGAATAGTTTTGTCCGTATTCAACTAATGCATTTTAAGGGCTTACAGATCCCACAAAGTTTTCTTTAAGTGTATGACAACGTCAGTGCTTCGCTCCATTTTGTTCCTCTTGTTGCCATCGTCCTCCTTCTCTGATGCCGATTTTTTAATAAGATATCTGTCCATATTTCAGTAGCTATATATAATACGAATGGCGGAGTCAAGGTCTCGCAAGTGTTTGAAAGCACACACTATTGTCAGGAGTCGTTCAAAGCGCGATATCAATCGGAGCAGTTGGTACGTTTCTAGTTTTATCCAGGTTTTTGAAATTTCAGGCGATGTTTTATTTATGCATTTAATTCGTGAATTTTTCTATGTTTTACAATAGCTATACCATTTTCCAGATTAGCTTGCAAGACATTCTAGACAATATTTTAAAAGTAGCATTAAAATATCACTTGCCCGTCGGTGAAGTTCATAGCAATATTTACTTGGCCGACAACCAAAGTTACTGGCCAGGGGCCATCGGACGCGGGATACTCCGCACCCTGTGTGCCTAACATTCTACAGAGTCCCGTAATTCGTTCGGTTTAGTATTGTTTAACGTTTAACAGCTAAGATCATTTAAGGACGTGTTTGTGTTTGTCCTTGTGGTAGCGCGGAACGGATACCGACTTTATAGAGCTACCACACTGAAGCGTACTGTACCAGAAGCCTAGAATAACACCCCACCCGGTCATTATACTGACAACGGGCTAACCAGTCTTCCCACTCCCAAAAACACTGAGCGTTAAGATGAGCGGAAACTACCATTTTTATAAACTCTGATATGTTTCGGCTTGGAGACACAACCTAAAGCCTTCCTCACACAGGCCAACACTAACTACAGGCCAAAAGTGAGGCGGTGTCAAGACACATTTAGTAAGAAATGTTAAGAAAGACTTTATAATTACTTTTATTATTATTTATGCCGCGTAGGTATTAACTTGCTTCGTGTTTCTATAATGTAATATACCCATTAGTTTCTGGATAGGTTTAAATGATAGTCCGGATTTACTTTTCCGTACTCCAGTCGTAAGGCACTAAATACCTACCTCGCTGGCCTGTTTTATATTGCGCATGCGCATGTGTGTTGGATAAAAATAGAAGGGATTCCCCAGTACGATTTGCGGCGAATATAAACACCGATTTGCGACGAATATGAACACCGATGAAGATATGATCGAAAGGATTACATGATATCAAATGGACCGCGGGATTTTTTTTGTATATTAAAGCTGTAAATACTACATTTTAAAGCATTTCCTAGCAATGTTCATTGAAATGTGTCACCTATTTAAGAACTATCATAAACTCTAGTTTTTTTTATACCTAGCTGACTCATAAAAAATAATTTCTTATTTGTATTAAGCTTAATTCATTCCCAGCTGGTGTCTAATTTTGTTATGCAATCATTCTAAATAATAATAATATAGATTTTTATTATCAAAGTAACCTTTTTTTTTTTAAATTTAATGTAAAGAATTATAATTGTTGTTTATAACATTACACCTTGTGGGGCCTTGATTGGTTAAATAGAAGAATTTGATTTTTTTTCTTTTGTAAAAATCATAAATATTTATGAACTTTAGATTTGTAAATGATTTTCACCTTTTGGTATTTGTCTATACTCTTTTATAAGTTAAAAATTAAGAAGGCCATCATGCTTTACCTATAATTTCAAATTCATATATTTGATCATGCATAATAGTTTATCATTTATTTAATGAAGGTTACACAGTACTGCTTAATACAATTAATCCCCCCCCCCCCCCCCCCCAAAGGCCAAATTAAAAACTGAACAAAATTCACAATGCAATACAAGTTACAACACAGTTATTATACAGTGTTAACATGTCACTTACTACCAGTATTATTATATATATGTTTGGTCTAACCTGAAAAAAAATATGAAAATGATCCTAAAAAGAAAAAAAAAAACCTGTTCATCATCATAAGATAAAACCATATGTATGCCAATCTGCCAATTTGTGTGTTTTACAGGTTCGAATTCATACTCAGATGACTTAAAATGGTCGGATTTCTTCACTTCATGTGAAGTTGATCCTTTCCATGGATTTGTAAATGATAATGACGAGTTTAAAGAGCTGAGATGGCATTATGAGGTGCAGACAAAGGCACATTTTGTAGCAGTGAAAACATCAAGTTCATTTGGAAAAACAGGTAAGTCAATACAATTACATGAGAATATGTAACAAGTCCATAACTATGAATAGAAGTATTGCTTAGATGTACATACATTATCAATGGCTGTAGGCTATTTTAAGATTGATATAACTTAGGCCGTCTGTTAATGACTGAATGTTTGTATGCTTGTTTTGATCGTATAAACATGTACTATAGAGCTTGATTATCCCACCATTTTCTTCGAAAAATGACGAGGGAGGTCCTTTTTTCTTTTAATTGCTTAAAAATCAAGAAGAGGAGAACTTCTACATTGATATTTGGTCCAGAAAAATTCTGTTTGTTATTTTCTTTTTGAAAAAAGACACACTGACATTTATAAATTTTTGTGAAGAAAAAAGATGATTGAGGTCAAGAGAACTTAATTTACTTTGTATTGCCATAGCTGTAAAAGTCTGTAAGTCATTCATTTTAGTCTTTTAAAAGTGTACTTTAGTTAAATGTGACTCTGGCTAGGCAAGGTAAAGGCATATATGTTTAAAAAAATTATTTAAGCATTGAACTGCTTTCAGTTGGAAGTTATGGGCTGATGAATGCCAACTGGACGAAGGCAAATTAATGAAGCGCACTAGCATTCTTTAGGTGTAGTTATGCAGAATATAAGAAAAGAATTGGAAAAGCAGATAAAATTACAATCATAGAACTTTCAGTGGTGTGCACCAAGATGACTCTGGGATCTCTTGTATAATACTTTTTAATTTTTTGCAGAGTTTAGTAAGAAACAGCACAAGATTCAATGGAGATCCCCAGACTGTCCAAACTTACCAAACTGTCCATACATAGTTGTTTCTGTCGAACGCTATGAATGCCACTATGGTGCTGACAGAAATAGGACAAAAAAGGAGAGGGCAAAGCTTGCAACGGTAAGCATTCTTTGTTCATTTAGATATATGTTCCCAACAACGGATAGGATACCACCTCGTATACCTTACAGGCTGAGGAGGTTAGTACCTACAGCTGACTAACCTCTCAAACCTGGAGGTAAGGATTCATTGGTATAATATGTATCCCTGTATACATACACAATGTAATATACTCTGTACCACATTAATGTCTATAGGATACAACCTCATATACCTTACAGGCTGAGGAGGTTAGTAACTACAGCTGACTAACCTCTCAAACCTGGAGGTAAGGATGCATTGGTAGAATATGTATCCCTGTATACATACACAATGTAATATACTCTGTACTACATTAATGTCTATAGGATACAACCTCATATACCTTACAGGCTGAGGAGGTTAGTAACTACAGCTGACTAACCTCTCAAACCTGGAGGTAAGGATTCATTGATAGAATATGTATCCCTGTATACATACACAATGTAATATACTCTGTACCACATTAATGTCTATAGGATACAACCTCATATACCTTACAGGCTGAGGAGGTTAGTACCTACAGCTGACTAACCTCTCAAACCTGGAGGTAAGGATTCATTGATAGAATATGTATCCCTGTATACATACACAATGTAATATACTCTGTACTACATTAATGTCTATAGGATACAACCTCATATACCTTACAGGCTGAGGAGGTTAGTAACTACAGCTGACTAACCTCTCAAACCTGGAGGTAAGGATTCATTGATAGAATATGTATCCCTGTATACATACACAATGTAATATACTCTGTACCACATTAATGTCTATAGGATACAACCTCATATGCCTTACAGGCTGAGGAGGTTAGTAACTACAGCTGACTAACCTCTCAAACCTGGAGGTAAGGATGCATTGGTAGAATATGTATCCCTGTATACATACACAATGTAATATACTCTGTACCACATTAATGTCTATAGGATACAACCTCATATGCCTTACAGGCTGAGGAGGTTAGTAACTACAGCTGACTAACCTCTCAAACCTGGAGGTAAGGATTCATTGATAGAATATGTATCCCTGTATACATACACAATGTAATATACTCTGTACCACATTAATGTCTATAGGATACAACCTCATATACCTTACAGGCTGAGGAGGTTAGTAACTACAGCTGACTAACCTCTCAAACCTGGAGGTAAGGATTCATTGATAGAATATGTATCCCTGTATACATACACAATGTAATATACTCTGTACCACATTAATGTCTATAGGATACAACCTCATATGCCTTACAGGCTGAGGAGGTTAGTAACTACAGCTGACTAACCTCTCAAACCTAGAGGTAAGGATTCATTGATAGAATATGTATCCCTGTATACATACACAATGTAATATACTCTGTACCACATTAATGTCTATAGGATACAACCTCGTATGCCTTACAGGCTGAGGAGGTTAGTAACTACAGCTGACTAACCTCTCAAACCTGGAGGTAAGGATTCATTGATAGAATATGTATCCCTGTATACATACACAATGTAATATACTCTGTACCACATTAATGTCTATAGGATACAACCTCATATACCTTACAGGCTGAGGAGGTTAGTACCTACAGCTGACTAACCTCTCAAACCTGGAGGTAAGGATTCATTGATAGAATATGTATCCCTGTATACATACACAATGTAATATACTCTGTACCACATTAATGTCTATAGGATACAACCTCATATGCCTTACAGGCTGAGGAGGTTAGTAACTACAGCTGACTAACCTCTCAAACCTGGAGGTAAGGATTCATTGATAGAATATGTATCCCTGTATACATACACAATGTAATATACTCTGTACTACATTAATGTCTATAGGATACCACCTCATATACCTTACAGGCTGAGGAGGTTAAGATACCAGTAATTCTAGTCAGATATGCTGTATTTTTAACATACCATGTTTTCAAGGGTTAGTTCTTAATACAGACTAACCTTCACAGCCTGTTTAGGTTAAGGGACCAGTAATTCTAGTAAGATATGTTTTTTTTTCAAACAGTTTTTAACATACCATGTTTCAAGGGTTAGTTCTTAATGCAGACTAACCTTCACAATCTGTTTAGGTTAAGATACCAGTAATTCTAGTCAGATATATTGTATTTTCATAAGTTTTTAACATACCATGTTTTAAGGGTTAGTTCTTGATCAAGACTAACCTTCACAACCTGTTTAGGTTAAGAGACCAGTAATTCAAGTAGTAAACACTTGTATGTTTCATTTCTATAACACATTCCTAATACCACGGGTATACCATGTTTCAAGGGTTAGTTCTTAATGCAGACTAACCTTCACAACCTGTCTATGTTAAGAGACCAATGATTGTAGTCAGATATGTTGTATTTTTATAATAGTTTGTAACATACAAGTATACCATGTTTCAAGGGTTAGATTTTAATACAGACTGTTTAGGTTAAGATACCAGTAATTCTAGTCAGATATGTTGTATTTTCATAAGTTTTTAACATACCATGTTTCAAGGGTTAGTTCTTGATCAAGACTAACCTTCACAACCTGTTTAGGTTAAGAGACCAGTGATTCTAGTCAGATATATTGTTGTTTTTTATAACAGTTTGTCACATACAAGTATAACAAAGTTTCAAGGGTTAGTTCTTAATACAGACTAACCTTCACCACCTGGCAAAATTTCAAGATTTTGTGTTCTGAAAAAAATACCTCTTATTAAAGGATTCTGTTTTATTTTCTGTCCCAATTTTCTTTAAAGTAGTAAACATTTAATGAAGTTAATGGAACATGATTCAAATATAAGCAATAAATTGTATTTATTCATGATTTAAGCTATTCCTAGACAATTTCAGACTGTAGAGAAAAATACAAGAAAACTCTATATCTGTACAATGTATTTTAAATTCTCAACTTTTTCTAGTAATGTAATGACATCACATGTTGACGTCACAGTGTGACAATTTTTGTAATAGCTAATAAATTATGCCTGCTACAAATCAAACCATGTATTTCAAAATTTATAAAATTTAATAATGAAAATTGTATATAGAAAACCATTTGTTTATGTCATATCTACAATGTACAGTATATGCTGGTATATGTTCATAAAATATCTTATCAATTAAAATATACTTACAGGTACTTATATATTTGTTGTTTCTACAAGTCTATACAAAGATCTAGAACATATGCAAGGATTTGACTGTATCCAATCTTAAAACTACATGTTAGGCCTAGATGTTAGGTTTTTTTTTATCATCCAATCTTTTTATTACCTTAATTGAGTGTTGAATAATAGAAAATGTATTATCTAGCATTTTAAAGACATGGTCAATATTGAATTATGATCTGGATTGATAAATATAGCACATTCACAGTCGTCAAATTGAACACAACACACACACTCATAGGATCGTCATATATATATATATAACTGATGTGTCATAAATATATATATCAAGTGGTAAGGTGCTTTTACAACATATTAAAACAGGGAGGTTCTTGAGTATTTTTAAAAATGGACAATATATATTAGACTGTTGAAATTCAAAAACCACCAGTTTAGGACTTTTTGTAGCATATTTTTGTCAATTCTTATTACGAAGAGGATGGAAGATTTGAAGTAAATGTGTGAAACCCTTCAACTGATTTTTTTTAAAATACAGACTGTAAATGTATTCAAGATACAATTAAATAAGTTCAAAGCAGTGGTATCAAGAGACAAAAGGACACGAATTAGTGAAAAAAAAGACGAAACGCAAGATATAAACCACATTATCAACACTGAAAACTAAAGAGAACCACGAGTCCCCAAAAAATCAGGGTGAACGCGGTGTTCCGGAAGGTGGTTAACACATTCTGTGCCCGGTAAACTTGTGCCACAAATATAAAAAACTAAACAAAGTCATGCATTATAAAGTTCTTTGGCTGATGAGGCTTGGGTACACCGTGATGCATGCAGAGATGAATTACAGTTATCGCTAAACTAACTAGCACAATCTAAGTAAATGAGGGGAAATCCAATTGCAATCTATTTTTATCAAACACATATGCGCATGCGCAATATCGATACAGGCTAGCGAGGTTAGTATCTAGTGCCTTGCACTCCAGTCGGAGACTCTCTTTTAGAATCCTCTACTTCCGGTTTGACATTTCCGGTTTATTCGTGAAACGACGGGTAGTGCAAGTGCTGAGTGGTAATTACGTTGTTTGTGTTGTCCTAAGCTATGGTCTGTTTTGTAACGACTTATAAGATGTTTTTAATTCAGCTCTTCTATTCCTCTATCTTCTCTTCTTCTTGCTATCTTATTCTGGGAGATTATTTCAAGCGTGTTAAGTCTGGCGATAAGGATGTTTTTTCATACTTGAGAGACAAAAAATATCATATTTATTTTTTTGCAAGACACACATTTTTTTTTAGTTCTTTCTCATCTAACTCACGTGAAGTTGCTATTTTTTTTAAATAACAATTTCGAAAGCAAAGTTTACGAAAGAAAAACGTGATTTGAATCGAATTTTTTTGAGTATTGATATTGACATTGAAGGTATAAGAGTAACACTTATTACTATCGATGGTCCAAATTATGATACTGTAAACGTACATATTTTAGCGGTAATTTTATTTTAGCGCTTTTCGCGCTGGAAGCCTTGCGCTAAATTATGATTGCGCTAATTACTTTTTGTACGTTCCATTTCTATAGAAAGTTCTGTGGATGCGCTAATTCATCATTGCGCTAACTGGCTGAAATCTGCAAATGCGCTAAAATTTGATTGCGCTAAAATAAGTACGTTTACAGTAATCCTGATTTTTATAATCAAATCTCTGATACTATAGACAGTTTTGGAAATGATAATGTTGTAGTCTGTGGTGATTTTAACTTGGTACTGAATCCGGATTTAGATTCCGATAATACATATAGAAATATTAACAATCCTACTGCTAGGGAAAGAGTTTTAGAAATTAATGATACATATGGTTTTATTGATATTTACAGATAATTCCATCCAGATACGAAAAGATATACTTGGCGAAGAAAAAATCCTGTAAAACAGGCCAGATTAGACTTCTTTCTTATATCCGATTGTTTTTTATCTAGTGTAAATAAATCAGTTATTGAACCTAGTTATAGATCTGACAATTCAGCCAGTGATAGCTTTACGGTTAAATGAATTTAAAAGAGGGAGGGGTCTTTGGAAACTTAATAATTCTTTATTGTTTGAACCTGAACATTTAGGAATGGTTAAAAAATGTATAGAAAATGTAAAGATACAATATTGTTTGCCTGTTTATAATATTAACTCTATTGAAGCTATTCCAGATAGTAATATTCAGTTCTCGATTAATAATCAATTGTTTTTAGAAACCTTGTTAATGGAAATTAGGGGCAAATCAATATCTTTTGCTTCATATAGGAAAAAACAACAGAACCATCAAGAGGACAATTTGAAGAAATCTATAGAAAATCTAGAAGCTAGCTTACACCCAGATCAGGAAGAATTAGATAATAGAAAGAAAGAATTAGAGTCTCTACGATTGAGAAAGGTGAAAGAAATTTAATCAGATCAAGAGAGAAATGGATCGAAGACGGTGAAAAACCTACTTCATATTTTTTGAACTTGGAAAATAGAAATTTCACTTCTAAAATAATTCCAAAGATACAAAAAGATAACGATGATGTCATTACAAATCAGTTGGATATTTTAAATGAAGTTTGTCTATTCTATGAAAAGTTATATAGATTTAGAGAAGTTGATGTTATTGATTCAGGGATGTGGGGTACCAAAATCAAATAATACAGAGTCTGGTAATTTGGAAGGTATGATCACAGTAGAAGAAGGGGGTAAAGTCGTGAAAGATATGAAAAACAATAAGAGTCCTGGATCAGACGGTTTCACATCTGAATTTTTTAAGACTTTTTGGAGATTTATTGGTGTTTTTGTTGTCCGTTCAATAAATTATAGTTTTTCAGTTGTTCAACTTTCTGTCACTCAGAGACATGGTATTATAACTTGTATTCCAAAGGGAGATAAACCACGGCATTTTTTGAAAAATTGGAGACCTATTTCTTTGTTAAATATTTCTTATAAAATAGCTTCTGGAGTAATTTCGCATAGGATAAAGTCAGTTTTAGGAAAGCTTATCAAGAAATTTATAGATAAAGTACTTTGTTATTTCAATTTTGGGTGGGATATTAGAAAGTGGGTAAAAATTTTGCATACTAATGTTTACTCCTCAATTAATCAAGGAGGAAATATCTCTGCGTCTATTGACATACATCGCGGTTGTCGTCAAGGCGACCCTATTGCCCCATATCTTTTTATCTTGTGTGTTGAAAGTAGCAGCAAAAATCAGGACTAATGAAAATATACGAGGTATACAAATTGAAAATGTATCTATTCTTAATATACAATATGCAGACGACACTGGTCTTATACTTGATGGCTCCGATAACTCCTTTGAGAATCTATTACTGAATTAACCTCTTTTGCTAGAATATCTGGTTTACATATTAACACAAGTAAAACACATGTTATTTGGATAGGCTACTAGTAATATAGTGATGAGTCTTGCCTTCCAGAAATGAACTTAATTTGGGGAATTAATAAGTTTACTTTTTTGGGTATTGAATCTTCGGTCAACTTAAGTGAGATTCCTAGAATGAATTTTGACAAAAAAATAGTTAAACTGAAATCACTTATTAATATGTGGCAAAGAAGGAGTCTTACTCCTATTGGTAGAATTAGTATAATAAAATCACTATTAATTTCCCAGTTCAATTATTTATAACTCTTCCAAATCCTCCAGATAAAATTCTACCCAAATTAAATTTAATACTCTTTGAATTTCTCTGGAATGGTAAATTAAAAAGGATGTGGTAATTCAAAGCTACATAGATGGGGGGTTAAAAATGATAGATGTATGTGCTTTTATCGACTCCCTTAAGCTTGGATGGATTAGAAGAATCACTCAATCATCAGGAAAATGGAAAGTTCTTTTGAATTCTATTGTAGAGGTAAAGAAATTGTTTCATTATGGAAGGGAGTATGTGCAATCATGTAGCATGAACTGTAATAATAAGTTCTGGAAAGATGTATTTAAAAGTTGGGTTAGATTAAACAAGTCCTTTTCTATGCAGCAAAGTAAGTCTGAGTCAATTTTAAAAACTCCTTTATGGTATAATAATGACATTCAAGTTGGATATAACAATATCTTTTATCCAATATGGTTTAATGCTGGTGTACATACTATAAATGACCTCGTTAAAAGTTCCGATAATTTGACATTTTTCTCTTTTGATGAGTTTCTTCATATATTTCCAATTAATACCAACTATTTACAATATTTTGGCTTAATCACAGCTGTCAAGCGTTTCTTGCAGAAACATGACTTCCATCCATTAGGACTATCTCATCCTTTCATACCTCTTCTACTTGAAATTTTCTTTAAAAGTAAAAAAGGGTCTAAATATTTCTATAACAATATTATTAAACCAGCTTCAACCCCTACTGGTATTCGGAAATGGAGTGATGTTTTTGACTTTGATGATCAGAAGTGGAAAAATATACTAAGAATTCCTTTTAATATTACAAAAAAATCTAAGCTTCAATGGTTCCAAGTGAGGGTTATACACCACATTCTGGTAACAAATAGTTTTCTTTTCAATATCAATCTAATTCCTAGTCCTTTATGTACACTGTGTAATATGGAAAGGGAGACAATTGTTCACTGTTTATTGGAGTGTATAGAGGTACAGACTTTGTTAGAGATTTGAATCTCTTCTGGATATTCTTTTGATTCCCCTCTGGATAAACAAAGAAACATATTTATTTGGTATTGTTCATTATAATGCCAATGTTGTAGATAATGAAATATTAATACTTATTAAACATTATGTCTATAAGTCGACTGCCCTGCAGGTAGGGCGTAAGAATTGTACCTGCTGCCCCCATTGCATGATCGTAAGAGGCGACTAAACTTGGGATCTTATCTTTTCTCTTCTTTCTTAACAACTTTCTTCTTCCTAATGTCTCCCTTGACAATGCCTCACTTTTGGCCTTTAGTTGAACGTTCGCCGCTGTGAGGAAGGTTTTGGGTTCTGTCCCCTAGCCGAGACATACCAGAGTCTTTAAAAATGGTAGTTGCTTCTCCTGCTTAGCGCTCAGCATATTTGGAGTGGGACGACTGGTTGGCCCGTTGTCAGTATAATGTGACCGGGTGGGGTGTGCTGCTGGGTGTCTTCGGCAGTATGTTTCAGTGAGATAGCACTTTAAATCGGCAAAAGTTCCGGCCTATCACAATGAGACTGAACACGAACATACCGCAGCCTTCAAAAACACACATACGCACTCACCACACGCATGCATGTCGCACGCACGGGAGGCCGTCCTTAAATGACCTTAGATGTTAATAGGACGTTAAACAAAATAAACTAACCAACCAACTATAAGTCGAGATGTCTTCACAAATCTCTTAATTTAAACGTTCCCCTTAATACGATTAAGGATCATTACCATGTGCAAAAATATATAATATCTTGTAAAACTAGTCTGATGAAAGCAAAATTTGAGACAAATTGAAAAAAAAATGGATGCCCATTATAGAATTATAATACACTAACTATTCTTTTCCCCAACGGCCTTGACAACACCTTATTCAATTTCAGATTTATTTCATCTAAACAATTCTACTTATATCAATAAACAAGGAATGTAATCTCCCAGTCGCTCTCTCTCCTTGATAGGATGTGTAATGGTTGTATGTGTAATTTGTTCATATGTGTCCTTGTGTGTGAGGATATGCTTGTGTATCTGTGTGTGTGTATGTGTGTGTGTGTTTGTTGTGAAGTCAGTCTGCTATATGTGTGTGAATGTACATGAGTGAGCTGTGTGAAAGTAAAAGAAGCATGTGCATAAGGAGGATGATTATGATGTTGAGGATGATAATGATAAATGCATATCTTGTACGATATGGTACTGATGCTGATGATGATATGTAATGATGTATGATGATAATGGTGAATATGAAAATGATTATGCATGATGATTACGATGATGCTGATAAGGATGATTATGATGATGATATGTGTTGATGATGCACGATGACTATAATGATGATGATGCATGATGATGATGATGATAATGATGATGATAATGATGATGATCACAGCATGTAAGTGTGAGAGTATGTGTGTGTATGTTTTTGTTTACCTTTGTCATTCATCATGTCTATTTAATATGTGAAAAATCTTCAAAAAATCAAAGAATTATTGGTTCGGTTTGGTTTGGTTTATTTTGTTTAACGTCCTATTAACAGCTAATGTCATTTAAGGACGGCCTCCCGTGCGTGCGACATGCATGCGTGTGGTGAGTGGGTATGTGTGTTTTGGGAGGCTGCGGTATGTTCGTGTTAAGTCTCCTTGTGATAGGCCGGAACTTTTGCCGATTTATAGTGCTACCTCAAACCAAGCCAAACCAAGTATAGGTACAGAATGTAATTCATTACAATTCTAATCCGATTTCTCTCATGATGTCGGCTTGGTTTCATCATGTCTATTTAATATGTGAGAAATCTTCAAAAAATCAAAGAATTATTGGTTCGGTTTGGTTTGGTTTATTTTGTTTAACGTCCTATTAACAGCTAAGGTCATTTAAGGACGGCCTCCCGTGCGTGTGGCGAGTGCATATGTGTGTTTGGGAGGCTGCGGTATGTTCATGTTAAGTTTCCTTGTGATAGGCCGGAACTTTTGCCGATTTATAGTGCTACCTCACTGAAGCATACTGCCGAAGACACCCAGCAGCACACCCCATCCGGTCACATTATACTGACAACGAGCGAACCAGTCGTCCCACTCCTAACATGCTGAGCGCTAAGCAGGAGCAGCAACTACCATTTTTAAAGACTCTGGTATGTCTCGGCTAGGGGACAGAACCCAAAGCCTTCCTCACAGCGGCGAACGCTATTTGTAACTTAAGTATTCACAGTATTGCTTGTCACATTTTCTTACTGTTTCAGTGTTTAGTGTTTCAGAATAACCAAAAGTATACGCGTCATTAACGCATGGGAGTACGGCTTTGTGTTATAAATTTATTGAACCCATTGTTTGGTTTGATTTAATTTGTGTAACGTCCTATCGACAGCTAAGGTCATTTTAGGATGGACTCCCGTGCGTGCAATATGCATGGGTGTGGCGAGTGTCCCGGTCTCCTTGTGATAGGCCGGAACTTTTGCCGATTTATAGTGCCACCTCACTGAAGCAACTGCCGAAGACACCCAGCAAGATACCCATCTGGTCTCATTATACTGACAATGGGCGAACCAGTCGTTCCCACCCGAAATATGCTGAGCGCTAAGCAGGAGTAGCAACTACCATTTTTAAAGACTCTGGTATGTCTCGGCCAGGGGATAGAATCCAAAGCCTTCCTCACAGCGGCGAACGCTCAACTAAAGGCCAAAAGTGAGGCATTGTCAAGGGAGACATTAGGAAGAAGAAAGTTGTTAAGAAGAGAAAAGATAAGATCCCAAATTTAGTCGCCTCTTACGATCATGTAATGGGAGCAGTAGGTACAATTCTGACGCCCTACCTGCAGGGCAACTCAGTTTGTTCTCTGTTCTGAATTGCATAGTTCCTCAGATACATAAAGATAGGCACACAATAATGTTTATCTATGTGAGAACTTCGAAGTTGTCTTGATTGTACTTGATGTTGAAGATTGACTCTACCTTTGTAAAGTTTCGCAGTATTTGTGTATGCATTTTTAGGAACAAACGTAAAAAGTAGGGAACTTTCTGATGGAATAGGCGTACATTGAGGGTAGTTTTTGGCAGTTTTTCAACGAAGTCTCTCACTGAAATGTGTTTACTGAAATGTTGTACACTCCCGTGACGACGATCACCTACAGCTCTTGTATTCACCTCCTTTTCCAATTGATCATAGAACACTTCAAAATCCTCTGGAGATCGTTCATCAGGGACACGCCAAATATACACAACCTTACCAAGCCCTGCCCCAGGATCGTATGTCAGGACATCAACCGCTTGACGTAGAGATAGATTCTCTATAAACCTGTGTCTCTGCACTTTACTTTGAATATTTGTTCCTCATGTAAACATATCATCAAAATACACTGGTGTGTACACTGTCATTTCACTCATGACTTGATCTATGATTCCGTAAACTTGCTGAACTTGCCCTTCTTATTTTGGAAAGTGTAATATAGTGGAGTGTTCTCCCACCTCTCGTACGGCATGACTAAGTGATTGTCGTTTCTTTTGGCTTTCGTTAGACTTGTTTAGATATGAAGTATAAAACTGTAGACAAATGGACAACTTTTTAAGATCTGGACCCATTTTCACTAAAGGTCGTAAATCTACACGTAAACGTAGACGTAAATCGAGTTACGACTTTATTTACGATTACGTCAGGTGTATTTCACAAAGCGTCCTAACTTTGAACGTAAACGTATATGTAGACGTAGTCGTAAACATAACTTACGGCTGGAACTCTTTTTAATGGAGGTAAATTATTCCGTAGTTACAATAACAGATTTTGCGCATTACGTACTTCCGTTTCGGTATTTTGGTATATTCGCTGAAACCGAATTGGACTGATGGGGAGATGGAGGTTCTGGCAGGGTCCTTTTTGGACTCTACTACAATTCTCTGTCGCAAACTGTGTCCGTCATTGACCGCGGATAAAAAACAATGTTGCATGGGCGAACATTACAGAAAGGTGAGTCTTTCCCGTCATCAGGGTCGTGTTATACTAATCAATCGTAAGCTGTAAACTGTTAAAACAACAATAATACTCCAACTATCTGTTGATATTTTCACATTTTTTTTCACTTCTAAGAAAACATTTCATTTGCGTTAGTTTATATCTAGATTGGAACTCGACTGTAATGAGAGAAATTTCCTTCCACATATCGCATTACGCAACTTACGTAAGTGTACGACGGCACATATGTACTGTCGATCTACATATCAGGCTTATTATATAGGCTACTAACATGACTTTAAAGTGATTATATAATGTAGGCCTTCGTAAATTAGTTTAAAAAAAATAATGCCCTGAAGTCACATAACTCTTTCGATATTTATCCTTCATCCGGTTTTTAGTGTTAGCCTTTATCACTTTATAGCCTTATGTCATTTCAGACTTGCCGGAACTTTCATCGGCCGCGTTACGAGATGATCAGCTCTTATCATCACAAAATCACATGTTGGGCCTTAGCCACTACATTTCACGTTATCTTATTTATATTTATGTGGATATTTCTTATTGTTATGAAGCGTCGAGCCGATAATCATGCATATCTTCAGTCTTTGTTTTGCCTGTACTCGGTTGTAACTCATTAACCATTTCTGAATCACAGTTTGGTTATAATTTATATCAAAGGTTATGCCCAATAATATTATCGTGTGTTTTTTAAAGAGTAAATTCGATTGTGTTCGCACTGTGGATGAGACCAAGAAGAGATTCTCGGCAGGATGCGCAATCCAGCGTAAAGAGGAAGGAGTCGTTTCGCCGGAGGGAGCAGAAACAAACAGGGGTGGTCCACCACCTGATGTCTGTTTCAAACAATTGGAGCTCATTTTTGCTTATGTTTTTGGATTGTATCATTTCGTATAATGACTTTATATACATGTATATGTTTCAGTGTATGTCAAATTATTAACCGTTTAACGTTTCATATACATTTGATTAAACTGTACTTTTTTTTTATAAATGATACTAGGTCTAGATATATTTTAAAATAGCCAAACAAAGGCTGTTAAATAAGGGATGATAAAACAAGATATCATTAACAAAATATAAAAAAAACGATTCCTAATGCTTGCATGAAAAGCAATACTGATTTTTCTCTCTCTTTTCATCAGTTTAAAAACACAATTATGCAAACAGTAATTGTAACCTTCTTAATTAGCTAGTTATTTGAATTATATGTTGATACATCACTGACATTTGAATATCTTTTTTGATATGGCCCATCATATGCGTATAAAATTCAAAATATGAAATTATATCCAGTTTGCATTATTCTTAATTTATTTAGGTATTTCAAGCTATCCCAGATGTTGCCATTGTGGAGATTGAGGGTGCAGCAGACACAGGCCTTGAAGAAGCTGTGAAAAGTACTTATATGTTCATATATACTTGTTATCCAATATCTATGTGTAGGTGTATATGTGTCAGATACAACTTTATGTATAAATCAGTATATCCAATTTTGTAAAGTCAAGACAACGTTTAATGAAACAAATTAAAAGCATTATTTTATGTTGGAAAGGGATGTTTGTTATGTTCCTCCTTTTTCTGAAACTTTATTCTGGATCTTTCACTGATTTTTTTTATTAATATGAGGCAAGATGTATACATTCCATTGAAAACCAATATAAAGTGGTTTAGAGGAGAAGAGTATTGAAATACATCAGTCAGACAATTGATTTACAATATATTTTTTATTGATCATTGCTATGTACACACTAGTCTATATTATATAACTATGGACAGTCAGATGTAACATTTATCAAATTTCAGTTGCAGAATCTACAAGTACCTGCTGCTCGGAAACTACATGTGGTTCTATTCAACCAGGTAAGTGTTAACTTAATTTGAGGCTTATTATGTAAACAACAATGCAATAAACATGGATTTATTTTTTCAAATTTAAATACCACACAACAAATGAACTGTAAGAGAAATTAATGATACATAGTTCCAAAATAGCACACTTTCTTAGCTGCCAATACAACTGATTCCCCAATTCATTTTAAAGCAGCAGTTGTGGAGACAGCAATTGAAATTGTCCCAGACGAGGAAACATGTAGGATGACTATGGATGAAAGTCAAGTTCTGGGTAAGATCTATTATTTTCTGTTGATTTGTACTTGGTATCAGTTCTATGATAATCAATTACACTGCCACTTTGTGAATTTGGTTCAAATGACAGTCTTTTTTTATTTTGTAAATTTCATTCTTTCTTGAATGATGTAAGGGAATAACTACTCATACACAGCAGCACCTGCTGTTAAACTGTTAGACCTAAAGATTTTGATTCTATTACTGAATTAAAGTTTACGTCTGATTTACCAATATCTGTAATGCAACTCATAACAAGAGGCCCATGTTCAATTTATTCATACACATACTCTCTAAGGGACTGAAAGACCCTATGCATTATTTTTACAACCTAATTGTGTTTGAAGAAACTAAGTCCCTTAGGGTGGGGAAAGACCCTTGGGCCTCTTAGACTCCGCCCCTCAGGCCCCTGGGTGTTCAGAGTAAAATTTATACAAACTCTGTTCCCCTCCCCCCAAGGATGTTCCTGACCAAATATGGTTCTAATTCATTCATAACTTTATGACTTGTAGCAATTTAAAGACTAATCTCTAGTCCCCTATTTGGCCCCGCCCCTCAGGCCCCTGGGGGTTCAGAGTAAAAATTTATACAAACTCTGTTCCCCCTTCTCCCAAGGATGTTCCTGTTCAAATTCATCCATAACTTTGACTAGTAGCGATTTAAATGATTAACCCTATTTCCTCTATTTGGCCCCGCCCCTCAGGCCCCTGGGGATTCAGAGTAAAAATTTATACAAACTCTGTTCCCCTTCTCCCAATGATGTTCCTGACCAAATTTGGTTCAAATTCATTCATAACTTTATGACTAGTAGCGATTTAAAGGATTAACCCTATTTCCCCTATTTGGCCCCGCCCCTCAGGCCCCTGAGGGTTCAGAGTAAACATTTATACAAACTCGGTTCCCCTTCCCCCAAGGATGTTCCTGACCAAATCTAATTAAAATCCATGAAAAATTGTATGACCAGTAGCGATTTAAAGACTAATCTCTATTTCCCATATTTGGCTCCGCCCCTCAGGCCCCTGGGGGTTCAGAGTAAAAATTAATACAAACTTTGTTCCCCTTCTCCCAAGGATGTTCCTGACCAAATTTGGTTCTAATTCATTCATCACTTTATTTTTTTTTTTTTTTTTTTTTTTTTTATAAGTTCCAGACAAACATATACATCAATACTCTCTTAATTATGTACATGTAATCAATTTTTATGAATACTCCTACATTTTTGGTGTATTTTAAATCTATTATAATCTACTATTACATTCTTAATTATTGGGCAGTATAGTGTATGTAGAATTGAAAACAATCAACCAATGAATATATTGCCTGGAGCTAATTGAAAAATGGGATTGGGGGATAGTTTGGATAAAAAGTAGAAGCTGATTTTGAAAAGGAAATACAAAGATAAGAGATAAAGGAAACATAAAAGGAAGAAGAGAAGAGGGAACGAGATTTCCGACGAAAGCAAAGGCAATTTCTGAAAGGGTGACAAAAAAATAACTGACTATTGCTAATAAAAACATTTAATGGAAAAGAAACGAGTCCAACAAAAACACAAGCAAATTGAAAAAATATAAAAATTAATTACGTTGGTAAATTGAAATCTATTTCATAATGAAAGACACTACCTTAATGTAATGGTTATATTTATTTTCTAAAAGCTGAATGGTAAGCACTGAAATCCTCAATAAAAGTAGCTTCCTTGTCACATTTTTTTGCTAAGTATCTCTCGATGTTATATGAAGTTTTAAGGTTACTAATTAGAGTGGGTAAGTACAGAGCTTTACCTAAACACTTTTGACAATAAATATAGTGCTTCATATTTAGTATTATAATATTTTCTGCTCTGTTATTTTGGTGTGGGTTTTGTGCTATTTTACCAAAAATGAAATCTTTTTTACATACATTAAATGTCTCATTACAAGTAGCTTGCAACCAAATTTGGAAAGCCATAATTAAATTTTGGACTTTATTACATTCCCAAAGTACATGCTGTATTGTTTCTATGAAGCAGAAATTACACAAATCAGACTGAACAAAATGAATCTTTTTCAAATAAGTGTTTGTAGCTAAGACATGATGATTAATTCTAAATTGCATCCATTGTAGTTTTGAATTTTTATTTGTGTCAAAAGGCAATCTGTATATTTTTTTCCATTCCTCAATAGGTATATTTCCAAATATGGTGTCCCACTTTGCTTGGCCTGTAGGCAATACATTATTTTTATTCAATACATTATACATATCTCTTGTACCTTTTTTACTTTTAATAACAATATCAATATACAGTGGTATCAATGGTAATGTAAGTTTTTTTTCAAAATTCCATCCTAATCGTTTGACTGCCAATATAATACCATTATAATCAAGGAAGTTAGTATTTAAATTAAAAGCTTCATTAAATTCATTCTGTTGAAGAAAGCTGCCATCTTCTTTAAGTAAATCATTTATAAAAATCACACCTTTATCAAACCATTGCTTATAATATACAGTATTATTACCTATTTTTATTAAATCATTATACCAAATTGGTAGAGATAATATTTGTTCTGGCATAAATATTTCAATTTTCCCTCTTAATATATTCCACGCATTAAAAACATCAATCCAAAATTTGTTATGAAGTACATTTTTGATATTATATTCAATATATCTATTTCCTAACGTTAAAAACTTATTTCTATTAATTTTTGTAAAAAGAAGTGTCTGCCAATTTGAACTTTTAAGACAAATATTTCTAATCCATGTTGATTTTAAGGCCATTTCAAAATGTTGGATATTAACCATTTTCAAGCCACCTTCTTCATAACATTTCACAATAATATCTCCTTTGACCTTTGCTATTGGACTTCCCCAAAGGTATTCATTGAACATATTTTGAATCTCTTTCATAGTAGATTGGTTAGGTGATGGTAATCCTATAAATAAGTGTGTAAGTATTGGTAGTAGCAGTGTTTTTATTACGGTTACTCTACCTATCGGAGTTATGTATCGTCTATTCCACTGTTTAATTAGTGCCTTTAATTTAGTAATTTTTTCTTTGAAGTTAGACTGAACTATTTTACTGAGGTCAACATTGAAGTTAATTCCTAAAAGATTAAAATGTGTTAAACCCCATGATAGAGCAAGATTATTGACTAATTTCTCTGAACTGTATTTTTTACTCCCTATCCATATAACTTGTGTTTTTGTGTAGTTTAATTTGAGTCCCGATATTTCCCAGAAGTAATTAAGTTCTTTTAAAGCATACCTAAGTGATGTTTCAGTACCATCTAGAATAAGAGAAGTGTCATCAGCGAATTGTGATATAAGATGTTCTGTTGTGTCAATTTTTATGCCTTTTATGTGTGTATTTGCTCTTAATTTAATTGCTAATATTTCTGCACAGAGAAGAAAAATATAGGGTGATAATGGATCTCCTTGTCTACAGCCTCTTTCTAGTTTAATGGGTTTAGATAAATTTCCACCTTGGTTTACAAAAGAAGAAATATTATTTGTAAAAGTTTTTATCCAATGTTTAATTGAGTCCCCAAAGTTAAAAAATTCTAAAACTTGATTTATAAATGTCCATGAAACAGAATCAAAAGCTTTTTCGAAGTCTATTAAAAGAATCATGCCTGGTATATGTTGTTCTTCTGTATAATCCATTACATCATAAATTAATCTAGTATTATCAGCTATATATCTGCCCGGAATGAAACCTGTTTGATCACTATGTATAAGTTTATCTAGAACTGATTTAAGTCTTTTTGCGATGCATCCTGAAGCTATTTTATATATAACATTTAAAAGAGAAATGGGTCTCCAATTATTTAAAAACTGACGGGGTTTATCTCCCTTTGGTATACAAATAATGATTCCCTGTTTTTGAGTTACAGATAATTCACCTGTTTCATATCCCCGATTTACTGATCGAATAATAAATGAATTGAGATTTTTCCCAAAAAATTTAAAAAATTCAAAAGTGAAACCATCTGACCCAGGACTTTTATAATTTTTCATACTTTTTAATACATCTGTTGCTTCCTTATAATTAATATTACCTTCTAAATTATTTTTTTCATCGACTGTTAATTTAGGGATATCAGTAAGTGAGAGATCATTAATCCATGAGTAATTAGAGGGTTTATCATTATTTCTATAGAGTCTATCATAGTACTTTCTGGTTTCTTCTAAAATTTCCTCCTGCTTTGTAATAATTCCCATCTCTGTTTCTATCCTTGGTATTATTTTTTCTGTGAAATTTCTTTTTTCCAAACTACAAAAATATTTTGATGGTTTTTCCCCTTCTTCTATCCATTTTACCTTTGATCTAAACATATTTCCCTTCAATTTTTTATCTCTAATCTCTTCTAACTCTTTTTTACATTGATAAATATCATCATTATTTGTAATTCCCTCCCTTTCTTCTAAGTTCTGAATTTTGGTAATCAACTCTGTTTCTATTTTCGAAGATTGTTTTTTTTTAAAAGAGGCATAAGAAATTGTTTTTCCCCTGATTTCCATCAATAAAGTTTCCAAAAATAACTGGTCATCAATAATAAATTGTATTTCATTTTCATTTATGTTATCCAAGTTATTTATATCATAGATTGGCACTGCATACTGTTTCTTTACATCTTTTATTACTTTCTTGACTGTTTGTACATACTCAATATCGTTTAATAAAGTATTGTTGAAATTCCATAGACTTTTACCCCTTTTGAATTCTTGAAATTTTATTTTTAATGTAATCATGGAGTGGTCGGACGTATAACTTGATTCAACAGTACAATTTAATATATTTGATAGGACATTCCTTGAGGTTAGAAAAAAATCTAGTCTAGCTTGTTTTGTAGGATTTTTTCGTCTCCATGTAAAACTTTTTGTATCTGGGTGAAATTCTCTATACGAATCAACTAAATCACATTCATTTATAATATCAAGTAATTTATCTCTTGCATTTGGATTATTAATATGTTTGTAATTATAAGTGTCTATTAATGGATTTAAAACCAAATTAAAGTCTCCACAAAGAATATTCTTTTCATTGTTATAATTTAATAATATTTCATCTATTTCTGAATAAAAACTTGGATTATCAGTATTTGGACCATAACAAGTTATTAAAGTAAGTCTGTTCTCTTGTATCGTTAAGTCCAAAACAATAAAATTACCATTTGGATCACATGTAGTATGATGAATAGTGTAAGAAAAATTGTTATTAAATAATATTGCTACCCCTCTGGAGTTTGAGTTATTGTTACTAAATTTACATTCATATCCCCATTCAGTTCTAATCCTATTTTCTAGTTTTGATGTAAAGTGTGTATCCTGCAGACAGTATATATTATATTTTTTCTCTCTAATATACATAAAAACATCCTTTCTTTTTTTAATGTCTCCAAGGCCCTGGCAATTAACTGAAGCAATTGTTAAGTGTTCAGACATTTAAAGATTATTCTGTTATTCTTTATATATATTAAGATATCTACCTAAGTATTGTCAAATAATTTCAAGATTTTACCAGGGTAGCTTGTTAATTGTATTAATACCGATCGCGATACTTTGTCGGAAGAGAAATCTCGAGAGAAATGACGAAGGAATAGAGTACAGATCAAGGAGAAAGGTAAAAAGAGATAGAAAGAAAAGCAGAGAGAGAAGGAAATGTTTTCCATACTGACTGAAAAAAAAGGAAAAAAAGTGAAAGGAAACTAAACAAAATATGAAATATGCCATTGTTCAGCATTCTATGGGATTTGGCTATTCATCACTTTATGACTAGCAGTGATTTAAAAGATTAACCCTATTTCCCTAATTTGGCCCGGCCCCTCGGGCCCCTGGGAGTTCAGAGTAAAAATTAATACAAACTCTGTTCACCTTCCCCCAAGGATGTTCCTGACCAAATCTAGTTAAAATCCATTAAAAACTTTATGACTAGTAGCGATTTAAAGACTAATATCTATTTCCCCTATTTGGCTCCGCCCCTCAGGCCCCTGGGGGTTCAGAGTAAAAATGTATACAAACTCTGTTCCCCTTCTCCCAAGAATGTAACTGACAAAATTTTGTTCAAATTCATTTATAACTTGATGACTAGTAGCGATTTAAAGGATTAACCCTAGTTCCCCTATTGGGCCCCACCCCTAAGGCCCCTGGGGGCCAGACCAACCGTTTATACAAAATTGGTTTCCCTTCACCCAAGGATGTTTCAGACCAAATATGGATCAAATCCCTTCATTTCTACAGAAGAAGGATTTTAAAGAATTTGCTATATTTCTCCTATCGGGCCCCGCCCCTAAGGCCCCTGGGGGGCCAGACCCACTGTTTATACAAAATTGGTTCCCCTTCACCCAAGGAGGCTTCAGACCAAATATGAATCAAATCCCTTCATTTCTACAGAAGAAGAAGGATTTTAAAGAATTTGCTATATTTCTCCTATCGGGCCCCGCCCCTAAGGCCCCTGGGGGGCCAGACCCACTGTTTATACAAAATTGGTTCTCCTTCACCCAAGGAGGCTTCAGACCAAATATGAATCAAATCCCTTTATTTCTACAGAAGAAGAAGGATTTTGAAGAATTTGCTATATTTCCCCTATTGGGCCCCGCCCCTAAGGCTCCTGGGGGGCCAGACCCACTGTTTATACAAAATTGGTTCCCCTTCACCCAAGGATGCTTCAGACCAAATATGAATCAAATCCCTTCATTTCTACAGAAGAAGAAGGATTTTAAAGAATTTGCTATATTTCCCCTATTGGGTTCCCGCCCCTAAGACCCCTGGGGGGCCAGACCCACCGTTTATACAAAAGTGGTTCCCCTTCACCCAAGGATGCTTCAGACCAAATTTGGTCAAAATCCACTGAGTAGTTTAGGACTAGTAGCGATTTAAAGGAAAAGTTGACGGACGGACGGACGACGGACGCTGCGCCATGCCATAAGCTCAAACGGCCCTTCGGGCCAGGTGAGCTAAAAATCAATGTATTGGTATTTGAATGTCTTGATGATAATTGTAATAGATTGTTCTTAGATCTTTTGGTCTGAAGGACCAATGTGAGCTTATGCCATACAGTTGCATCTATCATGTTATCCGTAGTTTTAGAAATGACAAGAATGTGTCTTAATTTGGTACCCATAACGGAGATATGGTGCCATACAATAATCACTGTGTTTGTCTTGTTTTTCTGTCAATCCAGTTCTCTGCAGTTAAATTAAGTAGTAAAGCTGTTTTTAGTATTTATTGAAACAATTACATGAAATTTGGTCAAGTTGTTCATTTCATAAAAATACATACCGAGGACAATAATGAAAGTCAAAAGTCAAGGTCATAGGGCTAAAGAACAAGGTCAATTTTTTTTATCTTTTCACTGATGAACACTTGTATTTTGTTTTTGACATTATGAAGCAAAATTGGTCAGAATTAAACAAGGAGATCAAGTTTATTGGATCCAATCCAGGTCATTTGATCCAAAGCTTAAGTAAGGACAATGTAGATATGTCAAAGTGACCCCTAGGTGTTGTGTGTGTGTGTGTGTGGGGGGGGGGGGGGGGGGCAAGGTTCTTAAGGGGCACAACGGTGGCCGAGTGGTTAAGGTGTCCCGACACTTTATCACTAGCCCTCCAACTCTGGGTTGCGAGTTCGAAACCTACGTGGGGCAGTTGCCAGGTCCTGGCCGTAGGTCGGTGGTTTTTCTCCGGGTACTCCTTGGCTGTTGATAGGACGTTAAACAAAATAAACCAAACCAAACCAATCCGGCTTTCCTCCACCTCCAAAACCTGGCACGTCCTTAAATGGTCCTAGCTGTTAATAGGACGTTAAACAAAAACAAACCAAACCAATCGGTTTCAGAGAAGAAGTCGTTTATATCAATATAGCTATATTGACCCTTTTTGGCCCCGCCCCTCAGACCCCTAGGGGGTCAACCCCACCATTTGTACAATTTTGATTCCTCAACCCATACGGATGATTCTGACCAAATTTGGTCAAATTCTGATCTGTGGTTATGAAGAAGAAGTCGATTGTTGACGGACGGACGTACCAACATAGGAGAATAAGGAGCTAACAGCATTAGGAGTTAATTAACTCGCAATTGTGGACAGAAAAAAACTGTTCTAACATTCGCACCTTAAGTGTCAATATGTCCATGGATTTAAGGGTTAGATTTATATTGTCCTTTGACTACGAGTTAATTTGCCATGTAGCTTGTAACAACACCTGCTAGTGTAATCCTTCATCCTGCAACCACAACCAGAGAATATGTAATAATTTTTATGTCTCTCTTTTTTTTCTTTTGTGCAAATTGGCCCAGAGTAAAAATAACTAATTTTTCAAGCCTAACAGCATTGAACATTTTACAGTTTCATTTCTGAAATACACATTTTCTGTAATACACGTGAAAACACAGAAATTGAGAAAATTTAAGTCCTTTTGGATTTCAAATTAATAACGTTAACTACTTTTAGTATATTTATTTTGCCTCTGAAATGCTCCTCTTTATGTTAGCAATGTTGGTACTTCTTGAACTCTTAATTCTCGGACCATTTTAGCACCTAATTACCAGGATTCTGTGTTGCTTGTCCAGGAATCAAGAGTGAATATGTCCATATGATTAGGAGTTAATACTTTCCAATATTACCACTCACTTCTTGGACAGTGTTAACACCTAACCACAAGGACTCTGTTTGTCCAGGAATCAAGAGTTAATATTATGTCCATATGATTAGGAGTTAATGCGATCCAATATTACCACTCACTTCTTGGACAGTGTTAACACATAATCACAAGGACTCTGTTGCTTGTCCAGGAATCAAGAGTTAATATTATGTCCATTTGATTAGGAGTTAATACTTTCCAATATTACCACTCACTTCTTGGACAGTGTTAACACGTAATCACAAGGACTCTGTTGCTTGTCCAGGAATCAAGAGTTAATATTATGTCCATAATGTTAGGAGTTAATACTTTCCAATATTACCACTTACTTCTTGGACAGTGTTAACACGTAATCACAAGGACTCGGTGTTGCTTGTCCAGGAATCAAGAGTTAATATTATGTCCATATGATTAGGAGTTAATACTTTCCAATATTACCACTCACTTCTTGGACAGTGTTAACACCTAACCACAAGGACTCTGTGTTGCTTGTCCAGGAATCAAGAGTTAATATCTCCATAAGATTAGGAGTTAATGCGATCCAATATTACCACTTACTTCTTGGACAGTGTTAACACGTAATCACAAGGACTGTGTTGCTTTTCCAGGAATAAAGAGTTAATATTATGGCCATATGATTAGGAGTTGATGCGATCCAATATTACCACTCTTTTTTGGACAGTGTTAACACGTAATCACAAGGACTCTGTTGTTTGTCCAGGAATCAAGAGTTAATATTATGTCCATATGATTAGGAGTTAATACTTTCCAATATTACCACTCACTTCTTGGAGAGTGTTAACACGTAATCACAACGACTCTGTGTTGCTTGTCCAGGAATCAAGAGTTAATATTATGTCTATATGATTAGGAGTTAATGCGATCCAATATTACCACTTACTTCTTGGACAGTGTTAACACGTAATCACAAGGACTCTGTGTTGCTTGTCCAGGAATCAAGAGTTAATATTATGTCCATATGATTAGGAGTTGATGCGATCCAATATTACCACTCTTTTTTGGACAATGTTAACACGTAATCACAAGGACTCTGTTGTTTGTCCAGGAATCAAGAGTTAATATTATGTCCATATGATTAGGAGTTAATGCGATCCAATATTGCCACTCACTTCTTGGACAGTTTTACTACCTAATCACAAGGACTTTGTGTTGCTTATCCATTAATCGTGAGTAAACATTATGTCCTCCTTTGACAAATTCACAGTCGAGTGACTGACTTTGTTTTCACCACATTTGCCATTACCAAATTCATCAATGCTTATTACACCTTCAAGGCTTACTGTAATTCCTGGTTTCTTTCTTCGTAAACATTGTTGACACTTTTCTCATCTACCAGGAACTCTGCACACTATAATTTTTTTTATCCTGCAACCAGCATCATAAGTATATGGAGCAGATATGTGCCGACTATTGCTGTATTGTGTCATACAGAACCTTGAATCTTGTTGATAGAATAAGTTTTTCATCAAAAACATACCGCATCATATTTTGAATCTTTTCATATAGCATAATGCAAAAAAACTTCAGATAATGCTAAGACTATTGAGTACAGAAAAGCAAAAGCCTGATGAGCCATCTGTTTTAGACGAGTGCAAATCTTGTATGTCATGTAACAAAAAAGAAAATATCACGATTTCTGAATTTCAGATGCAGTACCATATATATAAAATGGTCATGAGTATTTTGTTTGCAGATTAATCCTAATGCATCCTTTCCAGAGTAAAAACGTTTTTTATGGGTCACATATAAGCATTATTCTTTGAATAATTATTTTGTAATTTTTGCAGTTTATCTATAGCAACAAAAATAGTGCATCATTCTGCACAACAAACATTTTACAAGATACTGTAATAGCATATTATATATCAATAAAAAACAAACAAACATCTATTCCTCAATCACATTTTATTCCAGACGATGCAAATGTTTTTTTACCACATTTTATTCTAAATAAGGCCAAGGTAGTTAATGCATGATAAACAAGAAATCAAATTCATTATGATTAACTTGTTCATTTCTTTATCAACAGAATACCATTCATGTGAATAGTTATTACAAAGCAAAAATAAATAAGAACTTGGTTTTCAGATTCTATCTCATCTGTAATGCATGATTTAATAAAACAAAATTACAGTACTTGAAATTTTCTATTCACTTTTATGACTCTTTTGCTTCAAGTTAAAAACATAAAGGGAATATCGTTACTTATTAAACAAAGAAATATAACTTAATCAGCAAACATGCTACATGTGCTGTACAGGTATTCAATATAATAGAGAGACAATGCCATTTCTAATGAATTCTTTATTCAGGTATTTTTTTAAAATGAAATTAGTACAATGCTTTATTTTAAAGTAAATAAAAACAAGAGACCCATAGGCCTTACCAGTCACCCGAGTTCTGATACATTTATACAGATAGTTTTTGTTTTTTGTTAGTTTTTAAAACACGAACAACATAACACCAAAGGACAAAAAAAAGTATTTATTTGATTCTAGCAGCTCTTGGTCTTAACATGGAAATTGTAAAAGTTTTATCTCCTCTTTGACTATGTTTGGCCCTGAGCTATGGCCCCTTGTGGTAAATTTTAAGTCAGTGCTTACCATCAAATTGCCATTCCATGCTGAAAGTTTTAACAAAGTTTGAGTTTTAACAAAGTTTGAATTAATTTCTATGGGTACCCGAACACCGACAGGTCAGCATGGGTTCCATCTTAGTGGCAATATACTGACCTGGACAATTGACCCAGTAACCTTGACCTTAATCAGTTGACTCCTTATTAAATTATGATCAACTTTGCTTTATAATGTCATAAAATATCCATCAGTGATTTTGACCTTCCGTCAGCCTTAAAAAGAACATCAGGCCAACTAGACCGCAACTATCCAACACAATGAAAATGGTAAGTGACATCAGCTATAAATGTACACAGTTCATTGTATTTAAAATTATAGCTAAAATGTCAGACAGTGACCAGTAGCAATATACTTCCTATGTAAAAACCTTGGATTTGAGCATGCGGAAAACTTTTTTTTTTTATGGTTTCCCAGGACCTCATCTGAAGTTGGCCACTATTTTTCTCACTACAGGCAATGGCTGCCTTGCAATCATAATGACTCTGGCAAGTTTTTTTAACCTCTCTGTGAAAGTATTTCTTAGAATACTTGGATAGTTTGAACATGATAATCTCAAGGATATCACTATTGTGGACCAGTGTCCAAAAATTGTATCTACTAATCTTAAACCTTAAATCTAAAATCTTAGTAATTTATATCTTAAAAGAAAATCAGGCCAACTAGACCGCAACTATCCAACACAATGAAAATGGTAAGTGACATCAGCTATAAATGTACACAGTTCATTGTATTTAAAATTATAGCTAAAATGTCAGACAGTGACCAGTAGCAATATACTTCCTAAGTAAAAACCTTGGATTTGAGCATGCGGAAAACTTTTTTTTTGATGGTTTCCCAGGACCTCATCTGAAGTTGGCCACTATTTTCCTCACTACAGGCAATGGCTGCCTTGCAATCATAATGACTCGGGCAAGTTTTTTTCACCTCTCTGTGAAAGTATTTCTTAGAACACTTGGATAGTTTGAACATGATAATCTCAAGGATATCACTATTGTGGACCAGTGTCCAAAAATTGTATCTACTAATCTTAAACCTTAAATCTAAAATCTTAGTAATTTCTATCTTAAAAGAAAATCAGGCCAACTAGACCGCAACTATCCAACACAATGAAAATGGTAAGTGACATCAGCTATAAATGTACACAGTTCGTTGTAGTTAAAATTATAGCTAAAATGTCAGACAGTGACCAGTAGCAATAGACTTCGTAAGCTAAAACCTTGGATTTGAGCATGCGGGAAACTTTTTTTTTGATGGTTTCCCAGGACCTTTTCTGAAGTTGGCCACCATTTTCCTCACTAAAGGCAACGGCTGCCTTGCAATCATGTTGACTCGGGGAAGTTTTATTCACCTCTCTGTGAAAGTATTTCTTAAAATACCGCATTATTTCTTCCTCTTCTTCATTGGACCACTTTACCCTGTTAACTGGTTTTGCATTTTTGTTGCATTTGCCCATACTACCATCGTCAATCTTTATGATTTCCTCAAAACTGACTGTGAGTGTATCAGATTACTGGTCCCCGCCACTTGTCTCATCTACCAGGAGCTCTGAAAGAAAAAGCATGATAAAGACAAGTCATACAGCCAGCTAAAAACAAGTGTCTAACATTTCTCTGCACAACTCATTAGAAAAAAAAACCTTTACTGTCGTCTTTAGACCACTTATGATTCTATTCCATTAATCAATGTGTAGCATTAGTGATTTAACAACATTTATACATACCTTAACTACCTTATGTAAAGAGAGGACCTATGATGTCAGGAAACACATTTTTATGTAAAAATGGCTTCATGGAATGAATATCTCCACAAAACCGAATTCCATTTACTCACACAATTTAGCAAAGAAAAAGTATGGCATTAAGGAGAAGCACTTATGACTATCACCTGGTACCATGTGTACTCCAGTACCTAATGACTTAATATTTGACACCACCTGAACATATCCAATGATGACATATATACTTTATAAATTTCCCATCTTTTCTACTTAAGCATTAAACTATATTTTTATGAAATCTATGGTCTATATAGATGCCAGAGCTTTGCAGACAATCTTCATACTGCGCGCTAGCGCATTATGAATATATTGTCTGCAAAACTCCGGCATCTATATAGACCATAGATTTCATAAAAATATAGTTTAATACTTATACATAATGTATTTCATTTTGGGGTCTCTGTTTTAAAGTTGTTGAGGTTAGACCAAGAAAACCGTTTATCAACGATGATTTAATCCACAAGATGGAACAGCCATTTTGACGGTGATCAGTTGACGTGTCCACGTCAACATTAGTGACGTCATAATGGTCACGGTTTGGATGTCAATTATATCACTATAGACTTCACTTCGGCTTGGTTAGTTTCTATAGTAATTGTGACAAGTGAATGTAAATATAACTATTTGTCTCTTTAATATTTGTCAGTGATGCTAAGAGCCAAAACTGCTAAAAACTAGGAGGCAGCTGAAAATGGTAAAAAAAAAGAGTCCAAATCTAGATAATGAGATGCAACAGCAACTGTTCCATAATTTTAAATATTGGATTCCAAAAGAGTGTCAGGTACTTTTTACTTACACACACTTTTTGAGCACAGGATCTAAATGCAAAACTTATAATGCCTCCATCACTGCTGGAACAATAGTCTCAGTGACATTTTCATAGGCTAAACTACAATTGCCCACAACCTCTCCATTTGAATAGAAATATTTATACCATGCCTTCCTGGAGTTAAAGGTGATATAGAAATATAATCTTACCATCAAATTGAATTTCTGACAGGCTCTTCTGGTTACATTTTGCCACCAAATTATGCTCCTGCATAATCATAAGCTTAGAAATATCAATTCTTTCTATCAATCCCGAGGTTTGTCGGTAATACTGATCATGCACACGGCAAGTATGCCCTAAATGGTTGCATAGCCACTTCATTTCATGTTCATTTAAACTCAACACCTGGAATACAAAGACAACAAATAAAAACATGTACACAGCACCCATCTGTTTATCTAATGGTCTAGAAATTTAAGACGCTACCTACTTAGTCAGCATTAATATATTATAAAGCAAAACTTTAGAGTTATACTCAGAATTACCTTAGAAATGCAAAAATGTTGACATTGGTGATGCTAAAACAAAAACAAGGTTTACCAAAAAAATCAAAGTCGAAAGTATGTACTACAATGCAATGTATTTATACTAAATTGTTTTCTCCTTTCAGTCCAACATTATTCTGGACAGTTTTTACAATACATGTGCAATAGTTGCTGTGTACTTCCTCAGGTTTGTTGCCAATATCCTCTTGGGGTACTTAAGTTTTGCTCCCAGCCTTTCTTTCACCTCATTTAAGCTGTCCCCAGCTCTTACAACACCAGAGCCTGGTTCACAAAAAGTGTAAATAGTGAATAAAAATACAAACTTCATTTTGTTTTTGCTGAAATATTAAAGCCCCAATATACGTAACTAGACGTGAAAATTGCTAACATTTATAGATATGATCTAAATTAAGTTATATCATCCATATTTAAGATCATTTCTTATTTGAGTATTGGTATAACAGCAGTTAAAACTAGCGCGCTCCTCTATTTTGGAACTCTTCTGTGTTGTTGAATACAAAGTGAAAGTAAATCTGGTGGAAGTGGACTTCTGGTTCGAAATTTAACATTTTTAGCAAAAAGACTTTCATTCCGGGCATCATTTTGTGTTATTTTTTTCATTATCTATGGTATGGATACAACAAATGTAACAAACGTTGAAAACACAAAATATGGACTTTGTGTCAGCCGGTGCAGACTATGACGTCAACTTCGGTTTGTTGTTTTAGTGGGACCCACCTAAATTATTTTACATTACTTTGGAATTTTCTGTTAAATGTTTTCTTATAGCTACCAACCATCTTTACTTTGTTTTTGTCTTATTTTTGCATGATTATCAACTGGATTTTATTTGTTTACAGATTTTTTCTGAATCATGAAAAAATCTTAAGAGTTACATATATTGCGGCTTTAACCAAAAATTAGAAAACAATGGTTGGATATAAATGTGTGTATTGTTTTTGTATTTCAATTTGCAGTGAATTGGGAATATCATGACACCCACTGCTGTTTTTGTCATATTGAATTGTAACCTAAACTATTCTGTAATATGCTTACTCTTATTCGCGAACATGTAGGGATTTTCTGCTTTTATTCCACCTTTATCTCTGTAGGCCTTGTTGGAGAGAAATTCCAGCACCCTCTGTGTTTCTAGTGGAATAAGAACAGGAACACCTCTTCCAGTCTGAAAAAAGCAAAGCAAAGTTTTACGTGTCAATTCTATAAAATTCACAAAACTTCAATACAATACAATAAACTATTACATTATAATGCTAATTTAGATAACATGTTATTAAATCCACATAACGGATTGTGTGGCTGATTTTGATAGACTTACTTTGCCACGAATCTCCACCAGATCTTGTGTTTTCAGCAATTTTTTCTCAAAATCTGAAAGGGACTGCCGCATAGAAAGGTCCGTTTCATCTAGATCGGCTCTTGACAGGTAGGTATCTATTCTGAAGACATAAAGATACTACACATTAGATAAGGTGTATTTGGTCTATCATTGCTTGCCAGTCTTTACACACTACAAGTTAAAATATCTAATTTGACAACAATCAAAACTCTCAAACCTCTTCTTGATCAAGAATATTTCAGTACTAGTATAATTCTATAAAATTTCTAAGACAAAACATACCCGGTATTCAAGTATTTAAAAAAAAAATCTGTGAGTTGTCTTTTAGTAACAATACCATTTCTGACGTTCATCATGTTTCAATGAAAGCAAGCCAGGTATGCCAGATTACTATGCGATTATCTGGTAAAAATTCAGTATCTGGTAATAAGCTCATACAAGTCCATTACACTTCAGTAGCAATGCTTCTTGTCTTCCAATAATTATAAGCACACTCTCTACTTTGAGTCAAGAGTTTGAGACTTGATCCCCTCCTTGTAGGATATGTTTATCTAATTTGTTAATGATGGTGCAAAGACTCAAACTTTTCACCTCCATCGTGGCTGTTCCAACAATCTTGCATAGATATGTTAACTATTTATAGGATATAAATCACTATCTTTGAGAAAAAACTGAATCATGGCAGTGATGATGTTGGAAAGTTATATAAATATACTATTATTCCAAAATAGTAACAACTATAATTATATAAGAGAGATACGTACAGCAAGCATAATGGTATGTGATCGCCCTTATATATAGTAGCTGATTTTACAGGTAAAAAGGTTTCAAATAAATATTTACATGTACCTCAAGCTCTCTAACTCCCCAGGACGTCGCCGGTTGTACAAAAGCAACCTAGCCTGTGTCAGAATTACTGCCTCTCTGAATATTGCTTCATTAGGTTCAGACAAATCAAGAGTTTTCAGCGCTTCTACCATGTAAGTTGCCAAATGTGCAATGTCTTCTGGATGTGGCAATTCTTTTTCTTTGTTGAAACGTCTTTCTTCAAGTGTGACTCGGGCAGGTTTTGTTACTTTAACACTCCATTCTAGCTGCATCAGACGCAGAAAATCTGTTGCTTCTTGTTTAAGTTTCTCATCACTGGCTTTGATACTGAATCCCAACTTCAAGGAGGCAAGACGGGACAAGTCATATCCTAATTTGATAGCGGAACTAGGATTCTGTAGCTCTTTCTCCTGATTCTCTTTGCAAACATCCAATGTACTCTCAACAATAAGATCAAAGTTTTTGGGTATCAGAACACTGCTCATTGTCGACTCCATTAATTGTAATTTATCCCTGATCAGTAACAATAGTCTCCCAGCAAGACGCAATCGAAAACTTGTGATATTTCTTCTACGCAGGCGGTTTCCTACATTTTGCATGAGCCATATTTCTCCTAGTGCTACTATCAATTTATCGTTTTGTGCACACTCTGTAACATCATCTCTAGTCATTGATGGAAACACCTCCTTCACAATCTTTTTGATGGGTGTGTGGTAAGTTGTCCCTTCAAGACTTTCATCTGTACTATGGTTGCTCCTTTGCTGACTGCTTCTTCAAACTCATGATCACCATTTGGTTTCTGTGTGGAAACTTCATTTGCTACACAGGTATGCTGGTGTTTTGTAATGTTTTCTAAAATAATCCGCTCCTTGCATTTTGGACAAGTACCATATTTTGAACAGTCGAATGCCAGAGGTCGTCTTGCTAGTAGAATTTCTCCCTGTTTCTGCTTCCATACCTTTTCATTGTGCATGTGATTTCCTTTATTTCTTATAACAGTCTGTAATCGATGTAATTGTGCATTCAACACCTTCTTTGTGGCATCCAAGGTTTCTCCTATTTCCTGCTTCATTTTAATGAAAGTCTTTACTTCCTCCTTTATTCTGTGTGCATGTTCAAGATGTGTTTGGATGTTTGTTTTAAGCTTTCCACAGTAGTAGCATGAATGTCGTCTGTCATATGGTCTTCCATGTTTTGTTTCCGCTTTCTTTTCATACTTTTTGATGAACATTTCTGGGAAATTAATGTCATACAAACGGTCTTCTTCTTTAAGCTGACTTTCAGCTGGTGGAATCTTTTCTGATGCTGCTGTTTCATCATGTTCAAATTGAATTATGATGCATCCTTCCTGGTCATCAGTTCTGTTCTTTCTTTGGGTTAGACTGGTGAAGCTGTTTGCCGATACTGGAAAATCTGAAACGTTTTTCCCTGTTTTGCTTTTGCAAATGGAAAATAGATCCATATTTGATTCTTCATCTTCCCTTTTTTCAAGAAAGCTCGAGATATCTGGAACATCATATTCATACACCTCAGAAATTTCACTGTCACTGTCAGGCACATACTTTGGGTCATCGGAATCATAATGACTAGAGACATCATCTGTAAGTTCAGTTATGTTCCATAAAGGTTCATAGATGTAGTCTGAGGCTTGATTGATGCCCACTGTAGATTCAGCTAAAGGTTCAAATGCAAGTACAGTGATGTCCTCTGTGGGTTCAATTGCAAGTTCAGTGATGTCCTCTGTGGATTCAGCTGTTGCTTCAGTGGAGTCCTTTGTGGATTCCGTTGTTGGTTCAGTGGCGTCCTTAGTGGGTTCAACTGTAAGTTCAGTGACGTCCTTTGTCGGTTCTGCTGTAGGTATAGCGACGTCCTCTTTGGGTTCAGTTATGTTCTCTGTGGGTTCATCTGTTGGTTCAGTGAAATCCTCTGTGTGTTCATCTGCTGGTTCAGTGATGTTCTCTGTGGGTTCAACTGTAGGTTCAGTGGCGTCCCTTGTGGCTTCAGTGATGTCCTCTGTGGTTTCATCTGTTGGTTCAGTGAAATCCTCTGTGTGTTCATCTGCTGGTTCAGTGATGTTCTCTGTGGGTTCAGCTGTAGGTTCAGTGGCATCCGTTGTGGGTTCATCTGTTGGTTCAGTGATGTCCTCTGTGGGTTCTGCTGTTGGTTCAGTGATGTCCTCTGTGGGTTCTGCTGTAGGTTCAGTGACGTCCTTTGTTGGTTCTGCTGTTGGTTCAGTGGCGTCCTTTACGGGTTCAGCTGTAGGTTCAGTGACGTCCTTTGTTGGTTCTGCTGTTGGTTCAGTGGCGTCCTTTACGGGTTCAGCTGTAGGTTCAGTGACGTCCTCTGTGGGTTCATCTGTTGGTTCAGCCATGTCCTCTGTGGGTTCATCGATGTTCTCTGTGGGTTCAGCTGTAGGTTCAGTGACATCCTTTGTTGGTTCAGTGGCGTCCTTTACGGGTTCAGCTGTAGGTTCAGTGACGTCCTCTGTGGGTTCATTTGTTGGTTCAGCCATGTCCTCTGTGGGTTCATCGATGTTCTCTGTGGGTTCAACTGTAGGTTCAGCTAAAGATACACCACTAGCATGGTGGCAAAGGCACTTTTGGATATCATCTTTGTACTTTTTTAAAAGCTCTGTTCTTTTCGTCTTTGTTAATTTGCCTGAAAAAAAAAATGATTTGAAATAATCATCAAACAAGAGTAAAATGGGGCACCTGGGAATTATGCAAGTTACAAGATATCTATTCAAAAACATCGTGGTTTCTTCTCAAGCTTTATGGATATTTCTAACAGCATCTCTATCTGAAGATTTTTAGAAACTTTAACCAATGTTAAATGATGACTATGTTGCAACATATAATACATCTGTAGCTCATTTTACATGAACAAAACATCTCATATTTAACAAATTTACCCAGGCACTTGTGCGATATAAAGCCTACTGATTGCTTATTCTGGGGCATTCACAGCCAAAAAAACAACATGTTAGTTTCAAGTAAAAAAATCATAATACATTCCATGGCAAATATTTCTTTCAGTTGAAATGTCTAGAGATGTTGCGTACAAATGTGGTATTAGGGTTCTTTTGTAATAAGATTCTAAGCACCAACAATGCGAAGCGCGGATTAACACAATGTATTGCATATATAATATAGCAAACAAACACTGTGCTACACAAGCTCATGTGAATTATCACGATTGGTATTTTCTTTTTCTTTCAAATTCATTAATTAATAATGCTTTACACAGTTTCATATGAATTTCTTAAAATCTGTGTGATGATTCCTTTTACATGAAAATATTTGGTCAGTGTATAGATTATATCTGAACTATACAGTTTAATAATTTTAAACAATAACAAAATGGAAAAAAATGTTCCGAGCAATCACAATACAATTTCCAAAAATATAATACTAACCATTAAACAACCCATACAATACTGATATTAGATAGCTGACGATTTAAATCCATAAATATTGATTATTTGCCAACCTAAATTGTTAAAACATGCATGCAATGATCTGTAGAGCTATTCATGTATATGACCAATTATATACAGTGTCTTTTATATTGTGGAGTTGTTGTTATACTTGCTATACATTATTATTTCCTGCCAGTACATTTGCAAAATTAAAATGAGGCATCATGGTACAAAGGCTGAAATAAGAATTTTTGAAATGCTTGAAAATTAATAGAGTAAAATAAGTAACTTTCCAACCATTTTACATGTTATCAGTTTCTACCACAATTGAATTGTTAATTCTTCATATATAAGCCCTGCATTTGACATTGTTTTTATTATTTTTTTACCACACACGAATTTTGGGTTCATAATAATAAATATTTTTTGGAAGATTCTTCTATATTTTTTTTTAATTGAAATCCAGCTATATTCATTACAATATTAAATATTAAGACAGATATATTTGTTTTGTCAAATTTCTGTGCATGACTCAAACATAACAAAAACAAAAGGTAAAAAAAAAAAAAACATTCGCCACACAGCATCCTCCGCCATTACACCGTTTCTACGTGCGCTGCGTGTTTATCAACCTTTTTCGACTATTTATTCATCTATTTATACACATCTGAACAACAGATGTTTTAATAATATTTATAACTAATAGGCTTTCGGCGAACGATTATCAACCGAAGGGATCATTAACACAAACACAACGATATCGCTCGTTGATTGTTTACACTGTGTGTGTTATAATGTTTCATGCTGTATGTATGTGATCGTTTTGTTATTTATTTACTTGTGTCTTGAGAAAGGGGCAGACTGCCTTGTGTCTGTATTGTAAACTAGACTATTTATCTATTTTTTTTACAATACACATCCAGCGAAATTCTGTTTGCTCAGATCCAGTACCCATGTTGGACCATACCGTCACAATTACTTACTAGACCCTATATATATGATATATACATACAGTGGTCTGAGATTGAGAGTATGCTGCACAGTAGGAAAAAAACAACTGTATTTTCAACATTTAAGGGATATTCTGCACAAGTTCAATAGATTTCTGGTTCTTCTGTACCTTTTAAGAATCTGGTTTTTTTTGTAAAAAAAAACAAAAACAAAAAACTTTTAAAACTATCATCAGCATCAAAATATCTCTTCTTATTGCTTTATCAGAAATGAAATAAAGCTGTCTAAATATAGAGTATAGAAAAATCCAGAGCTAAAAGCTCACTGGATCATGTACTTTATGCAAGTGGTGGGTAAATACAAATGTTGATATAAGCTGTTCACTTAATTTCTGCTGGGTCTGCAATTTCTTTGCTTAGGTATCAAATTTTAAAATGTACACAATCATTTCACAAGTTTCAGATCTTAGCACAAGGTATGACGCAATCTTGGTCACATTTTTAAGTCAATCTATAGGTCTATAAACAAATTTCCACAAATAAAATAGTATGTTTTTTTAATATATCGTAAATTGAGATGTATGATTTGATTGATTTCCAGAAGAAAATTTGATGCTTTTAAGCAATTATCATAAAAGCATAAAATGGAATCCCAACTAGTGCAGAATATCATTTTAACAGGAAGGTTTATAACTCAAATGCAACATTAAAACAACAGAACAACAACTATTTAACAAATCAGTATGTATATTTACTTATGCTGGATGATATCAGGGGAGAATTCATGTCGAATTCTTTAAGTCCTGAAACTGATCTTGTAACTCTGTATTAAAGAATGGCAAAGTAATTATTGATTATTTTCTTATGTTAATCTCATGCAACCATACTAATTAATTTCATAAGTGTAACAATACCAACACTACATAGCATCCATTCATGCATATATATATATATATGATAAATTTTGTTCAACTTTTTGATACATTCCAATTGTACATGATTAAGCACGATATATACATACGTTTCAAGTTCATCCCAAAAGCCAATGATCAGTTGACTGCCGCCTTCAGAATCAATATATCCCGGCCACCATATTCCCATGTCCATAGCACAAAGAACCTGATCTCCTGGTGGTCAAAGAAACACAGAGAATTAATTTACAAATAATTTGCATGAATTAACAACAGCCAGATACAGAATTTCAACAATGCCACACTATTTCAAAACAAACTAACTTATTTAATTGTTTCAGTATCTTAAAATAGAGTTGCACAACTTCCTTGTTAGGTTACACTTCAACATTTTCAAAATCTGTTCAGAATGTCAATGAATGAAGAATATGTGTTTGCTAGTCTAGGCTTACTGCCCTGTAAACACTCCGGGCCATTTTGAGGTTTCTTGTGGCTAATTGCTCCAAGACCACAATGACAGCACTGATTGCTATTAGCAATGCTAGGCATGTCCATATTTCTATAAATGTTCGCCAAACTAGTGTTCCAAATCACGCGTGTTTAATTGGTGAGTTGAAATTGAAGGAATGACCACAATGTGAGATTTCTTTTGCAAGAGAATAACTAATATAGGTCAGTAATGATTTGTATGGACTATGATAGGTAAATAACTTGAAACAGTATGAATATTTGTGACCATTTGTACACAAAATAGAACGGTTATACTTAAAAGAATAAAATTCACATCATGTGTGTGCTTAAATTTTTCAACTTAGTCCATCAATTCATCAAAAGACCCTTTTCCTGAATAAAAAAAAGAAAATGTTAAAATTTAAAGTGTCTGATATGCATATATATATAAAAGGATGTCTGAATCTATTCTTATTCTCTTAACTACCAGTTTGTTTTGGTCTTATTTTTGTTTCATTACCAATTTAAAACTGCTGAAGGTTATAGAAATTCCTTAATAAGAATCACCTTGCATTTTAACAGTTTGACATACAAAGATTGTGAGCTCAGCAGAATTTTCAATATATATATGGTGTTGTGTCACATGATCAATGTTAATTATAAAGGGACATTGTTTAAAGCAGTATTGTATCAAGCACAGATGAAGGAACTTCTATGCACACTATCTAATTATTGCATGTTTAATAAAGTGCTAAAACCTTTTTTGTAGATCTTCCTCATTTTGCTGGTTCTGATATCGACTGCACCTGGAAAAAAAGGGCAAATTACATGATATTATTAAAATGAGAATTGATATATATAAATTATATTCAACTTGCAAACCTTTTCACAAATCATAGTGAAGTCATGTGTAAATTGATTATTCAAACATAAATTCAGTGTGTATTACTAATCACTTGCCTGATGGTACAATGGTATTACTATCATGTAAATCTGTACAGTATTTTAAAACATCTTCCAAATCTTCTGCAAATACAAATTTTAGTCCTCTCTGTATTGTCATGTTGTTGAAGCAGTCTTCCACAACAATTGAACAGTTGTGATTATTATATGACATATTCCATATAAAAGTGTACCACTTTCATTTTTTTTTCCTTTTTATATATTCTTTCAATGTGTAACACAACGCATTTCTGTAAGTATCTTTTATGTCAAAATGTTTTCGTTTCTACCAAGAAAAACAATTTTGAAACTTAAAAATATAAAAATAAAGATTTTATTTGATAAACAAAATCAAATAATCGCCATATTTGACGGATATGAACTCCCGTCCACTAGATCTAGAGGGTCTTTAATTCCGACTATCAGAAAAGTTATTTCACCCGGGCAAACAATAATTATCGCCCATTAAAAAAAAATAGATGAAGTCCAGTTTCATACATGTGTAAGTAATCATGTCCTTAGATCGTTAAAAATCAAAAGAAATGAGTTTTTCCAGACAACGGAATATTTTCAGAAAATTCCGTCAAGAATCCCAACGTTCGCAATCTGCCTCTGCAAGAGGTAGCATTCCATATACAGCACGGTATTTCGAAATTCATTCGCTCTTCATATGAATATGTTCATCAATAATCATCAATAACTAAAATTAAATGAAAAGTTAAAAGATATCCCTGCATCAAAGCCATGCGAACGTCATTTCTGTCAACAACTATCATGTAATGTCACTGACGTTCGCAATCGTACCGTGGGTCACTATGGTTTATCTCCCTTCGTGTACATCAAAATCTCGCTCGTGTCACTTCCTTTCAAAGATGGCGGGGGAGGATGGAGGTCCTGAGACCAACAAGCGTAAGTTTAGAGGTTTTCATTATTTTCTGTCAAACTTCATTACGTTCGCAATCGATGACGTTCGCACACAGAATCTCCGAAAAACACCCTTCCCGATGAATTAACTTTGTGAGATTTTGAAAAATGTTTATGGGTGATAGAACGTCGTTAATGAGTGGTTTACCCAGCAACTAAGATGTGGTTTGACGATGTTATGACCTTGTGGGTTTGCGAACGTAAGTCTTTGACGGACTTTTTAGATGCGAACGTAAAAAAATGACGGATTTTCAGATGCGAACGTGAAGACTTGACGGATTCCCTGCTTGCGAACGTAATAAAGTGACGGATTTGATTTACATGTTGGGCATGTACTTTCCCAAAATCGAAATAGGAAGTTTTATATAATATAGGTAAATCGAAAGTAGAATAAATATGTCAATCGAAGTATCCAAACACTTAAAAAAATGTGTAATTATTAAATTTGCTATTGTAATGTTGGATATTTTATTTGTATGATATTATCACAGACCTCAAAAATATTTTGGTGTCAGAAATTTACAATCTGATGCCAATTAAAGTCAAAATTAATTGAACCATGTAACATACTTTCTGCTTTTTATTTAATTTAGCACGAACATAGCATTATAAATGCATAATAATTTAATAAACAATATTTGATTTTGTCAATTGTATGAATGGTTTCATTATTGACCATCCATATCAGTGCTCCAGGCTGTGGCCACATAATTTACGTATTAAGTTTAGTCAAATATTAAAACTTTACATTATAGATCTGTACTCATCAACCGAAGAAAAACCAATGTTTACCTGTCATGTTTTAAAATTATGAGTACAATGTCTCACAATGAAATCTTATCTTATATGATTGCACTGGTATAGCAGTGTAATAAAGAGATCACATATAATATTGCTTACACTTCAATCATGACGCTACGATGCAACAACAATGCTATGACATCACGCTAACAATGGTGGAACAACAATGGTATGACATCACATCAGCAATGGATTCTAGACTAGGAAAGGAGGGATGGCGTGGGTGGGGGAGTGTATTTACCCTAATAATTGTTTTCCCTTAATCATGCATTTTAGGTTATATCTGGAGCACTGTGTTTGATATACATGTACATTGTATATATACAAATCCTTAAATAAACTATTTAATGCTTGCCATAATCCATCCTACACAAAATATTTTATTGGCGATTTCAATTATTTTTTAATTCAATTTTTATAAAACAAAACACACATATGCATGTTCAATCAGATATTAAAGGAAAATATGTTTCTACATTTGTGATTAAGCTGTACAAAATGCACATGGTGCAGGCTTATTGGTGATGTTTTTGTGATTTTAAGGCTTTTATAGTTGAGGACAAAAAAAATAAGTTTTACCTGCCTACATCTGTACCCAACTTAACAATTAAGAGTAGGAAAATTGCAAAAAAAAACAAAATAATATTTTAATTTGGACCCAACTTTATTTCCCTCGGCTATATCCCAAACAATACTATTGCATCATGTATATTGTGTCTTTCAGAGCGCCATAAAACAAATACATACCGGCAAAACTTAAAAGAGACTGACCCAGAGAAATATAGGGAATATCTCGATAAGCAGAAGAAAAGAGCAAAAGAGAATCGGGATGAATTGAAAAAAGAATTAAAGAAGAAAAATCCAAATCAGGATGCAATCGCAACAAAGGAACACACATCCTTTCTCTGCAGAGAAAAAGGCAAAAGAACTATGAAAACAAAAAAAGAGAGAATGGAACATTACATACCAAAAAAACACTAAAGCAAACAGATGCAGTTCAAACCAGGGCAAAAAATCAACAAAGGAGAGACTACAATCGACAGAAAAAACGTGAAGAACGGGAAAATATGAGTTATCAGAAAAAGGAGTCGGTAAAAAGGAAAGATAGGGAGAGGAAAAGCAAAGCACAAACTTCAAAAAAGAAAAAGGCTACAGTGACAGGCAACTATGATAAAGAACCTTTCAGAACCAAAAAGACGGAATGGAATGTGACATCTACTGTGAGGAAAGCTTTCCCGAAGTCCCCCAACAAATTTGCAACAGTACTCAGAAATATAATCAACAAATCAAGCCCACAAAAAAGAAAAGAAATACAAAGAACTATCAATAATGACAAAATGCATGTGCCAGAAAGCAATTTAGAAACCATGAAGAAAACAACAGCAGGAAAAAAGGCTATTAAACTCCTGGCAAGGTCCATCGTAAATAAAAGCAAAAGAGCAATATCTGCAAATCTGAAAATTGATAGGAGAAGCCTGTCCAAAATAAAAATGAAAAAGAAAAGAAAATCAGAAGACGTGAATGGTTTCATTAGAGGCTTCTACAAAAGAGAAGATATATGCCACCAAAGATGGGCCAGGGTATCTGATGCATATATCTATCCAAGAAGCGCATGCAAAATTTAATCTGGAATCCAAAATCAAAGTGGGACTTGGAAGATTTGCGGCAAAGCGTCCAAGAAACGTGCGCAAACTGTCAGAAAAGTATAGAGAGTATTGCTGTTGTGTTTATTGCATGAACATTAAACACAAATTGCTTACGTTGAATAGATGTTGTCCACAAAAGAAGGTGACATCAGAAGAAAACCTGCTAAAAATCTGACAGTGAACATTTTTTCAAGCTGGAATGTGTACAAAAGCAATGCTCGAACTGCAAAGATTTTGGGAAAACATTAACCACTTACTACAAAAATATCCCAGATGACAAGACTCTATCATGGGCTAGATGGGAATATGACACCAACAAAGACAATGGAACCTGTAAGAGAATCCTTGCCACAAAGACGGGACCGAAAAGCCTCCTTATGCAGGAATTTATTAAAGATGTTGTGCAGCCATCATTAGGAACAACCTTCATTTCACACATGCATACTGCCAGATGGCAAGCACACCAATTTTCGGTCATTAAAGAAAACCTGCCAGAAAACACCATCCTCCAGATAGTAGACTTCGCTAAAAACCGTGAAGTAAAATACCAAAATGAGATAAAAGCAGTCTTTTTCCAAGTTGAACAAATCACGATGCATCCTGTCGTTTCATACTACAGGTCAGACCTAGGTATCGTCCGAGAAGCTGACATCATCATATCAAATGATCTAAACCATGATTACCATGCAGTAGACCAATTCCAGAAGGTTGTCAATGAAGATTTGTATGAAAGGGTGGGAAAACCAGACAGACTTGTCCTGTATAGTGACGGCTGCAGTGCCCAATATAAGTCAAGAGGTCCCTTTGGAGTGTTGGCAGAGATGGACATGAAGGTCAATAGAAATTTCTTTGGCTCGGAGCATGGCAAAGGGGATTGTGATGCAGAGATTGGCGTTGTTAACAGGGCCTTGGACAGAGCCATCACTGGAAAAAGTATTGTCATCAACAATGCACAGGATATGTACCAATACTGCCATGAACACCTGGAAAGTGACGAGAGTCTGTCAAAGAGGAAGTTTTTCTTTGTATCGAAGACAGAAATTAAAAGATCAAAAGAAAATGAGGCAAAAACGTTGAAGGGGACACGAAAGTTACATCAAATTATCAACAGCCCAGGGAATTTATCGACTCTTCTTGTTCGAAATCACAGCTGCTTTTGTCAGAATTGCCTTGTGGGAAAACAAACAACAAAATGCCCTAACGACAAATTTGTTGCTCCATTTAAAGAAATAACTTTGGAAAGATCAAACACAAGCAAAATTAATACAAGAAAGAGGACCACTAAAATCCAAAAGAATAGCAAAACCAATGAGAGAGAGGTTGAAAGTTCTTCCCGAAAGTTCAACGTGCTTCATGTGCAAGCACCAGTTTGCAAACAAAAACAATGACAGAATATTACTTTTTATTTCATATTTGTATCTGTATTTTTCTGTCAATGTATTTTATTTTTCATGTTACTTTCATTTCAAATATATTTATGTTTTGGTTCCCATTGTTTATTTAATACCATTAACCACATTACTTTTTTGCTTATGATATGATAAATAATTCAAGGTTTAATTGAATTCAAATCGTATTACTTAGTCGATATCTGTAATACAATAATGGATATTCACTATTAATAAATCTTGAAAAATGATCCCCCACACATGTTGCATCTTTCATTGAATTCATGTGAAAATGTATCTATCGTAAATTGTAGCTCTTCATACAAGGCAGATTCAGGCCAATGAAGCCACATTCTTCGATTACTTTTCACTTTTCCAAAACATCAATGCCTCAAACATGGCATATTCCCCAGCGATTGCAAGGTGCCACTCCACAGGCCGTTGATGATTTAAAAGTTCAGAAAATCTCAAACTTAAAACAAAAAGAACAAATGGTGTCAAGTCTTAATTTTCTTGTCCAAGAATATTGTTACAAATTTAACTATGCAGCTTCAATCAACAAATGTTCAGCTGAAAACTTTATTACCAGCTAACATAGATGATCTTGTAACAGTCGACACTGTAGTTAAAGGGTTAGTTTTGTCATATCAACAAATGAAATCTCCAGACAGCACAAATACCAATCACCCAGATTATCCAACGTATCCGGACTATAAAATACCAGACAGTACTAGGAATTTCGAGGTAGTGTTACAAATGGGGGAGCAGAATGTTTATGATGGATTGAAAATTACAACATCAGAGAGTATTGATTAAAAACACCTTGGAGCAATAAAAAAAATCCCTACTGGAAAAATGCACGCCAAAACCGCATAACATCATCTGTTTTCAAATGTGTTTGCTCTAGGAAAAAAGATCACAACAACCTGGCTGATAACCTCATTAAAAGTAATAAAGTGTAAACAGCTGACATGTAATTCGGAATCGAACATGAGCAAGGAGCTGCTGATTTCTATGGCACCATTACCGGAAACAATATATACCATGCCGTCTTAGTGATTAATCCTTCCTGTCTTTTCAAGCATGGACTTTTAGGAAATAAAATGTCCAAACGCAGATTCTATAACAGATCTAAATTAAAATCTACTTATCTTTGGTAGATGCTACTGGTAAAGACAAACTGAAAACCACGCATGACTACTTCCATCAAATTATGGGCCAAATTGGCCTCACATGTGTACAGTGGTGGGATTTGTTTGTAATTTATAGAAATGGTTTGGTTTGATTTTATTTGTTTAACGTCCTATTAACAGCTAAAGTCGTTTAAGGACGGCCTCCCGTGCGTGCGACATGCATGCCTGTGGTGAGTGCGTATGTGTTTTGGAAGGCTGCGGTATGTTCGTGTTAAGTCTCCTTGTGATAGGCTGGATCTTTTGCCGATTTATAGTGCTACCTCACTGAAGCATACTGCGGAGGACACCCAGCAGGACACCCCACCCGGTAACATTAAACTGACAACGGGCCAACCAGTCGTCCCACTCCCAAAATGCTGAGCACTAAGCAGGAGTAGCAACGAGAGATATGAAGTCACTATGGGGGATTTTTCTCTCCCAGAATGCTTCATTCAAGATGGCTGCCTCCATGGGCAGCCATCTTGAATGAAGCATTCTGGAAGAGAAAAATCCCCCATAGATAACTTTCAATTCTCTCCCCTGTATCTTGGTTTTCAAATACAGAAGTGACATACCTTTCTTTTAACAGTATTTTCTTGAGATTTTACCTTTTTAGGTTCTTTTGGACATCTTCTTCTTTCAATATCTGTTGTTGATGATTCATAGCTAGCCGGGTTGAATTTCACGACGTTATTGACTTTCGGCATGCTAGTATAGTATGTAAATGGCTAGTCGGGTTGGATTTCACGACGTTATTGAATTTCGGCATGCTAGTATAGTATGTAAATGGCTAGCCGGGTTGGATTTCATGACGTTGTTGACCTTCATGCTAACGTGCTGTTTTAACGTGCTGATTTGGTGTTTTAGCATGCTAACGTGCTGTTTTAACGTGTTGATTTGGTGTTTTAGCATGCTAACGTGTTGATTTGGTGTTTTAGCATGCTAACGTGTTGTTTTAACGTGTTGATTTGGTGTTTTAGCATGCTAACGTGTTGTTTTAACGTGTTGATTTGGTGTTTTAGCATGGTAACGTGTTGTTTTAACGTGTTGATTTGGTGTTTTAGCATGGTAACGTGTTGTTTTAACGTGTTGATTTGGTGTTTTAGCATGCTAACGTGCTGTTTTAACGTGTTGATTTGGTGTTTTAGCATGCTAACGTGTTGTTTTAACGTGTTGATTTGGTGTTTTAGCATGTTAGTTTGACACTTTTTAGCTTTTAATGTGTAAAAAGTTTGAAAATATGTAAAAAATGACTAAAATATGCAAAAAAATGAACAAATAGTAAGAATATATGGTGAAACTTGCAAATTTTGTGTTGAAAAAAATTAAGCAAGAAATCTGCAAAAAATGGTTAAGAATTCTGCAAAAAATGACATACGATCCTGGGGCAGGGCTTGGTAAGGTTGTGTATATTTGGCGTGTCCCTGATGAACGATCTCCAGAGGATTTTGAAGTGTTCTATGATCAATTGGAAAAGGAGGTGAATACAAGAGCTGTAGGTGATCGTCGTCACGGGAGTGTACAACATTTCAGTAAACACATTTCAGTGAGAGACTTCGTTGAAAAAACTGCCAAAAACTACCCTCAAAGTACGCCTATTCCATCAGAAAGTTCCCTACTTTTTACTTTTGTTCCTAAAAATGCATACACAAATACAGCGAAACTTTACAAAGGTAGAGTCAATCTTCAACATAAAGTACAATCAAGACAACTTCGAAGTTCTCACATAGATAAACATTATTGTGTGCCTATCTTTATGTATCTGAGGAACTATGCAATTCAGAACAGAGAACAAACTGAGTTGCCCTGCAGGTAGGGCGTCAGAATTGTACCTACTGCTCCCATTACATGATCGTAAGAGGCGACTAAATTTGGGATCTTATCTTTTCTCTTCTTAACAACTTTCTTCTTCCTGTCTCCCTTGACAATGCCTCACTTTTGGCCTTTAGTTGAGCGTTCACCGCTGTGAGGAAGGCTTTGGATTCTATCCCCTGGCCGAGACATACCAGAGTCTTTAAAAATGGTAGTTGCTACTCCTGCTTACCGCTCAGCATATTTCGGGTGGGACGACTGGTTCGCCCATTGTCAGTATAATGAGACCAGATGGGTATCTTGCTGGGTGTCTTCGGCAGTTACTTCAGTGAGGTAGCACTATAAATCGGCAAAAGTTCCGGCCTATCACAAGGAGACCGGGACACTCGCCACGCCCATGCATATTGCACGCACGGGAGTCTATCCTAAAATGACCTTAGCTGTCGATAGGACGTTACACAAATTAAATCAAACCAAACAATGGGTTCAATAAATTTATAACACAAAGCCGTACTCCCATGCGTTAATGACGCGTATACTTTTGGTTATTCTGAAACACTAAACACTGAAACAGTAAGAAAATGTGACAAGCAATACTGTGAATACTTAAGTTACAAATAGCGTTCGCCGCTGTGAGGAAGGCTTTGGGTTCTGTCCCCTAGCCGAGACAAACCAGAGTCTTTAAAAATGGTAGTTGCTGCTCCTGCTTAGCGCTCAGCATGTTAGGAGTGGGACGACTGGTTCGCTCGTTGTCAGTATAATGTGACCGGATGGGGTGTGCTGCTTGGTGTCTTCGGCAGTATGCTTCAGTGAGGTAGCACTATAAATCGGCAAAAGTTCCGGCCTATCACAAGGAAACTTAACATGAACATACCGCAGCCTCCCAAACACACATATGCACTCGCCGCACGCACGGGAGGCCGTCCTTAAATGACCTTAGCTGTTAATAGGACGTTAAACAAAATAAACCAAACCAAACCAAACCAAACAGAGACCTTAAGCTGACATCATGAGAGAAATCGAATTAGAATTGTAATGAATTACATTCTGTACCTATACTTGGTTTAGCTTGGTTTGAGGTAGCACTATACATCGGCAAAAGTTCCGGCCTATCACAAGGAGACTTAACACGAACATACCACAGCCTCCCAAAACACACATACCCACTCACCACACGCATGCATGTCGCACGCACGGGAGGCCGTCCTTAAATGACATTAGCTGTTAATAGGACGTTAAACAAAATAAACCAAACCAAACCGAACCAATAATTCTTTGATTTTTTGAAGATTTTTCACATATTAAATAGACATGATGAATGACAAAGGTAAAAAAAAACCATACACACACATACTCTCACACTTACATGCTGTGATCATCATCATCATCATCATCATGCATCATCATCATTATAGTCATCGTGCATCATCAACACATATCATCATCATAATCATCCTTATCAGCATCATCGTAATCATCATGCATAATCATTTTCATATTCACCATTATCATCATACATCATTACATATCATCATCAGCATCAGTACCATATCGTACAAGATATGCATTTATCATTATCATCCTCAACATCATAATCATCCTCCTTATGCACATGCTTCTTTTACTTTCACACAGCTCACTCATGTACATTCACACACATATAGCAGACTGACTTCACAACAAACCAACAAACACACACAGATACACAAGCATATCCTCACACACAAAGACACATATGAACAAATTACACATACAACCATTACACATCCTATCAAGGAGAGAGAGCGACTGGGAGATTACATTCCTTGTTTATTGATATAAGTAGAATTTTTTAGATGAAATAAATCTGAAATTGAATAAGGTGTTGTCAAGGCCGTTGGGGAAAAGAATAGTTAGTATATTATAATTCTATAATGGGCATCCATTTTTTCCAATTTGTCTCAAATTTTGCTTTCATAAGACTAGTTTTACAAGATATTATATATTTTTGTACATGGTAATAATCCTTAATCGTATTAAGGGGAACGTTTAAATTAAGAGATTTGTGAAGACATCTCGACTTATAGACATAATGTTTAATAAGTATTAATATTTCATTATCTACAACATTAGCATTATAATGAACAATACCAAATAAATATGTTTCCTTGTTTATCCAGAGGGGAATCAAAAGAATATCCAGAAGAGATTCAAATCCCTAACAAAGCCTGTACCTCTATACACTCCCATAAACAGTGAGCAATTGTCTCCCTTTCCATATTACACAGTGTACATAAAGGACTAGGAATTAGATTGATATTGAAAAGAAAACTATTTGTTACCAGAATGTGGTGAATAACCCTCACTTGGAACCATTGAAGCTTAGATTTTTTTGTAATATTAAAAGGAATTCTTAGTATATTTTTCCACTTCTGATCATCAAAGTCAAAAACATCACTCCATTTCCGAATACCAGTAGGGGTTGAAGCTGGTTTAATAATATTGCTATAGAAATCTTTAGACCCCTTTTTACTTTTCAAGAAAATTTCAAGTAGAAGAGGTATGAAAGGATGAGATAGTCCTAATGGATGGAAGTCATGTTTCTGCAAGAAACGCTTGACAGCTGTGATTAAGCCAAAATATTGTACATAGTTGGTATTAATTGGAAATTTATGAAGAAACTCATCAAAAGAGAAAAATGTCAAATTATCAGAACTTTTAACGAGGTCATTTATAGTATGTAGACCAGCATTTAACCATATTGGATAAAAGATATAGTTATTTCCAACTTGAATGTCATTATTATACCATAAAGGAGTTTTTAAAATTGACTCGGACTTACTTTGCTGCATAGAAAAGGACTTTTTTAATCTAACCCAACTTTTAAATACATCTTTCCAGAACTTATTATTACAGTTCATGCTACATGATTGCACATACTCCCTTCCATAATGAACCAAGTTCTTTACCTCTACAATAGAATTCAAAAGAACTTTCCATTTTCCTGATGATTGAGTGATTCTTCTAATCAATCCAAGCCTAAGGGAGTCGATAAAAGCACATACATCTATCATTTTTAACCCCCATCTATGTAGCTTTGAAATATCACATCCTTTTTACTTTACCATTCCAGAGAAATTCAAAGAGTATTGAATTTAACTTGGCTAGAATTTTATCTGGAGGATTTGGAAGAGTTATAAATAATTGAACTGGGAAATTAATAGTGATTTTATTATACTAATTCTACCAATAGGAGTAAGACTCCTTCTTTGCCACATATTAATAAGTGATTTCAGTTTAACTATTTTTTTGTCAAAATTCATTCTAGGAATCTCGCTTAAGTTGACCGAAAATTCAATACCCAAAAAAGTAAACTTATTATTACCCCAAATTAAGTTCATTTCTGGAAGGCAAGACTCATCACTATATTTTTTACTGCCTATCCAAATAACATGTGTTTTACTTGTGTTAATATGTAAACCAGATATTCTAGCAAAAGAGGTTAATTCAGTAATAGATTCTCAAAGGAGTTATCGGAGCCATCAAGTATAAGACTAGTGTCGTCTGCATATTGTATATTAAGAATAGATATTAGTCTTTGAAGTTAAAAGTGCATATGTACTTTTATCGGAAGTTTGTTGCTAACGTTACATGTAACGTGACGATACCCAAATTGGAACACTTTTTATAGAAAATCGTATAAAAAATATTACCGCGTGTTTGAATGAAGCATTTTTTCTAGATATTTCACAAATAGGAACCTTGACCTTCCGTTTCATGTTTTGGCCATACGTCAGCAGCGCGTGTATCTATAAATAGACCGCAGCGTGTTGAGTCAGTTTCAGCAAGGCGTTTCAACAGGTGGGAGTACCCAAAATGGAACACTCCGACATTTCGGTGTATATTTGCCGAAAAACCGATGCGAGTTCAACAGAAGGTAAGTATTCATGAAATACATGGTATGATAACGATTTTGTATTTTTTTCATGTTTATTACTCGGATATTTATATCCATATTTCCAAAATGAATTCACCATCAAAATACGTCTAATCCAAGATGGCGGCATCCATAGTAGTGCGTTCGGGCCGTTTCAGTGGTGTAAAATATGAAACCTTCCATGTGCCGTTTACACACAAGTGCTATTATCGAGAAACAATATGAACAATAATATGATAAATTCATTACTTTTAATAGACACATAAAATCTTAAAATACACTTCACATGAAATTTCCTGTCACTTATCAGCAGTACACGATGCATTACACACTCTGTTAAGACAAACATTCCATATATATACAGTCAATGAAACACTCACATCAGCACACACAGTCACACATGCCAATTCTAACTTTAGATTACTAGACAACACTAAAAAAATCCACTCGCCGTCTCACTCTCATTTGAACAAGTTTGCAAAACGTTCCATTGCTTAAAAAAAATTAAGAAAGAATTTATCGGTTTACATTAACTCCCATCAAACCACACACGCACTGTTATTAAACCATAAAAAAAAACCGATAAATTTGTATCATAATATATGATATCAATAATTTATATTTAATATGTGATGTATCAATATTGTCATTTTAAACTTACATTTACAACTTTGTCAGCAACAGTTACATGTTTAACAGAAAGTTATATTTTTTTTAGCATGTTCCACAGTACCATTTGACTCCTGCAGCAGCGTTGGATTGCATGCATCTGTGGACCGGTGGTGGAAGGCATGCCTGGTGAAAAGATTTGCAACAATCAAGATTTTCACATGTTGCCCAATATAGCAGTTGATCTTGATCACTGACATCCATAACATGTTCCATGCAAACTTGACATATCATCACAGAGTCACTGGAATGGTTTGTTGGAAGATAATTTTCCTTCTCCTGAACTTCCTTACATAAATGGCAATGCCATTCAGATTGTTGGAGGATGCTGAGGTCAACATCAGCATGCTGAAGGGTGGGTAGACAATCTCTGTGTAACCATTTGGCACATTCATAGTTGTCGCACCCAACCCACAGTATGCCATGTTCCTCATCATCCTCGAACCCTCTCAACTGGCAAATACAACAAGTGAATTCCTCAGCAGCGAGGTCGTGGTTGCTTTGAGGAGGTATAGGCTTGGACAAAGTCTAAAATTGTAAAATGAATAATTTGTGAGAATTATAATTACATTAGTTATTAACGCGCATACAAACTAACTTAAAACAATACAGAAAATAACCTTTAATATTGATTTGTATTGTTATATGGATTATACTTCGGTCTTCTTTTCCGAGGAGGTTTGATAGTTGGCAGGGGCTCATCATTTTCCTCATTTTCATTGCTATTAGTCTGTAAAATAAATTTTGGTAATAATTAAAGTTGATCTTAAAATTAAAAGCAGGAGAAAAAAAATCTATTGAATGATTTTTGATATAAATACTTGTTTGAATTTAGAACATGATATTTTTTTTTAACATTAAGAAAAAGCATAATTACTGGTAAACAAATATTTTTTTACATATAACTGGCCCATTCTGCCATGTCATGCTCATGAGATTATTGACCTTGTTTAATAAATTCCATATGACATAGCCACTCATGCAAGATCATGTATATATACATTAGCCTTACCGATGGAGATTGTGTGTTGTCTTTACTTGGTTTTTTCCGGGTTTTTTTTGTTGCTCTTTCTCGGCGAGTTGCTTGTAGATTTCATCAACTTTGTATAAATATGAAGTTAACATTTTTTCCAATATGACAATAAAAAAATAGTAAAATACTGTCATATCTTCTTAAGCAAGTAAATGAACAAATATTATATACAGTTAATGGTTGAATAACATTATTTTGATGTTCATAGGTTTTATTAAACACATATTTTATCATGAATTATCTAAGGAATTTAACCTGTTATCACTCTTGACTTTGTTACTATCCTTGTTTTCTTTTTTTTGGCAGGTTCAGCAATTGGGACCAAGATGCTGGCAAGGTCAGAGGGAATAAGACCTCCAGTGACGAGAGGATGACCATGCACAAATTGACCACAGGCCTCGCATAATGGGTCGACCGGATCTGCATTTCCACAGTTGTCTCCTCCTTGACCGGGTACCTATTTATAGGTATAGTATATACGTATAAACGTATATATAGCATTCTGTATGACATTGTTTGTGAACATGTGCAGAGGAGAAAATGAAATCTTGGAAAATATATATTCAGGCCATGTTTCGTTTGACAAAACTTTTTCATTACTGAATCGATAACAATGAATGAAATGAAGTACCTGAAATACAGGATTGTATGGTGCAAGTTTTGTTTTGTCTATTGCGTCCGGGTTGAATGGAACCATTCCACATTTTCTGAAGCTGTTTTTTATATTGTGCACACTGCACACTTTATCGATAGCAGCCTTTAAAAGTTGAGCAAGTCTGGAATATAAATTCTGCTTTTAAATTTATTTTATTCAGATATGATTTTTCAGGTACATAATATTATATTAATGATATTGTCAAAGAACTGCTTTAAAATAAATGTGATTTGATGTAATTTATATTTAACTAATTTAAAAAGTCATTGTTGAAAAGTTGAATTCAATATGATAAATTTCCAATATTTTCTTTTTGTATTGATCTAGTTTTGTTCAAGCTATTTTTACCTATATTTTCCAATCACCAGGTATGAGTTTGCATATCCTAGACTGACTGAAAATTCACAGACAGCCTTCTTGATGGGACGAAAGAGGCCAACAATCAAGAGGTTGCAAAATATGCGTGGTGTGAGGGGGGCAAACACAATAGCTCTATGTGGTTTTCCCTTGCCAGTTTTATCGTCTCAATTGACAGATGGGACTCATGGTTGTCCATGGTGAGAATTAAAGGACGAGCTTTAGGGGCATACACAAGGAAGACATTCTCAAACCATCTTTGAAATAGATCTGCATCTATGTATCCATTTGGAGAAGTGGCAAAGAGCCAGTTTCCAGGTATGCCTAAAGCATCAGAAAAAAAAGTTTTCTTTTATTTCCACATTTTTCTCATACTTCGAGGTATTTGAATTCTAATCAAATCTTTTTAACTTTGAATTCAAGTGGAAATTAATTAAATAAGAAAGTCCTGTTTTGTTATTATAAAAATATTTATGGACATATATAATTGCTGTAAAACATGACATGTTAGAATAATTATGTTATTTTGCTGTAAAACATGACATGTTAGAATAATTATATGTTATATTTTCTTTGCAGTACATACCATCCCTATATGCGCCACTCGGAAAACTCTTTTCATAAATCAATAAAGTGGGCAACACCTGTCCACTGGCGGATACACACACTGCAGCTGTTGAATGTGTTGTCAATGATGTTTGTCTAGTAAATGTGTTACCATTTCCAGTACAAACTTTGTCCTGGGCAATTATCCCTTTACCAAAGCCAGTTTCGTCAAAGTTGAAAATCTGCTCTGGTTTATTCAGGAGTCCTGAATGGAAAGATTACACACCGTATTTGAAATAGAAATGGTGACTGATGGACTGATTGACTATCACCTATGCAGAAATTTTAAGATTTTTAACTTCATGACTTAGTTCCTTTTACAATGACTTGTATTAATTTACTTTAAAAACATTTGACTCACAACATAAGATATATACCTACAGCATATGAAAATTGTCTTACAATTTATTATTTACTGGACTTAAAATTAGACCATTCAAATGTACAAACATAACTAACCATGTTTTTCCATAGTGTTATGGAGGAGATCAAAATATTGCTTCATGACAGTTTTATTTGCCATCCGAACCCTCCCACCATCAATTGTTTGGGGTTTCCTCATCTTTAAATCTGGGTGACGTTTCAGAAAGCCTCTGAACCATTTATTGCTTGGTCGATTTTCCCCAATTGTTGATGTCCTTCCACTTTTTTTTACAATGCCCTGTACAAAGGTCTTTATCATTTTGGTAGTCAACGGCATGGAGTGTTCCTGTGATGATCAGTTTATAAATTGATATGATCCTCAAACAAAATAAAATGTGTTAATTGATTAGGTAATGTTTGATAATATTTCACCGCAATACTTGTAGCTCTCCGGACTAGCAGGAACGTCATATGTTGTCTTAAGTGCTTTAAGAGTTAATGTCAATAATGATTTCATGGTATATTTATGTAACCGGGTAAATACTAGCCGCAATATACCACTGGTCAAGAAAGATCTTCTCTTCAGCTTGATCGGTTGAGTGTAATACTAGTAAGCCGGATGTCCCGGGTTCGATAACTAGCAGAGGCAGTGATTTGAATTTAATTATAATCATGCTCTCTGTTCTATTTACTGAAATTAATATTCTGTATGGATGTTGCAGCAAAAATACATTCTGAATGGAACAAATTTGATTTGTGAATGTTTTCCCAAGACAGCCATACCTGGGAGTATTTAATGTATGTCACAAGTGCCATTTCCTCGTTGGTAGTCAACATGCGAATGGGATGTCCTGTTAACTGTTCTCTTGCATGCCGCCATAATGTTGTATGTGCAACTCCATGTAAACCAGCCGCCTTTCGGAAACCTGATCCTTTTTTATTTTCTTTTAGGGCATTTTCCAGGGCTTCAGTATTGTAATTTTTGTATTTCACTGCAATCCATGATAATCATAATTTAACTGATATTATAATATGAATAAATTGGCTTGCTTAATGAGGCATTGTGAGGTTGATATTTGTGCTTTTAATCTGGAATGTAAGTTGTTGTATAATACATTTAGTCATTTGTTTGAAAGAAGACTTCTATAGGCTAAGTCTGTTGTCCAATCCTTTAGCAGATTTTGTTGGTTTTTTGTGAATAAAGTGTTGAAATGAAAATAATTTTGTTGTTATTTGATGACATTTGTTCAGTATTGATATTTCAATTTATTATAAATAACACTACAAATGAGGCTCAATCTGTATATATTTAGAATTAATATTTTCGTTTGTTAAATAACATGTCATTAAACACATTTTAAACTGTTTAGGCGTAAAATCTCGCTTCACGAGTTTAGTTGTGGTGTAAGGGAAACAACTCCTAATAAATTTAGAAAATCCGGAAATTTTTACCGGGCACTTGCACGTTGACATCGCCTTTGTCATGCGCAATGGCATTATTGATGTTGAATGGCGGCCTACATGAACGTTCTTGGCCTACGCCAGTCAAAACAAGCCTATCTCTTCATGTTTTCAAACATTTTTGCTTGAGGTTTGTATTTTGTGTGTATAATGTTCCGAAAAAACGTATAATGTGTTCCGGATACCAAACATTATTTAAGATATTGAATCGTCGCACGGGGTGTGTGTGCACTATAAGAACATTTTCTGCATACTTACCCATTCTGCACGTCTGGATCAGCAATGACAGCTCGAAAGTGAAACCGAAATGCAGTTTAAATGACGTCACGCAATCACAGTAAGAACACATTAACGTAAAAATTCCCGTATTTATTGCACGTTCGTTTTAGAACATTTTTTCAAAAAGTGTTCCATTTTGGGTACTGTTCCAATTTGGGTATCGTCACGTTACAATGTATGACATAAGTCTTTGAAGTTAAACGTACACATGTACTTTTAGCTGTATCACTTTCATCACTACATACAATGTATAACACTATTCTTTGAAGTTGAAAGTGCATGTGTATTAGTTTGGGCACATTGAAATGTTTTTCGTTTTTTTTTTTGTATTTATTTCAGAGTAGCAGGCTTCCTTTGGTTAAACTGATGCAAGTCATATATGGTTTTGGATTGGACTTCCAAATTTACCAGTGCAAGAAATTGATGCCGGACATAGATGAGAAGACACTGATCGACTGGTTCAGCTTTTTACGTGATGTGTGCTGGGCAAGTTTGCTACGGAACCCGATAAAGTTAGGAAGTGGAGTAGAAAGTGAAATTGTCGAGATCGACGAAAGTTTGTTTGGGAAGAAAAGGAAGTACCATAGGGGCTCTGGAAACCAGAAATTTTGGGTATTTGGTATGATTGAGCGTGGCACGCGGAAAAGTGTACTACAGCTCGTGGAAAGGAGAGATAGGGAACACTTTTACCTATCATTAAGAAATATGTAGTTCAAGGCACCACGATCTATTCAGATCAATGGGCAGTCTACTGCACAATTGAGGAAGAGGGATATTCCCATGCAACGGTGAATCACAGCAAAGAGTTTAAAAGCGCGGATGGTTGCTGTACAAATGGAATAGAGGGATAATGGGGTATGGCAAAGCTGAGGATAAAGAAGATGAAAGGTGTGCTTCCAGCAAGACTTCCGGCAATCATGGACGAGTTTATGTACAGATATAGATTTGGATTTTCTAATGGAGACATATTTCATCCTTTGCTTGCAGATATTGTGGAATTTGCAAAGAAGTAAATAGTCTTTGAAGTACAATGTACATAGTGTTGGTTTAGCTTTACTCTGATCAATACCTGTACATGTACATACAATGTATAACATCAGCCTTTGAAGTGAATAGTATTTTGTACTTTTAGCCACAGTTTTTTGCCGCTACATACAATGTATAACATTACATTTTGAAGTTTAAAGTGCATATGTACTTTTAGTGGTAGTCTTCAATACATGCGATAATATAACATTATATCAATTTCATGGATATAACGTAGTGTTTTTCATTCCCCGTCAAGCACACCTATCGTAGCCCCAGTCAACACACCTGACTGTTCCCACCTTCTTACCGACACCATAGCGTATACATGTAGGTACAATATATACAAAGATATTATTAATCTGTCTAGGTAAGAGTACAACTTTATTTACTTGATCCCCAGAGATTCGTTAAAATCGTGATTTACTTTAGAATGGATACATGTACATATTTAAACAATTATTTATAACAGAAGAAAACATATTTAAGTGGTTGTGTTTGCATTTTAATATATTTTTCCTTTCATCGGAATAAATAGAGAATGTCTTCCTACCCTCGTTGTTTGAAATTGTGTTTTGAAAATTTAAACTAAACTGACAAATGCATCGGCGGTACAAATGTATAATATATATACATATGTACTTATCGGTGTTAATGAAATGAATGGCAAATAAAGTGCCGACCTACCAACCCCACGTAAACATTCATAAAAAATGAATTGCCGATGTGCCGACCTTAAAAACATTCATATGTAACATACGATATAGTGCCGACCTACATACTTCATATAACATTCATCAATGAAACTAAGTGCCGACCTCCTACCTCACGTTAACATTCATACTTAAATGAAGTGCCGACCTTATAAAACATTCATAGCTAAAATATAAAGTGCCGACTTCATATAACCTTCATCAATGAAACAAAGTGCCGACCTGCCGACTTCATATAACCTTCATCAATGAAACAAAGTGCCGACCTGCCGACTTCATATAACCTACAGAGACCGGACAGAAGTATTCGGACAAACGCGTCGTAATATTTACCGCTAAATTTCGCGCGGCGCATAAAAATCAGGATAAATCCAGTTCGGAGGCTTGGTTCGCGTAATACTATACGTCATCGGAAAGATGACGTCACGCGGAATGTTGTGGCGGTAAAAATAAATTGCGTCGTCTGCTGACGGAATCGCAGGAATTCACGGAAGTAACATGGGTCGTCGTGGTAAAGAATTGACATCAAGCTTAAGAAAAGCGGTGGTAGCGATGATAGAAGGTGGGATAAAACAAACAATTGTTGCAGATAGGTTAGAAATACCAAAATCTACAGTTTCTGATATTTGGAAGCGATATGTGAGACGAGGAAACACTGAAAATACACATCGATGTGGAAGGACGCCATATTTGACAGATCGCGACCAGAGAAGGCTCTTGAAAGTTGTTCGTGGAAATAGGAGAAAATCATTGGATGAAGTAACAGCCGAATTAAATGACTACAGGAACATTGTAAATGATGTACAGGTTAGTAGTAAAACAATTGATTGGAATTTAAAAAATCAGGGATACCGTAGAGGGGTAGTGAAGAAAACTATGGTTGTTTGTGAAGTCAATCTGAGAAAACGTGTGTCATTTTGTTTTGAGAAAAGAAATCTGACTGTAGAAAACTATTGGAAAGATGTTATTTTTTCTGATGAAAGTCAAATCGTGATCGGCAACGACAACAGAATATAACTTCATATAACCTTCATCGATGAAACAAATTGCTGACCTGCCGACCTCACATAAACATTCATATATGGATTGAATGGATTTACCGCGCGCCTCGGAGGATATGTAGCTAGCTACTGGTATTCATAGCCGCAATGAAAATTAAAAAAAATCTATTAAATTCATATATTTACATAACCTTGATTTAAAAATTTTATATCGAGAAAACGAGAAATTCTATTAAAAAGAAAAATTTGTCATGTATACGACGAAACGCCAAATTATTAGAACAGCCGGGAGATCCCGCCTATGCACCACGCCATTGTTTTAATGTCGTTCCGCATTTTCCGGTCTTTTTTGTTTAATTTTGTATCAAACAAAAAGAAAGAAGTATTAAAGTAAAAATAATATTAAATACCATCATTCAATTCAAATCATATTTATTTTATCTCGTACCAACGTTATCGATCCAAGGGAAGCTACTCTTCCTGTCTTACTGTCGATGGCGTATTAATATGACCCGATTAATCAGGTGATTTGCACGAGAGACAATGTTTTCATACGGTTTTCATAGTGTATTCATGGTCATATGTTTGTTGTTTTCACTTGGTATGTTCATATCAGCAAACCACATTAGGAATGTAAATATACATAAATGAAGAGGATAGTTCCGGGAACCAATTTACTCAATGCATTTTGTGAGCATGTGCCTGGAACTATTTGTTATTGTCACGCTGTAGCCGATTTACTCATCATATCTCATTTCAACTTGCACCACGACCTATTTGTTCCGTATACTCCAGTTGATCCAACTGTTGTACCTGCTGCCCAAAATGCATGATGTAGGAGGCGACTAAATTTGGGATCTTATCTTTTCTCTTCTTTCTGAACAACTTTCTTCTCCCTATTGTCTTCCTTGACAATGTCTCACTTTTGGTCTTTTCAGTTGAGCGTTCGCCCCTGTAAGGAAGGCTTTGGATTCTGGCCCCTGACCGAGACAAACAATGTACCAGAGTCATTAAAAACGGTAGTTGTTACTCCCTGCAGGTAGGGCTAAGAAGTGTACCTGCTGCCCCCATTGCATGATCGTAAGAGGCGACTAAATTTGGGATATTATCTTTTCTCTTCTTTCTGAACAACTTTCTTCTTCCTAATGTCTCCCTTGATAATGCCTCACGTTTGGCCTTCAGTTGAGCGTTCGCCCCTGTGAGGAAGGCTTTGGGTTCTGTCCCCTGGTCGAGACATACCAGAGTCATTAAAAATGGTAGTTGCTGAGAGATATGAAGTCACTATGGGGGATTTTTCTCTCCCAGAATGCTTCATTCAAGATGGCTGCCCCCATAGGCAGCCATCTTGAATGAAGCATTCTGGAAGAGAAAAATCCCCCATAGATAACTTCAATTCTCACCCCTGTATCTTGGTTTTCAAATACAGAAGTGACATACCTTTCTTCAGTTGTATTTTCTTGAGATTTTACCTTTTTAGGTTCTTTTGGACATCTTCTTTCAATATCTGTTGTTGATGATTCATGGCTAGCCGGGTTGGATTTCATGACGTTATTGACTTTCGGCATGCTAGTATAGTATGTGAATGGCTAGCCGTGTTGGATTTCATGACGTTATTGACTTTCGGCATGCTAGTATAGCATGTAAATGGCTAGACGGGTTGGATTTCACGACGTTATTGACTTTCGGTATGCTAGTATAGCATGTAAATGGCTAGCCGGGTTGGATTTCACGACGTTATTGACTTTCGGCATGCTAGTATAGCATGTAAATGGCTAGCCGGGTTGGTTTTCATGACGTTATTGACTTTCGGTATGCTAGTATAGTATGTAAATGGCTAGCCGGGTTGGTTTTCATGACGTTATTTGTCATGTTTTGTCATTATTTTGTCATTATTTGTCATTATTTTGTCATGATTTTGTCATTATTTAAGCATTAAACTGTCTTTTTATGGATAATATGGTCTATATAGATGCCAGAGCTTTGCAGAAAATCTTCATAATGCGCGCTAGCGCATTATGAAATGATTGTCTGCAAAGCTCTGGCATCTATATAGACCATATAATCCATAAAAAGACAGTTTAATGCTTATATTTACGTTTTCTATATTAGTTTCTTTTCGATTTCAACTTTAATTTTCATTATAATTTGAAATCTGACTTTTACCGACGTTTCCATTGTCAGAGGTCAACAAATTGAACAGCCTATTGTGATTCACGTGCTGATTGGCAAAAAAAATTTAAAAAAATAGTGCGTGGAAATAATTTAAAAAATACTGAAAACATCATCAGATATTTTATTAACAATATCAATAATATTGGTAGTCAGTATTTCAGAATATATGGATGAATTATTCAGTTTCTTAACGATTTCGGATTTTTTTTTTTTTATTTGCAACCGGAACAATTACGCGGATGGAAATTTCACCCGTCACCACGCGCACGCAACGGCTGACAGCATGGACAGAGTTTAGCTATGAAAGTTGAATGTGCAGTGGGAGAAAGTGGAATTTGCCAAAAAACCAGGTGTAAACATGTTCTTTGATTGCATGGAAACAGCATTACAGTTTGTTGTAGCTACAACAGCACCGGTGTCAGGGATACGACCAATGAGAGAGGTGACAGTGGCCGAGGGAGTTCGACGAGCTTCAGCGACAACGTTGCTTGTGACGGGTACCATGGCTGTTTCAAGTTTAGGATGCGTTAGACACGATAATGCACCACTTAATGCCTTCTTTTGTGAAGAAGAAACTGTTCTATTATACGACCGGAGAGAAGCCTCGTTCTTATGATTTGACATAAACATGATGTGTCGTGTTTCAAAATTTTTGTCATTCAAACACTGGATGGCGGTGGCGCGCAAACAATGTGGTGTGTAATGATTTTCCACTTTGGCCCCGGAACAAATATCTGTCAACATACGTGCAAATGAACGCTTCGATAGGGGTTTTGATGTGAACCAGATTGCTGCATGTACTGGATTTCCTAAAGCATCCCTATTATACTGGTTGAATAAACTTGTGGCGGATTTATCAGTTTTCTCCAGGAGTAATTTCAGCATCCGGATAGGACAATCGTCCGTACCCGTGGCATACATCCGTTTCCCAGAGCTGCATTCTGATGACGACAAACCACCCTGGAAATTCTTTTGTTTTGTTTCATGTTTAATTGTTACATATTCGCCGGAATCATCTGTGTGGAATTCAAAAGAGTCGGTGTTCAACTGGTGGTGAAATTCCATTCCTCGTGTGATAAAATTCAAGGATAAGTGATACCATACACACTCACGGAGGATTATTGGAGACACTACAGCACCTTCCAGGTATGTGGACATTTTTATCAAATCTGCTCCCTCAATAATTTTTTTATGTTGTGTAGGTTTCGATTGGCCAGATCTCATTATTTCCTTCAGTAACCCATCCAATACACCATTCGCTCTTTTAAATTCCTTATCCCTAACTATGTCAATGTTACGGTTACACGATGCCAAGTGTCTGTTTAATGCGGCCCTTATGCTGATCAATGAATTTCTGTGGTAGATCGCTGGCTCTGATTCTTCAGAGGCCGATTTAGGTTTTGCTTCACAGTAAAAAAACGTAAGTTTTTCTGCAAGGTCTTCGGCAGTTACACACTGGAAGTTGACTTCGCCCCCATTTCTCTCTTTGTTCCAGGCTGGAAAAAAAATGCATCGTTCGAGTCTACAAATCATGTCAGTTGTGTAACGATTAAAACAGTTTTTGATTGCTTAAATTAATGCAATAATGATTTGTTTTGGTCGGTTTTTTTGTATTTAATACAGAAAAGAATTACATGACATGACGCAGTCTTCAAAGTAGACCTCGTCCCATAGGCCTGCTGGCACAGGGCATTGCTAATATTGGTTAGATAGAAAATCTATTATTTTTTCATAGTCGTACCTTGGAAAATGTTTAGACCCCACAGAGTGTTTTTCTTTGTCGAAGGAGCCTCTCTCGCCTCCAAAATTTTGTCGACATCTTCTTGTGCCATGGGTTTGAAACGTTTAACTTTTCCAGATGAAGTTGAACACGGAGTTCCCGGCGGCGGCATGTCTGCTATGGCAGGTTGCTTAAGTTTTTCCTCGTAGTCTTTCCCATTTCGGGAACTTGCATTTGTACTTGCCAGACAAAAAAGATCAATGGTGCTCAGCTCATCATCCCCACTTGATGAAAATTCAGGATCATCCGATAAAAAATCGGGTAACTCAATATTGAAATCAGGATATTCTGACATTGCTGCAGGAATGCTGAAGCAGACGATAATTCTCTTTTTTGTAGGACTGTTAAAAGTATTTTCATTGGATATTGACTAGAATCTATTTAGTTTTTATGTGTTTGGAATATTTTTATTTCTTGTTTATTAAATCTTGTTTTATTTCCATTTTCGTGATTGTTAACCATTCTTACCTTTATTTTCGTTTTACATTTTAAGAATTTGTTTTCTGGTCTCGCACTCTATCCGATAGCATGATGAGCAATGATTATAAGATGCCATTTGTTTACATTGGTTGCAAGTAGTTCCGGGGGATCCGGTCGCGTATGAATAACACCAGAATGCACGATTTGGGTGTCAGTTATGCATAGAATGGTGTCACGTTTTGGGTGTCAGTTATACTCTCATAGACTGCAAATTTGTTTAGTTTGTTTATATCATGGCTTTGCCATCCAAATGTAAATATTTGTCATGATTTTGTCATGTTTTGTGATTTTTTGTCATGAATCTGTCATTAATTTTCTGAGAGGACAGACATTCTTCAATTACAGCTGTCTTGGAGATTGGAATCAATTCAATAGAATTCTAATTGAAAAAATTAACGTAATTCATACTTTGTTTTTTTTTTCTTTTATTATATTCACAAACGTATATACAAACAATTATTTCTTAATTAAACAATCAATATTTTTATAAGTTATCGATTGCAATACATACAGTCACTACACAAAACCTGCAATTAATAACAATGTATACTCATTACTATTATAACAAGTAACGTTCAAGATGATGAACGAAATCATCTACAATGTAAGTATTGGCATGCCATTCTGATTGAAGATAATCGGTGATGTCATTCATGGTCATTCCCATTTCTCGGTGAACCAAGTAAAAGATACAATGTTGACCACACACTAGAGAGTTCAAATGCTGTACTGCAACGGGATTATAAATCCATGTTTTACATTGCCGGTTTAAGAAATTGATAAAATCTAAATGAAAGGGAGACAATCCATAAGGATCATAATATTCTCCACGTCTTTCTCCATCTATATACACAGCAATCCAATGTTGCCCTTGTTTATTATCTGGGTCAGTATTACAAACCATGAGACTAGGAACACTTAAAGGACATGAAGGTAATGTATTTCTAGCATACACCCCTGCAAAATGAGGAGAAACGGCTTGTAGGATCAGTTCTATTTCTAAAGTATTCATCATGCACTATAATCAAAAAGAATTTGCCTGTTACGATCTATTTCTATGATATTGTCAAATTCAGCATACACCACAACGTTGATGGTATTGGGTAGGGCTGTTCCGAAATGCACTTCCAAAGACAAGTTTCCCTTTTTTATAAGATGAAATGTGCCCACTTCTGAAAGGTCGGGTGTCAGATCAAATCCAAAGAGGGTAAAACCAGTGCCATATTCATCCTTTGAGATGTTATTACCCTCGTCACGAAACGTTTTTCCGGTAGTGTTAAACAGACCCATGTAGCTTCTTACGTAATGTTTCTGGGTGAAATTTGGCTGCAAAGGCTTGGTGGGGACTTGTTTGCCATCCACGTTCAGGACAACAAAATTAATATCAAAATCTTTAAAATGAAAAGGATTCTTGGTGATGAGTCCACTATAGGCATCACTGTCCACACATCCGATGACCAATCTCTTAGGCATTTGTCCTAGAAACAGATTATCCTTTACAAAATTGTGATTTCCTCTTGGAACAGAAAATACTTTCGTTGCAATTCTTCTGATTGGGTATTTGGCAGGTGATATTTCCAGGGCTTTTGCATGGGCCAGTCTCACCGATGGACTCAGTCTAACTTTTCTCACGTTTAGATAGATGTCCTTGATGACAACTTTGGATTCTTTGTCTTCTCCCATCAAACAGAAAACATCTTTACTTCTGGTTAACGTTATTTTCATGTTCACATTATTGACAAGATATCTTTCCTGGGCAAATAGGTCAGAATGGAGTCTTCCCATCATTTCCACAGATCTACTGGTTGCTGTTGACAATTTCCTCTTGATGTAGCCATGATTATCGTTTCCAGCAGTGTCCATGTGCGCAGCTGTATCCTTATACCACATTCCACTGGTCAACTGAGATTCTTTGGCTGCAGGACCATAGCTGAGTAGCGTTTCCAGGTAAGCTCTGAATGGATACATATTGTTGGGTGACGAGACTAGTTTTTCATTGAGACAGACGCTGACATCCCCGAAGAGAGAATGTAACCAAAGATTAACAGGTGCAACGTTCTCATCAGTAAGGTTGGTGCTATCATTATTGAGGATCTGTGCTTTCACGTAGAGGGAAGTATTTGCTAGATCCAAGTAATCATCTCCAGCTCCTGATACGTCAAAGACATAAGGGCCACCATCATTGACAGATGTGACCGTTCCAATTTGATGCCAGTATCCATCTTCTACACTGGTTTGAGTGGGTGGTGTATCGAATAAATCTAATTCTGACTGGACACATTCACAGGAGTTCTGATGAACTAAAGACATCTTTCAACGCCACTCTGTATAAACTACACACACACATATATATATGCCTTTTTTGGGGGGGAATCATGCATCAAAGATATCTTTTGCTCTATGCTGATTGGATGATTCTTTTCTTTTCCTTTTTCTCCTTCCAGGTGGCCTTAGGTCTTGCAAAGCTTTACGCTTAATCTGATCTCTAGCTTCGATGGCACGTTTTCTTGCAGCAGTTTTGATGTTTTCCCCCTTTAGCAAATCACTAGTCAATTTCATGCCAGAATCAATTGCTTGTTTTCCTACAAGTCTCACTCCTTTCTTCACAATTGGAGCGATGCTCTTCATTCCAGAATGAAGTAAAGGCTTAATGGTTTTGAATAAACCTCTAAACAGACCTCCTATACCATGACCTCTCTGCATTCTCGTTCCTCTGAAGGCATTTCCACTACCACCTTCCCCAGCTTGATTCAAGTAATACCTATCAAATAGGTTTCTATTACATTGGTGAGCAGCTTTCATATCGATTGCTTTTCTTCAGTTTGAGCCTAATAATACTTTCTTATATAGACCTTTTAGTTCTGATAAATTGAACCTAAAGAATGCCTCTTAAAATGTAAGGTGACGACAACTTTTCCTCTCTCAAATGGAATGGGTTTGCCTGTATCGTCTCTCAACATTATTTCTTTTTCTTGAAATTGACGTTGTTGTAACGGTACATAATGAATTGGTTGGAATTCTTTACTGATGACATGTCCTGGCATATCCTCAATTGGAACTATTCTGACAAGTGGAACCCTGGAATCACCCACCATCTGTGGTTCAACCAAAGGACAGTAGACATAAATGGAATAGAAACCTTGACGAACGTTAGCCATGTTCCTGCCAGTGTGTTTTCCTTCAGAAAACCGTGAATACTCAAATCCTAACAATTTTGTCAGCATAGGGCTGAGATTTAAACGTAAGCCAGTAGATATAGTCAAAGTTACCCTCTGATCAATTTCATCGGTAGAAATCTTGAACATATCTCCATGTGATACCATTGTTTTGGCCCCCCCATATGTATTCTAAAATATTGAGCACATTGGGATAATAACCTGGTTTAACGTAAAGTTTTAATGCAGCTCCGGGATCAAATTCAACATTAGCAACATTGTCACTGCCACCAACGATCATCTCCAACCACAATTCACCTTCACGTACGTTGAACCAAGAGTGAGGATATTGAATTTCAGCTAGACCCATCTCCCAAGAACCTTTGAGATCTAGAGGTTGGGGCAAACGTGTCTTGTAAGTTGTTAATGTATTGTCTTGAAAGTACTCCATTGAACTATTACTAGGAAGGGTTATGTAAAACATCTTTCTTTTTCAGAGTAGGACTAGGTATTAGATAGCCAATACCACTGCTCAACAAAGAAACCCACAGAGACTCTAGTGGATGACCTATGCTCAGATGATAGATGCTACAGCAGATGATGATATAGATGATGCACACTTGACAAAAGAAAACAATTTCTTCTCTTGGCAGTTTGGTACCAAACAACAACCACTTAGAGGTTACACTGGTATTGTCAGTCATTTTATTATGACTTGACTGGAGTGTTTCGATGACTTTTATACTTTTTCCGGGCTCTAATCTGTAGGCTTAAATTTTTTCCATTTCTTTAGCATGTCTGAAACCGGTTTTCTAGGTAACGTTGATCGTGAAGTGGGTGTAGAAAAAGTGTTGTAGCCACTCTCATCACTGTATTCCTTCCAATCCATTTGTGTTGGAGATAGGAGGGTGTTCTCAGATGTAGTCAAAGGGGTAGCTCCAGATGGTATCGGTGTATGGAAATCTTGATATGTAGCCAAAGGGGTAACATGAGATGGTGTACGAGTAGATTGAGATGTAGCCAATGGGGTGACTCGAGATGGCATCATAGATGTAAGAGTAGCTGGAGGTCTAGCCAAAGACATTTCAGATGGTATATTCTCTCTTATCGTTGGTAAAGGAGTAGAGGCAACAGTTTGCATTTTATCCAAATATTCTTTATTACTTATCCAGCTCTGAGGGACATTCAGATCCCTTAAAGCTGTTAGAAAGGTATTCATCCCCTGAGGATTGACGTGTTTCAGAGACCTTTGACGTGTAGCGTTGCCCACTAAATCCACTAGATTAGAACCTGAAATCACCGGGGCACCTTTATATCCAAATTCTCCTTTGTCGTTCCACTGGACTACCTGTTTTAATCTATCCATCAACATTTCTGTCTTAGATTGAGCAGTTTTTGGTACACTCTGCAAAACAAGTTTACGTGTGAGGTCCTCTTTGGGAAAATTTTCGATGGTAGTGACTACCTTGGGTGTTAAACCATCCTGTTTGTATTGTTGATGTCTAGAAAGGTATTTTCTTAAATCCTGATCATACAAAGCCATTTTTTCGTCAAGTGGAAGATCTTCACGCTGCAAAGTACTTGCCATTTCCCCCTCAATGTGGTGAAGGGATTTCACGAAAGAGTCTACAGGAGGTTTAGGTCTGAAGTTGGTGATGGGACCTTGTATGTCCAGTATCTTTTTTTTCATCTTTTAAATAGACCGGACAGGACTTGTGTTGCCAAGGGTAGTAAGATGGATGTGATGGCAGGTAAAAATCCTCCTTGTTGAATGATACGTTTTTTAGTTTTGAACGGAGATTTCAATAATTGTCTACACTTTTGTTTGTGACGGGACAACCGTTTCTTTTGCTTTGGTGTCAAAGGCAAACGACCCTGTAGAATGTTTTGTATGCACTCACATAAACAGTATATGAAACTTTTACTGGCCATTTCTAGGATGGCTTTGCGTATAGAAGGTTCGGCTTGGCAAAAGTACTCCAAGTCTTTACAATGTTTCTCCAGATATGAAGACATCTTCGTCAAACAACATCTACCTTCCATGAAGCATATATATATAAGTTTTTAGGGGACATACACAAACTGATACTCTCCAGGAAATATACATGTGCGTAATCTGAGATCTGAAGGAGTGTTTTGTTTCAAATCTACTAACAGATATCCATGAGGATGAAGAGTAGCATCCTTGTAGGCTTCCATCAGTAAAGATTTACTTGGAAACATCTGCTGAGACAAACACCTGACCTGTGAGGAATCTCTAGGATTTTTCATCAAAACAATGTAATGAGTATTTAAACTGATGTCTCTATGTTTTTTACTCTGACAAAATAAATTCTGAACTATATACATGACGCTGATGTTGCAATGATGACTCTTTTTGGTGAATAATGACGTCACGTCAGAGTTAACTTCAGACATGAAATCATCTATCACTATCAAATTATTCACAGACGTGTCTAGTTCCATTAGATCAGGTAAACCTTCATGAAACTCTACTTTGTCAATGAAACCATAGATTGTTTGATATTCTCCATAACACCACAGGATTTTATCGGGTACGGGAGTCATCATCTGTTGAATGTTGTCTATAAACCTCTTCGCAAACGTTGTTTTTCCACTTCCTGTGGGACCTGCTATCATACAGGTAAAGGGATGTTTCCAGGGCAAGAAATGTCCTCTAGGTACTGGGGGTAACATGTGTTCAGGTACATTGCTGATTTGGAAGGGATCGTTTTTTTCTTCTTCATCTGGACATTTTTCCAGAGAAGATGAATCTAATGGTATGTCATTTCTATGTGTCATTTTCCTGTGTACTATCATGGCATATTTCCTTGTGAAAGATTTCGAGCACACTGGACACACGTAAGCCATGGTTTTCTTTATTTTGGTGTTTTTTTTCAGCTTATTTATAGTTTTTATGGGCACTTCAATGTCATCATAATCTATCCAGGAATCAAATTTTTTTGGCCATCCTAACCATCTAATCAACGCTAATTTCTTTCCTTTGACTCTCTTAACTTTTAAGACTTCTTCTATTTTCCACTTCGTTTCTTTTGATTTGTAGACCTTTTGTAATTCTTGAGCGTAGAAAACCCCCTCTATCTGTTCATCCATCATATCTTTGACTTTATAAACCGGAACACTTCCTCTGTAATATCTGTGAGAGACTATGAATAGTTCATCTGTCCATTTCTGATGCCACCCCCGACGGAATTCACGGACTTTGTAACTCAGCCTCACTTGATCTCCTTTTTTGAATTTGTGTGGCATCTTTTTCTTGGGAGGTTCATGGTCTCTTTTCGAAAAGATGATGTTTTGTGTGTCATTGTCTACATCCTTGGGTGCAAATCCATGCAGACCAGAGTGTGTTCTACTGTTGTAACTTCTAATGATGTCGGGTAACACATCGATAAAGGTAAACGTTTGATTGGAATGCAAGTATCTGTACAAAATATTTTTCAACTTCCCTATAAATGATTCAGCAACTGCAGCTTTATGAACACTGTGACTTGCAATGTGGGTGACCCCAATGGCTTTGCAATGCTTTTGAAATGCGTTGTTTAAGAATTCTTTTCCATGATCTGATCTGATGATGATGGGCTGACGTTCTGCTAATATCTTTTTGAAAGCCTCCAACACTGTGGTAGCCTTCTTGTTTTTAAGGGGTAGTACCCAAGCATAACGTGAAAAATGATCCACAACAACCAGTAAGAAAGTGATGCCTTCATTATAGTCTTTGATATTGGAGACATCTGCTAAATCAGCATCCCACATGTAATCCACACTCACCAAAGAAGTTTTTACTTTTGGTGTTTTGTGCCTAACTTGTCTTCTTACACTATAAGGATCTTGATTCTGCAACCAAGCAGTGACCTGTGATAGACTTATCTTCAGTTTGCCTTTCTTTTTTATACCCTCATACAACCTCTTGGGGCCAGTGAATCCCAACACATGTTTTGGATCATACCATATCTTCTTCAGAAAATCTTTCTGCTTTTTTGGCAACATTTTTTCTTATTCATATGTTCATTGCAACTCCTTTTATACCTTTTCATGTGCTGCTAACAGTTCAAATTGTTTAAGAAATGAATCGGTTCTTTGCACTTCACATACATCTTTGGTAAATATTTCACAAACTAATTTCCCACGTAAACATGTACGGTCTACATCATTTATTACTTCCCAATAATCATTTTTTGTTTTAATGCACATTATCAATGATATCCAGCTTTGCTTTTTCTCAGTTTCCACCTCAGGTAAAATTTGATTGGCGACCGAATGATTTTTAACATGGTGTATGCTGAATTTGACAACATCATAGAAATGATACATATTTCCCGTAAGATGATTCCTTTTATACAAAAAAAATCAAAAAAATCAAAAAAAAAAAAGATTTGACTTCACTTCACCTTTCAAAACGTCAGGGTCATTTGAATTCTTGTATTTCAATCAGAATGCTGTTGTAATGGCTGCTATGATTATTTTTTGGTATTCATCATATAATCTCCAAGACAACTGTAATTGAAGAATGGTTTTACATATTTTTGCAGAGTTTTTATCCAGTTTTTGCAGAATTTTTAATCAAATTTTGCATTTTTTTCGTTCATTTTTTTGAACACTAAATTTGCAAGTTTCACTATATATTCTTACTATTTTTTTGTCCGTTTTTTTTGCATGTTTTAGTCATTTTTTGCAGAATTCTTAACCATTTTTCGCAGAATTCTTAACCATTTTTTGCAGATTTCTTGCTTAATTTTTTTCAACACAAAATTTGCAAGTTTCACTATATATTCTTACTATTTTTTTGTTCATTGTTTTGCATATTTTAGTCATTTTTTACATATTTTCAAACTTTTTACACATTAAAAGCTAAAAAGTGTCAAACTAACATGCTAAAACACCAAATCAACACGTTAAAACAACACGTTAGCATGCTAAAACACCAAATCAACACGTTAAAACAACACGTTAGCATGCTAAAACACCAAATCAACACGTTAAAACAACACGTTAGCATGCTAAAACACCAAATCAACACGTTAAAACAACACGTTAGCATGCTTAAACACAAAATCAACACGTTAAAACAGCACGTTAGCATGCTAAAACACCAAATCAATACGCTAAAACACTTTAGCATGCTAAACACCAAAACAACACGTTAGCATGCTAAAACACCAAATCAACACGTTAAAACAACACGTTAGCATGTTAAAACACCAAATCAACACGTTAAAACAACACGTTAGCATGCTAAAACACCAAATCAACACGTTAGCATGCTAAAACACCAAATCAACACGTTAAAACAACACGTTAGCATGCTAAAACACCAAAACAACACGTTAAAACTACACGTTAGCATGCTAAAACACCAAATCAACACGTTAAAACAACACGTTAGCATGCTAAAACACCAAATCAACACGTTAAAACAACACGTTAGCATGCTAAAACACCAAATCAACACGTTAAAACAACACGTTAGCATGCTAAAACACCAAATCAACACGTTAAAACAACACGTTAGCATGCTAAAACACCAAATCAACACGTTAGCATGCTAAAACATCAAATCAACACGTTAGTATGCTAAAACACCAAATCAACACGTAAAAACAACACGTTAGCATGCTAAAACACCAAATCAACACGTTAAAACAACACTAGCATTAAAACAAACACACAAACAACACGTTAAAAACAACACGTTAGCATGCTAAAACACCAAATCAACACGTTAAAACACACGTTAGCATGTAAAAAACACCAAATACAACGTTAAAACAGCACGTTAGCATGCTAAAACACCAAATCAATACGTTAAAACAACTTTAGCATGCTAAAACACCAAAATCAACACGTTAAAAAACACGTTAGCATGCTAAAACACCAAATCAACACGTTAAAAACAACACGTTAGCATGTTTTAAAACACCAAATCAACACGTAAAACAACACTTCATGCAACCTCACCGTAGCATGCTACAACACGTTAGCATGCTAAAACACCAAATCAACACGTTAAAACAGCACGTTAGCATGCTAAAACACCAAATCAGCACGTTAAAACAGCACGTTAGCATGAAGGTCAACAACGTCATGAAATCCAACCCGGCTAGCCATTTACATACTATACTAGCATTCCGAAATTCAATAACGTCGTGAAATCCAACCCGGCTAGCTATGAATCATCAACAACAGATATTGAAAGAAGAAGATGTCCAAAAGAACCTAAAAAGATAAAATCTCAAGAAAATACTGTTAAAAGAAAGGTATGTCACTTCTGTATTTGAAAACCAAGATACAGGGGAGAGAATTGAAGTTATCTATGGGGGATTTTTCTCTTCCAGAATGCTTCATTCAAGATGGCTGCCCATGGAGGCAGCCATCTTGAATGAAGCATTCTGGGAGAGAAAAATCCACCATAGTGACTTCATATCTCTCGTTGCTACTCCTGCTTAGTGCTCAGCATTTTGGGAGTGGGACGACTGGTTGGCCCGTTGTCAGTTTAATGTTACCGGGTGGGGTGTCCTGCTGGGTGTCTTCCGCAGTATGCTTCAGTGAGGTAGCACTATAAATCGGCAAAAGATCCAGCCTATCACAAGGAGACTTAACACGAACATACCGCAGCCTTCCAAAACACATACGCACTCACCACAGGCATGCATGTCGCACGCACGGGAGGCCGTCCTTAAATGACTTTAGCTGTTAATAGGACGTTAAACAAATAAAATCGAACCAAACCATTTCTATAAATTACAAACAAATCCCACCACTGTACATATGTGAGGCCAATTTGGCCCATAATTTGATGGAAGTAGTCATGCGTCGTTTTCAGTTTGTCTTTACCAGTAGCATCTACCAAAGATAAGTAGATTTTAATTTAGATCTGTTATAGAATCTGCGTTTGGACATTTTATTTCCTAAAAGTCCATGCTTGAGAAGACAGGAAGGATTAATCACTAAGACGGCATGGTATATATTGTTTCCGGTAATGGTGCCATATAAATCAGCAGCTCCTTGCTCCTGTTCGATTCCGAATTACATGTCAGCTGTTTACACTTTATTACTTTTAATGAGGTTATCAGCCAGGTTGTTGTGATCTTTTTTCCTAGAGCAAACACATTTGAAAACAGATGATGTTATGCGGTTTTGGCGTGCATTTTTCCAGTAGGGATTTTTTTTATTGCTCCAAGGTGGTTTTAATCAATACTCTCTGATGTTGTAATTTTCAATCCATCATAAACATTCTGCTCCCCCATTTGTAACACTACCTCGAAATTCCTAGTACTGTCTGGTATTTTATAGTCCGGATACGTTGGATAATCTGGGTGATTGGTATTTGTGCTGTCTGGAGATTTCATTTGTTGATATGACAAAACTAACCCTTTAAGTACAGTGTCGACTGTTACAAGATCATCTATGTTAAATGTGTTACCATTTCCAGTACAAACTTTGTCCTGGGCAATTATCCCTTTACCAAAGCCAGTTTCGTCAAAGTTGAAAATCTGCTCTGGTTTATTCAGGAGTCCTGAATGGAAAGATTACACACCGTATTTGAAATAGAAATGGTGACTGATGGACTGATTGACTATCACCCATGCAGAAATTTTAAGATTTTTAACTTCATGAAGGGCTCCCAAGTTTGTTCAAATGAATTACCTTGACCTTCATTCAAGTTCACAGGAGTCAAAAAGACTTAAATCTTTAAACGACTTCTTCTCAATAACCAAGAGTCCCAGGAAGTTGATATTGGGTCTGTAGCATGCTGGGGTTAAGGGCTACCTAGTTTGTTCAAATGAATGACCTTGACCTTCATTGAATGTCACAGGGGCCAAAAAGGCTAAAATATTTAAACGACTTCTTCTAAATAGCCAACAGACCCAGGGACTTGATATTGGGTCTGTAGCATGCTGGGGTGAAGGGCTACCTAGTTTGTTCAAATGAATGACCTTGACCTTCATTGAATGTCACAGGGGCCAAAAAGGCTAAAATATTTAAACGACTTCTTCTAAATAGCCAACAGACCCAGGGACTTGATATTGGGTCTGTAGCATGCTGGGGTGAAGGGCTACCAAGTTTGTTCAAATGAATGACCTTGACCTTCATTCAAGGTCACAGGAGTCAAAAAGGCTAAAATCTTTAAACGACTTCTTCTCAATAACCAACAGTTCCAGAGACCTAATATTTGGCCTGCAGCATGCTAGGGTAAAGGGCTCCCAAATTTGTTCAAATGAATGACCTTGACCTTCATTCAAGGTCACAGGAGTCAAAAAGACAAATCTTTAAACGACTTCTTCTCAATAACCAAGAGTCCCAGGGAGTTGATATTGGGTCTGTATCATGCTGGGGTAAAGGGCTACCAAGTTTGTTCAAATGAATGACCTTTACATTAATTCAAGGTCACAGGAGTCAAAAAGGCTAAAATCTTTAAACGACTTCTCAATAACCAAGAGTCCCAGGGAGTTGATATTGGATCTGTAGCATGCTGGGGTAAAGGGCTACCAAGTTTGTTCAAATGAATGACCTTGACCTTCATTCTAGGTCACAGGGGTCAAAGAGGCTAAAATCTTTAAACGACTTCTTCTCAACAACCAAGAGTCCCTGGGAGTTGATATTGGATCTGTAGCATGCTGGGGTAAAGGGCTGACCTTCATTCAAGGTCACAGGGGTCAAAAAGGCTAAAATCTTTAAACGACTTCTTCTCAACAACCAACAGTCCCAGGGAGTTGATATTGGGTCTGTAGCATGCTGGGGTGAAGGGCTACCTAGTTTGTTCAAATGAATGACCTTGACCTTCATTGAATGTCACAGGGGCCAAAAAGGCTAAAATATTTAAACGACTTCTTTTAAATAGCTAAAAGACCCAGGGACTTGATATTGGGTCTGTACCATGCTGGGGTGAAGGGCTACCAAGTTTGTTCAAATGAATGACCTTGACCTTCATTCAAGGTCACAGGAGTCAAAAAGGCTAAAATATTTAAACGACTTCTCAATAACCAACAGTTCCAGAGACCTAATATTTGGCCTGCAGCATGCTAGGGTGAAGGGCTCCCAAGTTTGTTCAAATGAATTACCTTGACCTTCATTCAAGGTCACAGGAGTCAAAAAGACTTAAATATTTAAACGACTTCTTCTCAATAACCAAGAGTCCCAGGAAGTTGATATTGGATCTGTAGCATGCTGGGGTTAAGGGCTACCTAGCTTGTTCAAATGAATGTCCTTGACCCTCATTGAATGTCACAGGGGCCAAAAAGGCTAAAATCTTTAAACGACTTCTTCTAAATATCCAACAGACTAAGGGACTTGATATTGGGTCTGTGGCATGCTAGGTTGAAGGGCTACCAAGTTTGTTCAAATGAATGACCTTGACATTCATTCAAGGTCACAGGAGTCTAAAAGGCTAAAATCTTTAAACGACTTCTCAATAACCAAGAGTCCCAGGGAGTTGATATTGGATCTGTAGCATGCTGGGGTAAAGGGCTACCAAGTTTGTTCAAATGAATGACCTTGACCTTCATTCAAGGTCACAGGGGTCAAAAAGGCTAAAATCTTTAAACGACTTCTTCTCAACAACCAAGAGTCCCAGGGAGTTGATATTGGATCTGTAGCATGCTGGGGTAAAGGGCTACCAAGTTTGTTCAAATGAATGACATTGACCTTCATTCAAGGTCACAGGGGTCAAAAATGCTAAAATCTTTAAACGACTTCTTCTCAACAACCAACAGTCCCAGGGAGTTGATATTGGGTCTGTAGCATACTGAGGTGAAGGGCTCCCAAGTTTGTTCAATTGAATGACCTTGACCTTCATTCACGGTCACAGGAGTCAAAAAGTCTAAAAAATTTAAATGACTTCTTCTAAATAGCCAAAAGACCCAGGGACTTGATATTGGGTCTGTAGCATGCTGGTGTGAAGGGCTCCCAAGTTTGTTCAAATGAATGACCTTGACCTTCATTCAAGGTCACATGAGTCAAAAAGGCTAAAATCTTTAAACGACTTCTTCTCAATAACCAACAGTTCCAGAGACCTAATATTTGGCCTGCAGCATGCTAGGGTGAAGGGCTCCCAAGTTTGTTCAAATGAATGACCTTGACCTTCATTCACGGTCACAGGAGTCAAAAAGGCTAAAAAATTTAAATGACTTTTCAATAACCAACAGTCCCAGAGACCTAATATTTGGCCTGTAGCATGCTGCGGTAATGGGCTACCAAGTTTGTTCAAATGAATGACCTTGACCTTCATTCAAGGTCACAGAAGTCAAAAAGGCTAAAATCTTTAAACGACTTCTTCTCAATAACCAAGAGTCCCAGGGAGTTGATATTGGGTCTGTAAAATGCTGGGGTAAAGGGCTACCACGTTTGTTCAAATGAATGACCTTGACCTTCATTCAAGGTCACAGAAGTCAAAAAGGCTAAAATCTTTAAACGACTTCTTCTCAATAACCAAGAGTCCCAGGGAGTTGATATTGGGTCTGTAAAATGCTGGGGTAAAGGGCTACCAAGTTTTTTCAAATGAATGACCCTGACTCACATTCAACGTCACGTCGATCAAGTATGCTTAAATCTTTAAATGACTTTTAGTGAAAAGCCAAAGTGCAGAGAGACATTATATTGGTCCTGTAGCATGCTTTCAAATAACTGCAGGATCCATATATGAAAAGATCACTGAATTGCAGGTGAGCGATTTGGGCCCATTGGGCCCTTGTTTACCATTGAGATATTGTTATTATCACGTAAAGTCTTGTACATGAGATGTCAGAAATTTAGTGTTTCCATAGTTACAAAATGATTTGCATGCTGTTATACATGTGTTGAATGGTTTTTATTGCACCCTAATATTTTACGGAAAAATGACCCATGAGATATGATAAAAAATATATTCATGCTATGAACACAGATGTCATGCATGTAAGACACATGCAGTGCTTCTGTAATAAATAACAAAATCTGTAAATGTATTAGATTTTCAGATTTCAGATTCATTTTATTCAGTATCAAAGGCCTCCAGCCCACAGTACATGTTATTACCAATATAAGTGATTGTTCGAAATGGAAAATAGCAATCATTGTTTAACAAATTATAATTTACAAATTCATAATATAAACTTGAAAGAAAGTAACATTATATAATAATGATACATGTAAACACAAATCATTACTGAGATGTTTTGATCTCTCTTAATATATTTCAGAGAGTTAATTACATCCACACTACATACATGTAAATCAATTCATACATTTTGGAGATATTCACCACGAGTTTTAAATGCTCATTTCAAAAATGTACAAAAAGGTCTACAAGACCGTATATCACACATTAGAAAAGAGAACCTCTCCAACACATTTAAGTGATTCATATCTACAGGTAAATTCAGATATAACCATTTTCTGAGCTCATCATACAAAGAACAAAGACATACAAAATGTATTTCATCTTCAAGTACTGGTCTGTTACAAACATTTAGACAGTAAATACAAAGTCTGTTATTTCTAGTGGTACCACTCCATCTCCCTGTTTCAATAGCAAGATGATGGTTACCACTTCTAAAACGTGCAAGTACAGTACGCATATACCTACTCATATTTTGAATAAGATAATCCTCTTGACAAAAGATAGTTTTAAACTGCCTATAAGTACATAACTTATCACTGTCATACAATGCGCCATACCATGATTGTAAAAAAGTATCTACCAATCTGGTTTTAACGTTTTGAAGAAATACAGAAATATCTCCCAACACCCTGATTTAACCAAGCTTCATTGAAGCCAAGACTACCCAGTATTTGTCTCACATGAGTGGCCCAAGTGATTCTACCTGCAAGGTCTAGACTGTACAACATTTCATAACAGGCTTTTGGATACCTTAAAGCTGGCATAGCCATTATTCTCAACCAGTATTTTAATAACTTTAATGTATATGTTACATGCAGGGCATATCTCCCAAGTTCACCGTACACAACGTTTCTGCTGGTATTCGAGTTGACACCTAATACTCGTTTACAAAATTTCAAGTGTACAGATTCTATTGTATCACTCCGGGTAAAACCCCATACCTCCGCACAATAACAGAGTATTGGCGTTACCATATGGTCAAAAAGGTAAAATACTGTGTTAACATCAATGTTACTCTTATACATAAATTGCTGTATAACAAATGAAGCTTTCTCAGCTTGCTGTGCAAGAGTTTTACAGCAAAGGCCCCATGACATTTTTGGGGTAAAAATAGTACCTAAGTACTTGTAAAAATTAACAATCTCAATTTGCTCTCCTTTGTAAAACCATTTCTCATTACATTTGACAATTCCACCTCTTCTGAATACAACAATCTTGGTCATATCCAGGTTTACTTTCATACCATACTTATCACAGAAAGAAGATACACAGTCAATTTGTTTTTGTAACCCAAGCACTGTATCTGCTAGGCTTGCAATATTATCAGCATATAATAAAGACGCAATGTTGTGAACATTTTCATTAACAAAAACACCTCTACATCCATGATTGTCCATTGATTCAAGCAGTTCATTTAAGAACAACACAAAAAGTAGCGGACTGATCATACAGCCTTGTCTTGTACCCACAGAGCAGTTGAAAAATTCAGATAACATGAGTTTGTCTACTTTCACACAGGATTTTAACTGAGAGTACATAGATGATATAACAAGAAAAAATCAACCTTTGACATTATTTTTCAAAAGGACATATCTTAATAATGTATGCTGAATACTGTCAAAAGCTTTTGAAAAGTCAATAAAAAAAACAATACAATCTGCCTTTGCGCTTAGTGATGTACTTTTGTACCATAGCAAATAATGTAAAGATATTGTCAGTAGTACTATAGCCAGTTCTATATCCAATCTGATTTTCATAAAGTTTGTCATAAACTTCACACCAAAATCTCAATCTGTTATTCAATATCTTAGTAAATATCTTTCCAATTACTGAAGATAAAGAAATACCCCTATAATTATTTGGATTATGTGTGTCACCCTTCTTATGCAATGGAGTGATTATAGCTTCACACCAAGCTGCTGGAAATGATCCAGATCTAAGTATAGCATTGAATAACACAGAGAGATATGGTTTCAGGAGTGAATATGCATATTTCATATGCTCATTCATGATGCCATCAGGACCCGGAGCTTTACTATTTGGGAGGTGCCTAACTGCATCAAGAATCTCTTTGTCAGTGATAACCGAGTCAAGGATTTCATCCTCATCAACGGCTGTCACATCAAGTGTACAAACAACATCAGAAGCATGACCAGAAAAATCTTGGTCAACATGAAAATTTGCACTTGTAAATAAGTTTACGAAATGGTTCAGCCAATCATTTGGGGTAATATTACCTCTAACAGACATGCTGCTCTGTTTAAATTTCTTCATGTAAGACCATAAATCATTATTACATGTGACATTCCTTATGGATACAGTTTGAGTAGAAACAATAAATAGTTCACGTTTACCTCTACAGACATGCTTAAATTTATTCCTAGCATTTTTATATGCTTTAAGGTCATCATCACTATTTGACAATCTAAACCTGTCTAAAAGAGCAAATTTCTGCCTTTTTAATGTCTCACACTCAACGTCCCACCACTTTGGTTGCACAGTGCCAAATTCTACTTTTCTGCAAGCATCACCCATCATCATACCACATGACGAAGCACAGTCAGATATACAGTTAGTTAAAACTTCAACAAAGCTTTCAATGTTCAGTTGCTCAATGAGAGAATACATTTTCTCTTGACAATATGACAAAGAATTTTCAAGTTTGCTTTTATATAAATCAAGTCTTTCTGGATTCCATTTAAGTCTTTTCCATACTGCAGTATGTGACTGATCCTCATCAGTAACTATGTGTTCACCATCATAAGGTATAGAAATAGTACACTCTAATGGAAAGTGATCAAAACTGTCTTCACGTAATACATTAAATTGTGTTACATAAGAAAATAAATTTGACGAGACAAGTATATAGTCATTCACACTATTGCCAAGATGGGACATAAATGTATAACTTCCATCATTATCATTACAACGTCCATTCAACATATGAATGCCCAGACACCTACACAGGGATAATAAAGAATATCCAAACTTGTTTACTTTTTCATCACGGGAGTTTCTCCTTATATTAAAATCATCATACTCATAGATTTCTGGGTCGACTTGCAGATGCTGAATATCATCATCAATAACATAGTCTTGCTCGGTACCAACACGTGCATTAAAATCTCCTGCAACAAGTATACCATGTATGTTATCACAAGTAGGGAGTATGCTAGATATATGCTCATAAAGTGTTTCAATACCATTACGATCCTGTTTATCTAAATAATATGATGATCTTTCAGGAGGAATATACACAAAACAAAAAATATAATGCACATTATTGGATGACACTTTGAAATACACACCGTCATCAAATTCTGCATTAATACGCTTAAAAAAGCTACTTGCTGATTTTCTAACAAAAATATCTATACCACCAGCTCTCCGTCCACGCCCCTTATACTCTCTTACTAAAGCATAATGGTCATAACCCTGTAAAAGATCATCAAATTCTTGTCCACATACACAGAAAGTCTCATACAGGGCAATAACATCATACTTTTCAAGAAAAGCAATAAAAGATGGACTAATGTGCTTACGAAGACCATTTACATTCCATGAAAGAATATTTTATATGAGATTATTTACATTATACAGTTCATTTGATATATTTACATAACTGTCACATGTACTGGAGCCTTGGCCACACCCCTAACTACCGTCCAACCATTCTGGGACATCCTTTCCGTCTAAGGAGATCAAACAGCACTGATCTATGTCATAAGTGAAATAACGCTTTTCTACGCACAGCTTATCATATCTAATGATGGAAATGTATTATTGTACAGCTGCAATAACAGCAAAACAATTTTATGAAAGTTTCCAATATTTATAATGAACCTTCTGGAAAGAACATTTTTGTTTCAATTTTTAAATATGATATAAATGGTATTGCATTATGTACTCGACATTTGTAGATACAAGGTTATAGCAGACGGGCATGAGGAGACTGGTAGAGGCAGAAGAAAATGGGAGTATTATGAGGTACATGTAAAGATATATATTATATATAATTTATTAGACTGACAGTGCCATTACTTTACAGATATCAAAAGCGATACACATACATATCTGCAATGGTAATGAATAACACAGGCAAATGTTATGTTAACAATATTTGACGTTAAAATGTCACCAATCTTTACTATGTCGTCATCATTCAGTGATGTCAACACTTGATTAATTAAATGAAGTATAACAACTCTAACAAAATGTAAAATAAGTGATGAATATTTTTAACAAATATTGTTATGGTTCTATGATATAACACACATTGCTAACGTTTACAAACTTACATAGGCCTATTTGGCTTTATTAAGTCTGTCGTCAAGATCAATCTGTGTCATAGGATTATAACATTTGATAAAACATTCATTGCTTAAATTTTTTTTTTGTGCATGCTAAAATAGGAAAGTTCCTCTGACTGTTACTCTTTTGAATCGACAGAACAGTTATTTAAAAAAAAAGGAACAAACTAATACAGTAACTATAGTATTTAAAGGGAACATCCTTTTGAACGGTCCATTATCATTAAAACTGTTTTACTACTTGTACACTTATTACTGTTCTGGTCCAATATAGACCTATCTTCCTATAACCCTATTACCACTAACTATGAACTAATCTTATCTTTAGATTATGGATGAGCTGTTGGCTGGTGATCCAGCTGTTCGGCCAGGAACAGTTGTATCATCACTGGAAGGTACATGTAATATGGGTTTTTATTATATTATTGCTGTATAATATTATCCTTAATATTTACAAAAGTCTTCCCTTTGATATCAATTACTCATTTCATCACTCAGTCTCGGCACTGGTTTAATGGCTGTATACTTCAGTCAATAGGATAGGAATTTTAAAAACAAACTTTGTGTAAAATTACTACTACCAGTTGCAAAAAACATTTATTAATGGAGCAGCTTTTCCTTGAGTATTAACTTTTTATGGTTGTATTGCATTATTCATGGCAAAAACAAAACTATTGAAAATACATTGATCTATTTGCATTCTAAAGTTGAAATTTGGAACTTAATGTTATGATATATGCTGTTATGATATAATAGGAAAAAGCAGTTCTCCAGCATGCAGCCTAGATTCGACAAGCTGTGCAACAGGTAATCCCTGTAAAACTGTGGTCAGGAAGGAAAAAAAGAAAAGAAAAAGAGAAGAAATGCCCGACTGGTTTAGAGATTTTTCTATAAGACAAAACGAAATTCTAAAAGAAATTCAGGAAACCCAAAATAAGGCTGTAACAGTGGCGGAGGACAGAAACTCTGAAATCGCTTGCTGAAGCATTGTTAAAAACGTAATTGAAAAAGTGTCTCCCACACCTCGGCTGTAATGACAAAATGTTCGATGTTATTTTTGTTTTTCTTTCATTTTAAAGATCTCCTATAAAATATTGTAAAGTATGTTGAAATAAAACTTGTTTCTTTCAGTTATTTTTGTGATAGGATTGTCATGAAAATGAAAGAGAAGCTTTTTCCAGATCACACCAACAAGTTTGCAATCTCAAGACGTTTGCCCAAGGCAACTTGTCCTGAAGAGTTGTCATCAGCTAGTGGACAGGAAGTATCATCTGGCATATCAAACTCCTCACCGTCAAAAGATTCATTCTGTAAAATGAAATTATGTAGCACACAGCATGCTACAATAACATTTGGTATTTCATTGAACAGGTGCATGTCAAGAAATTGTAATCTCCTAAATTTACACTTAAGGAGGCCAAACGCACGTTCAATGTCAACTCTTGATGAGGAGTGACTCTTGTTGTACTTCTTTTCAATGCAAATTAGATGCCCATTGTCACGAAATGGTACCAGCAAGTTTACAACCAGGGGATAGGCTGAGTCTCCCAGGAGATGCTGGTTTGGTGGCAGTGATGGAAGAATCTGGCTTAAAGGACAGTTTCTCCAGACTCGGGCATCATGAATTGAGCCTGGCCAACCGGCATATACGTCTCGGAAGACAAGGTTACTATCACAAACTGCCTGTAGCTGTATACTTGGAAAACCTTTCCTGTTAATATAGGAGTCTCTGTGTGAAGAAGGCCCAGGGATAGGTATGTGTGTCCCATCCACAGCACCAACCACACCAGGAAAACCACATCTGGTAAAAAAAATCCATCAGCAACATGCTTGGGTTCTGCAGCAGGAGAAGGCCAAACTATAAATGTATTCTGTTGAGCAACTATTGCTTGAACAACATGATTTTCATGCAAAGAACTCTTGCTAAAGCCAAAGCGGTCAGCCACACTTCTAAAACACTCTTTGTTGCCAAGAAGCCATACAGTTGCAAGGATTTTCTTCTCTATGCACACATTTCTCTCAGGGATGTAAGGTGCCAAATGACCACACAGTGCCTGAAAAACCATGGAATTAGTATTGTTTTTGTCCAGTCTATTAGCAGTCAAGGTTAATTTAAGATCATTTAATAATAGTTCTTAATCTGTGTAACTATGACCAGCTCTTTTATGGATAAATCATTTCTGAATATCCATAATTCGAATTTTGGATATCTTAAAATGCTTCAAATTTTGGATATCCATAATTTGATTAAGGATTAACTTGAATCTATTTTTTATGTTATAGAGGTTTAACACAAAAAATAGAATGTACTCTAAATAAACGCGAGTACCATTTTTAGCATTTGTTCATCTCATAGAACAAGAGGCCCAGAGGGCATGTATCGTTCACCTGGATGCATTGGTATCTAAGTAATTGTTATAAAATATTATCCAAAACGATCCCAAGGACGGGGACAGACTAAAAGACCAATCCTTGAAGCATATCTGTATCAATTTAAAGTTTGGTAAATTGGTGAGTATTGCAACTGATTTCAAGTTCAAGTAAGAAATTAGGTCCCTGGGTGTGTGAAAAATGAACAAGAGATCCCAGAGGGATCTTGGCACCCACCATTGAATGTTCTTCATAGGTTCCATGTCAGATTGATCTTTTCTCTACTTTTCTCTTTTTCTAAGTCTTACTAATCTGTGTAAATTCAGAAGAAACCTCTAGTACTTTTCAAACAAGGGAAACCTATATATAAAATTTAAGATTTAGGCACCAAGGGGAACCTATATATGGAATTTGAGAAAGATTCCTTTAGTACTTTCTGAGAAATAGCGATAATAAACTTCAATTGTCAAAATCCAAGATGGCTGCCTGTTGGCCATATTGTTTTCTGATTAGTCTCAAAATACAATATGCATAACTAGGCACCAAGGGGAACCTACATATGAAATTTCAGGAAGATCCCTTCAGTGCTTTCTGAGAATTAGCGATAACAAACTTCAATTGTCAAAATCCAAGATGCCTACCTGTCGGCCATGTTGTTTTCTGATTAGTCTCAAAATACAATATGCATAACTAGGCACCATGGGGAACCTACATATGAAATTTGAGAAAGATCCCTTCAGTACTTTCTCAGAAATAGCGATATAAAACTTCAATGGTCAAAATCCAAGATGGCTGCCTGTCGGCCATGTTGTTTTCCGATCAGTCCCAAAATGCGATATGCATAACTAAGCACCAAGGGGAACCTACATATGAAATTTGAGAACGATCCCTTCAGTACTTTTTAAGAAATAGCGATAACAAACTTCAATTGTCAAAATCCAAGATGGCTGCCTGACGGCCATCTTGTTTTCCGATCGGTCCCAAAATGCAATATGCATAACAAGGCACCAAGGGGAACCTACATATGCAATTTGAGAAAGATCCCTTTAGTACTTTCTCAGAAATAGCGATAACAAACTTTAATGGTCAAAATCCAAGATGGCTGCCTGTCGGCCATGTTGTTTTCCGATCGGTCCCAAAATGCAATATGCATAACTAGGCACCAAGGGAAACCCACATATGAAATTTGAGAAATATCCCTTTAGTACTTTCTCAGAAATAGCGATAACAAACTTCAATGGTAAAAATCCAAGATGGCTGCCTGTCGGCCATGTTGTTTTCCGATCGGTCCCAAAATGCAATATGCATAACTAGGCACCAAGGAGAAACTACATATGAAATTTGAGAAAGATCCCTTTAGTACTTTCTCAGAAATAGCGATAACAAACTTCAATGGTCAAAATCCAAGATGGCTGCCTGTCGGCCATGTTGTTTTCCGATCGGTCCCAAAATGCAATATGCATAACTATGCACCAAAGGAAACCTACAAATGAAATTTGAGAAAGATCCCTTCAGTACTTTCTGAGGATTAGCGATAACAAGAATTGTTTACGGACGGAGGGACGGACGGACGGACCACGGACCACGGACGCAGGGCGATTTGAATAGCCCACCATCTGATGATGGTGGGCTAAAAATGAAACTGTGTCGGTAAATGTGTGTACCAGAATGAACAAACAAGTATGTACAGTACGAGGAGGTTGATTTGGTACTCAAACGCTCACAGAGCGTTGATCCGCGCAGCCATCCGCTCAGAATTTGAGCGGGTTTGCAGCGGGATTGCAGCGGGCTTCGAGCGGGCTTGAGCGGGTTCGGGCGCGGGCTCGAGCGGGCTTTAAGCGGGCTTCCAGTTGGTCCGCTACATGTCCGCTCAAGCCCTCTCGAGCGGACTTGTAGCGGACCCGCTCGAGCGGATTGTAGCGGACCCGCTCGAGCGGACTTGTAGCGGACCCGCTCGAGCGGACTTGTGTTCCGTCACTTTCATTAGATAATATCTTTGCCTATACTGATATTTACCCTATCAAAATATCTAACGAGCGTACTGTTTGTGCATTTCGCATAATCTGGTTTGTCTATATTTGCTTATGAATTGTTCCTTAATTTCTTCATAACCTTGTTTTGATAAACCTTGTTGGTTTAACAGATTAATTTGAATTTCAACTTCATAGTATTTTAAAAATTCTCCGTTTTCATTCATTTAAAGAATTCAAAGTTTGATTTCAGTATGAATTTTTGATGATATTTTAGTAAGTTCATGAATGATGACGGGAACTGGGGTATTGGTGTTCCTTTTAATATTTTACCAACATATAGCTTTTGAAGCATGACATTTTACATAAAGAATATCTAGATAAAAATATACAGTCGAACCCACTTAATTTGAAATCGGATATATTGAAATATCGTTTAATTTGAAGTGAAATAAAATCCCCGTCCAAATGCCTTCTTTGTCTTTGTATTGTTTTATCGGTTATTTTGAAATCGGTTTATTTGAAATATCGCTTTATTGGAAAGGAAATTATTGCCCCTGGCAATGCTTAAACCATTGTTTATGTACCGCTTAAATTGAAAGTCGCCACGACTAGCTTAGATTATATAATTACCGCCCGTTACGGTACGTGCGTCCGATCAATAGATAGGTAAATATGAAATTCTAATTTACACAATGCAAATATATTGTGACAATTAATCATTAAATGCGTTCGTTATGAGCATGAATCTGTATTTGTTTATGAATATACCTCGAGGGACACAGCTTATTCTGGCTTCTGCTACATATATACATCTAAATCGACTCTCATTTAACTACACGCGAGACAATTACAAACGACGAGGCTATTCTTAGGGATTCGACAGAAAATGAAAACAACGTAACCAGACCAGTGATTTTGACAACGACCCTCAAACAATTCGTGAAAATCCATCTATCATCGACGCACATGTCTGATTTCAGACGGTAGTTTCTTGGAAATAAGCCCGGATGTACGGAAACTGTTCTCACGTGTGTCCGCGAACTCAACATAAACAAAAACAAGCAACAGTCGAAGACTTCTCCCGTCGAACTTAACATTATTTTTAATAAACTGTGAAACTATTATCATTTTGCAACCGATTGTAAATACTGACTAAGTAAAATCAACTATATTGAACAATAGTGTGTTGTTTGACGTAGCGCGGTACTGAAATGTGTCGGCAAAAGGCTGGATCCCGGTTATATTGAAAACCGGTTAATTTGAAGTATTTTTTCATTCCCCGAGCATTTCAATATAACCGGGTTCGACTGTATATCTTTCTCATAAGAGGGAGTGATTAAAAACAGCTAAATGCATATGTTATTCAGCAAAATTAATATGAAATAATATTATCAAAAGTATTATTCTGAAATATGTGGGAAAAAATGTGCTTTAAAGTTCTATTGGCAGAATTATTTATCGGAAATCACACAGCATTTGAAGATATTCTAGATCTTAATTACATGTACTTGTACATGTATAAAATGTACAATTTTGTAAATATGCTGTTCGAAATTACCGATTATTGTTTCTGTATTTATTTCCATTGACAATTATATGTTTGTACATTGAACATAATCGCGAAGTTTGATAAAATATATACGGTACATGTTTTTAAAAGTTAATTGAAAGCTTCAATATCTTGTAATTCCTGCGAATATCCCGTCTGCCAAGCGAGGGTTGTCCCACACGCCGGTTATATACATCTTGTACATGTACTGTACGTTGGAAGTTTATAGCTATGATTTTCCAGTGAGAACGAGATATGTTTACTACCGAAGAAAAGTACACACAACTGATCGATGTATTGATCCTATGTCCACAATCAAATCGTTCAGAACCCAATACAATCTTGTCAAAGTCGGATGTTGCAGAATAGTTAGAACCCATTTAAATACGCCACATACGCACCAGTTCATCGTTTGATAAGATACGTTATTGTCGTATGTTATGAATAACAATAAGTTTAAATAAAAAAAATAAGGTAACCATTTATGACAGGTTTCTTAAGAACATATAACACCCAGTATACAGCAGGTTTATCCATATTTTTAATTTCAACACATTTGATTCATTTTTTTATTTACTTTAGGCCATACAGCCTATCAGTATAGACGAGACGTTAAAGTCAAAATGATTGGACATCAGGCAAAACCTATATAAATCCATATCGAGGTACACTTATGTGATCTTCATTCTACTTTAATTAGGACGAACTTGGATATTTTACCTAAACATACACTTCTGTACATAATTAAACAATTTACATTTTTACACGCAATACTTCAATCGTAACAACGCCATTATCTGTAATTAATCATATATATGTATTTATTTCAACAGATACGTACAAATATATACATGTTGTATGTATATAAAATGTAAGTATAAAGTACGTCCCGGGTCCGATTGTTTAAAACTATTAATAACATGTTTTCATTTTATGAGAAATGTCTAGACTAGTTATTTATCAAACGGATGATATACACACAGACGAACCTATATTTCAGGCGTATCTCTTTTAATGTTTGTGCAAGTCAACGACACCTTCCTACCGCCAAAAGTTTTACCGCCAGAAAATTACATAAAGGTTTTATATATACACATTGTATATGAATGATTGGACAACAGACTAAGTCTATATGTATTAGTGTATATTGCCCTATCACCAGTCATCGATAAAATGTCTTGATACCCCGTGCACTGTGCATTTTACGACATTTACTCCAGCATTGAATAAGTAAGGCAATAACGGTGGCAATTGGACAATTGGACTTCATAGTGTCACAACAAATGGATGAAATACTGTGTATATCAAATAAAATGCATCACTGACAGAACAAAGTGTCTTCTTTATATTGATGTATCATACATACATGTAACTACGATAATTTAGTGGATATACCACGCATAAATGTGTAAGATATAAATGAAGCTACGGGCCCTTTCGTTAATTTATTCTTATAAATACCAGAGACGTGTATACATGTACACGTATATTACAGAGATTGTACTTGCTCCATCTCGCATGCCTCAAGTGTTATCTGGAGCGGCACTTGTCACATCTCGGCCGATTCCGTACCTACATTGTACATCAAACAAAGGATACCGGAATCAGCCGAGTGCTGGAGCGGAATCTGACACAGTAACAGGCCGTAAATACTGTAAATAATATTAATAACAACTATCTAGATAAGATACATTTTACCTAATATCGCCTGGCATAGCTGAAAAAAAAATGAAATAAAACAAGTTTTGACCGTCATAGTTGAGACGGTCAAAAAGTTTCCGGATAGACAGTATTTTTACTACGACAAAGTTTAGATGATTTTTAAGTGTGTCTTATTTAATTGTCACAAACATGTACATAAACCGACCGTAGAATCTTTCTCCCTTTTTTCTATGCATATTTTTCCTGGTTTTGAATTTCCTGAAAAAAATGGCATTCTATGTTCTTTAATTGTTACTCGATAAAAGGACATATTACCGCTGATTTAATAGCGTTTGATACCTCCTGAAGTTGGCAACAGACAATTATATAAATATCAGATTATTAGGAACTTGTGTGAATTTGCTTGTGTACTCATCACCGTTTGTCAACATGTCACCCGATCACAGCTAGGTAAGTTGTGAATTTTATTACAGGTAAATTGCAAGGTTCCTTTGAACTGCAGTCAGAGAACTTTATATCTACCGTCCTACCTGTAATGGTATTGAAGATAGGTGAAAGTGTACCCTGAACGAAAAATTATATTGAAATATGTTATTGGTATTGATTAATAAACAAGAATGCAGAAAACCGCATAACAATCGGCCGACCCATTACCGAGTAATTGCGATTTTTCTCGAAAACACATCTGAAGACCTCGTTTTGGTGACCTCTGACCTGTGACGTCACAGGTTGAACACGATCGGAGCCGCCATATAGGAAATATATAGAAACAAACGTGAACACGTGCCTGTAATTAATGCGAATAAGACAACAAAAATGAAAGTGCTGAATAAACTCTCCGAGTTATATTTGTGAATTAGTAAACAAGTGCTACCGAAACCAGGGACATATAATTTTCTTTTTAAACGGGCCATATATACCATGTAGCATCTCACTAATTTTCTCTCATAACGAGCCATATACAACATGTAACATCTTACTAATTTTCTATTATAACGGGCCAAATACAACGTGTATCATCTTATTTATTTTCTATTATAACAGGTCGTATATAACATGTATATTTAAATAATTCTTTTTATTTTAACGGGTCGTTGTAACATGTATGACATTTGAATAACGGGCCGTTTATAACGACTTACATCATATAGCCTTTATTATGAGGGCATGACCGGTTTGTTACATACAAATGTACCAGTATTGATTTCGGTTATAATACTTCTAGTAATACAAGTTTAAAATACAATTCATACAAGATGTGAAATAAATGCTAATCATTTTGAATTTTTTATTAGCCAAAACAGCAAGATTGTAAGTAATTGTCCGCAATTGATAAAACGTGTCCACGAAAGATCAGTAACTCCCAGACAAGATTCATAGAGTAAATTTTCAACATCATGGGTATATATATGAATGAGGTAACTTAGGTTAATTATTCTATAGACAAACCTTTGAGATACGAATTTTTTCGTTTGTAAGGAAAACGAAACTCACTGAATTCCAAAAATAATGTGTTTGATTTCAACAACTTGAAAATGTATTCCCTATAGTATAAACGCAATTCTTAATAAAATTCAAGCTCAATTTATGTACAACCTGTAAAAGCATGTCTTCGGAACTTTTTTGAAGCGCACAGAAACCAAACACGTGAACTCACAAGCAATTATCGGCGTGTGCCGATTAGAACACCAGAAATCACAGACACCTGTGGTGCAGTGACAGGTGTGACGAGCTTGTGGACCGTAATTTCACACCTGGTAATTGTTTAGCGGTATACTAACCCATTCAAACTTTAGAATTCGTAATTCTCCGAACATGTTATACATCTTTTAAAAGTCCCTTTTTAATTGAAGATATGACTTGCGACACGAATGGAAAGCAAAACCACAAGGTTCGCGATCACTTCATAATAATGACACAATTAAAAAAAAAATAATAGCAAAAAAATTAAAAAAATTGAAAAAAAAATCATACACGAAAATTATTGCGAGTTTATAAGTTTTAGTATTAATTATGATTAGTCACGATGAAATAAATTGTATGTTTTTATCATAAAAAAACGGAGCTATAATGATGGTTTTAATAAGTACCTATGCTTTATACCTGTACAGAAAGTATCAATTATATTATAATTGTTGCGAATCACTTTTATATAATTTCACTGACAACGATCGTATATAAATTATATCTTTCTCAAGCATTTAATCGTCCTTAATCCCTGAGACCATGGCATGTAAAATAAGGGATAAAATCTGTATAGCAGAAATAATAAAAACATGTATGAAAAAAGTATCGGTGTTAAGGAAATTCAAATTTTTGTTGAGTAGAAAAACTTTATTACGAATTTATAGAGTATTTGTGTTGCCTGTATTGGAATATGCTTGTGAGGTATGGGATGGTTGTTCTCTGGCAGATGTAAATAAACTAGAACAAGTTCAACTTGAGGCAGCAAGAATCATTACCGGCATGCCATCTTTCTCTAGCAAACAATCTCTATATAAAGAATCCCAGCTCCAACCTTTATCTGAAAGAAGAAAGTTCCGTAAACTTTCAATGATGTATAAACTCCACAATGATTTAACTCCTTCCTATTTCAGCAATCTTCTTCCTCCAAGAGTAGGTGAACGTAATTCGTATAATGTTAGAAATAAAGAAAACTATACCGTTCCAAATTTTCGATTGTCTACTTCTTATGAATCCTTTATCCCATCTTCTGTTAGGTTATGGAATAATTTACCTATTGATGTCAGAGAACAGCCATCCATTAGTAGATTTAAATCCAAAATAGAAAACAATCGTGATATATTACCTATTTATTATCTAACTGGAAATAGAAAATTAAATGTTTTACACACAAGGTTAAGACATGTTTGTAGTAGCTTAAACTATGATTTGTATAGAGTAAATATAATTAATGATACAACCTGTGCATGTGGTAATGAGTGTGAAAACGTGTATCATTATTTTTTGGATTGTATATTGTACAGAAGAGAGCGTGAAACTTTATTTGATAATCTCTCCCGCTATTGTAATGTGACTCTTAATGTTATTCTCTGGGGTTCTCCTAAACTATCTGATGAACAAAATGGCTATATTTTTCAATATGTTCAAAATTTTATTAAATCCAGTAATCGATTTTAGGGTCATCTCTCCTCCTCTCTCTCTCTCTCTCTCTCTCTCCCTCATACTGGCATAACCTATTCTATCTTTCTTCTGTCCTCTCATCTCTGTCTCTTCTTCCTCTCTCTCTCTCCTCTTATCTCTCTTTATATTAACTGCATTACATATTTACTTCTGATGTCCTCATCTCGTCGTTTTAATTATATACAAATTTTGTATACCTGTTTATATTGTAAATTCAATATGTTACATAAGATTATTGTATATGTAGAAGTTGTGTAGCTCCCACTGGTATTTCATTACGGGAGAGATTTACGTCTATTGTATTTCATGATGATTATAATATTTTACTTCTGAATTAAGTCTCCTTCATTCCTAGAAGCGGGTTTTGTATAGAATATAACGCATGCATTTACTGTACGTGTGTATCGTCTTTTCTCACAAACCAGAATATCCAGAACTGTTGTATTGTTGGTATGTTTATTTGGATATTAATTTGCGAATGAAATGGCACACAATTTTATTTAAAAATGTTGATGCTGTGTTCCTTTCTTTGGTAATGAGTAAGAAATGGTAAACACATAACTAATGTACATTTATTGGTGATTGACCGATTATTACACCAGTCTGTGTTAACCAAGCGGTCATTTTCAGAGTCAATTTCACTAATTTTTTTTTAAACTCAAACTTATATTGTTGGATTCCGACTTCTTGTCGGCAATATTCGCCAAATTCAACAACCTCAAATCTCATGCTACTGTTCACACTGTTAATGTGGTGACATACAGCTTGAGGTGGCCAAGTAACGTACATACACGGATGTAATTTATCACCAAGTATGTTTTCATTGTATATTAACGACCTAGCAGACAAAATAAACGCGGCTCAGTGCGGTATCCAGCTGGATGACGTCATGCTGTCGTTATTACTGTACGCCGATGACATTGCCATCATCGCCCCGGACCCGACCAAGCTACAAACTCTACTTGATATTGTCTCCGATTGGTGTAACGATTGGAAGTTATCAGTTAACCCAACAAAAACAAAAGTTGTTCACTACAGAAACCCCTCGATACCCCAAACTGATGTGCAATTCAAATGTGGACTAGTTGATATTGGAATCACTGACTCCTACAAATACCTAGGAATTTGGCTTGATGAGCATTTGAAAATGCATAAAGCGGTGTCTGAATTGTCTAAGTCGGCGAGTCGAGCCCTAGGAGCACTTATCGGTAAATTCATCGCCTGTGGTGGAATGACGTATGATGTTTTTACGCGATTATATAACTCCGTTGTTGAACCTATTTTATTGTACGGCAGTGCTATATGGGGAACAAAACAGTTCTCAATGATCAACACAGTACAAAATAAGGCTTGTCGGTTTTTCTTAGGGGTTGGAAAGTACACATCAAATATAGCCACAAGAGGCGATATGGGGTGGAAGTCTTCTGTTTATAAACAAAACGTAGCTTGTGTGAAACTTTTATGTAAAATTCGCCGTCTTCGAAGAAATCGTTTGTCAAATAAAATTCTCATGTGGACAACAAATCAAAGGAAAGGTTGGTTTAGCACAGTACAACGTCTATGTAACGCCATTGACCCGAACAATCTGGTATCCGACGTCGAATTATCTACGAATTACGTCATGAGACATTTGTCTACCAACCTAGCCAATAACGACAAGCTTGAATGGTATAATGCCCTATATGACGATAGGAACAATGCTAACGGTAACAAACTTCGTACATACAGAACTTTTAAAAACGATGTTAAAACTGAGCGGTACGTCAGACTTGACATACCCAGAATCCATAGACGTAACTTAGCTCTTTTTCGCGCGGGATCGCTACCATTGGCCGTTGAGACAGGTCGGTACGCCAGGCCGCCCATACCCCTGGCAGATAGACAATGTAAATTTTGTACTCTGCAAAAAATTGAAGACGAGGAACACTTCTTAGTAGAATGTGAACTTTTCTCTGATTTAAGACACACTCTTTTTCTCAAATGTGCTCAGCATATTGACGGTTTTCATGATATGAACAATAAAAATAAATTCATAAGTATTATGTTAAACGATGATCTCCAGCCAACTGTAGCAAGTAACATTTCATCCTTCTTCAATAGGCGAAAAGTATTTAATTGATTATTTGAATATATGTAGGGTAGATAGTGAGCGATTGTAGGTTTGGGTTGCCTCATCACTTTCGCTCATATCCTCTCTTGATATTGTCAAGGATATATAACTTAATAATAACTTTAAATAAGCATATGTGTTCTAGAATAAATACGGTAATAATTGAGTTAATTAAATATGCGTGATCTCGTTACTTCCACTTACTGAAATTTGAACATTTGAACTTTCAACAGTTGTAGGGGTCATAATTGAAATTTCACTCATTCATGTATTCGTACAATAGTTCAGCCTCAGTTTTGTGATACTTTTATATATGTACATATTTTTCTTGACCATACTATACCGTAGTCTGTGTACATTAAGCTATATATATATTGACTTTTAGGTGATACACTTTTATTATAACATATGTGATAATTTTTTTACTGTTTTAAGTGTCTCATAAGTCAACCATACTGGCTGGGTGTTGATCATTGTACTATGTATATTTTATTGAATAATGTATTTTATGTTGATCAATGCGTGACACTTTAATAAACTAATTTATTATTATTATTATTACACGGATGACACAGAACGCAACATTTTCATTTGGATACAACAACGAAAAAGAGTGAAATTATAACCTATTTACTCGGTATCATTACAAGTAAAATGTAAAAGAACTGCAGCGTTGACAACAGGCATATATGGATTAATAGTGTAAACATTCCTATTTAACATGTCAATTTAACTTTATTTCATATGGTATTGTTTGACTACATAATCCGTTCACAACACATAGCGCGCCAATGGACCATAACGATCTATTTTGGTACGGTGGGAATCACTGGGGTCACATGATATTTCACCTGTACTATCGCTGTACGTGGCCTAGGTCAAGATAGGCGGAAAAGGACCATACCTCTTTCCCTCTCATAATATCAAACTATACACAGTTTTGTTAAATTATACCAAACCAGAAATCAAACGTGTGACTTGCGTTTAATTTCTGTCTATTTCGCCACAAAATAGGCTTTTAATCCCAGTGTATGGAACGCCATACATGTGGCTGCCTAAAGACTTAAGGTTTTATATCACCATTTTATAGCATCACGTTATAGTATTATGTCGCCATGATGATATAACATAGTGACATGATGATATAAGACCTTTGGTCTTAAGGTAGCTATGGCGTTCTATACCAGTGTATTTCGAAACGCTACGAGGCATGGCATCAAATATGGCGTCGAATTATGCGTCATCTGGGTATAAGAACGAGGCACCCCGATACTTCTTGGCGTGCGTGATATTTTGTAAGATATAGACTGTTTCAATACACGTCTAGTACACGTATACAATTCATTCATATTTTGCTAGTTGACATCGTTGTATGCTTCATAGCTTGTAGATATACAGTATACATGTATGAATAGTGTACAATTGTACACGTGTTACTCATTTTCCTTCGCCATGCGCTACATCATGTACCTTACTCTCGTAACAAACATACATACATTTCCTGCTTTACTGCGAAGCGCAGGAAATTTCCAGTAAGATGTATCGCAGTGTCACAGGAGAGCTTATACATGTACATATGCGCTTATACAGTGGCTCCGATTACCGTTAACAAGTCAATGTGCTCAGCCTTCTCATTCGACCAGCACGGCACCACTGCAATGCGCTATCGTTCAAATTAAATCGTTTGTTAGATTTTTATAGTTTTCTCAGACCGGAGATGTATATATATATATATGCAAGTCTCTGCTCAGACGTATATAATTATGTGTGTTACAACGTGTAAGTTTATGCAATGTTGTTGTCTTCATATGTTATTCTCTTGTTGTATCATGTAGTACAAAACCGATTGGCTGTCAAGCCGAAAGTAATCAAATGAATTGAATTGAATTGATCAAGCATCACCTAAAAAGCAAATTTTACACATGGCAGAAACACAGCAAATGTTACCCACTCTCTACTAACTCTAACGTATTTAGAAACTAATCACCTTTCCTTTTTGCCGGATCTGGGTATGTACAAATGTGCAATGATAGTTTGGAATGTATACATTTCTAATTTAGCATACTATTTCATAATTACAAATAAATAAACAATGATACTCGTCACCAACACCATCAGAACACAAAGGACAAAATCGATCATTACGATGTACATTTACGATGTATACCAGCCCGTTGTCGCATAACTACATGAACATAATTATTATTGTGACCGTTAATGCAAACATTTATATTTTAAGATATTGTTTAAAGAAATAACTTTATGTTAAACCCATTTTCTGTGCTTTTACAATAACAAACATATAAATGTATTTTTGTCAAATCAACTTCTTCACTAACGCTACAGAATCACTCAAGCAAGTGATTACGAAACACATTTGGAAACGTTACATTACATTCTGCAGACGTTTCTGATGAAAGAAATGTGAATTCCTCCTTATTCATCGTAACATAAAACAAAGAATTCCTTATGCCCATTCTAGGGAAGCGACAAGAGAAGCTGGATCGCTGGATGAGCGGATTTGCTGGCCTGCCGGAGCGGGATCGCCTCGTGAGCGGGATCGCTGGCTGAGCGGGTTCGCTGGCTGAGCGGGATCGCCTCGTGAGCGGGTTTGCCTCGTGAGCGGGGTTTGCCTCGTGAGCGGGTTTGCCTCGTGAGCGGGTTTGTGGCCCGCCGGATCTAAATCGCTGGCTGAGCGGGTTGCTTCGTTATCAGAGCGGAATCGCCGTGTGAGCGGGATCGCAGCGACATCGCTTGCGCGGGATTGCAGCGGGGTTTTAATCCCCAACGCTCACGCAGCGCAAACGCTCTGTGAGCGTTTGAGTACCAAATCACCCTCCTCGTACTGTATACATGACGCAGATAGGATAGCTTGACCGATTGAATTACAGCTTTGTGTAAAATCAAAAAGTATAATTCATTCAAATAATAGCTTTCGAACACCCCTATTACTGACTTTCTGTTGTGATATTTCCCGTCTTATCTATTCAAATAGAATAATGTTTTCTATGTTATATTGTCAATAGTTACGGTTTATTTGGACCCTTTCATAATGAAGAAATAATCAAAATTGTTTTCTGTACAACAATTTCCTTGCGGTAACGGTACAGACTTGTGTGCCAGGTATAGACCAGGATGTAACGTTAATGATAAAAACGCTCATTTTTAAAGCAACAAATTTATTTGAAATCAGGCAACTAACAAGTAACTATATTTGCTATTTTTTGTTTAAGAAAAATACAATTTTACATATTTGAAGACAATAACTTTATATGAATGATACAAAAAGTCGATACCGTTACGACATTGTCCTTACCGTTACTTAGTAAAACGTAACGGTACAGACTGTACTTAGTAAAACGTAACGGTACAGACTGTACTTAGTAAAACGTAACGGTACAGACTGTACTTAGTAAAACGTAACGGTACAGAACCGTTACTTAGTAAAACGTAACGGTACAGAACCGTTACTTAGTAAAACGTAACGGTACAGACTACTTAGTAAAACGTAACGGTACAGAACCGTTACTTAGTAAAACGTAACGGTACAGACTGTACTTAGTAAAACGTAACGGTACAGAACCGTTACTTAGTAAAACGTAACGGTACAGACTACTTAGTAAAACGTAACGGTACAGACTGTACTTAGTAAAACGTAACGGTACAGACTGTACTTAGTAAAACGTAACGGTACATACTGTACTTAGTAAAACGTAACGGTACAGAATCGTTACTTAGTAAAACGTAACGGTACAGAACCGTTACTTAGTAAAACGTAACGATACAGAACCGTTACTTAGTAAAACGTAACGGTACAGAACCGTTACTTAGTAAAACGTAACGGTACAGACTGTACTTAGTAAAACGTAACGGTACAGAACCGTTACTTAGTAAAACGTAACGGTACAGAACCGTTACTTAGTAAAACGTAACGGTACAGACTACTTAGTAAAACCTAACGGTACAGACTGTACTTAGTAAAACGTAACGGTACAGAACCGTTACTTAGTAAAACGTAACGGTACAGACTGTACTTAGTAAAACGTAACGGTACATACTGTACTTAGTAAAACGTAACGGTACAGAACCGTTACTTAGTAAAACGTAACGGTACATACTGTACTTAGTAAAACGTAACGGTACAGACTGTACTTAGTAAAACGTAACGGTACAGAACCGGTACTTAGTAAAACGTAACGGTACAGAACCGTTACTTAGTAAAACGTAACGGTACAGACTACTTAGTAAAACGTAACGGTACAGACTGTACTTAGTAAAACGTAACGGTACAGACTGTTGCGGAGTGGACATTTTTTACAATTTTGACCCTTTGGTAGCCTCGACCAAGTGTTTGGTGAAAAGTTTGAACATCAGTGGTTTTCTGTTCAAAAGCATGTATCCATTGCACAACAGTTTTTATCTGATATGAGATTTTTAAAAAGACATACGGAAGTCACGGTACAGACATAGTAAGGATTCCCCAAAGCACGTATATCTCTTATATATCTGGGCTTGGACACCAGTTTGTAACTTCAAAATCGGTCATGTTGTTTTAAAACAACCTTTAAAAAAGTGTATAAGCGGGACATTTCAAAAATGGGTGCCGTTCTGGAAAAATCCGGAATTTCTGAATCTGTAACTGTACAGACATTGAAAACCATGGACACGGATTTGATGCTATCTATGGATAAATTCAAAAACCTCTTTTTATAAAGCTATTTTATGAGAGAAACCTTATCTGTTGATTAATCATTCGGTACATATCAAAAATTAAAAGGTACCCTGCTAGTAGGCATTTTATCGTTACGATCAATATATAGTAACCACGTGACACAGCGATGATTTTTTTTTATATTTCAGAACATGATTTAACTGTTTTATCATTTATCACATATATACTTTCTTCTTCTTAGGTTGATTCACATACAAAAAAATGCTGTCCTACATGTGATTTTTGTTTTGCCTCGGACAGAAATTGTCCCGAAGTTAGAGAATCACCCATAAATGAAACAGTCAAATGACGTTATTTAAAGTAAGAGGCGCTTATATAATAAAAGTAGTGAAAAAATATCGCAAAACGGGGAATTACACTGATGTTTTATTTAAACATATTTTTATTGTTAAATATAACAACAGGAATAGGACACAAGTTATCGCAACTTAAAACGCCTTCTTCCAATAATCATTATGTACATAATATGAATTTACAATATAATACAGTATATAAAATTTGTATATGATGTAAGCAAAGACAGAGATGAGGGACAGAATGAAAAGTAAATATGTTAATGCCAGTTAATTTAAAAAGAGAGAGAGAGAGAGAGAGAGAGAGAGAGAGAGAGATGACCTAAAATCGATTACTGGATTTAATAAAATTTTGAACATATTGAAAAATATAGCCATTTTGTTCATCAGATAGTTTAGGAGAACCCCAGAGAATAACATTAAGAGTCACATTACAATAGCGGGAGAGATTATCAAATAAAGTTTCACGCTCTCTTCTGTACAATATACAATCAAAAAAATAATGATACACGTTTTCACACTCATTACCACATGCACAGGTTGTATCATTAATTATATTTACTCTATACAAATCATAGTTTAAGCTACTACAAACATGTCTTAACCTTGTGTGTAAAACATTTAATTTTTCTATTTCCAGTTAGATAATAAATAGGTAATATATCACGATTGTTTTCTATTTTGGATTTAAAACTACTAATGGATGGCTGTTCTCTAACATCAATAGGTAAATTATTCCATAACCTAACAGAAGATGGGATAAAGGATTCATAAGAAGTAGACAATCAAAAATTTGGAACGGTATAGTTTTCTTTATTTCTAACATTATACGAATTACGTTCACCTACTCTCGGAGGAAGAAGATTGCTGAAATAGGAAGGAGTTAAATCATTGTGGAGTTTATACATCATTGAAAGTTTACGGAACTTTCTTCTTTCAGATAAAGGTTGGAGCTGGGATTCTTTATATAGAGATTGTTTGCTAGAGAAAGATGGCATGCCGATAATGATTCTTGCTGCCTCAAGTTGAATTTGTTCTAGTTTATTTACATCTGCCAGAGAACAACCATCCCATACCTCACAGGCATATTCCAATACAGGCAACACAAATACTCTATAAATTCGTAATAAAGTTTTTCTACTCAACAAAAATTTGAATTTCCTTAACACCGATACCTTTTTCATACACGTTTTTATTATTTCTGCTATGTGCAGGGACCACTTTGCATCCGAACTGAAAGTCACACCTAAATGTCTATGGTTACCAACTAATTTCAAAGTTTCTTCTCCAAAAGTAAGGTTCAAGGGTGGAATATTTTTTGAATTTGTTATTAGCAATACATCAGTTTTTTGTGGGTTAAATTTAGTGAGCCAGTCTTGAGACCATTTATTGAGTTTTTGCAAGTCATTATTAAGAGATCTTTGAATGTCTAAAAGAGATGATGAAGAATACATTAACGAAGTGTCATCAGCAAATAAACGAGATATACTATTCATATTATCAACAATATCATTTATATATATTAAAAACAAAAGGGGCCCCAAAACGCTTCCCTGTGGTACGCCAGCAGTCGTGTAACCTGTATTGGAGTACACATTTTTAACTATAACTTGTTGCTGACGATCAGAAATATAATTTTTTAACCACTCTAGAAGATCACCCCTAATACCATATGCTTCTAATTTAATTAACAAACCCTTGTGCCATACACCGTCAAACGCTTTGGAGATGTCGCAAAAGATAAGACATGCGTGTTTTTTTCCCTCTAGTGAACAACAAATATTGTGGTAAATTTCGATAAGTTGGTGCACTGTAGAGTGACATGACATGAAACCAGACTGTTTTTCATAGAAAAGGGAGTTTTCATGAAAATAATTGTAAATGTGTTTTTAAAACAACTCTTTCAAAAACTTTACCGATACAAGACAGAAGAGTAATTGGTCGATAATTGGACACTAAATGTCTATCACCCTTTTTGAAAAGGGGAAGTACAACGCCTTTCTTCCAGATTTCAGGAAAACTTTTTTGATTAAAAGATATATTAAACAAAATTGACAAAGGTTTACATATGGAATTTGCAGTAAATTTTAACACATGGTGACTTATGGTATCATGACCAGATGCTTTCCCTAGTTTAAGAATTTTCAGAATATCGCAAACTTCGTCGGATCTGACTACAACGGAGTCAAGGAAAGAATTAGTTCTAAGATTAAAATTTGGTAATGGAACCTCCCTATCATTAATTGTTGAAATAGAACAAAAATAGTTATTCAAAATATTGGCTTTTTCGACATCACCAAGTTCAATATTTCCACTATCTGGGTTCGTAAGTGACGGAATAACTTCCAGCGACTCAGATTGTTTATATAATTTACGAACAAGTCTCCAAAACGATTTAGGGTTACTAGTGTCAAGTTTATCAATAATGTCCCCAATTTATCATACAACAACTCCCTTGCATGCTTTTTCATATTATTGACCTTATTTCTTTGTTGTTTATATTTTGTTAGATTGGAAATGGACTTAACACGCTTGAATACTTTACGGAGTCTATCTCGTAGCCGCATAGCTTTCCCGAGTTCTGAATTCATCCATAGTTTATATTGTGGTCTAATAACAAATGATTTTTTTGGTATACATTCCGAAGCATATGATAAAAACTGTTCAGTGAATCTAACACTGGCGATATCAACAGAATCAAAATTTTGGAAAAATGTTTCCCAATCAAAAGTATTAATCAAATTATTTAACTTATTAAAATCTGCATTTTTATATGACCAAACTTGACGGGTATAGTTACGGGATAGACTAATGGGTATAGACAGAAATACTACACATCCGTTGATCACTTATATTACGATCTATCTTAATAACATGAGAATCTGTACATCTAGAATGATCACTCAATAAAATAGGGTCCAATAAGCTATGTCTCGTCAATCCGTGTCTAGTGGGTTCATTAATAACATTGGTTAAGTCCATTTCCAACATAATTTGATTTAAAATATGGTTATGCGATATGGTTAAAAAATCCAACAATTACCACATTCGTTGTTATTTCTAAGGCCTTCTCAATAGAATATTAAAAATTTTCCCAAAAAGGATGACATGAACCTTCTGGTCGATATAAAGTACACAGTAATGAAATTTGCCTGTCCATTTCGATTTGTATCCAAATATTTTCTCCATGTACAAATTCAAGATCGTATCTTCGAATGCATTTCAACGAATCAGAATAATATACTAATAAACCTCCACCTGAGAAATTTCTATCTTTTCGAAACGGCTCCATAAAACCCGGTATAGTTAATTCAGAAAATGGTACATGGTGATCTAAATGGGTTTCGGTAAAGCACAAGATATCAAATTCATCTGCTATATTTTCAATATATTCCAATTTGTTTCTTATACTCCTAGTATTTAAATGAAATATAGACAATTCATTATCCGCGGGACCAGGGTTTGATTCTATATCCAAGTCCAATATCAACAGTAATAATAAAATATTGTAATAAAATATGTTGTCAAATTGTGACTGTATGCACATAAAGACGAAGGATATCAAACTTGCTATCAAACTAGATAAAATATCTAAAAAAAAAATTAGCACTGATGTGACCTTTAAAATGAATCTTCTTAAAAATTAGTCCCCCATAAGCTACATTGTAAAAACCTCCGATAGAAACTCTGTGCCAAATTGCAGATATATCACCTTCTAACCATTATCAAAATTAGTCAACCGCGAAGTAATCCCATCGGAAACATTCACAATAATAGCATTATAAACTATTCCGAGAAAGAAAACGGCTCTTGAATATACATATTGGTTTCGGTCAAGGTCAAGGTTTAGTAAACAGTAGACAGGTAGATAAAAGAGAAAGAAAGATGATACAAGTAAGGATAAAGCGAGGAGAAATATAGAAAATGGAACAGAAGTATGTAATGACATAACTAATTGATCGAGAGAAAGTGAAGATCGGAGATGCTTACGATAATAACAATAAATGAACACTGATATTTTCAAGAGATAAAGAGAACAAGAATAATGTTAAATGGTACATACACTCATCAGTACATATCTACACACTTAGTACACACGTACGCTGACACCCACATGCATACTATATGAATACATCGTATTTGCCACACACATACACACAGGCAAGTTGCAAACACACCTCACTGCGCACACACCACTAAATCAGCTCCGTCATTGCGCACGCGCCCTACAAATTTCACATAAACGCGCTCTACAAATTGTTCATGCTTACTATAGAAAAGAAAACAGTCTTTGCCACACACACATATTATACACATATATTCAAAGCTAACACGACTCACTGCTTATAATTATAATAATACCAACATAACTCGCAGTAAATATTTGTACAAGAGATAAACAGAAAAACGTACATGTATATCCAGAAGATAACATATAAGGCAAGATGTAGAAAAAATATCAAACAAAAATGCATATAATAATTGTACACTTGAATAAACTGTACAATGTATCTCTCCTTCCTCGTTAAGTTCAAGTGACTTGAACAGGGATAAATTTATTACAACATAATTTATAAATTTATAAAAGGTATCTACACACCTAGCATCTAGCTAATATAGGTAATATACACTTACACTGTCCGTGTTGTAGATTGAATTCATTACAGTTGATTATTGAAGGACTTAAAATTACGAGGAATATTCTTTGTTCGTAATATTAAATACAATAATAAAAAAAAAAAAACATATAATAATTGTACACTTAAATAAACTGTACAATGTATCTCTCCTTCCTCGTGAAATTCCAGTGACTTGAGCAGTGATAGATTTAGCACAATAAAGTTTATAAAAGTACATCTGTATAGAAACGTCAAACATTGTTTATGGGGACTGGTGTTTTGAAATTACAAATGATAATGTTCTTTTCATGAACGTAGTCGATATAGCATCATATAGTGTACTATTGAACCAAAGAATATGATTGTAACTTATCATTTAGAATTATTAGTGTTGAACGACTGGTGATCAGCGAGCGTGTGTCGAATCGTTCAACTCATATGCAAATAGAATAGGAGAGTCTACTACAAGTTATACGTAGGGGAGCAAACTATTAGACGGCTCCATATATGAATAGTGTGTAGGTCCACGAGAGAGAGTGAGAGAGAGCAAGACACCCCTCGACATTTCTAACATGCAAAATTACAGGGTCATCGAGGGGTCACTCAGGCCCGAAAGAAGCATTTGTAGTCTAACGTGTATGGTTTTGTAAAATAACATGACTTCAAAAGTGTTTACGTGTACATTCGCTCACACTTCAAACATGGGAATATAGTTATACGTGTAACAGCTAAAATAGCATAATTATTTAGTTTTATAAATACCATGCATATTTCAATTGAATAGACATCATCCACTAATTTGGACGGTGTGGGACGTATTCATAGCCGGGTAGAAGTTCACCTATGTCTTTCAATGACATAATCATGAATTTCCTGTCTTCTTGTGATTTTTTTGCAAATATTCGGCCGTCTCGAGTCCAAAATGAATTGATTTTACCTGCATGTCTCAGCTTATTCAATTCATTCACAACAGTTTGTCGCTTTTTTGTGAGGGATTCAACAATCAACGTTTTATGTTCATTGCCCTTAAGTTTTTGTTTCGCGGAAAAAATTTGTTCACGGTCGATGTACCTCAGGAAGCGTATAATGATGTTGGTTTTACCTTCAGAGATAGATCCAAGGATATGACAGCGAGAAATGGACCGCGGCTGGACTTTCAATTTTAGATATTTTTCACATACTTCTAATACCGCCTTCTGGGGGTCGAAAGTATGGACGTCTTTACCTCTCGGAACGGGTACATTAAGAAACTTTAGACAAGTCCGACGTGAATACTGTTCATGTTCGTCGAGGATATCTTCGTGTTCTCTATGACTTTTTTCCAACTGATCAATTCTACTGTGTAGAGCCTTTATCTGATTGTCTTGGAGAATAATCTGCTTTTCCATGGAAGATACTTTGTTGTCAATCATAGAGCCTATTTTAGTATCCACACAACTTTGAATAAGATTTTCTGTTTTCTCATTGTTGACCATATCGGATAAAACTTGGTCCAATTTAGGTTGGATCTCAGCAGTAAAAGTCTGAGTAATAATTGAGGCTACAAGCCGGCTTACAGGTTCTACCAATGCTTGAATCAGATTGTTGAAAAAATCATCATCTGATGTGTTCATTGTTAATGTGGTGGGTGAAAATTTACAAGTACTGACCGGCTGTAGGGATTCATTAGCAGGTTTTTTTGGTGCGGATTCGATTGTATCATCCGGAGAAGAATCAAAAGTTTGTCTCTTTAAACCCGAGAACACAGGTGTAGAAAATTGTCGAGCTTGTTCTTGTGTTATAATAAGTGGCTCGCTTACCTGTTGAGGCGTAGGTGGAGCGTGCACCTGTACGTGTACGTGTTCGTCACTCGACTCCATTGTCCAAACGAATCAAAACACGAAATAAGTTCTTTTCCCAGGTACTGAAAAAGTTTTTGTAAGTTTTCCAACTACACAGGATAGTTTTTAAATCACCACATAGAAAAATATATAGAAATATATCCTGAAAAATATCGAAATAACTAGAAATTAGCACCTCCGATCTTCACACCTATGTCCACTACCGCATCACGTGAATTCCCAATTACACTGATATAGATATGCGTAATTCATATATTATAATATTTCGCCATAATGCCGTTTTCCCCCAAAAAGGTGAAGCTAGAAATTGAATAATGTACCACGAGAATGTCTTGAACCTAACACTCTATTCATAATCATCATTTATCTTACAAATCCATGTGCCTTGAATGATGTAAGCCTACCTCAAACGATGATTTAGTCATTCTAAAATGACTCTTGAACACTCCCAGCGAATAAATTGGGATTACTTCTTCGAAGTAATTGAGGATCCGTGTGGGGTCCATGCGCTCATGTTTAAGTAGGCCTACCAATTGTAAAGCGGCATTGGTAGATCTTATAATTGCTGATGAAGCATTTGTAAATGAATCTAAGTTAACAGTGTCGTCTGCCAGCTCGTCCAAAACCAATATTCTTAATATGTCCTCCATATTGGCGGCCATATTGAAATCGTTTTTCGCGAGCGCTGCGTTCAGTGAGCACAAAACGTTCGCCAACAAAACGCTTGCGAACGTTCTCGCTACCGAACGCACCTCTGGAATGCCGAGACACGGAAACGCCGTCTATGACGTTATTTAATTGTCGATGACGTCATTGATATTGTTGAACGGTCGGATTTCGGAGAGCCTACAAATAGGCTCTCTGGCACTCAACGGTAGTAGTATAGAGCCTATAAATAGGCCCTGTGGCACTCTGGGGGTTAAACGCTTCCTGCAGTTCCAAACTTTCCCGACGCTCAAGTCTCCTCTTTTCAACAAAACCATTTCCTCCCCACAAACGCAAACCATGTGGTCTTTAAGCAAGCCTTTGTTCATCATGTAAGCAATAAACTTTTCAGTTGAACATAAATCGTTACAAAATTCAATCATACCCGGACCTCTAGGACAAGACTCCATCATTCCGTCAATGAATATGAATCATGATAAATGACGTCATAAACGCATGACGTCATCAAACCAAACCGATAACGTTATCGTTTCATTTTACTTTCAACATGGCGAGGAAACTGCAGGAGAGCGACGTGTTCAACACATTTCGTTCATCTTATCGCCTAAAGATAATATGGAAGGAAATATTACCATCAAACTTGGCTACGTGGATTAATAACTACGAACTGGCTAACAACTGTTCCAAAGACATGGTATTTCCAACACTTTTGTCGTTGACCGCATGCCTGTGTGGACCTAACACCACGGTTTCATCAAATGGAAATGCGTTCATAAGCCCACTGAACTTGTACAACTTTCTAATAAGCGCACCTGGAGGCGGAAAAAGCAACACTTACAACAGAGTTGTAGAGCCTGTTCTTGACAACATTGCCGAAAAACATGGAATCAAAATAGGATAGGAATGTTACACGACTGCAGGAATTCACAAACACCAGCAATCATAAAATGGGTATGGTATCATAACGGGAGATGAAGGTGAACGATTCCTCACTTCTATTTCAAAAAAAAAATAATGGTGAATCGGACAGGGCGTTGCTTAAAAAAATGTGGAACTCGAAAGGTGACTCTTCAACACTGGCAAACGGACAACGCGGATTTTCTAAAACTTCGATGTCCACGTGCATTTTTGTCCAGCCGCAAGTCCTAATTCAAGAACTCCTTGGACTCAAATGTGACAAAGGACTGATAGATAGATTTCTATTCTACTCTGTTAAACCTATATTTCATAGGACAGAAAACATCAAACATGGAATAGAAATGATGAAGGCATCGCCAATGCAAAATTTCACGAAAATTTTTGAAAAAATCTCCGCGATCACCTACAAGGACACCAACAATACGTTCTCGACGAAGAGGCGCAATTAGCATATGATGAATATGTCGACAACTATGCTCGCTATATGGAGGAAAGATACAATTAAGATACAGACAAAGAAAATGACGAACAGCACGAGATCTTGCTAACGCAACCGACAGTCAACATAATATCAAGCAAGGATACCTGCCATATTATACGACTAGCAGCAAGCTTGCACATTTTGTGTCATTACTGGAATTCAGCACTATCGGAGAACCACCTCTGGAAATTGGCAAAGAGGCTATTGAAATGGCAAAGGCTGTTTATAATACTCTAAGCTAGCAAAAGTCTGTATATCTGCAAGTAAGTATTTAAATTAAATGAAATGTAGAAGGCTTGCTTCCCGAAATATTACGAATGTGTTGCATGTATTCATAGATTAATGTTGTTTATTACATGTCTATTTTTTAACGATCCATATACATGCACATGAACTATTAACTTCAAAGCCATACATTGTATGTAATGATGGAAGTTTCTTGGTTCCAGAATCTTCACATAAAAGTACACATGCACTTTTAACTTCAAAGACTAATGTTATACATTGTATGTAGTGATGAAACTACAGCTAAAAGTACACAAGTACTTTTAACTTCAAAGACTAATGTTGAAAGTACACATGCACTATTAACTTCAAAGGTCAATGTTATACATTGTATGTAGTAATGAAACAATAACTAAGCGATCAAACCTCCGGTAAAAGTACACATGCACTATAAACTTCAAAGGTCAATGTTATACATTGTATGTATTGATGAAACAATATCTAAACGATCAAACCTCCGATAAAAGTACACATGCACTATTAACTTCAAAGGTCAATGTTATACATTGTATGTAGTGATGAAACAATTACCAGCCATCACACTTCCGATAAAAGTACACATGATCACAATTGTCACATGCACTATTAACTTCAAAGACTGTACCGATGAAACTATGGCTATACAACAATTTTTAATAAATCAAACTTCATCTTTTTTACTTAAGGCAATCACTAGTCTCAATGAAAATTCCGTGAGACTGAAGAAAGTCAAGACCTTGCGAGAAAGAATAACCAAAGCCGTATGCAAATATCCTGGCCCTGCTATTTACATAAGATACCTGCAAAAACACATCAAGGGTGCATTAGTAGACAATTTAAAACGTAAGTAAAATGCTGACTTCGTGCTAAATTATTCATTGTAATGAAAATAAATCGCATGCAATAAAGAAATGATTTCTGTTTTTTTTTTTATAAAATCATATTAAAAATTTGCCATAAATTATCTACACCGCGGAGTTATGCATACATTATGACAATGCTCCTGCTGCAATTTAACTATGTATTATTTATTTACAGTTGAACTCCAATATTTAGAACGAAATGGATTGGGAAAGTTACAGGAGGCGCAAACAGGAACATTTTCTTCAAGGTTCCAGGCTCATGCATTGAGGAAAGCATCACAAACCAAAAACAAATGTTAAAAGTTGCAGACATGAGTGTTTCAAGTTATGCTGACATTTTCAATAACATCAATAATGTGTCACAAGATATGCTAAACCTTTGTAAACAATTTCACCCACAGGCTGAAGCCATTGACTATTTGTTCAGCACAAACACCAAAAACACAACTTTGCACATGCGCAATTAGATAGAGCGTACGTGTATATCTGTAGGTGGCGCTATTGATAAATGAATGTCACGGTGTGTCGAACATTATGTTATATTACGTGTACCTGCTACCTCTTCTTATCTTATTTTATTTATAGCTATTATAGGCGCATCTTGGTTGGTTAACGCAATATTAAACGGTTGTGAGGCATAACAAATGGAATAAAAATTGGACGGCATGTTTTAAAACTCATTACAGGAACAAATAGTCAAGATTGTCGAGATAAAATGTACATATAGTGTTAGTCGAGTGAACAACTAAATCGTCATGGTACACGTTTGACAAATGTATCCTGAACATGCTTTTTAGGCAATTCCCAATGGATTTAGTAACTGGTCAATCGTTAAATATCAATGTACATGTAAATATTCAAAATAAATTAAAATGATGAACACAACAACCATGTTTTTATTTGATTTCATACTGCCGACCTTGGAAACATTAAATAAAATAAAATGAAACTGCCAAACTCAGAATAATACACATGAACATTGTGTAATTGTAACTGTCAACTTCCGACCACAAAAAAATAAACATAATCTAACTATGAATGAAACTGCCGACTGCCGACCTGAAATAGAAGGCGAAAACAATGATAGTGTCGACTGCCGATCTCGGAAACATGAAAAAGGAAACTGCCGACTGCCGATCTGAAACAGAAGGCGAATTGCAAACAATGATAGTGTCGACTGCCAACCTCGGAATCACGAACAAATGGAAACTGCCGACTGCCGACTGCCGACCTAAGATATTTGGAATATCTAAATATATATAAAGCTGCCGCCTGCCGACCTCAAAATCATACACAGTCATGGGGCAGCAGGTACAATTCTTACGCCCTACCTGCAGGGCAGTTTACGACTGGTCCCAAAATGAAATATGCATAATTAGGGACCAAGGGCAACCTACATATGAAATTTCAGAAACATCCCTTCTTTACTTTCTGAGAAATAGCGATAACAAACTTCAATTGTCAAAATCCAAGATGGCTGCCTGTCGGCCATGTTGTTTTCCGATCGGTCCCAAAATCCAATATGCATAACAAGGGACCAAGGGCAATCTACATATGAAATTTCAGAAAGATCCCATAAGTACTTGCTGAGAAATAGCGGTAAGAAGAATTGTTTACGGACGGACGAACCACGGACGCAAGGCGATTTGAATAGCCCACCATCTGATGATGGTGAAGATGATGGTGGGCTGAAAAGATAATATCCCAAATTTAGTCGCCTCTTACGATCATGCAATGGGGGCGGCAGGTACAATTCTTACGCCATACCTGCAGGGCAACCCCATCTGAAGACTGGTAAGGATAACCTCCGTTTTTCAATGGCGATAATCTTATCAAAAGTTAGGATAGTAACCTATAACACGACACACTTAACTACTCTATTTCTTTTACGTGCAGCTTTAAAACTGAAAAGTGATGAATTTTCTTTAGTCGAACACGATCGAGAACGCTTTACTCCATTTCTCTTCTCGTGCTTTCCCTGGTTGATTTTTGCATCAACAGCTATCGGTGTCGAGTCGACGGCCATATTACCACTGCCAATAGCCGATCAATGAAGTCGCTGTTTACAAAACTTAAATGATGTCAAAACCCACTATCACTCCACTCGAAGGAAAATGGATTCTACCTTCAGCTACTGTTTATTCAAATGCTGAGTCAATTTCGCAAGCTAAATAAACACACATGTGCATTTTACAGAAAAAAAAACCCCAATATTTTGATAAACTAACGCAGTTTCCAAAGGGTGTTTAAGAGATTTTCTTCAAATTCTTATTACCGACGATTACATAATGGATTGAGTGATCCCTATTGAGGCTATTCTGACATGATGCCCAATATCTTATCAGCCGGATACAGTCTCATCCTTACCAATCACCGCAACAGCAAAACTTGAAATTTATTCATTAAATGCTTGCACCAGTGTTGTAATATCAACGCTACCTCCGTCTCTCTAACCAAATGTATAGGTTCTAAATTTACTGCTGTTAACTGGAATGCATTTTCTGTGGAATTTTGATATTCCATCTTGATAGAGGCATTTACCATAATAACAGTTTTCGTCAATTGTTCTTAAATTTTTCCTTTGCTTTATCACTGTTGTCTTTCTTTGCTTTGTTTTCTTACTCTAATCCACTCACCACACGCATGCATGTCGCACGCACGGGAGGCCGTCCTTAAATGACCTTAGCTGTTAATAGGACGTAAAACAAAATAAACCAAACCAAACAAAACCTTAATAAAGTGACCCTACTTAAATTGAAACAGTACCCAAAATAGAAGACTTTTTGAAAATAGTTCTTAAATGAACGTGCAATAAATATGGGATGTTCTTTTACATTAATATGTTCCTAATGTTATTGCGTGACGTCATTAAAACTTCATTTCGGTTTCATATTCAACTTCTTGTTGCTGATTCAGAACTGAAGAGTGGATATGTATGCAGAAAATATTGCAATGCACATACGGAAAATATTTTACGTTTTGGATAATGTATAAAAAATACCAACCTGAAACCGAAATGTTTGCGATAGAATAGATTGGCACATATGGTCTTGTTTGCATGCGTATGATAAGAACGTTCATGTAAGCCACCAACATCAACATCAATAATGCCCTGACGCACAACAAAGGACATCACAAATAATGCAAGTGGCCGGTCAAAATTTCGATATTTTCAATTATTAGGAGTTGCTTCCCTTTCGCCACACAATAATACTCGTGTGTTGAAAATTTACACAAACCATTCAAAATATGTTGCAATAGCATAAAATGAATTGAATTGAATGTAAAATTAAGAAGCCCTTGGTGCTGAAACAAATATAAGATTACAAGATATACATTTTAATTTGATTTCAACAATTGTTATTGACAAATTAATGTACTAAGGGATGGCTAAGCCTTAAGAAGCCTTCTATCATACACAAGCTGTGTAGAGGCTACACAACGAGTGGTTGTTGGATATGGAATTGATTTCACCAAATAAGTTATTTTGTGTCTTTTGTAACTTTTAAAAAATAACTTGCGAGTGTGAAATAAATTCCATATCCAAAAATCATGAGTCGCGAGACCCGTTTCTACCACAATGATATCGGCTGAAATCAAAGAGGAAGGTGGCCAAATCTAATTTCGCGCATGCAAATAAGGTGTACAAGTGACGTCTGGGACCCGTTGATGTGTGTCATTTGATTTTTGATAACGTTAAAATCAAACGCGTGTGGTATAAACTGGTTTGGTTTATTTTGTTTAACGTCCTATTAACAGCTAAGGTCATTAAAGGACGGCCTCCCGTGCGTGCGACATGCATGCGTGTAGTAAGTGCGTATGTGTGTTTTGGGAGGCTGCGGTATGTTAATGTTAATCAAAAGTTGTAATGATTATGCATGAACAAAGAATATTGAAAGCTCGAAGATGGCACATTAAGCAAGCCAAGTTATTAATGCTTTGTATTTCTTTTAGAATATACATTGGTCGCAGTGATATATAAAGAGTACAATAGTGAAGCCTTCAAAAGTACCCCTAAACAGGAGGCCCATGGGGCCTGTATCGCTCACCTGGTTGGATTTGACCCAATGTCAAAATAATGTTCATGTTCAATTCGCTTTATTTGTAAATCTCAAACAATGCTATATATGGTTATAGTGTGGGGATCCCAACTGCTTTAAAGAAATAATGAAGTCCAGACTCTCTAAGGTCTGAAAAATCTCGAGAATTGTTTTAAGAACATGCACTCATCACTTTATGAATAGTAGAGGTTTAGATGAATTACGTTTATTTCCCCTATTGGGCCCCGCCCCTTTGGCCCCTCAGGGGTCAGAGTCACCATTTATGCAAAATCTGTTCCCCCTTCCCCCAAGGATGTTTCTGACTAAATTTGGTTCAAATCCATTCATAACTTTATGACTAGTAGCGATTTAAAGGAATTACCTCTATTTCCCCTATTGGGCCCCGCCCATTTGGCCCCTCGGGGTCAGAGTCACCATTTCTGCAAAATGTGTTCCCCTTCCCCCAAGGATTTGAACCCAATTTGGTCAGAAACATTCTTGTGGGAAGGGGAACTGATTTTGCATAAATGATGACTCTGACCCCCGAGGGGCCAAAGGGGCGGGGCACCATAAGGGAAATAGAGGTAATTCCTTTAAATCGCTACTAGTCCTAAAGTTATAAATGCATGTTGTAAACTCAGAGAGTCTGGACTTCATTATTTCTTTAAAGCAGTTGGGATCCCCACACTATAACCATATATACCATTGTTTGAGGTTAACAAACAAAAGGAATTGAACATGAACATTATTTTGACATTTGGTCAAATCCAACCAGGTGAGCGATACAGGCCCCATGGGCCTCTTGTTTTTTTTATTATTGAGTAATGTGTTTTATCTACAGCTAAGGTCATTTAAGGACGACCTCTCATGTGTGCGAGTTGGATGCCGGGACACCTTTGCCACTCGTAAAATGTGACCGGGCAGGGTATCTTGCTTGATGTCTTCGGCAGTATGCTTCAGTGAGGTAGCACTATAATGTCTGTATCAGTTCCCCGCTATCACAAGGAGACACAATCATGCACACGTTCATCACATTCATGCATATCTCACACAGAGATCGTCTTTAAATGAACAAAGTCGTCCAATAGAAATTAAAAACTGCAGAGTAGAGCAAACAATTGAAACACACTATGAAATACACATTTCTGATTAGTTTATCTCATTCGAGCATGCATCAACCTAAAATTGATTTGATGCATAGTGTGCTAATATGATAAAAGGGGCTCAACTCTTACTGGAATTGAAATAAGTCCCAAGTATTCATGTCCAGTGAATATTGATCATAGACTGAACCCACGTTTTACAATATGTTGAATAGAATGGTCAATACCGGTGGAGTACTCGAAGCAAAACTTCCAAAGAATCTACACGAAATGGAAAATATAGATAGCTAGATCAAAAAATAATAATAAAAAAAAAACAATTGACCTTTTATACTTCACATATGAGATAACTATATAAATAGCAACAAACTTTATTGACCATGTCGATTGGATGTATCCTATAGAATTTGAATTCATAGGATACTACTCTTTTTAATATAGCCAGTAGGGAAAGTAGCTGTATTGTAAGCGCGGTGATCTCAATTCCCAAATTGATTCCATTTCTAGATAGCAACATCCCTTCTTCCCCTCCTTCGGCGTAAATATATAATTTGATATTCAAGGACGTTTGCCCATTACCATGAATTAATTTATTCCGGTACGTTCGTGCTTGTCTCCTTGTGACTTACTTGAAGCGTTATGACCAACTAGTGTATGGAATAAACCGTTTAATATTAAACACATCTGACAGGATAGTTTTGATATAAAACCTTTAATAGTTTATATAACAGTATTACATGCCTAAAACTCCTATTCGAAACTGTTAACAGTTTGGTTTGGTTTGGTTTATTTTGTTTAACGTCCTATTAACAGCTAAGGTCATTTAAGGACGGTCTCCCGTGCGTGCGACATGATGATGCATGCGTGTGGTGAGTGCGTATGTGTGTTTTGGGAGGCTGCGGTATGTTCGTGTTAAGTCTCCTTGTGATAGGCCGGAACTTTTGCCGATTAACAAACAAAATTATGAATCATCTTAAAGCAATCACAAGGAGACAATTACGAACATACTACAGCCTTCCAAAGCAGACGGATGAATCTCGCACACAGGGGAGGTCGTCCTTAAATGATCTTAGCTGATGTTTAACAATATCAAACGAAACCAAATCTGGTAAGCGTTAATGGGCCGCTAAGAATATAGTTATAATAAAATATTGTGATAGCGCGCGAAACTGATGTCAACTTTATAGTGTTACCTCACTTTAACCATATCGCCGGAGACGATAGCAAGATACTCCACCCGGTCACAATTACACAACGGGAGACTGTCGTACCATTCCTAAAATGTTGAGCGGTAAGAACGGGAAGATGCTACTATTTTTTATTTAGAGACATGTCCATACAAAAGTAGAGCAAATCGTCGAGTGAAAGTTGTCCTCGCATTTACCGAGAATTAAAGATAATAAGTATTCATATTTTGACCTGAGTCCAAAGTCTTCCTCACAGGGGCGAACGCTCAACTATAGGCCAATATTGAGACAGTGTCATGGGAGACATTAAGAAGGAAGATGTTAAGAAAGAAAATATCCCATATGTAATCGCCTCTTAAGATGATGCAATGGGGCGCTAGGTACTATTCTTACGCCCTACATGAAGAGCAACTTAAAAGAAACATTAAAATGCAAGACTAAATATTTCTGGATTATCTATGTTGTATTGCTTATAACCAATATATTGACACGAATGGTATTTATGTATTGATAATGACTTGATCAAATCCTTATATGATAATAATGGTTATTTGCACGCATGACCTTAGCTGTTGATAGGACGTTAAACAATACAAAATCAAACCAAACATTTGTGATATACAAAGGTAGTTAATCGCAAATAAGTATGTTTTATCCTTAGATGTTGTTACTCCTAGAGGGTATCTACTAATCTGTATGTTGACGCAGGAGTTCTAGCACATAAGTGCGTGGACCGCCACGAAGAGCAGACGTAATGCTTACGGTTGCACAACATGTTGTAGGATTTATCCAATTGTTTTTCGCTTATCTCAGCAGACAGCTGTAGTTAACATAATGGGATAAGTTATATACACGTTGGAATGCTGTAACAAGAACGAAGTACACTAATCCAATATTAATTAAAGACTTTCTGCTTATTCCTACATTTATATTTATATCTGAACCAAGTGTCCTCACTTTACCTAGCAAAGTGCCACCAAATAACAAAGGCCACTTATAATTATCTCGATCTCGATAATTGTTTTATGTCCCATCAACACCTAGGGTCATTTAAGGACGGTCATGTGTGCAAAATGCCTGTGTGTAGCGAGCATGTTTTGGAAGGCTACTGTATGTTAAATAAACGTATATATCATATCATTACTATATATGTACATAAATTATTTTCACAAAGCTGTACGCTGGAGATTTTTTTATTGTTTAACGTTCTATCTATAACTAAATGTGGCTTCCCTTATTAACCAAACCAAACCATTAACCAAACCAAACCAAACTTACCTGTGTACCAGCTGGATGTGTATGGCGAATGTGCGTGTTTTGGGAGGCTTTGTTTGGTTTTGTTTTTTCCTTGAGAACTCAACTGATTTCTAGTTCTCTACCGCAATGAAGTTAAATGTTGCTAGGGGAAATCAACCCCTGGAAATTAAAATATACAACGGGCTACCCATTCTTCACACTCCAACTACTTTTGTACGGCTCTCTGCTGACGTTAAGCTTTTAGGTTGGCCGTAAGGATTCGTTCTGTCAGTATAATATAGCCGAATGAAAAGTCGGCATGGACAACCAATTTATTGCTTATTACAAAATGCAGATATATCAGACTATCCTTTCCCGTTCCAACGCGACTGCAACCAAATCCAAATCTTTGTACCAAAATGTTTTACTTTTTTAGCCCACCATCATCAGATGGTGGGCTATTCAAATCGCCCTGCGTCCGTGGTCCGTCCGTCCGTCCGTCCCTCCATCCGTCCGTCCGTCCCTCCATCCGTCCGTCCGTCCCTCCGTCCGTCCGTAAACAATTCTTGTTATCGCTAATCCTCAGAAAGTACTGAAGGGATCTGTCTCAAATTTCATATGTGGGTTCCCCTTGGTGCCTCGTTATGCATATTGCATTTTGAGACCAATCGGAAAACAACATGGCCGACAGGTAGCCATCTTGGATTTTGATAATTGAAGTTTGTTATCGCTATTTCTCAGAAAGTACTGAAGGGATCTTTCTCAAATTTCATTTGTAGGCTCCCCTTGGTGCCTAGTTATGCATATTGCATTTTGAGACCAATCGGAAAACAACATGGCCGACAGGCAGCCATCTTGGATTTTGACAATTGAAGTTTGTTATCGCTATTTCTGAGAAAGTACTGAAGGGATCTTTCTCAAATTTCATATTTAGATTTCCCTTGGTGCCTAGTTATGCATATTGCATTTTGAGACCAATCGGAAAACAACATGGCCGACAGGCAGCCATCTTGAATTTTGACAATTGAAGTTTGTTATCGCTATTTCTGAGAAAGTACTGAAGGGATCTTTCTCAAATTTCATATGTAGGTTTCCCTTGGTGCCTAGTTATGCATATTGCATTTTGAGACCTATCGGAAAACAACATGGCCGACAGGCAGCCATCTTGGATTTTGACAATTGAAGTTTGTTATCGCTATTTCTCAGAAAGTTCTAAAGGGATCTTTCTCAAATTTCATATATAGGTTCCCCTTGGTGCCTAGTTATGCATATTGCATTTTGAGACTAATCGTAAAACAACATGGCTGACAGGCAGCCATCTTAGATTTTGACAATTGAAACTTATTATCGCTATTTCTAAGAAAGTGCTGAAGGGATCTTTCTCAAATTTCATATGTAGGTTCCCCTCGGTGCTTAGTTATGCATATTGCATTTTGAGACCAATCGGAAAACAACATGACCGACAGGCAGCCATCTTGGATTTTGACAATTGAAGTGTGTTATCGCTATTTTTCAGAAAGTACTGAAGGGATCTTTCTCAAACATTTTTGTAAGTTCCCCTTAGTCTGTAGTTCTGCATATTGCATCTGCGGACCAATCGGAAAACAACATGGCCGACAGGCAGCCATCTTGGATTTTGACAATTGAAGTTTGTTATCGCTATTTATCAGAAATTGCTGAAGGGATCTTTCTGAAATTTCATTTGTAGGTTGCCCTCTGTGCCTAGTTATGCATATTGGATTTTGAGACCAGTCAGAAAACAACCTGCCCAACAGGCAGCCATCTTGTATTTTGACAATTGAAGTTTGTTATCGCTATTTTACAGAAGGTACTGAAGGGATCTTTCTCAAATTTCATATGTAGGTTCCCCATTGGTCCCTGGTGCTGCATTTTGGGACCAATCCGAAAACAACATACAGCCATTATCGCTAAATCTTAAATTTTATATATAGGTTCCCCTTGTTTGAAAAGTACTAGAGGGCTGTTTCTGAATTTACACAGATTAGTAAGACTTAGAGGAAGGGAAAAGTAGAGAAAAGATCAATCTGACATGGAACCTATAAAGATCATTCAATGGTGGGCGCCAATATCCCTCTGGGATCTCTTGTTTTATATTAAAATCACAATGGATCTGATGCCTCTGTTGCAATACACATGATCTTTATCCTTTCCTTCCTCTTCTGTCTGCTCATCTTTCTTGGTTTTGTGTACTGCTTTAAGTACGCCCTACAGGTCCCGGTAGGGCGTAAGAATTGTACCTGCTGCCCCCATTGCATGATCGTAAGAGGCAACTAAATTTGGGATCTTATCTTTTCTCTTCTACGTCTCCCTTGACAATGCCTCACTTTTGGTCTTCAGTTGAGCGTTCGCCCCTGTGAGGAAGTCTGTGGGTTCTGTCCCCTGGCCGAGACATACCAGACTCATTTAAAATGGTAGTTGCTACTCCTGCTTAGCGCTCAGCATTTTGGGAATTGGACGACTGGCTCGCCCGTTGTCAGTATAATGTGACCGGGTAGGGTGTCCTACTGGGTGTCTTCGGCAGTATGCTTCAGTGAGGTAGCACTATAAATCAGCAAAAGTCCCGGCCTATCACAAGGAGACTTAACACGTACATACCGCAGCCTCCCAAAACACACATACGCACTCACCACACGCATGCATGTCGCAAACAAGGGATGCCGTCCTTAAATGACCTTAGCTGTTAAAAGGACGTTAAACAAATAAAACCAAACCAAACCATTTTGGGCTAAAGAACACGATAGGAAAAACATGACACTAAAATATTAAAATTTCATTACGTGTATATTTTCACATCATGTTATACATATTAATTGCGTATACGTGCAGACTGAACCGACATTAAAGAGAGACATGTTAATGTACAGGAAAAAAATACTCTAAGTAGGATGTTATAAAATATTCGAGTTTCATCCGTCTGAGCAATCAAATCAACACTATCAAATCTTAACAAGTTTTCGCCACATGTTAAAGATTACGATAACCTGTTCACATACCTATTTTACGGTTCATATCATTTTACATTTTGGCCCGGTGTAAATCTTTATCTATATTGATTTTTATTCAATTTGTGAGTAGACAACCGTTTCGTCCGTCGTCAAATCGGTTAATCTGCCGCGTGTCGCTGGCAGTCTGCATCGGTGATGTAGTCATAAAGTCGGCTATCACAAGACGAACACATCGCAGCCTCCCAATACTCGCCTAAAACATACATCTTTCACACAATGGAAGCCTTTCTTAAATGATTTCGCTCCAGTTTCATCAACGTTGCTAATTTTACTTCTCCCCATAGGAATGCATAATTTGATTCAAGGAAAAAATCTTAGTTAAGCAATTTTTCTGATTTCTTTAACGCATTCTTAGAGAAATATTAATTAAGGAAATATTGATAAACTGGGGACAGGACGGTGTCTTATGTGAGCTAGTTAATATGTCAACAGTTAAAAAATCGCTTATGACAAATGATTGATTTTATATTATCAACAGCTAGTTGGGTGTATTTGAACCACAACATGACCAAACATTCCTTGGTGTCTATGTTCTTGCTTCTGATCAAATATTTACCTATTCACATATCATGACAGAGCAGTTTTTAAATACAATTTCCTTCAATAATGTATTATCATCTACATGCAATTGGTCATTACTTAAGATGTAATTATTGTAAACCAATCCTATCATAATTAATGTTTTATTTACTTTAAAGTTACGATTTTATATTTTCATGCACGGATCAAATTTTTAGTCATATGAGTTTTAACAATAGTTTCGAGTTATCCCTTTTCCGTCACATTTTCTACATTTAGACAACTTCCGGGTTGATTTTGTAGAACATGCCTACTTTCGGTATTTAGTGATTTTGTAAACAAAACGCTCTCAGCGATGGATTTCATGGTCATGGCAGGAACCTGAATTAAAACCAACCCCAGTCTTCAAAGTTCGAAGGATTTCATACAGTTTAGTCAGGAAGTTTTATTAAGTGCTGTTGTTATCGATCTGAAGCTTGAAATTTTAAATGAAATGACGACTGTTGTGACTAAAGTGTCATAGATAAAGCCAGGAGAACAGTATTAGATCTAATAGACGCCAACACATATTTGCTGTATTTATGACGTCATAGTCAATTGGTCGACGTGACGTCATCACGCTTTTAAGTTCAGGTTAAATAAACCCGTCGTCTTCGTCGTCATTACAATCACAACATTTGGTGCCGTGACAATGGAAGTAACGAAGTTAAAACAGATCAGAACTAGCAAAACTCGCAGCGATTGAAAAGCTCAGATGAGTATATATTTGATATTGACTGTAAAGTTGCTGAAATTCGCAAATACATTGAACAATCCAACATGCCAGTTATCCATCACGATCAAATCTCACAGCCGTTAAATGTCAACGCACAGAATTTCAACCACAGTGTTAATACGAACTTAAGCGGACATCAGCTTTCTTCTAGTTCAAGCGTGTCTTCTCAATTCCATAAACTGCCAAAGCTGATTCTCCCGACATTTGATGGTGATATTTTACAATGGAAAACATTCTGGGACTCCTTTCAATCAACAATCCATTTCAATATTTGTCTGACAGATATTCACAAATTCAGCTACCTCAAAGCCCAATTACATGGTCAAGCATCGCGATGTATCGAAGGCCTTCCTATCACGAATGACAGCTACTTACAGGCCGTAGATATTCTATTACAAAGATTTGGACAGACCCACAAAGTTACGAACGCATATATGGAACATCTGATAAATATCCCAGCCCCGCGTTTTAGTGCAAGTAGTCTCCGATCGTTTCATGATAAAATTGAGTCGTACATCAGAGGATTAAAGTCATTAGGACAGTGTGAGGAATCGTTTGGGTCTCTTCTTGTACCAATAATCAAGAACAAATTACCGCCCAACGTGAGACAAAATATTACGAGAGACAACGGAGGCGATAATTGGGAATTGAAATCATTACGCGAGGCTATAAGTAAGGAAGTGCCTATTTTGGAAGCCGGAGAAACAGAACCGGGAGTTGTTCCGACGGCGACTTTTGTAACCGGAACTTCCGACACCAAAAAGACAAAAAGTAAGCCTCAATATAAACCCTATACAAATGCATATTTCAGAAAGCCTTGCTTGTTTTGCCGGGAGTCACACTCGCCTAACCAATGCACAAACGTCACCAATTACAAAGAGCGCATAGACATTGTGAAATCAAAGAACGTTTGTTTCAACTGTTTTGGGTCACACAAAGTCAGTAACTGTCATTCCAAATTTAAATGCAAAAAATGTGGGAAAAGACACCGCTCTAGTATATGCAACGACCAGCTTCCGCAGCCGTCGAATCCTGAGGTTCATGTAGAGGACGGGAATAAAAGTAACGACAAGGAAGAGAATTCAGCAGCGCTTCACTCCACAAACATTACATCTCATTCTGACGTCTTGTTAAAAACCGCTATATCTTCAGTATGGTCGGAATCTAAAAACGCTACGGCAAACATTCTCCTAGTCGAAGGAGCACATAATTCTTTCATGACCGAGGATTTAGCCAAAGAACTAGAGATTGAGACTACAGGAAACATCAACATGAAGATAGCTGCTTTTGGGGGTAGTGAAAGTCAAATACGTCGCTTGAAAACTGCGCGCGTGTGTATAGAATCTGTCAGCGGAGAAAGAATCCCGATAGAAGTTGTAATCATACCAAAGATAGCGGCGCCTATAGAGATTAAAGCTCGAATCAACGCAGCAAAATTACCATATTTACGAGAATTACAACTCGCTCACCCAGTGACACAACATGAGAAATTCAACATATCCCTCCTGATTGGAGCAGATTACTATTGGTCTATAGTACAAGACAATGTGATTCACGGGAACGGACCGACAGCTGTCAAATCAAAACTAGGATATCTAAGATCTGGTCCTATCATCACTTCCAAGAACTCAACATCTGCAGCATCATCAGTGGCGTTCATGATTACAGCGATCATGAACATCTTGACCAATCACAAATCGGAAGAATTCGACTTAGAGAAGTTCTGGAAAATCGAATCACTAGGAGTAATGGAAACACCAGATACCTCTACTTCTAAGAGTTACCTGCAAGAATATCAGGACACTTCTATGTCCTTCCAGAATGGCAGATACACTGCAAAGTTACCATGGCGTGAGGACCACCAGGAGCTCCCGACAAATGAATTCGTCACCAGGAATAGGACGTTAAATGTTATGAAACGACTAGCTCGGGAACCAAACCTGCTGAAGATATATGGGGATATATGCATTGAGAGAGTTTCAGACGACAATGTCAAATCAGGGGGCAGACTACATTACATACCACATCACCCGGTGAAGAAAGACTCGACAACTACGCCAATCAGAATCGTTTTCGATTGCAGTTGTCATCAAGACTCAGAGTCTCCTAGTTTAAACGACTGTCTATCGTCCACTCCTCCTGAGCTTAATGACCTTACAGGGCTCATCGCGAGATTTCGAGTGAAGAAATTTGGAGTATCTACAGACATTGAAAAGGCATTCCTTACTGTAGCCCTTGATGAAGGAGACAGAGATGTGACAAGATTTTTCTGGTTACGTGATCCATCAAACCCGAATGGTCCGTTGATCACCTATAGATTCAAAGCAGTTCTTTTTGGCGCGTTAACGTGTTCTCCATTCATTTTGAGCGCGACACTACTGAAACATCTCAACGACAGTCAGACGGAATTAGCCAACAATTTGCAGAGGAATCTGTATGTGGATAACATTCATCCGTAAACACTGAGCAGGAAGCACTAAACTATTTCCGGGATTCGAGAGATTTACTACGGCAAGCTGGGTTCAATTTAAGGTCTTGGTCGTCTAACAGTGAATACTTACGGAAAGCAGCCGAAACAGAGAACGTTCATGACAGCGACAAAGTTGTTAAGCTCTTGGAATCATATGGAATCCGGCCTCAGACTCCATTACCTTTGCCGATAAGGTACGTGCAGATATGGACAATCTGTTGGCTACGAAACGTTAATTTTTGAGACGATCCGCTTCAATTTACGATCCATTAGGGATACTTGGACCAGTAACTGTTCGTGCAAAATGATTGATGCAGAAACTCTGGAAAGATGGCCACTCTTGGGATGAAAAACTACCAGAAGTAAAAACTTCGTGGATAGACATTTCGAAAGACGCATAACTCGTTACTACAAATACTGCAATTCCCAGGAAATATTTTGTTGACTGCGAGAATGCAATAGAAGACTCTACACTACACGTCTTTGTGGATGCCAGTCAAAAGGCATATGGAGCTTGTGCATACATTGTCAGTCATTCTGGATCATCTTTCTTAATGGCAGAGAATCGAGTTGCTCCTATAAAAGGAATGACATTACCACAACTGGAGTTAATGGCTGCAGTACTAGGAGCTCGCTTAGGACGACATTTACTGGATGAATTAGGCATGGAACGTGCTGTATATTGGAGTGACAGTCAGATAGTCATACACTGGATATGTTCCGAGAAACAACAGAATAAATTCATCAAAAACAGAAGGACAGAAATCAACGATTTGACAGGATCCAAAGACTGGCGATATGTTCTTACGCTTTCAAATCCTGCGGATTTACAAACCAGAGGCTTATCTGCGAAAGAATTTCAAGACAACACACTTTGGTTTCATGGACCAGATTGGATAACCAAACCCCGAAGTTGGCCTATATGGAAACAATTTGACACAACGGTGTTGTCAGCTATTGAAGACATCGTAGGTGAAAAGTGTACTGAAACTACAAAGAAGGACAAAACAATGGAACCCACAGACAATATAACAAATTTAGTTCAGATAGAAAGGTTTACGTCATACCAGAAACTTTTACGCGTAACAGATTATGTCATACGATTTGTCAACAACCTACGTAAAAAGGAAAACAGGAATCAAGGGAGACTGACAGCAGGAGAACTTCAACATGTTGCAAACATATGGATTCGCAACATCCAACACAACACATTCGACGGAGCTAGAATGTTTGCGATCGAAGACCCAACATCATTTAATTCGACAACTCAAGCTTTACCTAGACTCTTGACAACATGCTACGGTGTGGAGGACGTATCAACAATGCACCGATTCCAGCAGATGCGAAATTCCCGTTGTTGTTACCAGGAAAACATAAATTTACTCATCTCCTCATACAAGATACTCGCCAAAGAAATTGCCATGCTGGCACAGGAACAGTTGTCACCCTATTAAGACAAAGAGTATGGATCCCTGCAATTCGACAAATAGTTAGTTCTGTTTTGCGGAAATGTGTTTCCTGTAAGAAAGTATCGGGAAAACCATATTTGGCTCCAGCTCCACCTCCTTTACCTCAAAATAGGATGCTGGACAGTGAACCCTTTTCTGTGACTGGAGTAGACTTTACAGGATAATTACATGTAAAATCAGCAAATGGAAGGGACCAAAAAGTGTACGTCTGCCTTTTTACGTGCGCCAACACAAGAGCACTCCATTTAGAGATTATGCCTGACTTGACTGGGAAATCATTTCTTCTAGCTTTTCGCCGATTTATCAGCCGGAAGTCATTACGAAAAAATCATGATGTCGGATAACGCTACTACATTTGTTTCTGCGGCGGAGGATATTCGACGACTAAGCCAGTCTGTTTCCGTTACAGATGCACTTCGTGAAGCGGGAACTGTGTGGAAATTTATACCAAAGCGCGCTCCATGGTATGGTGGATATTGGGAAAGGCTTATCGGAATAACCCAGGATTGCATCAAAAAGGTACTCGGACGCGCTTATGTGACGATGGAAGTCTTGTTAACAATTACTAGAGGTTGAGGCTATTCTTAATGATAGACCACTGACATACATTTCATCAGACACCAGCGATCCAGAGCCACTTAGTCCATCACATTTTCTGTATGTGTAGAATTGTCATAGGGGGGTTCTCTCCGTCGAACCAACAGACCAAACAACTAGTCATTCCAAATACTATTTATTACTTCAAGTGGAACTGGAATTGTAGTCCCCCGTGTATGGCACGAGGGACAAACTCCTTGGAAAAAATGGCGTAATCAGTATATACATCCGTCTTGCTCAAATCCCAAATAAGAAGTAAGAAAGGAAAGAAAGATTAGGCGGGAAAAGGAAGAAAGAATTAGTCAGTCATTGTCCATACATATACGACACCTATACATAACAATAGTATACCTATTCGGGGCCTACTATAACAACGGTACATACAAACGAAACGAAAGTATACGCGGTTACGGAAAACACAAATAACCGACAGACAAATATAAAACGCATAAATACAGTATTCAACAGGGTGCCACATACACCCCTCGCTACTGGAAATGTCGTCCTCGACATGCAAACCGGTACAATGTATAAACAGCCAAATTCATAGACTGACTATGAACTTATGGAACACTAGATAATGGAAAATACATTGAAAGAAATAAAACAAATTACATAGTAAAAATACAAATCTGACAAATCCGAAGCCCTAGTCCGGTTTAGTGACAATGGCAAGCACAGCCTCTAGTATCCTCTCTGCTCCGGGAACGAGTAGTCCGTTTGGCGCCAATGAAGCCAGGTACTTGGCTTTCTGTGACCAACTGGGCTCGTCTCGGGAACTCGCACTGGCTGCTTGCAGGTATACAAAATCATCATCCCTGTATCTCGCAGGTTTCCGCTTTGTCCTTATAGACCGATGTATAGTTGGTGGCGGTTCCACTTCGTCATCTGTTGGTATACATGTAGTTTCTGCCTCCTCACGGGTGTCCTCAGCTCCTGGGGTACTAGGTATGTCCTCCAATGAAGAAGAGTCCGACTCCGCGGTATCCATGGTCGACTCATGGTTTTCACAGCCGGTGGGCCCGTCAGTACCGGAGATGGTACTGCCTATCGCTGGATCGCTATCCGATGTTGTCCTCTGAGGCAAGCAAACTAACACATCCTCGTCACTATCTTCGGAATCGCTCGTGTCCTCAACGGGTCTACTTCGTAAATGAGCTATCCTGTTACTACTACCTCGACGAGGGTTCCTCGGTGCTGGGATGGGTTTGTTGTCCATATCTGGTTGATTACTGGTGTCGTTGGAAGACAGATGCCCTATATGAAGTAGAAGATTCCGGTGTAACGTCCGTTTCCTTCCTTCTCCATTTTCCTTCTGCACAACAAATACAGGAACATCGATGTTTGGTCGATCCAACACAAGATATACATCCTCTTCCCACTTGTCTGATAGTTTATGTTTACCATTGAAGGCAAGGTTCTTGACGAGCACTCTGCCCCCGACAGCAACACAACCTCCCCTTACTCGACGGTCATATCCTCCTTTTTGTCTGTTCTGTTCTGATGAAATCTTGTTGATAGCAATGTTGTACGACTCCTGCAAACGCTTCCTAAGGTCCTCTGCATACTTGGTACGTGACTGGAAGTGTTGGCCTGTCTCCACTCCAAAGGCTAAATCCACGGGAAGCCTGGGTTCCCTACCATACATCAGGAAGAAAGGTGAGTATCCGGTGGTTTCATTCCTGGTGGCGTTATAGGCGTGTACCAATGGAGTGACGTAAGACTTCCAATCTCGTTTTTGGTCTTGTTCCAATGTACCCAGCATGCTCAGCAATGTCCGGTTGAAACGTTCACATTGCCCGTTCCCCATAGGATGGTATGGTGTTGTTCTGGATTTTCCAATCCCAGAATGCTGACAGAGTTCCTTCATCAGATTACTTTGAAAGGTGGCTCCCAGATCGGAATGGATTCTCTGGGGCATTCCATAATGGGCAACAAAGTGGTTGAAGAAGGCCTCTGCTGTGGTCTTTGCGGTCTGGTTTCTGGTCGGTATGACCATAGCGTATCGAGTGAAGTGATCAGTGATCACTAGGATGTGTTAAAGTTACCCTTCGATGGTTCGAGTGTCAGAAAGTCTATACACACCAACTCGAGCGGTTGTGTCGATGAAATCGACACAAGCGGTGCTCTCTCATTGGTGGCAACTTTCCTCCGCAAACATCGAGGGCACCCAGCAATCCACCTCTCTCCACGTCTGTGGTCATACCCGGCCAGTAAATCCTATCCCGACAAAGCGTCAGTGTCTTGGCTACTCCAAGGTGTCCCATGTTGTTATGAAGACTCCTCAGTACGAATGGCACCAACACTTGGGGAATAACAAGCAGTTGTCTCCGCCTTCCGTCATCTGGTACTTCTCGGTAAAGTATACCTCGAACAACTTTCAAAGAATCATATTGACGGTGGGGGTTCCAGGATTCTTTCGGTATTTCATCTCTAGGTGGCCGGTATCCATGCAAGACATTCTCAATACAGGGTCCTATCACGATGTCTCTTCTTTGTGCTGTACGAATGTCCTGATACTGAAGATCGTTGATGTCCAAACTGTCAGATGGATCCAAGTTGTTCAAACTGTTTGCGGCTATGCAGACACTCTCAATCACTGGTTGTGTACAAACTGTATGGCAAACAGCTGCAACAGACTCCTTCTCCATGACTTCCTTAGTTGGCAGACGAGACAGTGTATCTGCTATCACGTTGGATTAACCGGGCAAGTATCTGATGCTAAAATTAAAAGCTGCTAGATCTGCTAGCCAACGATGTCCTATAGCATCAAGTTTGGTGCTGGTTAAAACGTAGGTTAAAGGGTTGTTGTCAGTCAGAACTTGAAATTCGTTGTTGTAAAGGTAGTCCTTGAACTTCTCTGTCACCGCCCATTTTAAAGCCAGGAATTCCAACTTGTGAGCTGGGTAGTTCTTTTCCGACTTGGTAAGTCCTCGGCTGGCGTACGCGATGACCCGCGACTTCTCATCTTGTGTCTGGTTAGCACCGCTCCGAGTCCTTTGTGACTGGCATCTGTATGCAGTTCAAATGGCTTGGTATAATCCGGATAGGCCAGTATGGGTGGTGATGACTGGGCTGACTTCAGGTAGTCAAATGCCTCCTGTTCTGCTCCCCATTTCCAGACACTGGTTGAACTTTTCTTTGTGCATTTCTTCTCTGGAATGGGCATGATGTCAGTTAAAGGTCGAGCGATCCGAGAAAAGTCCTTGATGAACTTATAGTAGCCAGCAAATCTGAGGAATCGACGAACTTCTTCCGGATTTGCTGGTGTTCCCCAATCCATAATCTTCTGTATTTTATCCGGATCTGCCTCAATTCCCTCCGAAGACACAATGCAATCAAGATATTTGACCTTCTGCTGGAAAAAAGCACACTTCTTTGGAGATAACTTTATGCCACACTCCCTTATTCTGGTAAGTACACGGTTCAACCTCTCCAGATGTTCCTCAAATGACTTGCTGAAAACTATAAGATCATCTTAATATATAAAGCAGTCAACCATATGCAATTCATCTAAGCACTGCTCCATCAGGCGTTGATATGTTGCAGGGGCGTTGGCCAATCCAAATGGCATCCTGTTAAACTCAAAGAAGCCAAGGGGTCCAACGGTAAATGCAGTCCTCTCCTTTTGCTCCTCCGCTATCTCAACCTGATGGTAGCCGCTCTTCATATCCAGAACAGAGAAATACTGTGAGGCGGACAGTGAGTCTAGGATTTCCTCAATCCTGGGTAGCGCATAAGTATCTTTGATGGCCCGGTTGTTGAGCTGGCGATAGTCAATACACATTCGTAACTCACCACACGCATACATGTCGCACGCACGGGAGGCCGTCCTTAAATGACCTTAGCTGTTAATAGGACGTTAAACAAAATAAACCAAACCAAACCAAATTTACCATCCCGCTTCCTAACAAGCACTACTCCAGATGCCCATGGCGAATGAGATTTCCTGATAACTCCACATGTCAAAAGTTGTTGAAGGTGCTCTCTGACCTCTTGAACCATTGAAAGCTGGAGTATGTCCAAGATCTAAATCTCCAGTAGAAAATACATCCTCGAACCGTGGAATGACTTCTTTCCCTCGCAGGAGCAAGACATCATCCAGTAGAGGTGAAAAAGAAACTTGGTCCAACACACTGGGATCACTCTGAGCATCGCTAGCCACCAACTGTTGCTGGATAGAGACAGGCTGTAGCTCACACACTACTGAGCGTGGAGGCACGACAACAGTCCGGGTAGTGATGTTCGAGACATTGACATATAAAGTGTCATTATGCCGGTAAAAAATAGTTGGTGAAATATCAAAGTCATCTGGCAGAACCGAGTCAGGAGTAGATTGTAACAGGGCACATACTTCTGGGTATGGAATCTCCTTGTCCAGCTTACAAGAAATGTCGACGCGTCCGTTGGAAGGAATGATGATGTTCCGATTCTCCGCACTCCGGACTAACGCTAGTCGATCATGGTTCTGCACCAACTGTCTTTCCCTGATAGACAGACATCTAAAAGACAAGTACCATGGCGTTGTAAGTGGAGCTTCCTGTAGAAATCTTGATCCAAACCACTCCTTGCACTGCTGCATCAGATATGATAGGACGTTGGTTCCAAGTAATACGGGGACAGCATTGTTAAAGTCTGTATCCGGTACAACAAGTAATAGACACTTGGACTCTTCATCAACATGGTGCTTGTCGACTCTAATCCCCACTCCCACATATCCCAGGTAGGGTAACAAGTTGCCACCTGCCACTTGTATCTTCAGGGCCCCATCATGAAGAGGGTGTAGTTGAAGTTCACCTAAATAAGTATGGTAAAAATTCTCACTAACACTAAACAGTGGCTCCTGTATCTAAGAATACTTTTGTGGGGAGTCCCTCCATAAAGATATCCACTACATTACAATCACCATTCAATCTATCCATAGCTGTAGCTGACATGCTTTCACATATTTGGCGTTTGGTTCTGTAGCCTACGGGCACGCCTCCACCGCAGGTCTCCTCTAGTTTAAACGATGGCGTTGGCTATGGTCCATGATGACACGACACCCAATACGCAGATGACCATACTGTCCACAGCGATAGCATTGTGACCCAGGATTCCCCATCACATCCTGATGATGTTGATCTTCTCCCCCCTGATGAGACTGGGGTCCACCACCAGACTGAAATCCGGGTTCATCACAATAGTATGAATACTCAGGCTGTTTCCTCTGGTAGTAATTGTTGCCACGCCTTTGCTGTCTACCTCTCCGACCATCACTGAAATTGCGTTGTTGATGTTGTATGGAAGCAGGAGCACGCTGTCCACCTTGTTGTTGATGATTGGAAGATGTTGGCTTCTTTGACTTCTTGCTATCCGTCTCAAACTTATCAAAACGAGAAGTCAACTCTTGCATCATAGTCTTCAACTCCGATATATCCGAGTTACTTTCGGAAACAGATGGTGTACCAGTAGCCATCATCTTGACTTGCGTCTTGGAAGAGGTAGCTTCCTTCTTGACAGGTAATAATCCCCTTGCATTCTCAAGACGACGTATGGACTGACGCAGCTGATCGAAGAAAATGAACAGTCCAGGTATGAAATCTGAAAAATAAACTTAACTAAATACCCAATACTTGCATCTTACCAAACAATTCTGCAGGCTCAGGATCTCAGCAGGCAAAAATAGATAACCGCCGTTTAAACTTTAAAGTGATTAACTAAATTAAGATGCAAAATGTAAATAAATTAGCAAAATATGTGCTAAATACAAACTACTACCCTAAATCAATGAAAACTCCAGGTAACCACACAATATACAGACAAAATCACAAATGTCACAGTCTGTCAAAATGTCTAAGTAATATGTTAGTAAACAGAAAAGGACATAAGAAAAATACAAGATTCCCTTAAGATAAATAAACCTAAGCTTCAAAAACAAAAATGGACTCAAAAATACGTTAAGTACCACACACCGGGGAAAATATAAATAATGTATCACAAAAATTCAATCAAAGAATAATTTATGAAAATTTATCAACAAACAGAAAAAATCAATGAATATTTGAATGAAAACAAAATAGATTAACTCAAAATCAAATTATTTTTCGAAATTAAAAAAAAAAAAAAAAAATCTATCAATAAATTCTATTTAAAGCAAAAGAGCAAAACTACAACCAAAAATAAATACTATGGAGGAAAAAAAATGTAAACAAAAAAACACTTGTTTCACAAACCGGAAATGAAAAATACACACAAAGTTCAAGGTCACATAATCAGACACAAATATCAACTAAAATTCAAAAATACACTTCACTATATATGTTGCACAAAGTAGAACTAATTCAGGAATGACAAGAAAAATGTAAACAATATGTATCACAGATGGCAAGAAAACACAAGATAATCATCAATTCAAAGCCAGTCTGTTTCCGTTACAGATGTACTTCGTGAAGCGGGAACTGTGTGGAAATTTATACCAATGGTATGGTGGATATTTGGAAAGGCTTATCGGAATAACCAAGGATTGCATCAAAAAGGTACTCGGACGCGCTTATGTGACGATGGAAGTCTTGTCAACAATTACTACAGAGGTTGAGGCTATTCTTAATGATAGACCACTGACATACATTTCATCAGATACCAACGATCCAGAGCCACTTAGTCCATCACATTTTCTGTATGTGTAGAATTGTCATGGGGGGGGGGGTTGGGGGGGTTGGGGGGGGTTCTCTCCGTCGAACCAAGAGACCAAACAACTAGGCAAAGTCATTCCAAATACTATTTATTACTTGAAGTGGAACTAGAATTGTAGTCCCCCGTGTATGGCACGAAGGACAAACTCCTTGGAAAAAATGGCGTAATCAGTACATACATCTGTCTTGTTCAAATCCCAAATAAGAAGTAAGAAAGGAAAGAAAGATTATGCGGGAAAAGGAAGAAAGAATTAGACAGCGCATGTCACGGGTCAAGCGGTCAGTCATTGTCCATACATATACGACACCTATACATAACAATAGTATACCTATTCGGGGCCTACGCGCGCTTACGCGGTTACGGAAAACACAAATAACCGACAGACAAATATAAAACGCATCAATACATTATTTAACAGGGTGCCACATATGGAAGAAAACTTAAAGGATTACCCTATCCAGATGAGGCTTCTTCTATCGAGATCGAGAACGGAGAAATAGAGGACGTTACCCATGATCAGCTTTTAAAACGATTTGCAAGGAAGCAACAACTTCTCGAACACTTCTGGCATAGATGGAGACAAGAGTATGTCACCTCATTACGGGAATTTCACACAAAAATCCGGACACACTACGCAAACAATTAAAGAGGGAGACGTTGTCCTAATTGATGACAATTCTGCAAGAAATAAGTGGAAACTAGCAATTGTCAAATAATTGATAAGAGGCAAGGATGGATATGTCAGATCAGCAACAGTAGATACTTCGTCCGGAAGAACGAATCGTCCTATCATCAAATTATACCCGTTGGAGATCAACATCCAGGATGATCACTGTGCGTCAAACCAAAGGATCCAGAGACAAGCAAAACTCGCAGCGATTGAAAAGATAAAGAAATGGACACTGTAAAAATAATTTGCTATTGTTTGTGTACATCATATATTTCATTTTATTTCTCTAGTATCTAGTAATCACAACGCGAAGTACACTATCGTAATTTCTACGTTTTCGTGGACATTGTGTTACCAATAACTTTTTATATATCTAATAACTTTCCGCGGCCCCGAGGATGTCGTGAATATCATGGTGTTACATCTTTGTGTATTTATGACGTCATCACGCTTTTAAGTTCAGTTCAAATAAACGAGTAACCCGTCGTCTTCGCCGTCATTACAATCACAACAGACATAGAACAATGTAATATTCTGATATATTTGCTTAAAAGTTGTATTTGGTCTGAAGATACTCAAGCATATGCCCTGCAGGAATGGAGCAAGAAGTGTACCTGCTGCCCCATTGCATGATCGCAAGAGGCGACTAAATTTGGGATATTATCTTTTCTCTTCCTAATGCCTCCCTTGACAATGCTTCACCTTTGGCATTTAGTTGAGCATTCGCCGCTGCGAGGAAGGCTTTGGTTCTTTCACCGGGCCGAGACATACCAGAGTCTTACAAAAATAGCAGTTGCTACTCATGTTTAGCGCTCATCATTTTGGGAGGGGGACGACTGGCTATAAATCGGCAAATGTTCCGGGCTATCACAAGGACTCTTCACAGAACATACCTCAGCCTCCCAAAACACACGTACGCACTCACCACACGCATGCATATCGCAAGTACGGAAGGCCGTCCTTAAATGGCCTTAGCTGTTGATAGGACGTTAAATGTTTTTGACAACATTTTCTTCAAAACATACTTTTTAGTCATATAAGAATATTCTATTAAATCAATTATTTCAAGCTACCTGGCCTTACAAACACAAGTCGCACATGAACCTATATGCCTGAATATCTGCATCCCGATTCAGGTTTATGAGAGTTGTATAGTCGCTGCACAAAATGTGCCACCATATACTACAGGTGTAACATCCTATCCACTCCGAAGTTTACCACCTGTCGACCAGTTTTTAGGTCACCTGAGACAAAGTCTCAAGTAACCTATTGTAATCGCCTTTTGTCCGTCGTCGTGCGTCCGTAAACAATTTACATATTCGACTTCTTCTCCAAAACCCCTAAACCAAATTCAATGAAATTTGGCTGAAATCTTCTATGGCTAAAGGTCAACCAAAATTGTGAATTATACGGTCCCCACCCCCCAGGGGCCTGAGGGGCGGGGCTAAAATGGGTCAAATTGACTAAAACTTCAAAAATCTTCTTCTCTACTCTCAGATATGGTGGAATCAAACACTCTTCATAGATGGAAGGGTCTTGAGGTGCTTTACAAAAATTGTGAATTTCATGACCCTAGGGTCTCACGTTTGCCCCTGGGGAGGGGGTAAACTTTACTATAGTTTATATAGGGAAATAACATTTTAAATATAATTTGTTTGATTTCTATTGGAATTCATTCTTACTTGGTTAACATTATCAGCATGGGATGACAGTTTGATTGCATCCCATGTTAGCCCTGACTGACCACAAGGGCTGATGGGCGGGGCTAAAAAGGGTCAAATTGACTGAAATTTCAAAAATGTTCTCTACTCTCAGATATGGTGGAATCAAACACTCTTCATAGATGGAAGGGTCTTAAGATGCTTTACCAAAATTGCGAATTTCATGACCCAGGCCAGGGGTCTCATGTGTGCCCCTGGGAAGGGGGTAAATTTTACCATAGTTTATATAGGGAAATCACATTTTTGACTATAATTTGTTTGATTTGGATTGGAATTCATTCTAACTTGGTTTACATTATCAGCTTAAGATGGCAGTTTGATGGTATGCACATGTTGGCCCTGACTGACCCCCCAGGGGCTGATTGGTGGGGCCAAAAAGGGTAAATTAAATTAACTGAAATATTTCAAATCTCAGGTGACCGTTAAGGCCCATGGGCTTCTTGTTCAGAATCGGACTCGAATTCTTCCTGGAAATCATCATCACTGTCGGAGTCAAAAAGTTGTTAACATGTCATTTTCGTTCCTCTGCAAGCTGTTGCTTTGCTCATATTTCCTCTTCTTTTATTTTCCTTTTTTTTCTATTTGTCAATACATCAAGCATAGTGCTCCGGAAACACATTTCTTCGCTTCTTCTAAGTAAAAGTTACTTAATATATATCCTTTGTGTCTGAAATAGATTCGTCGAACTACATAACTGATATTTATCATCATTCTTATACGTAAGCAGGTGCTAGTTATTTTCTCTTATTTTGTTGTAATGCTATAATTTTGTTATTAATTGTAAATAATTTGGCAATTTTTCATGTATATGTTAGGCCTACATTGGGATTAAAACTTGTATCTGATTCATTTGAGACTGTTTTCGTAAACATATATAGGCTTATTAAATAATAAATAATCCTTTTGTTGTAAGTTTAAATCTATCAAATTACCAATTTAATTTTAAATATACGGTACAACAATCAAATGGAAATGAAGTAGTGCCGCTGAGCGCGTAATCCATTGCAAAAAGAGTTCACGTATTCCATTGCAAAAAGAGTTACAAGAGACTACCACGTTCACCATTGCACTACCGTACACAAAACCCAGCCATGTGTCAAATATGAATACAATCTGTATACTGTCAAAGTAAAGATATAATCAACGGTCGATTATACCCTGCTATTAAAATTTCGTCAGGATATTATCGACCATCCCATTTTTTTCTTGTAGCTGATCCGACTATCCCATTTTTAGCTCACCTGGACCAAAGGTCCGCTGAACTTATGTCATGGCGCAGCGTCCGTCCGTCGTCCGTCAACATTTGCTTCAAATCACTACTAGTCAAAAAGTTCTTGTTGGATTTTGACCAAATTTGGCCAAAAACATCCTTGGCAGAAGGGGAACAGATTTTGCATAAATGGTGACTCTGACCCCCGAGGGGCCAAAGGGGCGGAGCCTAATATGGGAAATAGAGGTAATTCCTTTAAATCACTACTAGTCATTAGGTTATGAATGGATTTGAACCCAATTTGGTCAGAAACATCCTTGGGGAAGGGGAATATATTTAGCATAAATGGTCATTTTGACCCCCAAGGGGCCAAAGGGGCGGGGCTTAATGGGGAAATAGAGGTAATTCCTTTAAATCGCTACTAGTCATCAAGTTATGAATGAATTTGAACATAATTTGGTCAGAAACATCCTTCGCGGAAGGGGAACAGATTTTGCATAAATGGTGACTCTAACCCCTGAGGGGCCAAAAGGGGGGGGGGGGGGGGGGGGGGGGGGCAATATGGGAAACAGAGGTAATTCCTTTAAATCACTACTAGTCATTAAGTTATATATGGATTTGAACCCAATTTGGTCAGAAACATCCTAGGGGGAAGGGGAACAGATTTTGAATAAATGGTGATTTTGACCCCCAATGGGCCAAAGGGGCGGGGCCTAATGGGGAAATAGAGGTAATTCCTTTAAATCGCTACTAGTCATCAAGTTATGAATGAATTTGAACCTAATTTGGTCAGAAACATTCTTAGCGGAAGGGGAACAGATTTTGCATAAATGGTGACTCTGACCCCCAAGGGGCCTGATGGGCGGGGCCCCATAGGGGAAATAGGTAATTCCTTTAAATCGCTACTAGTCATAAAGTTATGAATGGATTTGAACCCAATTTGGTCAGAAACATCCTTTTGGGAAGGGGAACAGATTTTGCATAAATGGTGACTCTGACCCCCAAGGGGCCAAAGGGCGGGGCCCCATAGGGGAAAAAGAGGTAATTCCTTCAAATCCTTACTAGTCATAAAGTTATGAATGGATTTGAACCCAATTTGGTCAGAAACATCCTTGGCGGAAGGGAAACAGATTTTGCATAAATGGTGACTCTGACCCCCAAGGGGCCAAAGGGCGGGGCCCCATTGGGGAAAAAGAGGTTAATTCCTTCAAATCCCTACTAGTCATAAAGTTATGAATGGATTTGAACCCAATATGGTCAGAAACATCCTTGGCGGAAGGGAAACAGATTTGCATAAATGGTGACTCTGACCCCCAAGGGGCCTGAGAGGCGGAGCCCCATAGGGGAAATAGAGGTAATTCCTTTAAATCACTACTAGTCATAAAGTTATGAATGGATTTGAACCAAATTTGGTCAGAAACATCCTTTTGGGAAAGGGAACAGATTTTGCATAAATGGTGACTCTGACCCCTGAGGGGCCAAATGGGCGTGGCCCAATAGGGGAAATAGAGGTAATTCCTTTAAATCGCTATTCCTTTAAATCGCTACTAGTCATAAAGTTATTAATGGATTTGAACCAAATTTGGTCAGAAACATCATTTGGGGAAGAGGAACAGATTTTGCATAAATGGTAATTCTGACCCCCGAGGGGCCAAAGGGCGGGCCCCCATAGGGCAAATAGAGGTCATTCCTTTAAATCGCTACTTCTAACTTGTAATAAAGTTATGAATGGATGATCTAAAAACAATTCTTGAGGTCTTTCAGACCCCTATTAGAGAGTCTGGACTTCATTATTCTAATATTATAATACCCTTTTGTCCGTCGTCGTGCGTCCGTAAACAATTTACATTTTCGACTTCTCCAAAACCCCTAAACCAAATTCAATGAAATTTGGCAGGAAGCTGCAAGGGCCTGAGGGGCGGGGCTAAAAGCGTCAAATTGACCAAAACTTCAAAAATCTTCTCTACTCTCAGATATGTTGGAATCAAACACTCTTCATAGATGGAAGAGTGTTAAGGTGCTTTATCAAAATTGTAAATTTCATGACCCAGGGGTCTCACGTTTGCCCCTGGGGAGGGGGTAAACTTTACTATAGTTTATATAGGGAAATCACATTTTTGACTTTTATTTGTTTTATTTCTATTGGAATTCATTCTAATTTGGTAAGCATTGTCAGCATGGGATGACAGTTTGATGGCATGCACATGTTGGCCCTGACTGACCTCCAGGGGCTGATGGGCGGGGCTAAAAAGGGCCAAATTGACTGAAATTTCAAAAATCTTCTGCTCAAGACCGAAATAAGGTGGAATCAAATACTTTTTATAGTTGGAAGGGTCTTAAGGTGCTTTACTAAAATTGTGAATTTCATGACCCTGTGGTCTCAAGTTTGCCCCTGGGGAGGGGTAAACTTTACTATAGTTTATATAGGGAAATCACATTTTTTACTATAATTTGTTTGATTTCTATTGGAATTCATTCTAACCTGGTTAACATTATCAGCTTGTGAAGGCAGTTTGATGGTATACACATGTTGGCCCTGACTGACCCCCAGGGGCTGATGGGCGGGGCTAAAAAGGGCCAAATTGACTGAAATTTCTTCTCAAGACCGAAATAAGGTGGAATCAAATACTCTTTATAGTTGGAAGGATCTTAAGGTGCTTTACTAAAATTATGAATTTCATGACCCTGGGGTCACACATTTACCCCTGAGGAGGAGGTAAATTTTACTATAGTTTGTATTGGAAAATCACATTTTTGACTATGACTTATTTCATTTCTTTTGGAATTCATTATAATTTGGTTAACATTATCAGCTTGGTATGGTAGTTTGATGGTATGCACATGTTGACCCTGACTGAACCCAGGGGCTGATGGGCGGCGCTAAAAAGGGTGAAATTGCTATAGTTTATATAGGGAAATCACATTTTTGACTGATTTGTTTGATTTCTATTTGAATTCGTTCTAACTTGGTTAACATTTTCAACATGGGATGAAAGTTTGATAATATGTATATGTTGGCCCTGACTGACACCCAGGGGCTGATGGGCGGGGCCAAAAGGGGTCAATTAAATTAACTGAAATATTTCAAATCTCAGGTGGCCGTTAAGGCCCATGGGCCTCTTGTTCATTAAAACCTTAGAATTACTCAAATACAGTTCATACAATAAAAAAACTGTCGGAATATAAGTACATTGTAAAAAAAAAAAAAACTTTCATTTTCCCTTTCCTTTGAAATTTTCCCGTAACGTCACGTTGTTTTGAAAACCACGCGCCAAGTCACTTTCAACGACGTCATTCATTAGCAATCTGAAGGCTCTCATGAGTGTAAGGACAGTCTCTAGGTATTCCGAAGGGAGTATTTGCGTGATGGAGCGATTGAATGACAAGATAACGCTTTGTATGTCTTTGATTAAGCTTTAATAAGACAAATGGTCGATAATGCCCAGAGTGCTCTATACAATTTCACAAATTATTCAGCGTTATACTAGAATTCTGAAATGACTTTAAACCAGATTACGAGGTAGCACTCTAAAGTAAACAAGACAATCGGCTTTTGCAATATGGACACAATTGGTTAGGGTTAGGGTAAAAGAGTCTTGTCATTGCCCTTGTATTGTCTTATAATGACTGCCCTGTAGGTAGGGCGTACGAATTGTACCTGCTGCCCCCATTGCATGATCGTAAGAGGCGACTAAATTTGGGATCTTACCTTTTCTATTCTTTCTGAACAACTTTCTTCTTCCTAATGTCTCCCTTGACAATGCCTCACTTTTGGCCTTTAGTTGAGCGTTCGCCCCAGTGAGGAAGGCTTTGGGTTATGTCCTGCCGAGACATACCAGAGTTTTTAAAAATGGTAGTTGTAACTCCTACTTAGCGCTCAGCATACAAGGAGTGGGACGACTGGTTCGCCCGTTGTCAGTATAATGTGACCGGGTGGGGTGTGCTGCTGAGTGTCTTCGGCAGTATGCTTCAGTGAGATAGCACTTTAAATCGGCAAAAGTTCCGGCCTATCACAAGGAGACTTAACACGAACATACCGCAGCCTCCCAAAACACACATACGCACCCACCACACGCATGCATATCGCACGCACGGAAGGCCGTCCTTAAATGACCTTGGCTGTTAATAGCACGTTAAACAAAATAAACCAAACCAAACCCATAAGGGCGAACGCTCGCCTATTGAGAAGTTATGGATAAATTGTTCGTGAATATCCTCTGTACTTTTTCCACAATTTTTTTTTTTTTTTAGATAAGGTTGAACTATGTTATTTTGTATTTGTACCATGTTTATTCATTATTAGTCCCGGGGGGACTATAGGTTTCCTCCTCGTCCGTCTGTCAGTCAACATGATTTAGAGGGTTAATAGTTCAATAAATTGCCCTGTTTGCACCGAATTAAGTATTAAGGCACTCAGGACCGCCACGTGTTGATTCGATGTAACAAACTAAACAGTTAGCTTACGTGCGTTAAGATTATCCTATTTACTACCAACTACAGCGTATGACCTTTTGAAAAGGTCGTGTATATCCGCAATGGGAGCAGCGAGGTGTGTACTTGATTAATGTGGCATTATTATCAGATTTGGTAGCTGTCATTATGTTCACTTTGTACAAGGTACAGTTTTAGGATTTTCTATTGTTATAATTTTTTTTTAAGAAAACTGGTGTTCTGATTAAGTATTCTGTCACACACAGATGTCCTAAAATAGTTAATGGTAATTTCATAGGAAAATGTACATGGGGTCTTGATTTCAATACTGTAAATGTACATATTTTAGCAGTAATCTTATTTAAGCGTCTTTCACGCTGAAAGTATTCGCTCAATAGCGCTGATTCATGTTTATCTACATTAGGTTATATGGCAATCATCGTAGGCGCGCTAATTCATCATTACGCAAATCTGTTTTAATTTAGTTTTCGTCAAATTAAATACAAGGTACGTTTACATTATTAAAGTGCACAAAGTACGAGAAATACATGTTTTGCCTGTTAAAATTATTTTAAGACATGATTTCGTCGGATCTTGTATATATACCTAATCCAAAAATTATAAAACAAATATTCTCAAAAGTTCTAAACTATATATTGAACGGTTTGAAACGTCATTCGATACCAAACAGAGGGAAGTTTGAAACCCAAAAATATGCTTTGGTGTTCCATGCCCCGGTGTTCATCGGACGATAAAAAGAGGGTGAAATACGGTTACATCTTCTATTTTTTCTCTCCAATTCCAAGCAAGAAAGGGTTAGTTCAGATAATGCGGCAACAATATGATCCGCCCTATTCACCAAGTCTGCTCCAATCATTTTCTTGGCGGAAAACTGCAGATGTCAATCCGATCCCCACTTTATTTCCAAGGAATAATTTTGTGGAAAAAAAGGAGATAAGTGTATAGCAAAGCGATGAAACGAGGATAAGGTAGGAAAATAAAGTATTATCATTTTTAGAATATGCAGTAGTGTACGATGTACAATCATTCGTCTACTCTGTATTCTATGAAATGTTACAAGATCAGTTACTACTGCCTTGTTATGTGCAAATATAAGCAAAACAGACTTTAATATCTAGACTTTCTTGATTCGTGTGTTTGCTGTCGTCCCTTATGGGAAGTTCGGTTTTGATATTGTTAGGAATGCTTTGGGTTCTGTCCCCAGGCCGAGACATACCACGGTCTAAAAATTGTAGCTTCTACTCCTGTTTAACCTTCACCGTTTTCTGTGTGAGACGACTTGTCAGTATAATGTGACCTACTGGATGTCTTCAGCGTTAAGTTTCAATAAGGTATTACTATAAAGACGGCATAACCAAACGCTTTATGTTCTGTCCTCTGGCTGAGACATACCAGAGCCTAAAAGAATAGTAGTTACTTCCGGTGTTTAACGCTCGGCATTTTTGGGAGTGGAAGATTCAATTACATGTACATCATCTCGACCTCTCGCGATGCACACGTTTGTACGGTTGTCATCGAGGAGCGAACGTGGCACAGCTTGTCTGGTCGCCCCTTTGAGAAAGGCTTTGGGTTCTGTCCCCTGGCCAAGACATACCAGAGTCTTAAAAATGGTAGTTGCTGCTCCAGCTTAGCGCTCAGCATATTAGGAGTGGGACGACTGGTTCGCCTGTTGTCAGTATAATGTGACCGGGTGGGGTGTGCTGCTGGGTGTCTTCGGCAGTATGCTTCAGTGAGGTAGCACTATAAATCGGCAAAAGTTCCGACCTATCACAAGGAGACTTAGCACGAACATACCGCAGCCTCTCAAAACACACATACGCACTCACCACACGCATGCATGTCGCACGCACAGGAGGCCGTCCTTAAGGTGGTTCCACACAGTTTGACCAAAAACTTTCCAATCGTTTAATTTTCTTTAAATTTTCGTCAACTAAAATAAGTGTATACACACTGTTAACAAGCAATTTTGTTTTAAGTTTTGATCACCAGTTATGGAGATACGGTGTCTCAAACCAACCACCCTTGACATAGAATAGGATCAAAGTGATAAGTTGTATATTGAAAGAAAATGTCTCTGAATCAGAATGTGTTATTGTGTATCACTATATTTTTTACTTTTAAATGAGAGATGGCATTGCTCTTAAGATAGTTAGGACTTAGTTTAGTTCATAAAAGCTCTTTTCTCCGTTATTTTTACGATAATGGTCAAAAATGGGCTTCAATTTCGATTTGGATGTTAACTTGGGAAATTAATTGTGAAAAAATCTGTCGTTTAATTTTCTTCAAATTTTGTCCTAGTCAACCATTATATGAATCATTAAACATATTTTTTTATTTCAAAATTTGACCGTTCAGTTTTTCTGATATTGTGCCTTAACCTACCCCTACTCCCAAAAAGTTGTTATTTTAACCTTTAGAGTAAGGTTAGGATATGAATGCAAAAAATAAAGAAAAATAGATTAGAATGCATTTCAATTTCTACATAACAACGGTCTATCTTAATAAAATCTAAAATTTGTTTCAGTTAAGGCATTTTCTCCAGTAATTCAACTCTTTATTGTTGAATTTACCTCAATTCAGCCTTCAGTATTGCCTATTTCCAAACTAGAAAAAAATTTATTGCACGTAATTCTGTCGTTTAATTTTGTTTACAAACTGTCCTAATAATAATTAGAGCATGCTTTACTGTAAGATTTTTTTATTTAAAAATCCACCGTCAGATAAAGATATCGTGTCTTAAAACCTACGATTTTATCAAATAAAGAATAGATTTGAATTTTGGCGCCAAAACTACAGCCCTGTCAAGCGTGTTCGTAACACCGAAGGAAACCGGAAGTCATCACTGCAATGTGGTCGTAGTTCATTTTGTCGTTAAATTTGGTTCTTTAGCATAAATATGGATAATTTAAATGTGTGTTGTCATTGCTAAGTGCCAGGTAAGTGTAACCAGAGACGTACATATCGCACGTCTCTAGTGTAACGGACAATAACTGTATGGATCACGACCACATGATTGGAGTTATAAGAAAGATGGATTAGAAACCCGTGCGCTTGAAAATGATCTCCTTGTGTCCTACTGATCTACTTGAATCTGAAAACGTATAGAATGGGTCCTGGATGCATAAGACAATACTTTACTGTAATATGATATGCCATCATAGGAACTAAACTTTCACGGGAATTGTTGGTATTGATAGTCGGCAGTGTGATAAATCAGTAGGCTACATCATCTCAATTTCTATGCAAAAATATCACTTAACGAATTGTGGGGCGTGAAAAAACTCTCACAGGACACTCATTAGGTGGACCGAATTATAACGCTTTTAGATCTAGAAATCTTTGTAAAATATAATTTACCTTGTAGTAAATTAATGGGCATTTAAATAAAATATTTTTTGCTATTGTTATTTTTAGTATAAAATACATTTTGTTTTAAACCTATAGATCTCTACTAGTATTATATATATACTCCAACTAATGGGCGATGCAAGTTTGCATATTGAACACGTTAGTGGTTATCCATTAATTACAGTTAAGACTTTTCTGTTTTTACTCTAGCAAATTACTATTAAATGAAAATACCACTATATTTGAATTTATACTCAGAAGTCCTAAATTTAACAAAATAGTATCCTTTTGTCTAGTCTAAGTCCACAATCACAAAAGAAACAAATTCACTCATCAATTAATTTTATTGCATAAACTCATACAAAGTTTTCCTATGCAAAACAAAAAATTCCATGCCTCCAGGCAGAGTGAACATCAAGCCATAACATTCCCAAATTTTATAAAGCATCACAGGGATCCTTCCATCTTATAATTATCATAGTAGTGAAAGTACATTGATTTTTTCCATTTACCTGGATCATAAAAAAAAATTGTTTTCAAACACTGGCACTTCATACTCAGGACAAGATTCTTAGAAATGGGTTACCAGGTAATAGAAAAATTCTCTTTTCTTTTGATAATAATATAATTGCAGGCAAATTTTAAGTAACAGTGAACATTCTTGTTTCATAGATAAATTGTAATCAAGGTATATTCATTCGAAAAACATTCAATAACCAATTTTGACTTCCTCTATTAGATCCAATTGCCCCAATGTCTTTAAACAAAGAAGCTTAGCCTTGACCGTACATAAAGAATTTGCTACTATACTGACTGTACATATAATTTCACTATTTGACCCCACCCAACAGGCCCCATGAGAGCCATTTCCTACATTCATGTAGAATATCTTGCTTTCTTGAGCAAGATCTTTTAATTCAGAAGTAGTACTTATTTGGAAGATTTCCTTGTTTATAACCAATTGGGGCACATCCCTAAGCCTCCAGCCCCTGGGGAACCGCACAATCCTTTTAACCATTGATCTACTCTATTTTATTCTCACCATATTTGATTAAAATTTATTGTGCCTTTTGTAAGTAAGGACTTGTAGAGATTTTACAGAATTTAACTATATAACCCTTATTGTGCCTCACCCCTCTGGCCCCAGTGGAGCAATTAGATCTCTTTCAATAAAAAAAAATGAGAATCTACAGTTTATATGAACAGATAGCAATTCAAATTGTAGATCTGTATTTATTCTTATTACAGTATGGTGAAAATAAACAACTCACCAATACAATTTATTGTAGTTCAATATATAATTTTTGAAAAAAAAGTACCCAGGTAAAATTTTCAAAATAAGGACTTCAATCTTGAGACAGTCAAATTTTCATTCAGGCCAAGGTGAAACCAATACACATCTCATCAGTAAATATCCATTCTTTTCTTGAGAATATGTATAATCTATATCAGTAAGAGATCTCTGAGTTGGACAAGTGTTAATGATCAACATTGAATAATGAATTGGTTCTATAAGAGACTTATTTTTCTCTCTACTCTTTCATTCTTTTCTCTCAATCATTGGATAATTTAAAAAAAAAGTGAGCTGGAGCTCACAGCCTTGCATTTAGATCTACTTTTTCATAAATATAATAATTCTGTCCATTAGTTCACGAGATATTTGAACCAGCTTGTTTTTTTCTTTGATAAGTTAATGTTCCAGCCTACAATGGTTGTAGATTGCAATCCATGAAAAACTGACTGCCCTGTGTCTGGCCCAATCCACAGTGAATCATTCCTGTGAAAAGAACATACAAATGAAATTAATCTTTTATATCTGCAATAACATTCTCCTTGTTCTTTGTCACATGACTCAATTTGTTGATGTGTTTACTTCGTACTATTTAAAATGAAATTCATGCAGTGTTTTGTTTCCTGAAGTTTCCATAATTGTTCAGTGTATCAATGGTATTTTTGACTTTGACAGCAACCATGTGATTTTAGTCTTTACAAATGTATTTGAAATTTCATCTGCAAAATTAATATGAAATATTCAATCTAACCATTGACTTTAGGAAGATAAATATCACACATAATCGAGTTTACCATAATTATAGCAAAACCAGTCATATAATACTTAGGAACAGCTACTTAACAGATTCATGAGGGTATCCTCCTACTGGGATGGGATGAAATACATACTTTTTATGTTAGTAATGTACAATCTATGCATTCTGCATAAAAAGTACCTAAATTCAGAATGCACTGCATAATACATGTAGTAGACTTTTGTAGTATGATGCAACTAAACACAATACCAAACTAGCTTTTGATTTAGATAATTTACTAATTACTGATTAATTTTTAAAGTAATTTTGTAATTTAAACAAATGATGTAATTTTCCAAAACTTTTTAATGATTGAGTAGTCTTTAACATTAAAGCTTATAAAAACATTTGAAAATGCTTGTCACATTTATAAAAATAAAACTGTTTCTTTCTCAGATTTTATAATAAAAATTAAAAAAAGGATTACAACAGTGGTAATTTTACTGTCCTGATAAAATTAATACTGAAGGGAAATCCCCACTGAATTACTCGAACCTCTTTGAAGACGCCCACGCAAAGCTACATGTACATACGCACATAACAGTAGACTCGAGTCTAGGCACACCTGGCGATTATCAAACATTCCCATCGGTATATAGAGTCTATCTTCTTATTTAACTCAATTGGGTATTTACATATTATGTTCCCAATGAAATGTTTACTAAATTTTAAGTCTCAGAAAATGCACATTTAGGAAGGAATGGATGCAATGCATGACACTACACCCCGATTAGCCCGAGTTTTCTCTTGCCCTGTCACCCTGTCTGGTGTAGCAAAAACTCGGGCTACACCCCAATGGGACCTACTACAAGTACACAAACACAGACGAAATCTTGTCGAATAACCAATGCAGGTATTTAACAGGTATGACGTCCGCTATTACGGCCTGCATGTGGCCTTTCAGCTGACGAAAACCATGCAGTGGATGTTGTAGCTTTTACAATGTTGAAGTGTTAAAAACTTACCAATTGCAGCTTCTGAATTTATGTCAAAATCTCCGTGCGTTGTTCGTCCTCTTCCAGTGTGTGCATTTTGTTTGCAGAATACTACCAAGTCTGCATTCGGAAAGTGCATCCTAGGTAAAATGACCCTAAAGGAAGTTTACATAATCACCGAACTCGTAGGGCCTACCCGTCGCCGTCGACCAAACTTCAACTTCAAGTTTTACTTCCAGTTCCGACTCAGTCCCGCATTCCACCTCTTCTTTATTGACAGTAACGGACGAGTGGACTTATATATGTCAGCTGCAGACGGTTATACTCCTTTCTTATATAATTTTTAAAATATCGAACCTTTTACAAATGTAAATTGTGTTTTTATCGCTTTTTCTTGGCCCTGGCGGTTCGTCTGCTCTCGAGGCGAGCTGTCAAATTTTCAATCACGGTCACAAATGCGTTTTTGTGATCAGGAACGGTAACTCCTTTGTCCGAGGAGTTCCGAATCTACGATACATTCGGATTGGTGTTTGGAACGTCCTTAAATGACCTTAGCTGTTAATAGGACGTTAAACAAAATAAACCAAAACCAAACCAAACCAAAAAGGGAAACTTCGGTGAATTTTTGCTTTAAAATCCTCCTTAACCCTTGGTTGGATTACAACCAAATTTGGTGTGAAACATCATTGGGGGAGGGCAATCATATTTTATATAAATGAGGCGTATGTGACCCCTGGGGCCAGAGGGGCGGGGTTCCAAAAGGGTTACAAATTTTGCTTAAAAGCCCTACTTCATCTTAACATTTGGGTGGATTACAACTAAATTTGGTGTGAAACATCATTGGGGGAGGAAATTAATATTTTATATAAATGAAGCCAGTCCGACCCCTGGGGCCCTGCAGGTAGGGCGTAAGAATTGTACCTGCTGCCCCCATTGCATGATCGTAAGAGGCGACTAAATTTGGGATCTTATCTTTTCTCTTCTTTCCTAACAACTTTCTTCTTCCTAACGTCTCCCTTGACACTGCCTCACTTTTGGCCTTTAGTTGAGCGTTCGCCCCTGTGAGGAAGGCTTTGCAATTGGGTTCTGCCCCCTAGCCGAGACATACCAGAGTCTTTAAAAATGGTAGTTGCTACTCCCGCTTAGCGTTCAGCATATTTGGAGTGGAACGACTGGTTTGCCCGTTGTCAGTATAATGTGACCGGGTGGGGTGTGCTGCTAGGGTGTCTTCGGCAGTATGCTTCAGTGAGGTAGCACTTTAAATCGGCAAAAGTTCCGGCCTATCACAAGGAGACTTAACACGAACATAACGCAGCCTCCCAAAACACACATACGTACTCAACACACACATGCATGTCGCACGCACGGGAAGCCGTCCTTGAATGACCTTAGCTGTTAATAGGACGTTAAACTAAATAAACCAAACCAAACCAAACCCTGGGGCCCGAGGGACGGGGCCCAAAAAGGGGAACTTTGGTGAATTTTTGCTTTAATTCTTCTCCTTGAGCCTTGAGTGAATTCCAACCAAATTTGGTGTGAAACATCATTGGGAGATGGCGGCCATATTTTATATAAATAAGGCTGATGTAACCCCTGGGGCCGGAGGAGCAGGGTCCCAAAAGGGGAACTTTGGTGAATTTTTGCTTTAAAACCCTACTTCATCTTAATCCAAATTTGGTGTGGGAAATCATTAGGGGAGAGCAATCATATTTTATATAAATGAGGCAGGTCTTACCCTTGGGGTCGCAGTGGTGGGGCTCCGAAGGGGGGACTTTGGTGAATTATTGCTTTAAAACCCTACTCCTCTTTAACCCTTGGGTGGATTACATCCTTTGGTTTGAAACATTATAAGGGGATGACAGTCACAATTTATATAAATGAGGCTTGTGGGGCCCCAAAAGGAGAACTTTTGCTTCAAAATCGTACTCCTTCTTAATGCCTTTATTGATTACAACCAAATTTGGTTTGAAACATCGTAAGGGAACAGCAATCATAATGTATATAAATGAGACGGGTCTGAGCCCCGGGGAAAGAAGGGTGGGGCGCCCAAAAGGAGCACTTAGATTAAATATTGCTTTAAAATGCTACTCCTCATTAATGCCTTAATTGATTACAACAATATTTAATACGAAACATCATTGGTGAAGGGAAATCCCTAATTGATATAAATGAGGCTTGTCCCACCTATTGGGACAGAGGGGCATGCTCCAAAAATGGGAACTTGGCTGCTTTAAGATGCTGTTCCTCCTTAAAGCCAAAATGGATAAAAACCATATTTGATATGAAACAACTGGCTGCATATAGATAATTTATGGCAATGATGCTGGATTGAGGGGTGTGTCCCTGCTGTAAGTGTTTGTCAGATGACCGTTAAGGCCCATGGGTCTCTTGTTTTCCTTCCCCATGGTGTTCAAAGAAGTGGTGAAACATAGATACCACTGCATTGGCCGAGTGGCTCTGAGCACCATCCAGACCAATGGACTGATCCTCGCCGAACACATTATCTGTTTGCAGGGACCAACCCTCATTGCAAACACCAAATAAATTGGCTTTATATGGCGATCTGGGAAAAAAATCAAAGCTGTACAATATCAGAGAAGCATGGTGATCAAGATTATTGATTTTGATTTCACTCATATTTTTTTATTATGATATTCAAGATTGAAACTTTATATCTTTAATATATCAATTACATTTTATGAAATATGATACAATACTACAGAGATTTATTGGTTATAAATATTAACCTGTTTTACCAAATGCTTCTCCCTTTTAACAGACCGTAAATTGTTTTTTCCTGAAGTACAATGCTCCTTCCTGTCTGCAATATACAATACTATGGATCGTTAGATGATTATTAAAAAAAACTTCGTTGAAAAAATCCCAAACTTCGGGAAGTAGTTTTAATAACGAATGTAGTACCATCGAACTGTAATAACAAGTCTTAGACTCTAGCTACTGTAACAAAGCTGTAATGCGATCCATATATATTAAGTAGTGTTAAGCTGCTTCATTTTGTTTTGCTCAATGTAACAATTTTGTTAGCAAAAATGTTACACGTGTTAAGCTATGCAAGCTATTTTCAACATCTGTTAGAAATCAAAGTATTTTCAGAAAATTGTCTTGTTACTTTGTAGGAAGTATAAAAGTCGATTACGAATTTGACCGTACATTAACAAAAGAAAAAACGTAAAACGAAAACTGCTGACCAAAGAGTGTTCACCATATGTTACTACTTGTATTGGCGACTGAACGGGTAGCTATTCTATAAAAGGAAGGCGTTTGAAGCAAGTTGGCATTGGCTGCCTCATTAATCGAGATGACACACCTACGGCCAATTGGACTACTCTTCGTCTTTGCAATAGCTCTTGCTTCTGCATCCAGTAAGTAGAAAATATTTATGGTTATCATTTTCGTTTTATTCAATGTATGCCAGTCTATGATAAGACTTTTAGATTTATTGTATATTGTTTCCTTTGTAACCGACGAGGAAGCAATTAATTGATCACTTCTATTAACAGACGCTTACGAAGTAAAATCTTAATAGTGATTTTCACGTATCACATTTTACTTATTTCTAGAAAAAGGGGGCGGTGGTTCTAAAAAACGACCCGTTGGAAAGGACTACGTCCCTGTGAAGCCACCTATTGGAGGTGATTACCCTTCAAAGAAACGACCCGTTGGAAATGACTACGTCCCTGTAAAGCCACCTGTTGGAGGTGATTACCCTTCTGATAAACGACCCGTTGGAAATGACTACGTCCCTGTAAAACCACCTGTTGGAGGTGATTACCCTTCTTATAAACAACCCGTTGGAAATGACTACGTCCCTGTAAAGCCACCTGTTGGAGGTGATTACCCTCCAAAGAAACCGGCTGTTGGAAGCGATGCTTACGTCCCCGAGAAAAAATGCTGTGAAAATGCCGTGTTGATAAATGGAAGATGTGTGTGTAAACCAAATTACTACGGTCCAAGCACTCATCCATGTGTTCGTAAGTTATATATTTTGTAGCTTGCAGATTATAGATTAAAGTTTATACTGGTAATTGTATGCATGCAAAAAAGTAGTTGCAATGTTTTCTATCATGGCACAATGTATTCTATCATGGCTCAAAGCCTCAAACCCAGTCTTAAGTTTCATTGGATATTTTTCTTTGATTTCAGTGTGAAACACTTCATATGTGTAAATGTGTTCTCTATGTTTAGAACCATGCTGGGGTAAATGTGGAATCAACACACGCTGTGACGTACAGTCATTCAAGTGTCTATGTAAAGATGGATTCGTTGGTGATCCATACAAAGGATGTCATCGTAAGTACACATTTCTATATAATATTGCAGTAGATAATAAGGACTTTTTTGTATAGGAGTTCGGGTGAAAATATTAATAATATACGTTGACTTCATTATATATGTTAATTTCTATATATCGCTGTGGCTTGATGCCATATTATATACTACTGTATTTGTGACTGTACTGATTACGTGTCATCAGATGATTCATAGTATGTATCCATACCATAGGTGTAATACATACAATGATAGAAGTTTTGAATGTTACTAATGTAATCGCATTGATTAGTGAGTCATTACTGATATAGAAATTATGTACCATGTCAGCCCATTAGATTAACGTGTTTTTTTTGTTTTTTTTTATTGTTGGCAGATTTTATAATAAATTTTAAGCATGGAAGTTTATATTGACTAATGCCTAAGTATATGACATCGCGATATTTTTGGTGCAATAATTCATTTCGGGCCAGTGAATACATGTACGTTACCAATATCGTGTTTCATGAACTTATTTTATGCATCTTTTAAGGTGATTTGGAATATTTCAATATACGGGAATACCTAGTCATGAAAAAGCAAAAGCGGTCTAGTCACTTCGACTTTCATTTTACAAATTTTTGCAATGAATAATAAGTGTTCCATCTTTTTTTCGTTTTTTTTTTTTTATTATTTCCATTTATAGGTCCTAATAAGCTGTTTTGCGCCGATGGAACGTTAAGAATATCAGTACGATTCCATGTTAATTAAAAACATGTGAAAAATGCTTTAATATATCGGGATGTTTTAGGTTCTGTTTTATACGCAGTCACTACATTATACGGATTTATTATATTTATATTGCTAATCGCGTCACTAAATCAGACTCCGAAATAGAAACTTTGAAATTGAAAAAAGGAGACAATTACCCTACTAAATGTTTTATTTTCCTGGCCAATAATTCGAAAATCCGCGTTGTTCAGCTGCTTGTCATATTATTTCAAGATGAAGATTGAACTATATTTTGAAATATAATCTCTGAATTAAATTCTTTTCAAAACAAGGCCGTAAGAAAAAAAATGAGATCAATATTTGAAATTTGGAGTCTTTACCCCCAAAATTATGTCGGTACAGACACTACATAACAAGAGGTTAAACCGTGCACCATGCGAGGTTGTATGGTTGAATTAAACAGGCTAATTACTATTTCTCCAATGATTAAATGCCCATCGACTTTATTGTATACTATCAATTCAATTTACTTGTTATTAGTACCTTGTTACGGAAAATGTGTGGAAAACGCTTCCTGCAACCCAGACACTAACGAATGTGTGTGTGACAAAGGCCTAGTCGGTGACGGAACTGTTTTGTGTTACGGTAAGTAAAGTACACAGAAACAGATAATTTGATAGCATGTCCTCATTACATTGTAACACTTAAATGCATAAGTCCTTCTGTAGATTATCGTGTATCGTGACAAATCTACATCAGAACCCTTTTCATGATAACACTACTAGCAAAATATATTTAACATCCAAAAAGGTTGATTCATTTTGGCGCTAGTGTATCTAACTATAAATTTCTAATGTGTATATCGTATCTTAAATAATCCTCCACAGAACCCAGCGTCATCGTGTTCGCAAAACCCGCATACACAGTATCAGAAAGCGTGCACACATTGAGTGTGGCGGTTCTAAGACAAGAAGGCAGTACAGGTGTTGTATCTGTTGCCTATAAGTATACTGATGGAACGGCTATCCATGGTGTCGACTACTCTAATTACTATGGTTCAGTAGTCTTCGGTGACGGTGAAACAACGAAATACATCATCATTAGTATCATTGATGATACGGTAAGCAACATTCCTTTAAATTTTCGACTAACATTATATAAATATATATATTATGATTATTATAGGATACACGTCTTGATTTTTGCCTTGCAGGTAGAGTTAACCATGCTGCCCCCATTGCATGATCGTAAAAACAATGTTCCTCTCCCTAATGTCTAATGTCTCAGCCCTGCAGGTAGGGCGTAAGAATTGTACCTGCTTAGCGCTCAGCATATTGGGAGTGGGACGACTGGTTCGCCCGTTGTCAGTATAATGTGACCGGGTGGGGTGTGCTGCTGGATGTCTTCGGCAGTATGCTTCAGTGAGGTAGCACTATAAATCGGCAAAAGTTCCGGCCTTTCACAAGGAGACTTAACATGAACATACCGCAGCCTCCCAAAACACACATACGCAATCAACACACGCATGCATGTCGCACGCACGGGAGGCCGTCCTTAAATGACCTTAGTTGTTAATAGGACGTTAAACAAAATAAACCAAACCAAACCAAACCTTAGCTGTTAATAGGACGTTAAACAAAATAAACCAAACCAAACCCTAATGTCTCTTAACACTGCCTGTCGATTGGTCTTTAGTGAGCATTCGCCCATGTGAAGAAGACTTTTTGTTCTGTCCCTTGGCCGAAATATACAAGAGTCTATAGAATGACCGTCCTTAAATGACCTTAGCTGTTTATAGGACTAAGCGCTAAGCAGGACAGCAACTACCATTTTTTAAAGACTCTGGTATGTCTCGGCTAGGGGACAGAACCCAAAGCCTTCCTCACAGCGGCGAACGCTCAACTGAAGGCCAACAGTGAGGCATTGTCAAGGGAGACATTAGGAAGAAGAAAGTTGTTCAGAAAGAGAAAAGATAAGATCCCAAATTTAGTAGTCTCACGATCATGCAATGGGGGCAGCAGGTACAATTCTTACGCCCTACCTGCAGGGCAGACATGTATATAGAGTATATGTTCCATTGCAAAGCTTGTGGTATGCATTTATTATTTTATGTTCTATATTTTCCTTCGACAGATATATAGAGTATATGTTCCATTGCAAAGCTTGTGGTATGCATTAATTATTTTTATGTTCCGTATTTTTCTTCGACAGATACATGAGGAGACTGAAACATTTGAACTTACATTAGTGTCTGTCGGCGTTGGTGGTGAACTCGGGGATCTGGTCACGACATCGGTCGAAATAACCGATAATGACGGTAAAGAAATTTCATTAAATTCAATATTGTGTTTTTACCGTCTCCAAAATGAAGAGTTTATTTAATAAATTGAAATAAAACACATAGGAATACAGTATGGCAACTTTTGAGGTAATTATTACATTTAAATACATATAGTCACAACGTCTTTGACGTCAGTCCCTCCAAATAAAAAATAGTTTTTTTGTTTGTTTGTTTGTTGTTGTTTTTTTTGTTTTTTTTTTAGAAAATAATGTATTCGAATCTTATATCACTGCTGAAAAGGTGCTGCTTAAAACTGAATAATTTCGTATTAGAATTTTCAGGAATTTTACATTAAAATAGATACTACAAAACAAACAATTCATTATTTGCTTGTTGAATACTGGATGACCTTTGTATTGTTATATACTCATACAGATGCATGTGGAGGATCATGTGGACCTTACTCCCACTGTGATGTCCCAAACCAAAAGTGTGTTTGTGACGATGGATACATTTTTGATCACTACCATATAGGATGTGTTCGTAAGTAGCGTGTTCGAGAGTTGTAACGTCTATTTTAAACGTTTATATGTAGGATCAATACAAACTTCTAGACTACGTAAAAGTCATTGGTGTGGTCCACATGGTTTAAATTTGTCTTGATATATTTGATGTCGTTTTCGTTGAAAATTTTGTCTCATATATTTCTCATCCAAAGGGCCTTTTCAGTGTTGTTGGACCATTAAAGATATTAACATCAATGAAGTAATGGTCCGAATATGATGTTAAACGGAAGAAAACTATACATACACACGTAGACAAATGTCTTTATTGTACATACATTGTTTCCTCAGCTCGATAGAAATTATGATGAAATTATGTTAATTTTGATAGCTTGATGTCGCCTTTTTCTTATCTAGATCTGACATCAAACAGAATTTTATATCTATTCTGCCCATATTATAACACTTAAATCTTTCATTTCTTTCCCTCACTAATATGCCGCCCTGGCTGTTGCGGGGACGTTAAACCCCTCAAAAACAAAAATATATCTATTCCAAATATGGTAACATGTATTTACCATGTACAGACAATAAATGAAGGATTTTGATTTGGTGCATAATCAAAATTTTAATCCGGATATTTTACAGTGCCTTGTGGCGGGAGGTGTTGCGCCAATGCTTACTGTAGAGAGAAAGACAACCGATGTTATTGCAAAGATGGTTACTATGGAATTCCAACAGCAAACTGTTACAGTAAGTTTTGGTATGAGCGTAATAACGCATCACCGCTGATTTGTTGTTCTGTCTCAATGTAATTGTCTTTAAATGTACATGTTAGGCTGAAAAAGAAAAGTATAGCGATAATTTAATCCCTTATAACACTCGAACAACTAGCTTTTTGCAAATATACTATATCATCAATGAATACTATGTGAAAGACATACCGCAAAGCACGTTTGTTTTACTTATCAATTTGTGTTGTTAATAACAGAGCCTTGCAAAGGTGCTTGCAAAGCCAACGCTGTTTGTGGCAAGTACAACAAATGTTACTGTAAACCTGGATTTTATGGAAACCCATACGTAGGATGTTATCGTGAGTATAAATTATTATTGTAAAATCTTATTGCTTTCCAATTATTTCTCAAAAGACAAAGCCGTTGCCGAACCGATATAGAGATGTTCATCATAATCAAAACATACTTCCACAAAAACACTTATAAATTGATTATACTGAAGAGTTTAATAGACTTTCTTTCTTGACATTACTTTAACGCAGTATTGTCATTCTTTTAAAGAATTTCTATTACTTTGTACTTGACATGTATATAATTGTCTTTTAACACGAAGTATACATGTGTCATGAGTACACATCTAATCAATATAATTTGTGATGATGTGTCTTGTGTCGGTTTGGGTAATGTTCATACGTATATTCCATACTTGTAGCACCATGCCGTGGTCTTTGTAAAACTAATGCCAGATGCGATATCCCATCCCAGAAGTGTGTTTGTAATGATGGATTCTTCGGTAATCCACTGGAACATTGTGATAGTAAGTAATAGCAAATCTCATTTGCTTTAGTAATATAGCAATGTTAACGACGTCTTATTATAAAGCATACAACATTAATCAGCTGGTACCACGATGTTTTAATACCAATAATACTTTAAATTTGTGTTTTTATTGATCATTTCCAAAACTGATGTGTGGTGCAGGTCTATATTTTACTTGATTAATGTTCTATTTAATGGTGTGGACTTTTTCAATCCTTAGAATTAACTTAACATAATAATACGGTTTTGAAGGGGTTTTTTTACACTGAAAAATTTAGGATCAAGCAAAATATTTAAACCGTTCAATTTTTTTTTATGATAGAGCCAGGAGTGATTGCTATCGCAGAAGCAACTTACTCTGTAGTAGAAAGTGCTGGAGTTGTTAAAATTACGGTAACGCGAACTGGATCCACGTTTGGAGCGGTCTATGTTACCTGGAAAAGCCACGACATCACTGCTATTAAGACACAAGACTATGGCAATGGTGGAGGGGTCATATATTTCGCTAATGGCGATGAGTCCAAAACCATCACTGTTTCTATCGTCAACGATTCGGTAATTTTGTAGATGTGTGAAATGTATTTTGTACACTCTCGCGTTACAATTGTTTGTTTTATTAAAACTGTAAAGCCATGTATAGAATACAGTGTTACTTACAGGTTTCCGAATATACCAGGCTATCTTTTTTCATGTCTGTTTCGTACATAGGCAACTTTCACTTGCGTATCCAGCCTCAGTGCATCGCATGTAATGAAACATTTACCGTTAAACACGTTTTATTAGAGTTCATTGATACACAACCTACAAGAGAAGCATGGCAAGTCTATGAATTCTTTTCAAAATTGTTAGCATATGCAAAATTTTGAACTATCTGAAAGCTGTATCACAAGAAATGGGTAACTATAACCATGTTTTCATTTTAAACTATATGCGAGTCTTCTAATATATATTTACATGTTTTGTTTGATGTTTCGTTTTTGCCCATTTTCACTGGCGCTAATGACCTTTATAGTGTTGATGGGCCGTTAAGAATATATAACTAACTATCTTGCGTATCCTTTTTCTGACTTCCAGGATTTCGAAAAGGACGAGACCTTCTCTGTGTCCCTTATACATGTGACGAAAGGTGGTGTGCTTGGAGTGCTGATTCAGACTATTGTAACCATTACGAATGAAGACAGTAAGTTTATACGAATTCATGGAATTGAATAGAAAACAAAGTTTGCATTTTTGCGACACCAGTACCGATTACATGGACCCTAAACGAGAGACTGCATACAAAATATAACTCGAAGTAAAAATTCATCTTTAAGTTTTTTTTTCATTATCTCACTGACATCGAGATAACAGAGTTCTACTGTTTGTTGATTAACATGTTGATCAATGCCACATATTGTAACGGAAACAAGTAAGTTGAAGGAGGCAGACATTTCATTTGAAGTTCGATATCAATGCATTTTAATTCATGCACAAATTACTAAGGTGCTTAGGAATTTTACATTGATAAATCTTATTATATTCTTGTAAAATTTCTATCCATGTATCGTTGATTATATCTTTATTCACGCATACAGAACCATGTGGTGGACCGTGTCCCCCTAATTCTTACTGTGACGTATCGACCCAGAGGTGTGTGTGTAATAAGGGCTACCGATCTGATCACTATGGAGGATGCGTATGTGAGTGAGCCTTGAAATAATAGTTGCTAAGACAATACTAAGCAAAATAAAGCCTTTTAAAACATTCTAGTATTTAACATGAAACTAACATGTGTTAATTGATGTAAAAGTATTTGTAGCTATGGTAGGTAGGGAATCCATCGTTAAGGCAACGCAATAAACCAAATTAAATTTTAAATGAAAGTATCAATGTTACACTCACTGATATTTTTATGGGAGGTGATAGATAATTGATGAATTAATACAGAAAAAGGGCTGCCTTAATTTTGGGTATCGAAGCAACTGATATCTTCAGTTAATCACAAGTTTGCTATGATTGTATATTAGAAATTAGGATAAAGCATTGGCTGTCATTATTCTTAAAGGCAAATAGAATTATCATTACACTATTTAATCACCGAGACTAGACACTCATCAATGCATGTTACAGTGCCATGCGGAGGAAGATGCTGCACCAACGCTTACTGTGACTACCACGATAACACATGTAAATGCAACAAAGGGTACATCGGAGTACCAACAGTAAAGTGTTTCAGTGAGTATATATTTATATATAAAATGGTTTAAACAAGTAGTGCAACGTACTGTAATCGTGGTTATTTTGCAGGGGTTTGATTTCTTCACGCGTGGAGGTATTCCTGCTGGGGTTTTAATTCCCGATTTCTATAGGCATGGGGTTATTTCCACAAATTTAGCCTAGGCGTAAATTTTCACATTTACAGTATGAGATCTTACATATTAGTATGGCTGTATTAAAGGGTCATAGGAAAAGTACTACTACTTAATCGACCGCATATAACATGATCAAGACAGCACTTCTTGTCCGTAGTTATTAGTATATGCGTAACATTCCAATGATGAAATCAAATCAATGTTATGTTACGTATAGCAATTGATATAATTGATTTCCTTGATGATAATATGTTACATATTAATATCTGACAATCCCATTGACAGAGCCATGTAACGGTGCCTGTAAGGACTACGCCTACTGTGTTAACAACAGATGTATTTGTAAAGCAGGATACTACGGCAACCCCTATGTAGGATGTTTCTGTGAGTATGACACTAATTACTGTTATATAGTTTCAATTGTTACTTTCCTCGTTTGCTTCAGACATTTATCATTTGTATTGTATATATAGGTATAGTTACAAGATGTTAAGTAGATGTACCGACATCAATCAATGTTATTTTATCACAGTGTACATTTATTTCAATTTAAATGTAATTACAAACAGGTTTTGTTTATTTTATTCATTGCTTCTTTACTCTAGTGTTTTGGTCTATTTAACTTATGAACAATTAGATAATGAATAATCATATACACTGTGGCAACTTTTCATTGAAAGACGTACCGATATATAACAGGATCAGGCGTTCTGTGTAAAAGTTCTATGACGAGTAAGTATCAATCTTCCAAAAGTTTATGTTTCGATTTAATAATCTACGATACTATAAAAACTGTTTAACAGTACCCTGCCACAATCTGTGTAAGGCCAATGCTGAGTGCGACCTCTCCACCCACCAATGTCGCTGTATCCATGGCTATTATGGCGATCCACTTAAAGGATGTTCAGGTACGTAGTTGCTTCCTACCACGAGAAACGTTAAAAAAATGAAGTTTACAACTGGGCAGCAAATTACGACCAAATAATTCAAATTGGCTAGAAAATACCATCTAAACCAATGACTATATCAAGAAGACTTAACACGAACATAACGCAGCCTCCCAAAACACACATAAACACTCACGACACGCACGAATATCGCACACAAGGGAGACCATCCTTAATGACAAGCTGTTGAAAGAAAACATATAAAACCAAACCAAACCAAACCTTGTTAACTTGCAAGCGAAATATTTTGAATGGATGCTCTTGCCAGTCAGAATAAATTTGACATTATCCGCATTATGCAGTATAACAAAGCAGGTAACTTGTGTATTTTGATAGTGTTCAAGTGCCCCAATTATCCTGTTATACCGTTGTCATATGGCCTTGTCTGTTACGAGTACATTCTACCAGACACGCTATTTAGCCATAGATATACTCCTGATACGCAGCATGTAGTAGAAATACTCAAAAATTGTTCCAAGGATCACTTACGATACATTAAATGACGAACGAACCAGTAACTTGACGGCAGTTTTGTATTAACTATTCGGCATATACCGTTTCTGTTATTTAATTAATTGAAATGCGTTATTTGCTTGAATATATTTTGAACATTATTTTAATACTCTTATAGAACCAGGAACGTTTAAATTGACCCAAACATCATTCACGGTCAAGGAAAATGTTGGAGTCGTTCTGTTGACGGTGACCAGGGAGGTGTCCAGTTATACATCGGCAACCGTTACGTGGGCTGCCAATCCGGGTAGCGCCCAACACATCATGGACTACTACTACAAAGGAGGTGTCATTTGGTTTGCTAGCGGCCAAGTTACTTCCACTATCAGTGTCTTTATTAAAAATGACCAGGTAATTCCCCATATGTCTTAACAGTGGCAACAGTTCGAGACGCTATACGCTCTCTGTATTCTTTGCTAGAAGAGAAGTGTGTATAATAAATAGTTTGGTATAAATATTACAAACCTTATTGTCATGACAATAGCCTGCAGTAAATTTGACTCTAAGTGACTTGTTTTCAGGTATATGAGACAACGGAGTCTTTCACCGTTACCCTGGTATCCGTTAGCATTGGTAACCTGGGATCGCCTGGAACAGCGACCATTACCATTGAGGATGATGATCGTACGTAAAACAATATTTCTGATATCCAAATCTCACAATTTATAATCAGTGGGCATAGTATAGATAATGAATACAATATAAAATTCGTTATGATATAGAGGAAGTTAATTAGGTTGATAGCGAAATAGAAAAATATTCAGGAGACTGTGAAATATAAGATGGATAAGATGATTGAGTAGGTGGAATACGAAGAGATGATCAATTTAGTGTATTGTTAAACTGGAAAAAAATACCGGTAATTAAGCAGATGTTGAAAAATAGGAAACATACTTAAGTAGATAGACGACAGTGAGTCGTTAAATGTCATCCAGTAGACGAAGGAATATGGTATTATAAGTAAGTATACAGTACAAACTGACTTAAGTGATTTCCGTATGACTTTTTATTCTCAGTTCCGTGCGGTGGTCCATGTCATCCCCATTCCCATTGCGACCTTCAGAGCCAGAAATGTGTTTGTGACCATGGCTACATCTTCGATTCCACTTACGGCGGATGCACACGTATGTATAAGATTGTCACCTTGCTGGAAACGCAATTTTGATTCTTTAGCAACTGCACATAAGCTAAGGGTAGACGTTCTACTTATCGATTTAGCTTTTGCTTAACTCTGTAATATCATGAACAATGACATTTTGTACCTAACATTTCATTTATACCATAGTGGCAGCCAATCACAAACTCTTTGTAACTTCAGTAACAAGTAATTTATCTCAGAACATGTATACACATATTTGAATAACATACAATTACATTATCGTATTACAATTATTTTACGATGGAAATGTTCAATACTATACAGTGCCATGTGGAGGAAGATGCTGCGCAAACGCATACTGCGACACACGCTACAACGTATGCAAATGTAAGGAAGGATTTATTGGAATCGGAACTGTCGGCTGTTACAGTAAGTACTGTGGAGTTATTAGTAAATAAGTTTTCTTTATCTGCAATGGATTATAAACATAATTTAGACTTCTCCCGTACGACATACCTAAAGGGTATGATGTCTGCTTGTAATACAAATACTTACTTTTCATCTTAATATTAGAAAGATAACTAATTAACCTAATTAGGCAATATTTATCAACATATTGAAATAGATCACATGCATATACTCACCAATGTAGAAGAAGCCCTATTTTGTATAACACTATTTCTACACAGCCATTCACCAAGAATGTAGCGAAAAACCTATCTCATATAATAAATATTTAAGCGTTGTCAGTTTTTTCCTTCGTAAAAACCAGTAATTCAGCAATGCAGAATTTATATTTGATAATGCTCATATGAAGAACCATTACCTAACTGTCGACATTTCTTATATTTACAGAACCATGCAAAGGCATGTGTAAACAGAACGCCCAGTGTGGAAAGGACAACAGGTGCTGTTGTAACACTGGTTACTATGGAGACCCATACGTCGGCTGTACAGGCGAGTGATTTAAACAACTGCATTATTTTGTATTAAAGTATGACTACTACATAATATTGATGTATTTCGTGAAAGTGAAAAGTCAAATATACGTCATAATAGAGTAATTACGTTATCTCTTGGTTAGGTTTTTCTACGATAACAAGAAAGTTTTTCTTGCCAAAAGGGTTTTTTGCGTTATTCTTTTTATTGTTTACTTGGCACTCTCCCTTGGATGTTTAAATACAGGGATACACAATAAATTAATGTATTTGAATGATTGTTACTATAAAGTCCTCGTTTGAAATACATCTTTGCCATGTTTCCCTTTATGAGAACGTCTGATTAACATACATTAAACTTTCGTAGCTTAGGGTAATCGTCATCGTACAAGTACAGTTATTTTAAAACTGTATACGCATTTGATCTTGACGTGTGATTATTTAACTAAATGTCCTTTCCTACATGTTGACAGAGCCGTGTAGAGGAATGTGTAAAGCGAACGCTCGGTGTGACATCCCAACACAGACCTGTGAATGCCTACCTGGATACTACGGGGATCCCCTGGTGGGATGCGGAAGTGAGTAAAGACAAACATACCTATCAACCAAATTATTGCCAAGACTCATTGAGACAATCCTCAAGTGTATTATTTATCTGAAAACCATTTCTTTAAATATCAGTAAAATATTACGCTCGTTGAGGCTAACTTTCCGATTTGTGAACAGTTGTTTTTTATCGGAAAATGTTAGCTCTACACAATTCTCAGCGTCTGCAAAGTGCAATGAACATAAATCGTTACATTGTTTGGGGGTATTTTTGATTTTTGTTTTGCTCCGTTTCTTATTATTATTCCTTCCACTTTCTTCCGCCGACGATGTTTCCGTCAGTCAGATAGAGGCCTGTGATTGGTCAAAATTTCGATATCCAATTTTGATGAAGTTTAGTATATAGGTGTAGTATGGCACTACAAACATTGATGTACTACCAACTTCTTCATTTACGACTGCGGGGGTTGTTTGAGGAGACATATATAACAGTTCCCACTTCAACTACTGCTCTCTTTTTATTGGGTGAAAACTGGAGGAAGTTAAAGTAGATGATTGAGAAAGTTTGCTAGAACAAGGTTATCGTAAAATTAGCTTAGGGTAGGATAACAAGAAATATCTTTTAAAAAGATAAACGGCATAGTTTTAATGCTGGTGGTAATAATGTAAAACTGCTGGTGAAATAAATTCACGAACTAATGCGTTTCAGCACAGATAACAAATTTATATCATTTTGAATCATTTTTGGTGATAAGACTGCATTTCAATCAGGAATATAATTTTATTAAAGTATCATTTGAAAAGATAGATCCACTTATTCAGCTTTCATTCATTCTTAACATTGTTTCGTTTTTAACTGCATATCTGCATTTTGCATTTACTGCTACATTGACCAATTACAAACTTCATTTTGACCAGTAACGCCACCTGTCGCGTCATATCCGGGATCAAAAGAACATTATACTGCTATACCGAAAAATAATAAGATTATTAATCATTGTTAAGACTAAAGAGAACATCCCCTTGTCTGCTGCAGAGTCCGGCGTGTTTGTATTCGCCGAGCCCAGCTATACTGTAAACGAAGACTCTGGTGTATTGACGGTGACCGTGAACAGGATTGGGCCTAGTTTTGGTAGTGTATCAGTAACCTGGACCACAACAGATTTATCTGCAACTCGTTATGAGGATTTCTTCAACACCGGAGGAGTGCTATTTTTCGCAAGTGGCGTCACATCCCAGACCATAACCTTCTATATTGCCGTCGATAAGGTAACGAATCAAATCTACCTAAACAATCGATAGAATACGACTGTAACAATGGTATTATTAAGTTGTTCGATCCTTTTCTGTAACAAGTCTTAATATTAACCTATGTAACGATATGATGATGATGATGATGATTTTTTCTTTAATAGTAACAAAGGATAAAAAAAACAGTAAAAGTTTTTTTCAAGAACCTAAGATCGATCGTCATGACAACTTCTGGTTCTATTTTTAGATATACGAACCAGATGAAAAGTTCCAAGTAACTCTGCTTAGTGTCACATCCGGTGGAGCCCTGGGTTCTTTGGTCACAACAGTTGTCACCATCACTAACGACGATCGTGAGTTTTTTGTTAACATTTGTTTAGACTTAGATTTGATTCCAATAATGAAGAGGTGACATTAATGTTTAAAGTATTGCTTTTTAGTTTTGTTATCTGGTAGCCATCTCATTCCTTTTGGCATTGACGTCCGTCACTCGTTATATGACCTACATTGAGCGACTCAATTTTGTTGATGAAACCAAACATGAACTATTATTCCGTTTCCAATATGATATATTTAATGGAATTTTCAAACACGTACATGCTTGTAGCGCACAGGGAGGGGCGTCCTTAAATGTTCATAGTTGTTGATAGAACGTTAAACAATGGACAACCAAACCGTTTCCTTTTTGTCTACTCATTTTTATTCAGTTGTGTTTTCTGTTGATTTTTCTAAGAAGCTGGTCTTCTTATGATATTGGCTGTTAGAAACAGATATATTAACTTAGCTAATAGTAAAAAGATATGCATATAGATGCACTGTATATTGATTGCAAGATAACCATTAAGATAAACCTAAACAGAATTGAAAACAAATATGAAGACTTGAAATGTGATATAAGCAATCTTGATATATACCATTTATCCCATATGACCTTGGCTGTTGTGGGGACGCACAACTTAGAACCAACATTTTATTTCGCAAATGAATGTCTGCAATCATTCCTCAAATACTATTATTTTGTTACAATACCATCCCCACTCAAAATATGTATGTTAGTTTGAAATTCGTTGTAGTGAATTGCTCTACAAAGCTGCCCAACTAGCGTTTAACAAAATTTTGCCTTATCCTGATTTTAAACCCGATACCAGCAGGAACATTAATAAACATGTACATAACAATGTAAAATGATCGGATGGTATAAGCAATACGATACTTGTTTTGCAATTAAATTCGCTGTGGTTTTAGTTCTTATTCTAATGAAAGCATAGATATATACGTTCCTCTATGCATTCGATGGCAAAGTAACTAGCTGTTTAATATCATATTCAAATTGAGACCGTTCGACACAGTTGCATGTACCAAGTTATGTGTGATATGAAAACTTTATCTAATGTCATGTATTAAGTACATAGATAGATTTGTATAGTGAAGAAGTTCTAATCGTTTTGTTTATCTGGTAGCGGCATGTGGAGGACCATGTAAGCCTAATTCATACTGTGACATGCCATCACAGACGTGTATTTGCAAAAAAGGGTACATTCTCTACAATGGAAAGTGCGTCAGTAAGTATTCAAATATGTATATTTACATAAATAATTAGGAATTACATTATATTTATTGATAATAAGTATGGTTTAATATGCTTTGAGACATGATCACCTAAACATATAAGTAATGACGTATAAAAACACTATGTTACGATGGTACTATGAATATCTTTGCTTAGCCCTATCATCCATGAGCATCTTATCATTAACATCATAAATCATCATTAATCATCTGTTGTATGGACGTAAACTCCATATCACCAAAGATGGCATTCAAACCGCTGTATTTTACGTGTCAATACTATCGTGATATTTTAAATCCCGCTTGTTATCAACAGTCCCTTGCGGTGGAAAATGCTGCGCCAATGCTTACTGTAATCTGAAGGAAAACCAATGTCGCTGTAAACCTGGATACATCGGATCCCCAACAGAGAGATGTTACAGTACGTGGTATCCGGGGTTAAGTGTTTGAACTCCGGTTTCTTAGTAACGAACTTTACATTTTGTATTGTCTTGATGTGTAATTTGATCCTCCAAATGATGTAATTGAATTATTTATTTGGAAAAAAAAAATACCAAAAAAATACCAAAAAAGAATAATTAATTTACTGACGTTCGTAGTATTCCATTAATGTAAACCGATAAAAAAGATTACGCTGAAATCGGAATTACTGATAAAATGGTATATTAAGTGAACTTACATTAATGCCAAAGATTCTATCAAATGTATAGAAAGGTAGATAGAAAACAATTTCACTGACGTCTGATACTTTGCCTTGTAGTACCATGCAATAATGCCTGCAAAGACTACGCCTTCTGTGGAAAAGACAACAAATGTCATTGTAAGACAGGATATTATGGAAATCCTTACCAGAATTGCCATTGTAAGTATATATAGTAATTGGTCCTAACAGTCAATAAAAACAATACAAAAACAAGTGAACATGTTTGATACATATGTTAGTAGATGCGTTCTAAATGCTACTGGCCCTACAAACGCATCCATGGAATACAGGAACTGTTGACCTTCGTCACACAAGAAAGGTCACCATCTATTTAAGAAAATTGGCATCGCCAACAAAACACTTGATATATGCAGTTACGTAAATAATTAAGGTCATTTGATAAATTAAGTTAAATTTGTGCACCTCTTGGTTTTTCTTTGTTTCTATATTCTTCCCTGCCGCCTGTAAACACAATATCGCCTTGGTTTCTGGATGTCTGGGACATTTCCGTCCCAGGCAGGTAGCTCCTAGCAGTCCATGTAACAAACTTATAATTCAAACTTGCTAAGTGTGCAATAAGGTCTGTTTAATTCATTTCAGTTTCCATTCGGGGTTTGGTGTTCTGACCCCTTTCAGTTCTTGTATCTCGCTGTCTACTGTTATTTCCATGCATGTACTGAAGTTCACACTTTCTGGTGGGTTCTTGTGTGTCAATGTTATGGAAATAATTTTATTGCATTGAACATTAGTCTTAAATAGGAATTATCTTAAATGAAATAAACCAGATAATATTGAATCCCCAGTAATTATTTGATCGTTTCCTCACCAGTGCCCTGTCATGATTTGTGTAAGAAGTTCTCCAAATGTGACCTGACTACGCAGCAGTGCGAGTGTCTCCCAGGATATTTTGGTGACCCAACAAAAGGATGTTACGGTAAGTTGATATTAAGCTGGCTATCTGAACATAAAGTGTGACCTGAAATCAATATCTGATTATCACAGCGGAACACTACTAGGTGTATCAGTTGATAGTAAAACAATTCCATTGTACATCCAATCTGTGACAACTATTTGCAAATTTCAATTTAGATTTCACACAATAGTGTTTAACGCGATATTTGTTAAATTTCAAGGGGTTAATTTTTCGCAGTTCCCAATCGGACCTTGTTTGGGGGTTTTAAATATTGCGCAACAACACATTTATACATTTATTTGTGCATATAAGTACTCTCTGGGTATTTATTTTCGCACTATATATAATGACCGAATTTATAACGAAATTAAATCATCTGCAAATATGACCAGCGATACAGTATTCATAATCCAAATGTACACCTACATATATATCGAGGGCTATTTTGAAGCCACCGATTTAACACATCGTATATCATAAGAATCTGCATATTTTATTAAAGATCGATCGAAGTGATCGGACACAACTTCTTGCACCTAACTAGATTCTCTCCCAAGGACAGTAAGAATGAAAGGATATTTTTCTCTCTACAGAACCAGGCGTCTTTGTACTTGACCAGTCCAGCTACGCTGTTTCTGAAAGCGTCACTTCAGTAGTCATTACGGTTAAAAGAATAGGCTCTAGTTTCGCTGCAGTGAAGGTAACATGGAGTGCTCAGGATAATACTGCTATCCACGGAAGCGACTACGTCAACTCTGGAGGTATACTCTACTTCGCCAGTGGCGAGACATCCAAGACCATTAGCATCCACATAATAAACGATGAGGTAAAATATCATTATTCATGACAAGGTTATGTTACAATGATATACACTGAAATCTGACTTTACCGACCACTGATTTTACAACATCTCGTAACATCCTACCGTATCACACAGAACGGCTACATGCATTACTGTCATTGCCAACAGTGACTTTACCGACACACTTTCATATCTGACACATTGGCTCAGTCCCATGCAGTGTCTTTAAAGTCAGGTTTCACTTTAATACATAACTGCCATAATAGAACCCCTGCACTGCACGCTTGCAATCAGGCCAGCAAAAATGATGATATAATTCCTTATAAACTCTTAATTGTTACCAAATAAAATAAGGTTGAATAAACAATTCTATTTTTCACAGAAGTCAATATTATTTGATAATTTTAAAAGCATGCTATGGTAACGATTTTGTGTACTTTTACTGAAGAATCAATGTATGTTTCAAACACTTAATTAACAGATTATTTATATCAATGCTGTATTATTTAAAGGAGAAGCTAAATGTATGTTTTTTGTATGATACGTAGGTATTCGAGGATGACGAACAGTTCTTTGTGGCGCTGACCAACGTGACTGAGGGAGGCGTTCTAGGACTTCTTGTCAAAGCAACAGTCACCATTGAGAATGATGACGGTAAGTCTCGACTGGCTTTGAAGTAGTGAATAATGATTATCTTCTTAAATCCGTAATGTCAAAAGTATACTTTCAAGATGATATCGTGTGAGGATTGACCATTTACCTCTATTTACAGAACGGTGTGGAGGCAAATGCGTGTTCAATGCTTACTGTAACCATGACGACAATAAATGCTACTGCAACAAGGGACTTGTTGGGGATGCAACTGTGAAATGCGAACGTGAGTATCAAAATATTTCATTTTCATACTAAAAAGACAAGCAAGGAAATATCTTCCATCCAAGAAAATAAACAATTACACTTGATACTGATGACAGAAGCTGAAGCCTGTAGTACTTCGTTCATGTACAACATCAAATACGTTTCAACAAGATGATATGCTGCATTAATTGCGCATACGTACACTGTATTGCTGTATTTAACAGTCTAGAGTCCTGTGATAATAGCGGTCATATAGTGTCGTCATTATCCATTTCTAGCTCCATGTGGCGGACATTGTGGAGCCTACGCACATTCTCACTGTAACTACAAGACAAACAAATGTGAATGTGATGACAAGTACAGTGGTGATCCCTACCACGGGGGATGTGTGTGTATTGGAGGACATGGCGGAGGTTATGGCAGTACCGGCGATGGTTACGTCAGCGGCGGAGGTCACACCGGGGGCAGTTACGTCAACTCTGGAGGTAGCGGAGGAAGTTACGTCAGCGGCGGAGGTCACACAGGGGGCAGTTACGTCAGCGGCGGGGGTCACACAGGGGGCAGTTACGTCAGCGGCGGAGGTCACACAGGGGGCAGTTATGTCAGCGGCGGAGGTCACACAGGGGGCAGTTATGTCAGCGGCGGAGGTCACACAGGGGGCAGTTACGTCAGCGGCGGAGGTCACACAGGGGGCAGTTACGTAAACTCTGGAGGTAGCGGAGGTAGTTACGTCAGCGGCGGAGGTCACACAGGGGGCAGCTACGTCAGCGGCGGAGGTCACACAGGGGGTAGTTACGTCAGCGGCGGAGGTCACACAGGGGGCAGTTACGTCAGCGGCGGAGGTCACACAGGGGGCAGTTATGTTCAGCGGCGGAGGTCACACAGGGGGCAGTTACGTAAATTCTGGAGGTAGCGGAGGTGGTTACGTCAGCGGCGGAGGTCATGCTGGTGGCGGTTATGGAGGTTCTAAGGAAACCGGCGATGATTACAGACCACGACCGCTTTTGCGTGGGTAGTTATGAACCAAACGCAATCAACAAAGAATATTCAAATGTTCGGTTGTCTATTTAATTTGTAAAAATGAATCAGCGAAAATAAAAGTTTGTTGACATTGAATTGATAATTTTGTAGTCAGAAAAACACAAGAAAGGAAAGCGAAAGCCATCGACTATAAACCAAAGGGCTTAATTTTTCACAAGCACATTCCCGTTTTTGTTGGTGAAAAGATTGATTATTGTACCAACCCATGAGAACAGATGCTCTTAAAACGTTCGACTCATAATAAATATGATTACTAGAATCTCCCTCTACCTTGAGGATGTGACAGTGAACTCTCCAACCCTTGGGATGATGTTCTTGGCTGTCTTACCTTACTCTGTCACTTCCTCAAACTAGAGAATGATTATTTGTCGCCCACCATACTATTTAGTTTACGCGGGGTCCAGTCCTGTTCAAATATTTGTAAACAAATTGCAATGCAAAACAGTGTTGACTTGAAGTTATTGTATTGTTTTTCTACCACGTACTATCTGCCATATCCTCGGGGTCGACAGAAATATCACGCCCTAGGGGTGACAGAGAAATCTTGAAGAGGTATAATGGTAGGCAAACGTGTGAAATGCTGGGAGAAAACACCATCACTGTCTGATGTGATACCATATATCACAATGAAGTTACGCCATCACTGCTGTCGCGCATTCCATGCACAAGCGATGATGACGTGACTTACCCCGTTCTGTACTACAATTTGCCACAAGTGCGTGAGAAAAATACATCCATGACCCTAGTATGTTTTAGAAAGAGATACGTGTACATACCCCCTCGGGATAGGTTTTTTTCTATAAAACATTGCTTTACAATCTGCGTTCTCAGGTCGAGATATCTTTACATCTGACAGTAATGAGAGATTTTATAAGCCTGACCATTCACGACGATATGACGGTGAAGGATTTAAGCACACGAGATATACAAGTATATACTCTTTTCAGATCAGGGATTTTCGTCCAGTGACGTTTGTCTGGGAGACTCTTAGAAACCAATGTTACACATGGAACATGTCTTTACTATCTAATCCCCGGTGTCTTCCAGGGCCTAGACACTGCTGTTAATTACAATATGTTGTCGGGACGTCAGCGGCGCCCGAACAGGACTAAAACAAGAGATGTAAATATAGTCAACTGGAGTTGTCACATCCCTATTGACGGCAGTTTGATAAACATGAAAGAACAAATGTACCGCTATGTCTGACCATCAACATACCGACCAATACCAGCGTAACTGACGTTTCCATAGAAATTGTTTAGAATTTGACGCGATCTCCAACTCCATTCCTATTATTACACATTGTATTATCTCCAGTAAGAGATTAAAAAAAATCGGGCCTAAACAAATTGGAGAACTTAACCATTATATGACGTAATTTAATAATAAAACTACACAGAAGACAGTTTAACAATACATGTTTGATGGGGTGCTATGTCGCGGTTGAAAATGAGTTCAAACCTAACATAACCGGAAACAAACACCAGGATGTCCATAACATTTAAAAAGAGATAGCTATAGATATATAAAACGTTTAATGGAGTCATAGTATAAACACCGATACTTGGATGTATTTTGTCACAATATCCCTTCAAACAATACACGGTTCATGATTTCAAATTATCCACCCACCATCCGTCAATTGGGTAAATGTCTCACCTCTACAACATATGCCTGGGTCTTCCAACTTCTCTTATACGTTTCCACACTCTTGGCGCCTAGCATCAACAGAAGTGTAATGCAGTTTTAGATCCATTTGAAACACTTTTCTATTACTAATATTAATAAACATTTTAAGTGTTATTCGAATAGTAATTGGGGACTTTTTCTCATATTTAACATCAAAATGCCACGCATATAGTTAACAGCCACAGGCGTCTGCTTTTGGTTAGTATTAATAGAAAAAAATCCCCTACTTCTACTATATTAACAAGGTGTAACACTTGATGATCTACAAAGCATCGACTGTGGAACGGAAGTAGACCTGATTGGTCGATAGCTCTATAAACAATACCAACTATATTTGTCGACCAATCAAGTCTATTTCCGTTCCACAGTCGATGCATCGTAGATCTTCAAGTGTTACGCTTGTTGATATAGAATGTAGAAGGAGTATGGGCTACTATTTTTTCCATTAATACCAACCAGAAGCAGTCGCCTGTGTAAGGACACATTAAAGTCACCATCACATGAAAAATTTTGTCACCTGATTTATTATTTCACCATAGCAAAGGACAACGTTAGTCACGTGACAAATTTCGTCACAAAAATTTCTTATTTCACCAAAAGACGTGTATATCTGATATACACAACTCTGTTTCACCACATCAAAGGACAACGTTAGCCACATGACAAGGTTAGTCACTTAATTTGTTATTTCGTTAATTTCTTGTCCAACCAGTCCATGCATTACAATCTTACAAAATAAACAGAATTAAAAGTCACAAGATTTCTGGTGATACTTTACTAAAATAGCAGGGGCGTAGCTAGGCCAACAAAAATGTGTAAGCGCATGCGAGGGTTCCAGGGGAGATCCCTGGTGGGGGATCAGGGGGCGGACGGAAAATGAATTTAAAGATTTTATGAGGGTTTGAAATTGATTTCCGAGATAGTAATTTCAAAATATGTTTAATTCTAAATTATACTGAACTAAACGTTTCCCGGTATAAACATATAATTAATGTTCATTTGTTTCTAAAGTTTAGACAAAATACATTTGTCTGTCTAAATCAAAGACATTTTCCTGTTCTTTTTTCTTTCGGAAATTTCCATCACAATATCGGTATCAATAGAGATTTCCCTGCAGATGTGGAGCATTGCCAGATATGACAGTCAATCTTGGCTCGTTGTCGACCTCAGATTTGTCTTTATTCGTCTCAAAGCGATGAAAGACCCCTCTGCCGTCGCAGTTGACACTGGGATTGTTAGCAGAATTATCAATATATTGCATATTGACGGGTACAATTGATTTGCTGTGCGGTCAAGAACCTCTGTCAACTCGTCTGATCTATCTCTTGATACCTCCCATCGCTTCTTCCATCGTAGAACTTCATCCCAGAAACCTGGAAGATCGCTAGTGATGTCGGCCTGACACGTATCAAAGACCACTGCAATCTCATTATACGTTATACCCCGGACTCATCTTGGCATGAGTTTGAATGTCGTGTAGTTAGCCTCACAATTCAGGAGACGATCCTCTAACTGCTCTATCGTATGGTATAGAAACACGTAAAATAGCGAACGGTGCCAGTAGTCGGATGGGGCATTACCAGGAAGGTTCGCTTTGTTTTGCTGACGTCCAGCGCGACGGGGTATAGATGACACAAGTCCGAAGTGCTGACCAACCGCATTTGCTTCCTGGTACACTGCATACCATACCGCATCATCACTCCGTTCTGCTCGTAACTGTGCGATGACTACACGGTATTCTTCCATTGCTGCAATCATATCACAGGATTTGTCCTGGAGAAAGTAAGACAGATGAACGACAATCTCCATGATGTGCTCACAGACGACTAGCCCGATGATGAATTCATATCGCAAAATAGAATTCAGGTCCATACCGGCTTTGTCATAATTATGTGTGTGTAAATGTTCAAGTGCTTGAACAACGACAGGAAACGCGTTTTTGAATGTGGAAAGTACATCAGTCCTACTGACCCATCTTGTCTCGCATAACTGCGTCACTTTAGTTTTTTGTCCAAACTTTCTTTGACATTTGGATTGTTTTCAAGTTCTTCTACAAAGGCGTTCATACGTTTAGCCAAATAACTAAAAGCGAATCCAACTTCTTGAATAGTGGCCATCATTGTGTGCGCACAAGTTTCTTTACAGCTATGAACGACCGGAAGGTTTAAACAGTGTGCTTTACAGTGCACACATAATGCATTAGGTGCATGTTTTTTCATAAGAGCCTGAACCCTGTAGACTCGTCCTGACATGTTGTTGGCACCATCATATCCTTGAGCTCCCATAAAGTCGATAGAAACGTTCTTCGTCTCTATGTACTTAACAAGAAGGTCGCAAATATACCTGTCTATGATTAACTTCGCATGGAGAAAGTCCAGAAAATATTCTTTTACCGACGACTCGCCATGATCATTAACTTCTACAAAACATTTGTTTGTAACCATGATGTTGAGACCCAGGGTTGAGATGGCGTTTAACAAGCTGTCCGGGGTTTGTCCAGTCGGTAACAGGCGACTTTAGAGTAAACGTTTTCATGTTGGGTCGCTGTGACCAAAAATTGAGCAATGCACACAGTAAATGAAATCTTTTTCTATGGAATACCTCATCCAGTCGTTTCGCTTCATCCAGGACTGAATTCAACTTTCTCATTTCCACCGATTGATCTGTTAATGCGATATTGCCTGAGGTCAGTAATACTTAATATACATGTAGATAATCAGATTTGGTGTATCATTATATACAGCGATAATTAGTAATTCTTAACAGAGTGTACAAGTGAAAGTTGTCAATACGTTGCAGTCCGCCTCTTAATCAAGACACAAGTACAGAACAGTTACATAATATTACGGATACAATGGGGTATTCGTTAAAAAGGATCCAGTGTAACCTGGAAATTATCGTTAACGTTACTTCTTTGACCCATTATATATATGTACATGTATATAGACATTCTAAAAAGATTTTATAACCACACGATGCAAAGTACATTTGGATGGAATATCGTAAAATATATACATGTAGGGACGCTATAAAATTGTACTAGTACAATCTATATTTAGATGATTGTTTGTTTTTTCTATTTTCAGCGGATATTTACAAATGTTTGTAAGAGGGTGGGTAAAATGGGCGATGAAAAGTAGCCGGGGTGGGGGTGAGGGAGGGGGGAGTCGGGTGAGGGTTATACGATTACTGGCATATAGTTCTATATGACCAGGTAATGCTAGTCGTATTCTACGTATAAAACACTTTACTCGTTACACGTGCTATGATATTGTCAATTAAACGATAAATGTGTTTATTAGTTTACCTTGACGAAAATTCAAAAGAATGTTTGTCCTGCCATCATTCTTGGTCAGGTTTCTAAGTAAGAAATCCCATGTCTAGGTAAGTTAGGCCTTTCTGGGAAATTGTTTTGGTTGGAACATGAAGGTCCGACTTTGTCATGCGTCTGTGGTACATTACTTGGGCCAGGAGCAGACTGGTTTAACTTTTTAGTCGCTGGTTCTTCTTCATTGGGTTTGAAGAATGTATCGATCGTGGGCACATTTTTTTAAGCCTTCTTCATTTTGAATAGATACACTTATCAACATTATACAACCGGAAACATTGGGGTTGACAGTAATAGACAAATATGATGATATGTGATAGCTATTCCGGAATGCACTAGACCTATATTTTGTAATATATAGTACACAGTGGTACATGTTCTGGTATTATCAATAATATGGTTATTCAAATAAAAATCAAAACTTTGAAGTCATAATCCTAACTTTTTTTCGGAGGCTACTTGAAATGTTGGACCATTACATAATGGCAGGATTTTTTTATGTGTAAGCTTAAGCCTGGACTTTTTTCTAATGGACGCTACGCCCCTATTATAGTAGACAGATGGAGAAGTGACCTTCAAATGGTACTTATTCGCAGATAGGTACAATGTACATATAAATATAAGATGAAACACAAAATCACTGTTTAACCACATACATTTAATTGGTACATCTTTACTAGGACAACATTCATCTCTGCTCCACTTCCTCTTACGCAGCCTTTACTTTAAACAAAGAATAGAAATCTTCAGCGCAGTTCTGCCACAGGTATCTCTCTATTGGAACCTACAATATAAAACACGCAATCAACCTTATAGTGGGCACGTAACCAATGTCTTGCAACCCTTCCTGCAAGGAATAGAGAACTAGATCTACTATCAGTTCCTGTAATGGGAAGATAACTAGATCTACTATCAGTTCCTGTGAGGGCAGATAACTAAATCTACCATCAGTTCCTGTGAGGTCAGATAACTAAATCTACCATCAGTTCCTGTGAGGTCAGATAACTAAATCTACCATCAGTTCCTGTGAGGACAGATAACTAAATCTACCATCAGTTCCTGTGACGGGAAGATAACTAAATCTACCATACGTTCCTGTGACGGGAAGATAACTAAATCTGTCTTCAGTTCCTGTGACGGGGAGATAACGAGATCTGCCATCAGTTCATGTGAGATGCGGATAACAAGATCTACCATCGGTTACTGTGAGAGGTGGATAACAAGATCTACCGTGTTCCTCTGAGGGGCAGATAGTTAAGTCTGCCATCAGTTCATATGAAGGGCAGATAACTAGATCCACCATCAGTTCATGTCAGAGGCAGATAACTAGATCCACCATCAGTTCCTGTGACGGGAAGATAACTAGATCCACCATCAGTTCATGTCAGAGTCAGATAACTAAATCCACCATCAGTTCCTGTGACGGGAAGTTAACTAGATATACCATCAGTTCTTGTGACGGGAAGAATACTAGATCTACCATCAGTTCATGTCAGAGTCAGATAACTAAATCTACCATCAGTTCCTGTGACGGAAAGATAGCTAATTCTACTATCAGTGCCTGTGACGGGAAGATCACTAAATCTACCATCAGTTCCTGTGATGGGCAGATAACTAGTCTCATATCTCACCTGTATTGTGTGACACCTAGTCTCATATCTTACCTGTATTGTGCGACACCTAGTCTCATATCTTACCTTATTGTGTGACACCTAGTCTCACAGGTACATCTTACCTGTATTGTGTGATGCCTAGTCTCATATCTTACCTGTACTGTGTGACATCTAGTCTCATATCTTACCTGTATTGTGTGACGCCAAGTCTCATAATCATATCTTACCTGTATTGTGTGATGCCTAGTCTCATACATTACCTGTATTGTGTGACACCTCATTTCATATCTTACCTGTATTGTGTGACGCCTAGTCTCATATCTTACATGTATTGTGTGACACCAAGTCTCATATCTTACCTGTACTGTGTGACGCCTAGTCTCATATCTTACCTGTATTGTGTGATGCCAAGTCTCATATCTTACCTGTATTGTGTGACATCTAGTCTCACATCTTACCTGTATTGTGTGATGCCTAGTCTCATATCTTACCTGTATTGTGTGACATCTAGTCTCATATCTTACCTGTATTATGTGACACCTAGTCTCATATCTTACCGGTACTTTGTGACATCTAGTCTCATATCTTACCTGTATTGTGTGACGCCAAGTCTCATATCTTACCTGTATTGTGTGACATCTAGTCTCACATCTTACCTGTATTGTGTGACATCTAGTCTCATATCTTACCTGTATTGTGTGACGCCAAGTCTCATATCTTACCTGTATTGTGTGACGCCTAGTCTCATATCTTACCTGTATTGTGTGACATCTAGTCTCATATCTTACCTGTATTGTGTGACATCTAGTCTCACATCTTACCTGTATTGTGTGAGGCCTTGTCTCACATCTTACCTGTATTGTGTGACGCCAAGTCTCATACCTTACCTGTATTGTGTGACGCCTAGTCTCATATCTTACCGGTACTTTGTGACATTTAGTCTCACATCTTACCTGTATTGTGTGATATCTAGTCTCATATCTTACCTGTATTGTGTGATGCCTAGTCTCATATCTTACGTGTATTGTGTGACACCTCATTTCATATCTTACCTGTATTGTGTGACGCCTAGTCTCATATCTTACCTGTATTGTGTGAGGCCTTGTCTCACATCTTACCTGTATTGTGTGAGGTCTAGTCTCACATCTTACCTGTACTGTGTGAGGCCTTGTCTCACATCTTACCTGTATTGTGTGAGGCCTAGTCTCATATCTTACCTGTATTGTGTGAGGCCTAGTCTCATATCTTACCTGTATTGTGTGACGCCTTGTCTCATCAGGTACTGTACACATTCTCTTTAGTTTCTTCATTAACTGGACAGGTGTGTTGTACAGGTAAGTCTCTGAATAAAGACAATTGTCAACATATAATTGATAAACTTATTTCAATTTGTAAGTAAAATAAGGTGCAAATAATCCTATCTATCTCTATCTTTCTCTTACTTTAAACTGAATTTTTGACACAATAATTTGATTTTAGGTTGTTCTACGATTTACAATTTTTAATCATGCTACACATCCCAATTAACATTGTATCCACACATTAAGATGTTTTAAGTTTTGACTCGATTGCCTCTCCAGTGGATTGTACCGAACACAAGCAGCTTTAAAAAGGGATCAAATAGAATTCAGCATGAAGCTGATTTGTCCTTGTAGAACTTGTCACTGATACCTCTGGGTATAGAATGGACATCATATTGAGATACATGAGCTATCCTTACTAGGAAATATCTCTGGGTATACTTACTAGGGAATATCTCTGGGTATACTTACAAGGGAATATCTGTGGGTATACTTACTATGGAATATCTCTCGGTATACTTACTACAGAACATCTCTGGGTATACTTACTTGGGAATATCTCTGGGTATACTTACTACAGAATATCTCTTGGTATACTTACTAGGGAATATCTCTGGGTATACTTACTAGGGAATATCTCTGGGTATACTTATTAGGGAATATCTCTGGGTATACTTACTAGGGAATATCTCTGGGTATACTTACTAGGGAATATCTCTTGGTATACTTACTACAGAATATCTCTGGGTATACTTACTAGGGAGTATCTCTGGGTATACTTACTAGGGAATATCTCTGGGTATACTTACTAGGGAATATCTCTGGGTATACTTACTCGGGAATATCTCTGGGTATACTTACCAGGGAATATCTCTGGGTATACTTACTACAGAATATCTCTGGGTATACTTACTAGGGAATATCTCTTGGTATACTTACTACAGAATATCTCTGGGTATACTTACTAGGGAGAATCTCTGGGTATACTTACTAGGGAATATCCCTGGGTATACTTACCAGGGAATATCTCTGGGTATACTTACAAGGGAATATCTCTGGGTATACTTACTATGGAATATCTCTGGGTATACTTACTACAGAATATCTCTGGGTATACTTACTAGGGAATATCTCTGGGTATACTTACTAGGGAATATATCTGGGTATACTTACTAGGGAATATCTCTGGGTATACTTATTAGGGAATATCTCTGGGTATACTTACTAGGGAATATATCTGGGTATACTTACTACAGAATATCTCTGGGTATACTTACTAGGGAGTATCTCTGGGTATACTTACTAGGGAATATCCCTGGGTATACTTACCAGGGAATATCTCTGGGTATACTTACAAGGGAATATATCTGGGTATACTTACTAGGGAATATATCTGGGTATACTTACTACAGAATATCTCTGGGTATACTTACTAGGGAATATCTCTGGGTATACTTACTAGGGAATATCTCTGGGTATACTTACTAGGTAATATCTCTGGGTATACTTACTAGGTAATATCTCTGGGTATACTTACTAGGGAATATCTCTGGGTATACTTATTAGGGAATATCTCTGGGTATACTTACTAGGGAATATATCTGGGTATACTTACTAGGGAATATCTCTGGGTATACTTACTAGGGAATATCTCTGTGTATACTTACTAGGGAATATCTCTGGGTATACTTACTACAGAATATCTCTGGGTATACTTACTATAGTGAATATCTCTGGGTATACTTACTAGGGAATATCTCTGGGTATACTTACTAGGGAATATCTCTGGGTATACTTACTAGGGAGTATCTCTGGGTATACTTACTAGGGAATATCTCTGGGTATACTTACTAGGGAATATCTCTGGGTATACTTACTAGGGAATATCTCTGGGTATACTTACTACAGAATATCTCTGGGTATACTTACTAGGGAATATCTCTGGGTATACTTACTAGGGAGTATCTCTGGGTATACTTACTACAGAATATCTCTGGGTATACTTACTAGGGAATATCTCTGGGTATACTTACTAGGGAATATCTCTGGGTATACTTACTACAGAATATCTCTGGGTATACTTACTACAGAATATCTCTGGGTATACTTACTACAGAATATCTCTGGGTATACTTACTATAGTGAATATCTCTGGGTATACTTACTAGGGAATATCTCTGGGTATACTTACTAGGGAATATCTCTGGGTATACTTACTATAGTGAATATCTCTGGGTATACTTACTAGTGAATATCTCTGGGTATACTTACTAGGGAATATCTCTGGGTATACTTACTACAGAATACCTCTAGGTATACTTACTAGGGAATATCTCTGGGTATACTTACTAGGGAATATCTCTGGGTATACTTACTACAGAATATCTCTTGGTATACTTACTACAGAATATCTCTGGGTATACTTACTAGGGAATATCTCTGGGTATACTTACTAGGGAATATCTCTGGGTATACTTACTAGGGAATATCTCTGGGTATACTTACTAGGGAATATCTCTGGGTATACTTACTAGGGAATATCTCTGGGTATACTTACTAGGGAATATATCTGGGTATACTTACTACAGAATATCTGGGTATACTTATTAGGGAATATCTCTGGGTATACTTACTACAGAATATCTCTGGGTATACTTACTAGGGAATATCTCTGGGTATACTTACTATAGTGAATATCTCTGGGTATACTTACTAGGGAATATCTCTGGGTATACTTACTACAGAATACCTCTGGGTATACTTACTATAGTGAATATCTCTGGGTATACTTACTAGGGAATATCTCTGGGTATACTTACTACAGAATATCTCTGGGTATACTTACTAGGGAATATCTCTGGGTATACTTACTAGGGAATATCTCTGGGTATACTTATTAGGGAATATGTCTGGCTATACTTATTAGGGAATATCTCTGGGTATACTTACTACAGAATATCTCTGGGTATACTTACTAGGGAATATCTCTTGGTATACTTACTACAGAATATCTCTGGGTATACTTACTAGGGAATATCTCTTGGTATACTTACTACAGAATATCTCTGGGTATACTTACTAGGGAGTATCTCTGGGTATACTTACTAGGGAATATCTCTGGGTATACTTACTACAGAATATCTCTGGGTATACTTACAAGGGAATATCTCTGGGTATACTTACTATGGAATATCTCTGGGTATACTTACTACAGAATATCTCTGGGTATACTTACTAGGGAATATCTCTGGGTATACTTACTAGGGAATATATCTGGGTATACTTACTAGGGAATATCTCTGGGTATACTTATTAGGGAATATCTCTGGGTATACTTACTAGGGAATATATCTGGGTATACTTACTACAGAATATCTCTGGGTATACTTAATAGGGAGTATCTCTGGGTATACTTACTAGGGAATATCCCTGGGTATACTTACCAGGGAATATCTCTGGGTATACTTACAAGGGAATATATCTGGGTATACTTACTAGGGAATATATCTGGGTATACTTACTACAGAATATCTCTGGGTATACTTACTAGGGAATATCTCTGGGTATACTTACTAGGGAATATCTCTGGGTATACTTACTAGGTAATATCTCTGGGTATACTTACTAGGGAATATCTCTGGGTATACTTATTAGGGAATATCTCTGGGTATACTTACTAGGGAATATATCTGGGTATACTTACTAGGGAATATCTCTGGGTATACTTACTAGGGAATATCTCTGTGTATACTTACTAGGGAATATCTCTGAGTATACTTACTACAGAATATCTCTGGGTATACTTATTAGGGAATATCTCTGGGTATACTTACTAGGAAATATCTCTGGGTATACTTACTAGGAAATATCTCTGGGTATACTTACTAGGGAATATCTCTGGGTATACTTACTAGGAAATATCTATGGGTATACTTACTAGGGAATATCTCTGGGTATACTTACTATAGTGAATATCTCTGGGTATACTTACTATAGTGAATATCTCTGGGTATACTTACTACAGAACATCTCTGGGTATACTTACTAGGGAACATCTCTGGGTATACTTACTACAGAATATCTCTGGGTATACTTACTATAGTGAATATCTCTGGGTATACTTACTACAGAATATCTCTGGGTATACTTACTAGGGAATATCTCTGGGTATACTTACAACAGAATATCTGGGTATACTTATTACAGAATACCTCTGGGTATACTTACTATAGTGAATATCTCTGGGTATACTTACTATAGTGAATATCTCTGGGTATACTTACTACAGAATATCTGGGTATACTTACTAGGGAATATCTCTGGGTATACTTACTAGGGAATATCTCTGGGTATACTTACTAGGGAATATCTCTGGGTATACTTACTATAGTGAATATCTCTGGGTATACTTACTAGAGAATATATCTGGGTATACCTACTATGGAATATCTCTGGGTATACTTACTACAGAATATCTCTGGGTATACTTACTAGGGAATATCTCTGGGTATACTTACTACAGAATACCTCTGGGTATACTTACTATAGTGAATATCTCTGGGTATACTTACTAGGGAATATCTCTGGGTATACTTACTACAGAATATCTCAGGGTATACTTACTAGGGAATATCTCTGGGTATACTTACTAGGGAATATCTCTGGGTATACTTATTAGGGAATATGTCTGGCTATACTTATTAGGGAATATCTCTGGGTATACTTACTAGGGAATATCTCTGGGTATACTTATTAGGGAATATGTCTGGCTATACTTATTAGGGAATATCTCTGGGTATACTTACTACAGAATATCTCTGGGTATACTTACTAGGGAACATCTCTGGGTATACTTACTAGGGAGTATCTCTGGGTATACTTACTACAGAATATCTCTGGGTATACTTACTACAGAATATCTCTGGGTATACTTACTATAGTGAATATCTCTGGGTATACTTACTACAGAATATCACTGGGTATACTTACTACAGAATATCTCTGGGTATACTTACTATAGTGAATATCTCTTGGTATACTTACAAGGGAATATCTCTGGGTATACTTACTAGGGAACATCTCTGGGTATACTTACAAGGGAATATCTCTGGGTATACTTACTAGGGAATATCTCTGGGTATACTTACTACAGAATACCTCTAGGTATACTTACTACAGAATATCTCTGGGTATACTTACTACAGAATATCTCTGGGTATACTTACAAGGGAATATCTCTGGGTATACTTACTAGGGAACATCTCTGGGTATACTTACAAGGGAATATCTCTGGGTATACTTACTAGGGAACATTTCTGGGTATACTTACAAGGGAATATCTCTGGGTATACTTACTAGGGAATATCTCTGGGTATACTTACTACAGAATATCTCTGGGTATACTTACTACAGAATATCTCTGGGTATACTTACTAGGGAATATCTCTGGGTATACTTACTAGGGAATATCTCTGGGTATACTTACTAGGGAATATCTCTGGGTATACTTACTAGGGAGTATCTCTGGGTATACTTACTAGGGAACATCTCTTGGTATACTTACTAGGGAATATCTCTGGGTATACTTACAAGGGAATATCTCTGGGTATACTTACTAGGGAATATCTCTGGGTATACTTACTACAGAATACCTCTAGGTATACTTACTATAGTGAATATCTCTGGGTATACTTACTATAGTGAATATCTCTGGGTATACTTACTAGGGAATATCTCTGGGTATACTTACTAGGGAACATCTCTGGGTATACTTACTAGAGAATATCTCTGGGTATACTTACTAGGGAATATCTCTGGGTATACTTACTAGGGAATATCTCTGGGTATACTTACTAGGGAATATCTCTGGGTATACTTACTAGGGAATATCTCTTGGTATACTTACCAGGGAATATCTCTGGGTATACTTACAAGGGAATATCTCTGGGTATACTTACTATGGAATATCTCTGGGTATACTTACTACAGAATATCTCTGGGTATACTTACTAGGGAATATCTCTGGGTATACTTACTAGGGAATATATCTGGGTATACTTACTAGGGAATATCTCTGGGTATACTTACTACAGAATACCTCTGGGTATACTTACTATAGTGAATATCTCTGGGTATACTTACTAGGGAATATATCTGGGTATACTTACTACAGAATATCTCTGGGTATACTTACTAGGGAATATCTCTGGGTATACTTACTACAGAATATCTCTGGGTATACTTACTAGGTAATATCTCTGGGTATACTTACTAGGGAATATCTCTGGGTATACTTACTACAGAATATCTCTGGGTATACTTACTACAGAATATCTCTGGGTATACTTACTAGGGAATATCTCTGGGTATACTTATTAGGGAATATGTCTGGCTATACTTATTAGGGAATATCTCTGGGTATACTTACTACAGAATATCTCTGGGTATACTTACTAGGGAACATCTCTGGGTATACTTACTAGGGAGTATCTCTGGGTATACTTACTACAGAATATCTCTGGGTATACTTACTACAGAATATCTCTGGGTATACTTACTACAGAATATCTCTGGGTATACTTACTACAGAATATCTCTGGGTATACTTACTAGGGAATATGTCTGGGTATACCTACTAGTGAATATCTCTGGGTATACCTACTACAGAATATCTCTGGGTATACTTACTAGGGAATATCTCTGGGTATACTTACTAGGGAATATCTCTGGGTATACTTACTAGGGAATATCTCTGGGTATACTTACTAGGGAATATCTCTGGGTATACTTACTAGGAAATATCTCTGGGTATACTTACTAGGAAATATCTCTGGGTATACTAACTAGGGAATATCTCTGGGTATACTTATTAGGGAGTATCTCTGGGTATACTTACTACGGAACATCTCTGGGTATACTTACTAGGGAATATCTCTTGGTATACTTACTAAAGAACATATCTGGGTATACTTACTAGGGAGTATCTCTGGGTATACTTACTAGGGAATATTTCTGGGTATACTTACTAAAGAACATCTCTGGGTATACTTACTGGGGAGTATTTCTGGGTATACTTACTAGGGAATATCTCTGGGTATACTTACTATAGTGAATATCTCTGGTTATACTTACTACAGAATATCTCTGGGTATACTTACTAGGGAATATCTCTGGGTATACTTACTAGGGAATATCTCTGGGTATACTTACTAGGGAATATCTCTGGGTATACTTACTTGGGAATATCTCTGGGTATACTTACTTGGGAATATCTCTGGGTATACTTACTACAGAATATCTCTGGGTATACTTACTAGGGAATATCTCTGGGTATACTTACTAGGGAATATCTCTGGGTATACTTACTACAGAATATCTCTGGGTATACTTACTAGGGAGTATCTCTGGGTATACTTACTACAGAATATCTCTAGGTATACTTACTAAAGAACATCTCTGGGTATACTTACTAGGGAGTATTTCTGGGTATACTTACTAGGGAATATCTCTGGGTATACTTACTACAGAATATCTCTGGGTATACTTACTACAGAATATCTCTGGGTATACTTACTAGGGAGTATCTCTGGGTATACTTACTACAGAATATCTCTAGGTATACTTACTAAAGAACATCTCTGGGTATACTTACTAGGGAGTATTTCTGGGTATACTTACTAGGGAATATCTCTGGGTATACTTACTACAGAATATCTCTGGGTATACTTACTACAGAATATCTCTGGGTATACTTACTACAGAATATCTCTGGGTATACTTACCAGGGAATATCTCTGGGTATACTAACTAGTAAATATCTGGGTATACTTACTAGGGAGTATCTCTGGGTATACTTACTAGGGAATATCTGGGTATACTTACTAGGGAATATCTGGGTATACTTACTAGGGAATATCCCTGGGTATACTTACTAGGGAATATCTCTGGGTATACATTGTACTTACTAGGGAATATCTCTGGGTATACTTACTAGGGAATATCTCTGGGTATACTTACTAGGGAATATCTCTGGGTATACTTACTAGGGAATATCTCTGGGTATACTTACTAGGGAATATCTCTGGGTATACTTACTACAGAATATCTCTGGGTATACTTACTACAGAATATCTCTGGGTATACTTACTAGGGAATATCTCTGGGTATACTTACTACAGAATACCTCTGGGTATACTTACTATAGTGAATATCTCTGGGTATACTTATTAGGGAATATCTCTGGGTATACTTACTAGGGAATATCTCTGGGTATACTTACTACAGAATATCTCTGGGTATACTTACTACAGAATACCTCTAGGTATACTTACTAGGGAATATCTCTGGGTATACTTACTAGGGAATATCTCTAGGTATACTTACTAGGGAATATCTCTGGGTATACTTACTACAGAATATCTCTGGGTATACTTACTAGGGAATATCTCTGGGTATACTTACTAGGGAATATCTCTGGGTATACTTACTAGGGAATATCTCTGGGTATACTTACTACAGAATATCTCTGGGTATACTTACTAGGGAATATCTCTGGGTATACTTACTAGGGAATATCTCTGGGTATACTTACTAGGGAATATCTCTGGGTATACTTACTAGGGAATATCTCTGGGTATACTTACTAGGGAATATCTCTGGGTATACTTACTAGGGAATATCTCTGGGTATACTTACTAGGGAATATCTCTGGGTATACTTACTAGGGAATATCTCTGGGTATACTTACTAGGGAATATCTCTGGGTATATACTTACTAGGGAATATCTCTGGGTATACTTACTAGGGAATATCTCTGGGTATACTTACTAGGGAATATCTCTGGGTATACTTACTAGGGAATATCTCTGGGTATATACTTACTAGGGAATATCTCTGGGTATACTTACTAGGGAATATCTCTGGGTATACTTACTACAGAATATCTCTGGGTATACTTACTACAGAATACCTCTGGGTATACTTACTACAGAATATCACTGGGTATACTTACTACAGAATATCTCTGGGTATACCTACTAGAGAATATCTCTGGGTATACTTACTAGGGAATATCTCTGGGTATACTTACTAGGGAATATCTCTGGGTATACTTACTTGGGAATATCTCTGGGTATACTTATTAGGGAATATCTCTGGGTATACTTACTTGGGAATATCTCTGGGTATACTTACTTGGGAATATCTCTGGGTATACTTACTACAGAATACCTCTAGGTATACTTACTAAGGAATATCTCTGGGTATACTTACTACAGAATACCTCTAGGTATACTTACTAGGGAATATCTCTGGGTATACAAGTCTGTTTGGACAAAGTGGATAACAGCCAAAGTACACAGCCTCCAGCCTGTGTGGAAAATTTAAGTTATAGATAAGTTTGAATGTTCTTCCTTACACAAAAAGGATAGATAGTGAGTGCAAGAATAATCATTATTTAATATTTGATATGTTTCTTGTTGTCACCCAAAACTATAAGTAATCATATCCATGGAAGAAAAGTTTTTTTTTTTTTTTTTTTTTACATAATACTAGTTTGATAATACTACTGCTTTTGTAATGTATTTTTCAAGCTCTTAATGTCCTGCCAATAACATATACATGTATTTGTATAATTTCTACAAAGCCCTCAAAACTGATTTTTTTTCAAAGGGTTTTGTATAATATTGACATTTAAAAAAGCAGAATTCCTATATCTTACATAGAAACGCCAAAGAACTCGTGTAACGCTGTGGAGACAGCTACATCAGCTTCTGACAATATCTTGTAAAAATCTTCTTTCTTCTCCTGGTAACCCCAGGCTACAATGTTTGATGACAGTCGTTCCCTAGCAACAGAAAATATCTCTGAAAAAAAAGACGATAAAAATGAAATATCTGTAATTGATATCGGCTTACACGCAAAAAAAAGTAACCATTATCATCTATATACTTGATAATTTGATGCATCCGGTTTGAGAGTACATAGTGTGTGTACAGGATTGGCATATTTAACGAGTGATGTATGAAGAGTATTCAGTAATTTGATTGCACGGATGTTGCAGCATTAAATGATAAGCAAATATTCATAACGGGGTACGTCCTTATACAAGTAAAATGGAAAGAGTATGTTTGTGAACAAATATGAGAACTCTGAGAATACATGTATATGTAGTGTGGACATAAATGCATGTACTGATATACATGTAGGTACATGTATGTTTGAGTAGATATGTATGAATGTGGTAATATTATTTGTACATTGTATTGATGACAAATTGGATAAAAAGAAAATTATACATACAAAAAATACTTGACATTAATCAATTAACAAAATACACATTTTATCATTATTTAAAAAAAATTCATTTATCTGTGTCATTGTAAACAAAGTGGAAAATGAATATCAACGATGCTTGTCAATAATATCAAAACTTCACTCATGAGGCTAAAACACTGATGATTAAAGAAATGACTTTGTCCTTGTTATATTCATAAAGTTGGAGAGTTGGAGAATGATGAAATACCCTTTCTGGTTCTACCACACTTTTATGAGATTTGTTGTATACTAGTGAGAATAAACTATTCTGATATATGCTTTATATTGAGGAGAAGGCGTCTCTATACGCTGGAAAAACTTGTGTCAAATCCTAATTATCCCTGTTTATGACAATAAAAGTATATTTAAATTGAGTAAGTATAAAATAGTTTTGATACAAGAGAGACGAAATTCCTACCTGGATTATCAGTGAACTGCTCGCCCATCACTGAGACCCTGAAATCTAACCCAGCCTCTTGTAGCTGGAACAAGGCACTGAAGAATGTCTCCGGATCTTTGTCATGCTCCCTGGGAACACATGTTATCATAATACATACATATATATATATATATGTAGTAAAATAGTTGAGTGTGAACCCTACAGGCAAAGAAATACATAGCGAAAAACCCAAACAACACGTCTTTAGCACTTTCATCGCATCTTTAGACTATGAAGAATCGCTGAGATGGGATGAAAGCGCTTATAAAGATATGTTGTCAAGTTTTTCTTTTTCCTTACATATATATATTTATATAATAAAAGCGTTAAGTATGATCACTATGGAGGAAGTAATACATAAAGAAAAAGAAAAACTTGACAACTCATCTTTTCTTGAATAAATTCCTTGTCGAGACATTCCATAAAGGTAAATATTCTTGAAAAAATTCCTTGTTGAGACATTCCATAAAGGTAAATAATCTTGAAAAAATTCCTTGTCAAGTTTTTCTTTTTCTTTACATATATATACAGCTCTTGTATGTAGCACAGACAATGGGTATATGTTTGGACTACTGCAGGTGGCCATCAAAGAGTTAAGTGTAACAATTAACATATGTCAAAATTCAAAATGGCCACTGGTAGCCTTTCGGAATTGTCAATCGTGTTCAAGATGTGGCATGCACAACACAGACCCACAATGACATGTCTCTTATGTTTTAAGTACATCATTTCAGTAATTCTTGAGATATTAGCAATAACAATATTCATACATTTTGTATGTTCATATGTCGAAATGCAAAATGGCATATTGTGGCCATGTAGAATTTCCACTCAATATCAAAATGTTGCACACTGTTCTGAACATTTTAATCAGTAGTTACTAGGAAATTGCAGTAAAAAGAAGTTTTTATATGATGGAGTACCACAGGCAAAAGGGGATTGAGAAAGACCACTACTTGACGATGGTCAGATACAAAGGTAGTGACATCCGATAATTCTGGGGACATAAACAATATTTCCATTTATTTATACAAATAAGTGCTATTATTATCTAACTGTATGTACATAGTACATGAATTACCATCTGTGTGCCCAAACAATATGAAGAGGTCGTGTCTTTTGTCGCTTGGCATCTGGTGGATGTAAAGTTTTGTCAGGTGGCTCTCTCTCCCCGATAGAACACACAGGTACATGCTTATCACAGATGTCGTCCTTTAAGGCACTGTCATCAGATTTTTCACATAAAGAGGTCACAATTTTTTCATCAGAAATACACTCTTCAGTAGATGTTAGAGTTTCCCTTTGTCTGTCTGTGGTAATTTGTTTAAATTTTCCTCTTGGAGGTAAGTCTAGTGGAAAGTATAAAACCTGACACTTTGGTCGAATCTTCTCCGGCAATCCCTTTGGTCGATAATCTGGTGTCATTTTTAATACTGTATTGATGGAGGATAAAAAGCTGTCCATGTTGAACTGTGAGTTAAAAACAACTTTATCAGCAACTAAGCTGAAAATAAACAAAACAACTACAATAGATATTGCTGAAAAACAGGAAAGCATACTGTAAATCACTTTAACAAAATGATGCATAACAGGTCAGCAAACTCCACAAGTTTTTCTTTGTTCAATTTTTTCATTCACATGTAAGATGAAGTATGAGGTTTATTATGTAAATGTGGTTCTTTACATGAATTTATATTTCTAATACAAAATTTCAACGATAGATAAAACCAATTTTGTGTTAACTAAAATCGTGATCATGAGAAAAATTATTCTACATATACAAAGTATGTAATTTTGAAACTATTATTAGCGATTAATTTTCATGGAAAACATAAAAAACTGCATTATCTACTCATCATTAAAACATATAATCACACAAATCACACATTAAATAAAACAAAATTTGGAATAAACCCATTTTCATAAAATTTTTGCTGCTTTTTAAGGAGAATTTTTGAAAGTTAAAATAGGAAATGTATGACTTTCTTAATATAAAATGGCAAAACAGCTGAAATGGAAACTTTCATTTATACATTAACATCACTCACCAAGATAATATTTGATTATAGGGGAACTGGAAATCTCTCTGCAGTGTTTTCTGAACAGGGTAGACAAGCTGATTTTCATGGAAGTACAGAATTTTCTTTAGCCGTGACAAATCTGGACGTAGGGCTACCAACTCTGCCAAGTTTAACACACTGCTTGCAAATAATACCCTGGAAATATCAAGAATCAAGTCTTTGAATAAAATATACATGTAGTAAAAACATATATCCTGACTCTCTGACTTGTTTTAAATCTACAGTTTATGGAATAGGGGTCTCCAGACATACACAAAATAGAGCTATAAATTACGTATTGTTAAAGCAGTATGCATGGTGTCTCCTGACCTAACTTTACCTATAGTTACAGCAGTATGGTGTCTCCTGACCTAACTTTACCTATAGTTACAGCAGTATGGTGTCTCCTGACCTAACTTTACCTATAGTTACAGCAGTATGGTGTCTCCTGACCTGACTTTACCTATAGTTACAGCAGTATGGTGTCTCCTGACGTAACTTTACCTATAGTTATCAGAGTATGGTGTTTCCTGACCTAACTTTACCTATAGTTACAGCAGTATGGTGTCTACCGACCTAACTTTACCTATAGTTACAGCAGTGTGGTGTCTACTGACCTAACTTTACCTACAGTTATCGGAGTATGGTGTCTCATGACCTAACTTTACCTATAGTTACAGCAGTATGGTGTCTCATGACCTAACTTTACCTATAGTTACAGCAGTATGGTGTCTCCTGACCTAACTTTACCTATAGTTACAGCAGTATGGTGTCTCCTGACCTAACTTTACCTATAGTTACAGCAGTATGGTGTCTCCTGACCTAACTTTACCTATAGTTACAGCAGTATGGTGTCTACTGACCTAACTTTACCTATAGTTACAGCAGTATGGTGTCTACTGACCTAACTTTACCTATAGTTACAGCAGTATGGTGTCTCCTGACCTAACTTTACCTATAGTTACAGCAGTATGGTGTCTCCTGACCTAACTTTACCTACAGTTATCGGAGTATGGTGTCTCCTGACCTAACTTTACCTATAGTTACAGCAGTGCGGTGTCTCCTGACCTAACTTTACCTATAGTTACAGCAGTATGGTGTCTCTTGACCTAACTTTACCTACAGTTATCGGAGTATGGTGTCTCATGACCTAACTTTACCTATAGTTACAGCAGTATGGTGTCTCCTGACCTAACTTTACCTATAGTTACAGCAGTATGGTGTCTCCTGACCTAACTTTACCTACAGTTATCGGAGTATGGTGTCTCCTGACCTAACTTTACCTATAGTTACAGCAGTGCGGTGTCTCCTGACCTAACTTTACCTATAGTTACAGCAGTATGGTGTCTCTTGACCTAACTTTACCTACAGTTATCGGAGTATGGTGTCTCCTGACCTAACTTTACCTATAGTTACAGCAGTATGGTGTCTCCTGACCTAACTTTACCTATAGTTACAGCAGTATGGTGTCTCCTGACCTAACTTTACCTATAGTTATCAGAGTATGGTGTCTCCTGACCTAACTTTACCTATAGTTACAGCAGTATGGTGTCTCCTGACCTAACTTTACCTGTAGTTACAGCAGTATGATGTCTCTTGACACAACTTTACCTACAGTTATCGGAGTATGGTGTCTCCCGACCTAACTTTACCTATAGTTACAGCAGTATGGTGTCTGCTGACCTAACTTTACCTATAGTTACAGCAGTGTAGTGTCTCCTGACCTAACTTTACCTGTAGTTACAGCAGTATGGTGTCTCCTGACCTAACTTTACCTATAGTTACAGCAGTATGGTGTCTACTGACCTAACTTTACCTATAGTTACAACAGTATGGTGTCTCCTGACCTAACTTTACCTATAGTTACAGCAGTATGGTGTCTCCTGACCTAACTTTACCTATAGTTACAGCAGTATGGTGTCTTCTGACCTAACTTTACCTATAGTTACAGCAGTATGGTATCTCCTGACCTAACTTTACCTATAGTTACAGCAGTATGGTATCTCCTGGCCTAAGTTTACCTATAGTTACATAAGTATGGTGTCTCCTGACCTAACGTAACCTATAGTTACAGCAGTATGGTATCTCCTGGCCTAACTTTACCTATAGTTACAGCAGTATGGTGTCTACTGACCTAACTTTACCTATAGTTACAGCAGTATGGTATCTCCTGGCCTAACTTTACTTATAGTTACATAAGTATGGTGTCTCCTGACCTAACGTAACCTATAGTTACAGCAGTATGGTATCTCCTGGCCTAACTTTACTTATAGTTACATAAGTATGGTGTCTCCTGACCTAACTTTACCTATAGTTACAGCAGTGTAGTGTCTCTTGACCTAACTTTACCTATAGTTACAGCAGTATGGTGTCTCCTGACCTAACTTTACCTACAGTTACAGCAGTATGGTGTCTCCTGACCTAACTTTACCTACAGTTACAGCAGTATGGTGTCTCCCGACCTAACTTTACCTATAGTTACAGCAGTATGGTGTCTTCTGACCTAACTTTACCTATAGTTACAGCAGTGTAGTGTCTCCTGACCTAACTTTACCTGTAGTTACAGCAGTATGGTGTCTCCTGACCTAACTTTACCTATAGTTACAGCAGTATGGTGTCTACTGACCTAACTTTACCTATAGTTACAACAGTATGGTGTCTCCTGACCTAACTTTACCTATAGTTACAGCAGTATGGTGTCTCCTGACCTAACTTTACCTATAGTTACAGCAGTATGGTGTCTTCTGACCTAACTTTACCTATAGTTACAGCAGTATGGTATCTCCTGACCTAACTTTACCTATAGTTACAGCAGTATGGTATCTCCTGACCTAACGTAACCTATAGTTACAGCAGTATGGTATCTCCTGGCCTAACTTTACCTATAGTTACAGCAGTGTAGTGTCTCCTGACCTAACTTTACCTATAGTTACAGCAGTATGGTGTCTCCTGACCTAACTTTACCTATAGTTACAGCAGTATGGTGTCTCCTGACCTAACTTTACCTATAGTTACAGCAGTATGGTGTCTCCTGACCTAACTTTACCTATAGTTACAGCAGTATGGTGTCTCCTGACCTAACTTTACCTATAGTTACAGCAGTATGGTGTCTCCTGACCTAACTTACCTATAGTTACAGCAGTATGGTGTCTCCTGACCTAACTTTACCTATAGTTACAGCAGTATGGTGTCTCCTGACCTAACTTTACCTATAGTTACAGCAGTATGGTGTCTCTTGACACAACTTTACCTACAGTTATCGGAGTATGGTGTCTCCCGACCTAACTTTACCTATAGTTACAGCAGTATGGTGTCTCTTGACACAACTTTACCTACAGTTATCGGAGTATGGTGTCTCCTGACCTAACTTTACCTATAGTTACAGCAGTATGGTGTCTACTGACCTAACTTTACCTATAGTTACAGCAGTATGGTGTCTCCTGACCTAACTTTACCTATAGTTACAACAGTATGGTGTCTCCTGACCTAACTTTACCTATAGTTACAACAGTATGGTGTCTCCTGACCTAACTTTACCTATAGTTATCAGAGTATGGTGTCTCCTGACCTAACTTTACCTATAGTTATCAGAGTATGGTGTCTCTTGACATAACTTTACCTATAGTTATCAGAGTATGGTGTCTCTTGACATAACTTTACCTATAGTTACAGCAGTATGGTGTCTACTGACCTAACTTTACCTATAGTTACAGCAGTATGGTGTCTACTGACCTAACTTTACCTATAGTTACAGCAGTATGGTGTCTCTTGACCTAACTTTACCTATAGTTACAGCAGTATGGTGTCTCCCGACCTAACTTTACCTATAGTTACAGCAGTATGGTGTCTCCCGACCTAACTTTACCTATAGTTATCAGAGTATGGTGTCTCCCGACCTAACTTTACCTACCGTTACAGCAGTATGGTGTCTCCTGACCTAACTTACCTATAGTCTCCTGACCTAACTTTACCTATAGTTACAGCAGTATGGTGTCTCCTGACCTAACTTTACCTATAGTTACAGCAGTATGGTGTCTCCTGACCTAACTTTACCTATAGTTACAGCAGTATGGTGTCTACTGACCTAACTTTACCTATAGTTACAGCAGTATGGTGTCTCCTGACCTAACTTTACCTATAGTTACAGCAGTATGGTGTCTACTGACCTAACTTTACCTGTAGTTACAGCAGTACGGTGTCTCCTGACCTAACTTTACCTATAGTTATCAGAGTATGGTGTCTCCTGACCTAACTTTACCTATAGTTACAGCAGTATGGTGTCTGCTGACCTAACTTTACCTATAGTTACAGCAGTATGGTGTCTCCTGACCTAACTTTACCTATAGTTACAGCAGTATGGTGTCTCCTGACGTATTTTTACCTACAGTTACAGCAGTATGGTGTCTCCCGACCTAACTTTACCTATAGTTACAGCAGTATGGTGTCTCCCGACCTAACTTTACCTATAGTTATCAGAGTATGGTGTCTCCTGACCTAACTTTACCTATAGTTACAGCAGTATGGTGTCTCCTGACCTAACTTTACCTATAGTTACAGCAGTATGGTGTCTCCTGACCTAACTTTACCTATAGTTACAGCAGTATGGTGTCTACTGACCTAACTTTACCTATAGTTACAGCAGTATGGTGTCTACTGACCTAACTTTACCTATAGTTACAGCAGTATGGTGTCTCCTGACCTAACTTTACCTATAGTTACAGCAGTATGGTGTCTCCTGACCTAACTTTACCTATAGTTACAGCAGTATGGTGTCTCCTGACCTAACTTTACCTATAGTTATCAGAGTATGGTGTCTCCTGACCTAACTTTACCTATAGTTACAGCAGTATGGTGTCTACTGACCTAACTTTACCTATAGTTACAGCAGTATGGTGTCTCCTGACCTAACTTTACCTATAGTTACAGCAGTATGGTGTCTACTGACCTAACTTTACCTATAGTTACAGCAGTACGGTGTCTCCTGACCTAACTTTACCTATAGTTATCAGAGTATGGTGTCTCCTGACCTAACTTTACCTATAGTTACAGCAGTATGGTGTCTACTGACCTAACTTTACCTATAGTTACAGCAGTATGGTGTCTACTGACCTAACTTTACCTATAGTTATCAGAGTATGGTGTCTACTGACCTAACTTTACCTATAGTTATCGGAGTATGGTATTTCCTGACTGAGATGTAGTGCAGACGTTCGAGCTCTCCAGTGCCATTTTTTTGCGGTCATGGTGACTTTGACTGATTCTGTAAAGTGGGCTTGTAACAAGTCGATCAGCTGCCGATGAGATCCCCCATAAAACGGCTCAACCAGCAAAATCCCGTCCGTCATCTGAAAATTAATTTGGTTGTCCATAGTTTAATTGATTTCATTTTGCAAAAAATTAAAAAAAAACAAAACGTTTTCACTTTTTTGCTAAAGGAAATTATAAACAAATTCACATTGTCAGCATTACACACATTAGGTATTAATGGAGATTCCATTGTGCTAATTAAATGGTCATTCCACTAACAAATAGTACTTGTTAGCCATTAAAGATGCAGCCTCGAAAGGAATTCCCAGTGGAGATAATAACATTATTAGTATGTATACCTGTAGACCAACCTTTACATCCATATATTTATAGCTATAGTGTGTACTACTAGTACACTAGGTATAGACTACAGGTAGCTTTTACAGACTAACACTAGAGTCAAACAGGTGATGGACGACCAAACCCAATACAGGTAATGTCTGCCCATGGCTACCAGTTGTGATTTTTACCTGTGATTTTTGGTTATCAATTTGAATTAGAATAGAGTTACATAGGCAATTGTCAAATATCAATTGAATTAACTAATATATCTGTATATCTTTAATATATACATATATATATAGAAGTAATATATATGGTAATTTTCCGGATAACACTGGATCCTTGCAAATGTATGTCTGCAGGATACAAATTTCTTGAAATGTTAATATGGGGCAAAGAAATTCTAACAGTGTGGACAATGAAAAATGTCAAATTTATGAGGTAATCTGCCCCTTATATCAAGACACAAAGAATACAAATATAATCACATGATATATAAACAGTACTAGAAAATACAATAAGATAAGAGTAATATATATAGTAGTTGAAAAAACAACAACCACGAACTCTTCAGCTGCTAGCATGGGTCGAAGACATTATATTATTATACTGTAATTTTTAAAATTCATTTCGATTAAACTCAATGTCAGTTGATTTGTGAATGACAGAACAACTTATTGTCATAAGCAATAGTAAATGCATATTGAAAATAACCTGTATACAAATGTATATAAATAATGTTATCAAAAACTTTTACAACAAAAAAATACTCCTGAATTTACTACAGTAGGTAATTTAATATAAATATATTATACTACACTGTAGATGTATTTCAATATACTGAGGTGCTCCAGTTTTATGACTTATAATAGCCAGAGAAGTCTACAGATGAATCTGTACCTGCATCAAGGGTGTTAGTTACAGGTAAAACTGATCGGTTCATTCCCACTCAGCCAACATGTTGTTTTTGCTATATAAACATTACCTGAGTTTACCTGTGGAAAATGTAGGTATAGTCTGTTTCAGTATACGTATGCATGGGACTCGAGTGTAGGACAAAAGCCCCCCCCGGACATTAGCCCCTAGGACAAAAGCCCCTCCGGACCAAAGCTGGTATACTTTATATAAATATGTAATATGTATAAAACAGAAACTATATATATATATTGTTGTTTTTATCTCTGAAATTTGGAGAATAATTGTGTGGAAAATGAAGGTCCTTGGTTCAATGTCAGTGTAGCATTATATGTCTGTGGTTAAACATCATAATTGATTTTTTCAAACTTTATATTATTAAGTAAGCTAAAAATTTCAGGAAAGTTCTCCATGATGAACAAATTGTTACTGATTACACATAATTTTTGACTTCCTAATATACTGCAAATATTGATAATCAAAGAAATGTCTACTAAAGCAATAAACATTTGATCCCTATTTGCAGTGTCTCAAATTATAATATAATAAGTACATAATGTACCTAACCAAACATGTTGCTCTGTGTTGTAATAAGTTTAATTTTAGGAATAATTAAAATCAAAGAAACAATGAAGCCATTAATGATATATTTCTTTCCAGGAGAATACAATATCAATGAAAAACCTACCAAACACCTGTGAAACAGCTTATTGTTTATGTAACAGCTCAAGTAGTTGTTGTTGGAACCGGTTGTTTACATTGCAGAAGCCACTGGTGACTGAAGTCACTTATACATATATGTAGCACTTGATTGAACTTAATGTTATATTGCTAAAAATATATATTGAATTTTTTTTTTTAGATCAATATAAACAAAAATAAATATATTTTTTATGAAGGCCGGGGCTTTTGTCCACTTTTTGATTAGTGTGAAGGGGCTTTTGTCCTAGGGGCTAATGTCCGGGGGGGGGGGGGGGGCTAATGTCCGGGGGGGCGCTTTTGTCCGTACCTCTACTAAGGTGACTAACAATAAAAGTGAAGAAAATGTTTAAGAATATTAAGAATACCTTTAAAAATATACATTCATGTGTACGTATTAATAACAGAATACATGTACTGATAATTTATTACTTATATTAATAATGATAGTACACAACACTTAAAAAATGAAATAATGGAAAAATCTTTCATAATTAAAAATGCACCCTATACAGGTAACAATGATATACAGTGTAATTTCAATCATTTTTTTTCTTGTTCTTTTCCCCCTTTCAATTATTTATGATTACTATTTTATAATAAGCAAATAATTCTTACAAATTGAATTATTGTTTCAACAAAAATAAAGATGCATTTTGTTAAAATCACATAAAGAGTTAACGGCATAAACTTCTATGATATGTAGTCAAAACTGTTTATAAGAGTATGTGTATGTAACCAACACAAAAACAACCAATTGTTATTCCCTCAAAATTACAGGTATCACAGGTAACCTGAGAATCAATTACTTCTCCAAAACAGGCTATAACTTACCTGTAATTAGTGCCTATTGTTCTCTATTGTTCCTACCCCCAATGTTAAAAATAGGATATGTTGGCTGAGTGGGAAGACACCAACTGATCATGGCCAGAGGGAAATGTATAGTGACAAGGTGACACCTGTCCGAGGTAATACACATGGCAGATAGCTGAGTGCGGATGGGGTGAGGGAGGGGATGGAATGAGGGAGGGAATGGGGTGAGGGAGAGAGTGAGGGAGATGGTGTGGGTGAGGGAGGGGATGGGTAGGAAAGGAATTGGGTGAGGTAGGGGATGTGATGAGGTGGGGGAGGGGATGGGGAGGTGGAGAGGTACAGTTGTAGCATGCCCATTGCTATATTGATAGTCCATTAACTCCAGACATACCATATAAAACTGTGACAGAATAAACTGAACTGCTCAATATATAGATATTTCAAAGTGACGATTTTAAAGTCAGATATAACTTTTATTTGAAAATGCTTTTAAATCTGAATTCATCCTATTTTCTTGTTTTTTGTACCTCTACGTGATGAATTACACTGTGTATTATTATTAGGAATGTAACAGTCATTGCATTTCTAATAATTATGGTCAGCGATCGGGGAAAAAAATCTAATAATGTGCTAATATTTGTCCAATATGATGTGAGATCTGAAGTATCATTCATTACATTATAATGAAGGATGTATTAATTCTCTTTTTAACAAATTTAATTGCAACTGGCATTACAACTATGATTTAAGACAAGTGAGTTTAAATTATGTAAATTTTATAATCTGCTAATAGTATGCATGTAAACTTTTCCACAATACTTTCATTCAGCATTTACCATACAATGTAACATGACTGCTACATGTACATTGCACCGGACTGATATTATTTAATTATTATTTCTTTGTAATTTACTGGATATGGATATAGAGGCTTTCAGCCTGCGTCCATAATGTTTCCTAATAAATGTACTACAAAAGTCGTGATATATGCATAAAGAATTGTAATTAGAAAGATTTACTTGGCCTAGCAAGAAAACAATATTTATAGAGAAATTTCATTGCCAAAACAACATCAACATTTTAATACATGTAGATTATTGATTTGTTCAGTTGAAAATTACATAATGTCAAATTATACATTCTAATTAATTCAATTCAATTAAATTAAAACTTTATGCATAGGCGGTACAAACTACATATAACAAGTCAACATTAGCTCTAATTATTAATGAGCTTTTAAAACCTGGAGATCTATATAACAATCTCTGTTAAAACAGACTTAAACAGTAAAAGACATGGACAGATACAAAATAAATATTAAAGCATACAAGTGTATTTACCTGATTGTGAGTTTATATAAAAAAAATTGGAACTTGAAAACTAGAATTGTAAAAACAGATAATTGTAGAAAATAATTGTTTATTTTCAGAGTTACCTCTTTAGATATAACAATGATATATGTTTAAAACTAAAACACAACCAAAGGTAAACTCAAGTAACTAGTTAAGTCAGGTAAAAGGCCCTTAAAGCACTATAACAGCATGCTGTCGAATATGGACCCCCTGTGGTTGTTTTAATTCTCTAATAAAGTGGGGGGGGGGGGGGGGGGGGGGGGGGGGGGGGGGGGGGGGGAGACTGACCAGGTGTTGCTGCATGCATTGTGGGGTGCTGGAAGGGGGGTGGGGGGCATAGGCATACCTTAGGCAATTGAAAGTGAGTCAAGGATTACCTGGCTGTCACTGTATAAGAGTGGAGAAAGAAAATTGTGACCCAAAGAATAGATAATAACCCATATTTTTCATATAATTAAATGACATGTACAAATATATATAAGTAAAACCTAAAGAATTAATTAGATCATCCATCCACTATGATGAAATATATTTCTTCATAAGTAGATTTTACTAAGCCATTATAAATACTACTTTTACAAAAACAGAATCAGAATAGTGCAGAACTGGAAGCTAATTATGCACCATTTAAGCACAATGCATTGAAGGTCTATGAAAGACGTATTTTGGTAATAAAAATTTAAAATACACAAACTGTCTGCTGAAAAAATTTCAGAATCAAACATTTTTTGTTTTGTTTTTACTGCAAATGGATTGATAAGATAGAAGTACAGTTTTGTTTCAACCGAATTTTTTTGCAATAAATGTTTTTTATTCAACTAACTACAGTACCAATAGATAACAGACAGTTTACCTGTTGATTAAGGCTGTACAGGTAGTCAATGTCTGGACCGTCGATTATTGAAAGGGGGAGGGGGGACTGGTCAGTCTGATTGGCTCTTGTGCACTACTAGCCTATATATCTACCTGTTGCCCAGGCTCTAGACTCTAGTGCACTATTAGTCTAGCAAACAGCTAATGCACTGACATTTACGTTAGTAGCCTAGTGCACTAAGTTTAAAGTTTAACACTCAATTAATGCACAAGATACTGGGGAAAATACTTCTAGTGAACAGGTAGCACTTGAGGGATTACTACACTTAGATCTGGCACACAGGAATTTGACACGTGCCAATTATAATTGATTTTGGGGGTCGGATCCTGAGATTGAATAACTGTTATTTTCTCCTTGGTTCAATGTAAAGCCCAGCTGTGATCTGGTACAGTACAGTAATATTAACAGTTTATTTATAGTAAGTATATATAACAACACTGTTGAATCTGTTAGCTATCGATAATAATCGTAACATAAATAAAACATATCATAAGCAAATCTTACTTTAATTTAGGCCCATACACTTTACCGACCGTTGCATCCTTCTATATTATCCGGGAAAGTCTCACTAGTTTGCGACTCTAACTTTAGTATCATCTTTCATCTTGTGCATAGAAATGTTTCGAAAATGCACGAAAGTGAAGAAGCGTCGAAAGGACACTGAATGTTATAGATTTTTGCTTGCCAGACTGACGCAAACTATTTGATAACATGCAAAAATATGAGAAATTAGAAAAAATTGGGGAAGGTAAGTAAACCAGTTTGTTGTGTTATGTGATGATAACCCATATTTTACTAAATATGTTGATGAGTGCTTTATATAACACACACACTTCAAGAATTCTGTTGCCGAACTAACTACAAACATTACTGTACAGTACGGTTAACATTGCCTCTATATTGTCCATGGTTGGAGTACATGGATATCTTAATAATTGATCAGTGGATGTTGTTTTCATTTTTGTAAACAGTGATGGTAGTGTTCAAAAGTTTGTCAATTTTCATGATGAAAATACAGTTTACAGATGTGTTGATTCGCCTACTAACAGTATATATACAATGAATGTCGGTATCCAATTATATGTGATTATTTTTTTTCACGTTTAACATCTTTATTCAGATTTTCGTCTTAAAGTATTCACATGATACAGAAATTAAAGAAACAAAGACAACTTTCAAATACACTTTTCACATACACTTACGTATACAAATGTGTGATATTTCTAGCTAATTTTTCATAGAAGTCTATATTTCCCTGTGATAAGCATCATGAAATAAGTAATATTTTAATATTTATGATATATTCAGAGCACAGGGACATGATAATTTATTTCCATTGGCATGACAGTCTCAGGAATTTGAAGTGTTTACCCTTTTTTGGAACTACCCAAGTGTGACACGTCTATATTTACCCCTTACATGCATGTACTTATTACATAATACATATACCCCATGCTACCAAATATCTACAACCACATAGACACAACATCACATAGTTTTTTTATTGGCCATGCAGGCGCCTTATAGGTCTGGTCGTCAATGGATCGCCACAAATGCAAGGGTTGGCAGAAACAGCTACAAATAAGCAATGTAGGGCCATCGTGAATACTAACATACTGATATATACATTTGTAACTGTATGGACCTAGATGCTCGACAACTGCTGGTAGAGTAGTGGTGGTTCTGAAGGGTTTACTTATAATTTTAACTACCAGTATACCTTATATTCTCTAAAAAGAAATATTTTTCTGCTTCCAATATGTCTGCTAATGAACATGTGCAGTCAACAGTCTATTAGTTTTTCTTTTTTTTTTCATTTTGGTGTTTTTGCATAACATTTACATCATTGATATACATGTAACAGGAAATTATGGTAATTCATGTAATGTAAATTTTTTGTTTGTTAGGAACTTATGGAACAGTGTTCAAAGCCAAAAACAGAGAAACACATGAGGTTGTTGCCCTCAAGAGAGTTCGTCTAGATGATGATGACGAGGTAAGTTCTTATTGAGATTACTGTTACTTTGCTTAGCAATTTTAATATCACAAATGAGCAAAACCAGCTGGATGAGTTTTGATATGATGTCCAACGTTAACCTGCTGTGAGTTTTAATGTTTGTATTTGTTTATCATTTACCTTCAATCACATTATCTGTGTTAAGAAATAATTTTGATTTTTATTGATCCTGTTACTTCATAGGGGGTTCCAAGTTCTGCCCTGAGAGAAATTTGTCTTCTGAAGGAGCTGAAACACAAGAACATAGTGAGGTAGGTGACAAGGGAGAAAACTCTTCATTATCTAGTGTCATGCATTTGATATTTATCTTTATTAGGTAATCATTCTCTTGTATACTAAGTTGAAATTTAAAATATCAGTAAGTTTGGTGTAAGTGGCACAGTGATACTGTATTGACTGGTTGGGCAGGATTGATAAGCGAGGGGGCAGAACTATAGAGGGATGTTCATGGCTGTGATTTGTTTATTCAGACTACACGACGTACTACACAGTGAAAAGAAACTTACCTTGGTGTTTGAATATTGTGACCAGGACCTGAAGAAATACTTTGACAGCTGTAATGGAGAGATCGATCAGGATACTGTACAGGTGAGAATGGAGAGATCGATCAGGATACAGTACAGGTGAGAATGGAGAGACCAATCAGGATACTGTACAGGTGAGAATGGAGAGATCAATCAGGATACTGTACAGGTGAGAATGGAGAGATCAATCAGGATACTGTACAGGTGAGAATGGAGAGATCGATCAGGATACTGTACAGGTGAGAATGGAGGGACCAATCAGGATACTGTACAGGTGATAATAGAGAGTTGATCAGGATACTGTACAGGTGAGAATGGAGAGATCGATCAGGATACTGTACAGGTGATAATAGAGAGTTGATCAGGATACTGTACAGGTGAGAATGGAGAGATCGATCAGAATACTGTACAGGTGAGAATGGAGAAATCGATCAGGATACTGTACAGGTGAGAATGGAGAAATCGATCAGGATACTGTACAGGTGAGAATGGAGAGATCGATCAGAATACTGTACAGGTGAGAATGGAGAGATCAATCAGGATACTGTACAGGTGAGAATGGAGAGATCAATCAGGATACTGTACAGGTGATAATAGAGAGATCAATCAGGATACTGTACAGGTGAGAATGGAGAGATCGATCAGGATACTGTACAGGTGAGAATGGAGAGATCGATCAGTATACTGTACATGTGAGAATGGAGAGATCCATCAGGATACTGTACAGGTGATAATAGAGAGATCAATCAGGATACTGTACAGGTGAGAATGGAGAGATCGATCAGGATACTGTACAGGTGAGAATGGAGAGATCGATCAGGATACTGTTCAGGTGATAATAGAGAGATCAATCAGGATACTGTACAGGTGAGAATGGAGAGATCAATCAGGATACTGTACAGGTGAGAATGGAGAGATCAATCAGTATACTGTACAGGTGAGAATGGAGAGATCAATCAGGATACTGTACAGGTGAGAATGGAGAGATCAATCAGTATACTGTACGGGTGAGAATGGAGAGATCGATCAGGATACTGTACAGGTGATAATAGAGAGATCAATCAGGATACTGTACAGGTGAGAATGGAGAGATCGATCAGGATGCTGTACAGGTGAGAATGGAGAGATGGATCAAATACTATACAGGTGATAATAGAGAGTTGATCAGGATACTGTACAGGTGAGAATGGAGAGATCGATCAGGATACTGTACAGGTGAGAATGGAGAGATGGATCAAATACTATACAGGTGATAATAGAGAGTTGATCAGGATACTGTATAGGTGAGAATGGAGAGATCGATCAGGATACTGTACAGGTGAGAATGTAGAGATGGATTAAATACTGTACAGGACACTACAGGTGAGAATGGAGAGATCGATCATGATACTGTACAGGTGAGAATGGAGAGATCAATCAGGATACTGTACAGGTGATAATAGAGAGATCAATCAGGATACTGTACAGGTGAGAATGGAGAGATCAATCAGGATACTGTACAGGTGAGAATGGAGAGATCTATCAGGATACTGTACAGGTGAGAATGGAGAGATCAATCAGGATACTGTACAGGTGAGAATGGAGAGATGGATCAAATACTATACAGGTGATAATAGAGAGTTGATCAGGATACTGTACAGGTGAGAATGGAGAGATCGATCATGATACTGTACAGGTGAGAATGGAGAGATCAATCAGGATACTGTACAGGTGAGAATGGAGAGATCAATCAGGATACTGTACAGGTGAGAATGGAGAGATCATCAGGATACTGTACAGGTGAGAATGGAGAGATCTATCAGGATACTGTACAGGTGAGAATGGAGAGATCAATCAGAATACTGTAGAAGTGAGAATGGAGAGATCAATCAGGATACTGTACAGGTGAGAGCATCAATATTATCTATTTACAGGTGAGAACAATAACCTGTATTTTATAATCTATACTACTCAGGTGATTGGGTTGAATAGCTCCTGAATGCTTTGTATATATGTGTATATCTAATATAAATGTATTTCATTCCACTTGCAGTCCTTCCTGTACCAGTTACTGAGAGGGCTGGCCTTCTGTCACAGTAACAATGTCCTACACCGAGACCTGAAGCCCCAGAACCTCCTCATCAACAAGGTAAAGTTGTAGTGACAGGTTACAGATTAAAATTTCTGGAAGTCCTATTTCTGGAAAAATATTAAAGTTTTTGTAAATTCTGATAGTATTTAAGTATTTTTGCACTATAATCTATAATTTGCTAAATTTGATTTTTTTTTGTATTTTGGTTCCTACATACATGTTTATATGTTTTGTTTGTGAACAAATTTATCCATGGGTTGTTATTTGTAAGGATATGAATAGGTGCTACACTTAACTACATAAGTGTGTATTTTAAACATGTATGTAAAATATTTTTCATAGAATGGGGAGCTGAAATTAGCAGACTTTGGTCTCGCCAGAGCGTTTGGCATCCCTGTGCGGTTCTACAGTGCTGAGGTATGTATTGTATATATTGATTAATAAATTATATGTTTCTTATTTTATTGTTATCTAAATCATATCATAAAATGTACCTGTTTCATATTCCTTTTATATGTTAAAAGTGACATTAATTACATACATGATAAATTTTTGATATTTAATGCAAAATTGTGGGGTAGATGTCAGCTTGGACCCAAAAATATCTGACAGTTGATAACATTTCCTCTGACATGTATTATCTAAAACGAAGGGTCAACCATCAGTCTGAGATGTATCCATGTTAAATCATATGTCTTTGTTTGTACAGGTAGTGACGCTATGGTACCGCCCACCAGATGTCTTGTTTGGTGCCAAGATGTACTCCACATCAATAGACATGTGGTCAGCCGGATGTATATTTGCTGGTAATACCATCTCACATGTGTGAAGTAAAATTGTTGATAATGATCTTTAGTATTTGTAGTGTTGACGATGAACTATTTGTAGTGTTGATAATGAACTATTTATAGTGATGACGATGAACTATTTGTAGTATTGACGATGAAGTGTTTGTTGTGTTGACGAACTGTTTGTAGTGTTGATGATGAACTGTTTGCAGTGTTGACGATGAACTATTTGTAGTGTTGACGATGAACTATTTATAGTGTTGACAATGAACTGTTTGTAGTGTTGGCGATGAACTGTTTGTAGTGTTGATGATGAACTGTTTGCAGTGTTGACGATGAACTGATTGTAGTGATGACGATGAATTATTGGTAGTGTTGACAATGAACAAATTGTAGTGTTGACGATGAACTGTTTGCAGTGTTGACGATAAACTGTTTGTAGTGTTGACGATGAACTGTTTGTAGTGTTGACGATGAACTGTTTGTAGTGTTGATGAACTATTTGTAGTGTTGACGAACGGTTTTTAGTGTTGATGATGAACTATTTTTAGTGTTGATGTAGTGTTGACGATGAACTGTTTGTAGTGTTGACGATGAACTGTTTGTAGTGTTGACGATGAACTGTTTGTAGTATTAATGAACAGTTTGTAGTGTTGACGAACGGTTTTTAGTGTTTACGATGAACTGTTTTTAGTGTTGACGATGAACGGTTTTTAGTGTTGGCGATGAACTGTTTGTAGTGTTGATGATGAACTGTTTGCAGTGTTGACGATGAACTGATTGTAGTGATGACGATGAATTATTGGTAGTGTTGACAATGAACAAATTGTAGTGTTGACGATGAACTGTTTGCAGTGTTGACGATGAACTGTTTGTAGTGTTGACGATGAACTGTTTGTAGTGTTGACGATGAACTGTTTGTAGTGTTGATGAACTATTTGTAGTGTTGACGAACGGTTTTTAGTGTTGATGATGAACTATTTTTAGTGTTGATGTAGTGTTGACGATGAACTGTTTGTAGTGTTGACGATGAACTGTTTGTAGTGTTGACGATGAACTGTTTGTAGTATTAATGAACAGTTTGTAGTGTTGACGAACGGTTTTTAGTGTTTACGATGAACTGTTTTTAGTGTTGACGAAGAACTGTTTTTAGTGTTGACGATGAACTGTTTGTAGTGTTGATGATGAACTGTTTGTAGTGTTTACAATGAACTGTTTGTAGTGTTGACGATGAACTGTTTTTAGTGTTGATGTAGTGTTTATGATGAACTGTTTTTAGTGTTGACGATGAACTATTTATAGTGTTGACGATGAACTGTTTGTAGTGTTGATGAACTGTTTGTAGTGTCGGCGATGAACTATTTATAGTGTTGATGATGAACTGTTTGTAGTGTTGACGATGAAATGTTTGTAGTGTTGACAATGAATTATTGGTAGTGTTGACAATGAACAATTTGTAGTGTTGACGATGAACTGTTTGTAGTGTTGATGATGAACTGTTTTAAGTGTTGATGTAGTGTTTACGATGAACTGTTTTTAGTGTTGACGACGAACTGTTTGTAGTGACGACGATGAACTATTTGTAGTGTTGACGATGAACTGTTTTTCATCTTGACGATGAACTGTTTGTAGTGTTGACGATGAACTGTTTGTAGTGTTTACGATGAACTGTTTGTAGTGTTGATGAACTATTTGTAGTGTTGACGAACGGTTTTTAGTGTTGATGATGAACTATTTTTAGTGTTGATGTAGTGTTGACGATGAACTGTTTGTAGTGTTGACGATGAACTGTTTGTAGTGTTGACGATGAACTGTTTGTAGTATTAATGAACAGTTTGTAGTGTTGACGAACGGTTTTTAGTGTTTACGATGAACTGTGTTTAGTGTTGACGATGAACTGTTTGTAGTGTTGACGATGAACTGTTTTTAGTGTTGACGATGAACTGTTTGTAGTGTTGATGATGAACTGTTTGTAGTGTTTACAACGAACTGTTTGTAGTGTTGACGATGAACTGTTTTTAGTGTTGATGTAGTGTTTATGATGAACTGTTTTTAGTGTTGACGATGAACTATTTATAGTGTTGACGATGAACTGTTTGTAGTGTTGATGAACTGTTTGTAGTGTTGACGATGAACTGTTTGTAGTGTTGACGATGTACTGTCTGTAGTGTTGACAATGAACAATTTGTAGTGTTGACGATGAACTGTTTGTAGTGTTGATGATGAACTGTTTTAAGTGTTGATGTAGTGTTTACGATGAACTGTTTTTAGTGTTGACGATGAACTGTTTGTAGTGATGACGATGAACTATTTGTAGTGTTGACGATGAACTGTTTTTCATCTTGACGATGAACTGTTTGTAGTGTTGACGATGAACTGTTTGTAGTGTTTACGATGAACTGTTTGTAGTGTTGATGATGAACTATTTGTAATGTTTACGACAAACTGTTTGTAGTGTTGACGATGAACTATTTGTAGTGTTGGCGATGAACTATTTATAGTGATGACGATGAACTGTTTGTAGTGCTGACGAAGAACTATTTATAGAATTGTTTTGTAGTGTTGGGGATGAACTATTTGTAGTGTTGATATTGAACTATTTGTATTGTTGACAGTAAAATTAGTGTAGTGTTGACGATGAACTATTTGTAGTGTTGGCGATGAACTGTTTGTAGTGTTGACGATGAACTGTTTGTAGTGTTGACGATGAACTGTTTGTAGTGTTGACGATGAACTGTTTGTAGTGTTGACGATGAACTGTTGTAGTGTTGACGATGAACTGTTTGTAGTGTTGACGATGAACTATTTGTAGTGTTGACGATGAACTGTTTGTAATGTTGATAAGATACTGTCATATTTTTCAGAAGCTTCATATAAATTAACAATTTGCATTCCCTGAATTTAGATAATATTTTCTTATGTGGAGAGATTTAAAATTGATACAGTATAATGAAAAGAACAGATTGCACAAATTACAAATCCATTGTACTATAAAATGTATTGTCAAGTGATAAGAATCCAACTTTAATTACCGATCTTTGAAGTAAAGTTTGGGCTCCTATTAATAGCCGTAGGCCACCCTCCATTAACAGCTGGGACTCCAAAAGTCATAAGAATCCAACTTTAATTTCCGATCTTTGAAGTAAAGTTTGGGCTCCTATTAATAGCCGTAGGCCACCCTCCATTAACAGCTGGGACTCCTCGATACGTTGCTGGAGTAAATGTTGAAAGTTTTTTTTACAAGACTAGTTATGGATGGTAGTAAGGAGTGAGTGTAGAGAATGAACATTTATTAGTTGGTCACTAGTTTGAGCCTCAGCATGAAGATATTTTTCATTACTCCTCCGTATTACAGATTTGGTGCTGTTAATCACTCCGAGGTGTTACAAACTATAGGAGATTGAGAGACTTCTCTGGAGCTTTGTTGTGACTGTCTTCATAGACAAAGACATTGACAAGTAGCTCCAGGGAGGAGTTTAAAATTGGAGTATAGGATTCACTATCTCTGGCTGGTAGAAATTTCCCTTTAGGTAGGGCATAGAGAGTAAGAAGTAGGTAATTTGAGCACCAGCATGTGTGTAGTGTGTGTACAGAATGCAAATTTATTAATTGGTCGTTAGGGCAAGCGCTAGCATGCACAGATATTTTCTTTGCTCCATCCTATATTCAAATTTTACATTAATAATTTCAGAATTGGCTAATGCAGGACGACCACTTTTTCCAGGAAATGATGTAGATGACCAACTGAAGAGGATCTTCAAGTATCCTTTTTACTTAAAAGCACGTAATATCAAAAGCAAGCACGAATCCAAAAAGAAATTTCCTTTATATACTTTCATCTCTTGCAGTTAATTATTTAACTAAAGTTGTAATCAATGATCTATCTAAAAGTAAATATAAATCTCTTCATTGAATTTTTTTGTACTTCGCATGATATTTAAACTGGATAAAAATTTGGTTTAAATTCTTTAATGGGTTACCTAGTAAGGGTTTGCATACTAAAGTAAACACACTATTAACGATATGACCTATATTGATCTTGTTTGACCTTGACCTGCTAGACTTCTGGGCACTCCCACTGAGGAAACGTGGCCTAACATAACACAACTACCAGATTACAAGGTGAGTAGTACTGGACCATATTTCTCTTCAGTGAAAAACCATTTAATATGGATATCACAGCATCATAAATTTTGTTGTAAATAGACAAAATTTTGTTTTGTTTTGGTAGTAAAATGTCTATTTCCAAAATATTGTTGATACCTTTAGTTTTAATTATCATTGATCAAAATAATTTACATGTTTGTTGTAATTCTTGCAGCCTTTCCAGTTATATCACGTGAATACCACTTGGCAACAAGTGGTGCCAAATCTCAACACAAGGGGGAGAGAACTCTTACAGGTATGTTAGTAATGTGGAAAGAGGAGAGGAGTATTAATTGGACTTCCAAACATGACAGGAGGGGATGTTGACTTACAGATATGACAGGAGGGGATGTTGATTTACAGATATGACAGGAGGGGATGTTGACTTACAGATATGACAGGAGGGGATGTTGACTTACAGATATGACAGGAGGGGATGTTGACTTACAGATATGACAGGAGGGGATGTTGACTTACAGATATGACAGGAGGGGATGTTGACTTACAGATATGACAGGAGGGGATGTTGATTTACAGATATGACAAGAGGGGATGTTGACTTACATATATGACAAGAGGGGATGTTGACTTACAGATATGACAGGAGGGGATGTTGACTTACTGATATGACAAGAGGGGATGTTGACTTACAGATATGACAGGAGGGGATGTTGACTTACAGATATGACAGGAGGGGATGTTGACTTACAGATATGACAGGAGGGGATGTTGACTTACAAATATGACAGGAGGGGATGTTGACTTACTGATATGACAAGAGGGGATGTTGACTTACAGAAACAACAAGAGGGGATGTTGACTTACAGATATGACAGGAGGGGATGTTGACTTACTGATATGACAGGAGGGGATGTTGACTTACAGATATGACAGGAGGGGATGTTGACTTACAAATATGACAACAGGCGGGGATGTTGACTTACAGATATGACAGGAGGGGATGTTGACTTACAGAAACAACAAGAGGGGATGTTGACTTACAGATATGACAAGAGGGGATGTTGACTTACAGATATGACAGGAGGGGATGTTGACTTACAGATATGACAGGAGGGGATGTTGACTTACAGATATGACAGGAGGGGATGTTGACTTACAGATATGACAGGAGGGGATGTTGACTTACAGAAACAACAAGAGGGGATGTTGACTTACAGATATGACAGGAGGGGATGTTGACTTACAGAAACAACAAGAGGGGATGTTGACTTACAGATATGACAGGAGGGGATGTTGACTTACAGATATGACAGGAGGGGATGTTGACTTACTGATATGACAAGAGAGGATGTTGACTTACAGATATGACAAGAGGGGATGTTGACTTACAAATATGACAACAGGCGGGGATGTTGACTTACAGATATGACAGGAGGGGATGTTGACTTACAGAAACAACAAGAGGGGATGTTGACTTACAGATATGACAAGAGGGGATGTTGACTTACAGATATGACAGGAGGGGATGTTGACTTACAGATATGACAGGAGGGGATGTTGACTTACAGAAACAACAAGAGGGGATGTTGACTTACAGATATGACAAGAGGGGATGTTGACTTACAGATATGACAGGAGGGGATGTTGACTTACAGATATGACAGGAGGGGATGTTGACTTACAGAAACAACAAGAGGGGATGTTGACTTACAGATATGACAGGAGGGGATGTTAACTTACAGATATGACAGGAGGGGATGTTGACTTACAGATATGACAGGAGGGGATGTTGACTTACAGAAACAACAAGAGGGGATGTTGACTTACAGATATGACAGGAGGGGATGTTGATTTACAGATATGACAGGAGAGGATGTTGACTTACAGATATGACAGGAGAGGATGTTGACTTACAGATATGACAGGAGGGGATGTTGACTTACAGATATGACAGGAGAGGATGTTGACTTACAGAAACAACAAGAGGGGATGTTGACTTACAGATATGACAGGAGGGGATGTTGACTTACAGAAACAACAAGAGGGGATGTTGACTTACAGATATGACAAGAGGGGATGTTGACTTACAGATATGACAAGAGGGGATGTTGACTTACAGATATGACAGGAGGGGATGTTGACTTACAGAAACAACAAGAGGGGATGTTGACTTACAGATATGACAGGAGGGGATGTTAACTTACAGATATGACAGGAGGGGATGTTGACTTACAGATATGACAGGAGGGGATGTTGACTTACAGAAACAACAAGAGGGGATGTTGACTTACAGATATGACAGGAGGGGATGTTGATTTACAGATATGACAAGAGGGGATGTTGATTTACAGATATGACAAGAGGGGATGTTGACTTACAGATATGACAGGAGGGGATGTTGACTTACAGATATGACAGGAGGGGATGTTGACTTACAGATATGACAGGAGGGGATGTTGACTTACAGAAACAACAAGAGGGGATGTTGACTTACAGATATGACAGGAGGGGATGTTAACTTACAGATATGATAAGTGGGAATTTTTAATGTGGATTTTCAAATATGATAAGAGGGGATGTTGACTTACAGATATGACAGGAGGGGATGTTGACTTACAGATATCACAAGAGAGGATGTTGACTTACAGATATGACAGGAGGGGATGTTGACTTACAGATATGACAGGAGGGGATGTTGACTTACAGATATGATAAGAGGGGATGTTGACTTACAGATATGACAGGAGGGGATGTTGACTTACTGATATGACAGGAGGGGATGTTGACTTACTGATATGACAGGAGGGGATGTTGATTTACTGATATGACAGGAGGGGATGTTGACTTACAGAAACAACAAGAGGGGATGTTGACTTACAGATATGACAGGAGGGGATGTTGACTTACAGAAACAACAAGAGGGGATGTTGACTTACAGATATGACAAGAGGGGATGTTGACTTACAGATATGATAAGAGGGGATGTTGACTTACAGATATGATAAGAGGGGATGTTGACTTACAGATATGATAAGAGGGGATGTTGACTTACAGATATGACAGGAGAGGATGTTGACTTACAGATATGATAAGTGGGAATTTTTAATGTGGATTTTCAAATATGATATGAGGGGATGTTGACTTACATGTGATGACACACATGTTGTATGTTTACAAGTTTTTGTAGTCGGGCGTTAAATTTGAATTGCACAGATATTAACAAATAAAATGATACAGACATTTCTATACATAACTGATACTTTGAAATTTTCTTTTTTTCAGAGACTGTTGGTGTGTAATCCCCCGATGAGGATCTCGGCAGAGGAAGGAATGCAGCATTCATACTTCAGTGATCTCAATCCAGGAATCAAGCTCTCTTACGACAACAGTATTGGGGTACAGACCCGGTGAAACTCGGGAATCAAGCTCTGCTACAATACAAAGTATCAGACTTCATGTAGAATAACGGTGTCCAGATAATACTCTGAGAGTGATCCAAGATCAACTGGCTTATGGTCAGTTCTCCCAATACAGCAAATAATTACCACAAAAGACATGTCCACAATTCAATGTAATCCGTCGTAAGTCACTGTAGTCTGCAGTAGGGCTTCCCTCTGTGTTCCCTTGACATGCCTTGAGTTTGTTGTCATATATCTGTATGTGATGCACATTATATACGTATTGTCACAGTAGTTCAACTCTAGTCACTTGTTACCGACTCATTTAGAGTGAGTTGGCCTTGAGCTCTGTGGATAGATCTCCATACAATAAACGTAGATTCTGTTATTCCTTGTCGCACATTAAATCCCATTATCAGATGTCGATTATTGTCATTATCATGAAGTAATCAATATTTTCATTTATTGAGCAATAGATATAAAGAAGATAAAAATGTTCGCCCAAAAAAAGAAAAGATAAAAAATAAAGACTGATGGAATGGAGATTTTTTCTCACTTTCAACAAATAGTCATGAAAAAAATATTTAAGCATTCTTAAATTATATTGAAAACAAACATGTTTTGGCACTTTCGCATTATATCATATTATCAGATTTTAACAGGTTTGCTCGATGAGGAATTGGAACATCCACAATATTTGCCATAGAATGCAATAAAAACTAATTATCACAATAATTCACCAAGCTCTAAGTGCAAGAGGTGCTAAATAAATTTTGATCATATGTATTTTTCTACGGTAAAAATAACATTTACACATTGTTAAGACAGGATCATTGCTAGCCTTTGTCCTTCCTCTTCCTACTTTCCTTTTCTCAGTGTTTCTTCTGTGTTGAAAATGATTTCACTGCTTTTGTGAGCATGATGTCTTAATATATGGAAGAATGACCTTATACTATACAAGGCAGGATGAGATCATGTCCTAAGAATGACCTTGAATTCTTATCAGTTCATGGTCAGTCTTAGGACCTTGAACTGATAAAACAGGATAAGATTCAGTCCTAAGAATATCTGGTATGACAATTGAAGATCCTGGTTACCATTTTAAAATGTACTAGTACTGATATTGAGTTGTTCTGAAGTGCAGTATCAAGGTTGTCAATGTATAACTTTAAGTATTTTTTCAGCTATAAAGACTCATAAAAAGAGTTTCATTATTTAAAAAAAAATGTCTTCAAGTTCCTGTGTGAGGATTTTCACAGCAATCATTACTAATTCCCATAAAAATGTTAAAAAAATTCACTTTAAATCAAAGTATCTTGTGATATTGCTGAATGTAACATTTTTGTTTTTTGAAACTGTTTTTTCTTCAATATTTTACGCAGTTTAGCTGTTATAAAATGAGATTACCTTATGTATCATTATACCATCGTTTCATGTTTTCTAACACATCGCACCTTTACAGACTTGTGTCTGAAATTAATGCTGACCTCTCTTTACTGGACCCTAAAGCTGCCTCTGGACACTTTGAAATGAAACAATACACAAAAATACCAATACAAATAAAAAATCGTAAAGTTTCATACATCCACCTGATTTTATTTTACACAAACGCTACATGTTTTCTTCACAGAAAATCACTGTTAAATAAAATCACACCATGAAGGGGAGATGTTATTGATAGATAATTGTGAGATGAGATTTCTGTTTTAACAGATGAAAGTGAGATGATATATTTGTTTTAATAGATGATCGTGAGATGAGATACATTCTATGTATTTCTGTTTTATTAGATGATCATGCGATGAGAAATTTCTTTTGTTAAGTATGAATATTTAATAAATGGGCGACATCTCCTGTTTTCCATATTGTGCTATAAAAACTGGATATATGGTCTCCTATACCCAATGCTGATGTTGGAAATTTGATGGGAGCTCCCAGTAAAATAGCACAAATTGTTATGTATACCAGGATATGATTGTAGGGGAATTAAACATATTTTATTTAGATAGTCATCACGCACACGAAGTACTGAAATGGGGCAGAATGTATTCATGGCTTCAGAATGTGTATTATATGAATGCATTGCGTGAAGTTTGTACAAAAGATACAAGTGGATGAATTTGTTACACTATTGTTAAAGAATGTGTCATGGACAATTTAGTAATGTAAGAGTAAATTTTTGTATGTGAATTTTAAAGTCTTTGTGAGGTGAAGATTAATACAATGTATAAACATTTTATCATAACATTTAATATATGGTTTGTACTGATTTTAAAACTAAGATTTGCCACTCAAAGTGATGTTACTGTATATTAACAATGGTACCTTACAGAACGATGATTTCCTGTGTATCTATTTAATATGATGATCTTTTTATAATTAGTCACAGGCTAGCAGACACTTTACCGTGGCCCATTCTGTTCCAATGCTACCAGTTTTGAAAAAGCAAGAAAAAGTAGTTGTTTTCAAAGTAGAATCAGTACTTTCAAAATTGAGCCATTCCAAGCATTTTTCTGATTGGTAGTCTTGCTATGATCTGAAAACAACTATTGATGAAATATTGATTCAATATTATCTCTAAATAATACACAAATTACAAATTTATTGTATATTGTAGATGAACCTTTTCATGTTGATTTGTTAGCCCCCACAGGGACCTGTTGGGGGTGGTTGGGGGGTTGGGAGGGGCTATAATTTGTGTTGTGTTCGTTAATTTCCCGTGTTTTTGTCCAGCCTTCTTCACTTTAATTACCTGTTGTGTTTGTCCATCCTTCTGCCATTTTGACCTTTGACCTACATCAAGAAAATGTTTGTCTGGGCTCTATCTCCTACATTACTTGTCACTGGAAATAAATACTTGAGGTATTGGTTCACCTTATTTATTACAAATTTATCATCTCCTTGCATTCGTGACATACTATTTTGCTTGGATGGGGAGATTGTAATTCACAGAATTATCTTATTGTACTGCACATATACCTTACTTGTTGTATATTATTTGCTCAAGATGTGAATGTACCAGTCGGCTGGTAAAAGTAAAAGTAAAAGGCCAGGAAAATACTGGACCTCCAAAGCACAGAGATTTGGCACAAGTTCTCAACTCTGCTGTCCATTTACATGTATGTTTTAAAATACATTTGATATGTACTTACATAGACTGATGGATCTGGATGTTGTGCTAAGTTCCTGTATTACCATGTAACACTCCGAGGTGAGAGAAGTTATTGATAGAAGGAAATCGAGAGTTAAAACTTTATTGGAACAAAGGGTTTTCACTTAAAAAAAAAAATAGTGTTCCATTTCACATTTATATTACGATCTCATATTCAGCATTTTGCAGTATTTGCTTTTAGAAGGCCATTGCAATAAAAGATCTGTAACTATTAGGATACATGCGTTGAGTGAAGCTACCACAAATAAAACTTGTGCTTGTCAAGTTGTCACCTGCAGCTTTTTATTTGAAGGATAGTTAATGCTTAATTTCCGTGTTTTCTAGTTTTCAAAATTACATAACTTAATTTTTCCTTAATTTTGAATTCAAAAGCTACACAATTCCAAACATATGTACATGTCTTATCATTGTTTTGGGTACAAAATCCCATATGTTTATTACAAGTGAAAATAAATTCAGACATATCATGGCAAAATTTTTTGAAACGTCCACCGACAACAGATTATGAGTTACTCTGTTTAGTAATGAAAGTACCTCTACATCTCATGTTGTGTTTGTATTGTCATCTCTGATTATTTGTGATTGTTTTATTGTAATAAAATTAAGTATGAACATGTGAAGATAAATTTGTTGTTTTCTTGTTGATATCCAAGATCGTATAATATTACTCTTGCCGCGGTGGTCGAGTGGTAAAGGTGTCCTGACACTTTAACACTAGCCCTCCACCTCTGGGTTGCAAGTTTGAAACCTACGTGGGGCAGTTGCCTGGTACTGACCGTAGGCCGGTGGTTTTTCTCTGGGTACTCCAGTTATCCTCCACCGCTAAAACCTGGCACATCCTTATATGACCCTGGCTGTTAATAGGACGTTAAACAAAACAAACCAAATTACTCTTCCTATGCCCTATCAACAGACAAAGGGAAGGAAAACAAGCCTGTCACAAGACGCAACAAGTTAAAATAAAAACATAAAAATCAACACTTCTTGTGTGTTTATTATAAAATTTATTAATCTAAAAAATGTAAAGTCTCTATTAGCACCTGTTTTGGATAATGCCGATGGATATGTTGTCATTTGATGACATTGTAAAACATACAAAAAATGGTATATGTAGTAAATTATAAACAATATGACTGAAATGATCTGATATTAAGTACAAAATACATGAAATGTATCATAACTGCTGGGCTGTTTTCGTTTTTGCGGTCCGAACGGTTGGACTACACTTGGACTGGTGTTGTTTGTTTATGAAATAAAGACGGACCTGGTGATTTTATATTGTTTTTACCGGTTTGTCCACATTAAAGAACAAGCCCTCGGAATCTATTCCATACAAGATTCAATTACAGTACATGAACAAGAATTGTTGTGAATATTGACAATTTTTTAAAAGAAAAATAATTCTTTAAGTCAAAAATTACACCAAGTTACATTTATAAATAAGCATCAGCTCTATATTCACTGTCTCCATTGTGACATCAGTATATCCTGTGACCTCATTTCTCTCATTAGATGACATCACAAAAGGTCATATGACACAAGTTCATTCACAAAAAGGGGGCCAAGATAGCTCAGTCAGTTAGAGCGCAGGTCACGTAATCTTATGTGAAGATAAGAGGTGCTTGGTTCAATGCTCCCTACCCGTGAAGGTTTGTGTTTCTCTGGAAGCTGAGAAAACAGACAGGTCTGTGCTGTCATGGTTGTGTCCTTGGGCAAGACACTTTACCCTAATTGCTCTGGATGGCATGTGACAGGCTTGCTGTATGTTATTCAGTTAGGTAGTCACCAACTACAACCATGCCTCAAAATGACCCTGGCTGACAACAGACCAAGCAAACAAACAATATCATTCACAAAATATATGATACAGTTGTATTCAAGGAACATTGTAAACATGATAAAAATATGTATACATTTAATGGAAAATGACTAATCATATATATATATATTGCTAAGCAATTAAATATCAATATGTAGGTGAAGACAAAACAAAAATTATGTTGATGATGTATTTAGGGGATAGTAAGTTGTTTTTCGTGGCTATACTGGCGATTAGAACATGAAATTTGGTTTGAACTCGAGACCGATAGGTCGAGAGTTTAAACCAAATTTCATGTTCTAATCGCCAGTATAGCCACGAAAAACAACGTACTATCCCCATTCTAACACGTTTACTATCGCATATATTTAGAAACATTGTTTTACAGTGCTACAAGTACGCTGTTAAGTACTCTGTGACCTCCGTTAGTGACGTGTCATACTGTGGCGGATTGACCAATCAGAGAGAAGCTATCAAAGTCGGTCAATTGGCCACGCCCATACTGGCGAGAGCTCGGTCTGTATGTTAACGAAGCGGGGTATTTGGATTGTTGTGAAAGTCCTGTTTCCGAAGATTTAAAGACATATTTGGATTTACGCAGTATGCTTAACGACATGTGCATTTTAACAAAGTCAGGGTTGATGTGTTTCTACAGGCTCAACCGTTATGTGAAGTTGTGTGCACTTGTTCCATTTCATTTCGGATTTTACTTGACCTTAGATGCTTACACACGGACGAAATGAACGTTTCGATCAATAAATGACGGTAAGAATGATGTTAACGATTTTTGTTAAATTTATTAAGTTAATTCATTCTATTCGATTTCTTCACTTTCGATTCCAATATCACGGGTCATCACTCATCAATCATAAATGGTGCAGAGTGTTGAATTTCGCAACGAGTCGAACTTGACGCCATATTGTTTTGATTAGAAACGGGGCGTGGCTTAACACGATATGTCATGGTTCTATCGCAGATTAGAAGTCGGTCCGCAACCAATCAAAACACGCATTGCAAACGAATCGTGTTAGAATTACTTATAATGGACGGAAGTTTACAAAGTAGATATAAACTACCCCGGTACTACTTTGGAAGGGGGTGGGGGTTGGGGGGGTGAGATGTATCCATGCCCAAAAATTCTGTTGTATAATGTAATTTATTAAAAATATAGTTGTTCCATATATTATTTTATGCTCTAAATTTACCAACTTCATACTGTACCTTATAACAAAATTCAATTAATAAATAGCATGGATATCAATATAATCACAGGATGTAGGTATTACTTATCTCATCTAGGAAATGAATTCTTACAGCGATAATTTTGAACAGCTGTACATGTACTATTAAACCATAAAGACAATGTTTGTGGGAGATTGTAATATTTGGAAGTAGAACCCTAACAATAATGGTGATATTCTGATCTCTAATGCCTGAAAATGTGACATGTGATCATGAACTGTTTACTGCTCGTTTTTCAAAAGCTTTAATCGAGTCTTTCACAGAACATCTCACTGTGTCCTCTTTGTTGTCACTTGTCTCCTGCTTCGTGATTGGCTCCTTATCATTTGGTTCTTTGTTAGAAGGTGTTTTATTGGCTGAGCCCGACTGGTCCTGGGAGCTCTCTTGTTCTACTTGATCCTCTGTATTTTGGATTTCAAACTCGTATTGTTCTAGCTCCTCTTTATCCTCTGTATCCAGCTCATCCAGGAGACTTCCTGTTAGATTCACGGAACCTTTACCTTTTCCGCGTGATTTTGTCTTCCGTAAATTACGCTGTTTTCCGAGCGGTCTCTGCATACCATGAATAGCATCCTGCTCAGACCCAGAACTTGACTCGGTAGTAAAGCTACTTCCACTGTTATCTCCCTTGAATGACAGCCTCTCTATGGTGTTGAGACTCGACCGTAACTGCCGAAGGGCAGGACTTCCCATCACCCCTGGGCGAGATGCATCATGGGATACAGCATCACGTAGACTATGATTAATAAATGTTGGCTTTGGAGGAGGTTCAGGTTTTTTCTGTTTTACCTCATTTTTAAGACCCTTAGTAAACAAGCCTTTGTCCGAGTCGGATGATTGTGATCCGGTTTTATCAGTCTGACATACTGACACCCGCACTTGTTTCTCAATGGTTGCCTTAGTGCTATTTTTGTCATGTTCCCGTGGTGACTCTGGGTTGGAAGAAGTGCTAGTTTGAGTGTCAAGGTCACAACTTTCGTTAGAGTTTGACTCCTCAGGAGGGGCATAGGAATATACACTTTTCTTTTGATCCTCAGGACCGTTGTCTTTAGCCCCACCTGTAATAAAATAATAAATGTAATCGTGTAGCAGACATTAATATCTATTTGAAATTTTTATGTATTTCATTGTGAATTTTTTAAAGCTAATGAATTGTGTATACTGACAAGTTAAACAAAGGGTCACAACTCTGTTTATAGAGGGGCACCAGAAGTAATGTGGTATTCTGCTTTCCTAAGAGTTCATAATGATAAGTTTCTTATATACCTCTTAATCACAGAAATGTAGTGTCTCAAAGTGATTAACAAATCAGCCATGGTTAAATTGGGCCTTTAGCTACTAGCATCGTCTTTCTGAACTCCTACATATACAGTTGGATAATCACATACTCATTTACAGCCTTGACCCTTCAGTCATGTAGTCCTGTATCCTACCACTAGGCAAATGTGCCTCCAAATATACCAAATTAGGAAATTTTGGATAGCATAATACTGTACAAGACTGTTTAAGAAAAGTATCAAATCGTGAACTAAGGGCCATAACTCTATCCATACAGACACCTACCGATGCTGCATATCAAACATGACATCATGAATTGTCTCCCCTTGTATAAAAGTGAGGTGTATATCGTTAAGAAGCTAACCTTTAGCCCCATCTGTTTCCACCTTTTTGCTTTGAGAACTGCCTGCCTTGACTGCGGAGCTTGTGGGCTGATCAGTATCTCGTCTCTGAATCTGTAGCTGACGGAAAATCTCCATTTCCAGGTGTGATCTGGCAAGGAATGTACAATTAATGTATTCAAATATTGGCATTCCAAAGAAATTGTAATTCTGATTGAAAATTGATTAAATGAAAGAAAAGTATGAACGAAATGTAGACTAACATGTAATCTGTTGAAAGTACAAGGAGAATAAGACATGTTGTTAGACAAGACAATAAAACTTCATTTTGTTTAGAATTTTAATAAGTTTTCAATAGTAATGATGAAATTATAGAGCTTTACACCTTGCTCTTTGAAAGGTTAAATGTATATTTGATTAATCCCTGTTAATTAAAATGTTATAAGAGTCGACTGTATATCTGTCAGTAAACAACATAAAGACTACTCACTTGAGTTGCTTCTCCTTTTCCTGAGATAAAAGGTCTGGGTCGGTATTGTCAGTTTTAAGTAGCTGGGCCAAGTATGGTTCCTGTGAGTAGAGATAATCCTCGATCTGCTGGACACGCTGGTCAAGTCGTTCCTCCTCTCCCTGCTGTATCTGTAGTGTAAGACAGAGAAATTACCAACATGTCACATTAAATGTACTGTGTACTTTATAAACAATACATAGGAGGGTTATAGCCAGAATTAAACCTCTCCTGCTGTATCTGTAGTGTAAGATAGAGAAATTACCGACAAGTCACATTAAATGTACTGTGTACTTTATAAACAATACATAAGGAGGGTCATAGCCAGAATTAAACCTCTCCTGCTGTATCTGTAGTGTAAGATAGAGAAATTACTGACAAGTCACATTAAATGTACTGTGTACTTTATAAACAATACATAAGGAGGGTCATAGCCAGAATTAAACCTCTCCTGCTGTATCTGTAGTGTAAGATAGAGAAATTACCAACAAGTCACATTAAATGTACTGTGTACTTTATAAACAATACATAGGAGGGTTATAGCCAGAATTAAACCTCTCCTGCTGTATCTGTAGTGTAAGATAGAGAAATTACTGACAAGTCACATTAAATGTACTGTGTACTTTATAAACAATACATAGGAGGGTTATAACCATAATTAAACCTCTCCTGCTGTATCTGTAGTGTAAGATAGAGAAATTACTGACAAGTCACATTAAATGTACTGTGTACTTTATAAACAATACATAGGAGGGTTATAACCATAATTAAACCTCTCCTGCTGTATCTGTAGTGTAAGATAGAGAAATTACTGACAAGTCACATTAAATGTACTGTGTACTTTATAAACAATACATAGGAGGGTTATAACCATAATTAAACCTCTCCTGCTGTATCTGTAGTGTAAGATAGAGAAATTACTGACAAGTCACATTAAATGTACTGTGTACTTTATAAACAATACATAGGAGGGTTATAACCATAATTAAACCTCTCCTGCTGTATCTGTAGTGTAAGATAGAGAAATTACTGACAAGTCACATTAAATGTACTGTGTACTTTATAAACAATACATAGGAGGGTTATAACCATAATTAAACCTCTCCTGCTGTATCTGTAGTGTAAGATAGAGAAATTACTGACAAGTCACATTAAATGTACTGTGTACTTTATAAACAATACATAGGAGGGTTATAACCATAATTAAACCTCTCCTGCTGTATCTGTAGTGTAAGATAGAGAAATTACTGACAAGTCACATTAAATGTACTGTGTACTTTATAAACAATACATAGGAGGGTTATAACCATAATTAAACCTCTCCTGCAGTTTTGAAAACATACAGCTCCCTTTTAATCTCACTCTACATATCAATTGACTCATCGCGGGAATATGTACTTGATCTGTGAATAAGTATGGCGCCTGAGCTCCAATATTACTCACATTTCAACATGGACTCGCCACAGAAATCTTAAAATAACCAACATCTTTGTTTAACTTGATATAAAATTAGTTGACAAATGAATGTCGGACACAGTTGACAAATGAATGACACAGCACAATTACACAGCTCCATATCATGAGCTCTGAAATGATGTTTTTTAAACTGTATCTCATTCTTTGTAGTCTAAATGCTATTTTTGTATCAATGAATTTTACTGTACATTGATAGTGTGGAGTTTAACTAACCTCTGAGCCGCCACTAGAGATGCCATCGTCTCCGACTCCATACGTTCCATCAGAGTCGGTCAGATACCCAGTAGGTTTCTCAGGAAGACTGTGTAACCCTGACAGAGCGTTTATCCGGAAATACAATTCATCAACCTGATATTCAATCTCTACCATGGTGAACTCCTGCAAAACACAACAATTATATCCTCTTTACCAATAACATATTTAATATCTAAATCTCCTAATGTATAGTTGGATAACATGTCTATCTTGGAAATGAGGTCAATTTGAATCTTCAGGTTAAAATTATCAAAATGTAAAACATGTGGAGATTAAAAACAATTTTTCTTTCTTTTTATCTTGGGGTGATAAATATTTTTTAATTCAAGTGTATTTATTTTTTCAATATCAATGGATAAATTAGTATGCTCACTGCTGGAAGCACATTCTCTGGTTCATGTACGGGTGGTTCGTAACGTATTCCAGTCCACAGCAGGAACTGCTTCCAATAAAACAGCAGTGCATCACGCCCATTCATCGCCAGAATGTCACCCTGTTTTCTGCGGTAGATTCTAAATCGGAACGCTAGGAAGGCTATGACCTAGGTAAACAAAGAAAGGAAGAAATTAAATGAAGTCATAAATCAAAGTCCTATCTGTATACAGTCATGATTAATTTACAGGAAGTATGGATCCTAATGGCCAATTGTTTATGTGTCTAAATGTCTACAGGAAAGTATACTGTATATTAACCTGTAAATTAAATAAAGGGGTAGAGCCAACATCAGTTCTGAGTGTACTTGTTAATCTGTGGGTGCTACACGTTGGGTATGGATACCAAAAGGTATGCATGGCAACAAAATAAAATATAAGAATTAATCAAAGTAGATTTTATCACAACATACCCAAGCGTCACCAGTAATTTGTTAATTTATCTTATTGACTGATTAATTACCCACTTACTGGTGACGTTTGGGTATGTTATGTTTAAAACTATTTGGATTAATTTTTATCCTGTAAATAAACTGAGGGAACAACACATTTTTTTACTCAAAGTAGTGGATGCATGGGCTTATTGTCGGAAAATGAAAAAGTATTTATATGTACAGATTTAGTATTTTTACTCAAGAGCATTAGGTATGATGGACTTGGCTTGTAACATGCATGCACTGGCTCATTGTCAGATAAGTAATAAGCCAGTTCATTAATTAACATGCTTAATGAATATTTTTATCAAAGTAACACCTCGAAAATAGTTTCAGGTTTTCTTACAAAAACAGTAAGCATCGGAAATGACATTGAAATTCCACGAATGCCTGAAAACATAATTCGATCATAATTTCATTTGTACTGTTAAGACTAATGATTTATTTTCTTTACTAATTGAGAAGACATTTGACTTGACTACAGGTCGAAAAGATGTTTGACCCAATTGACTACAGGTAGAGGTTCCAACAAACATAAATCATGACCGAATCGCACTTACATATGACGTGAGGAATCCAGTGAAGAACACACAAAAACAGAAAACAAAAACACGTAGGAAATAAGACATGGTGTGCTCAGTGTTTGGATGTTGATAGTGACCGGCCATCAGGGACATCATCGTAAACAAGGTTGTCCAGTAGTCGTGGAATGACCAGCAGAAGGAACCGAACAAGAGGAGTCCAAGACTGGAGAAGGCCATCAGCAATCCCACAAATAATGCCTGATGGGAGGAAAACAACGGTATAGTGTCAACAAATTAAGGATATCACAAAATATACAGTATAGTGTTAACAAATTAAGGATATCACAAAATATACAGTATAGTGTTAACAAATTAAGGATATCACAAAATATAGAATAGAATATTTCATCCCCTTAGGAGTGAGGCAGGGGGATCTTAACTTGAGGGGGAAGATTCTTAAGTTAAGAGTTCACCCTGTCTCATTCCCAAGGGGGCCAATGATTAATTTTCTCTCACCTAAATAAATAATAATAATATATTAATAAATTATTTTATATAGACAGGGTTACATATCATATATTACTAACCCTCGTATATATATCTTAGTATTGCCGTTACATCAATGCAAGAAATTGTTGATGTGACATGATTGTATTATTGCCGCTATGTCATACAATTGTTTAGAATGTGCAATCGCAGGTGTAGCTAGTCTCAACCCTAGAGTGAAATAAGAAAATCTCAAGCCAGTGAAATTGTAGATATCCCTGTCCAGGGTAAGAGAAAATACTATACAGAATACTGTACACTGTCACTCTGTTTTTGGTAAAACTGTCAGTTATAATAATTTGACCACTTTTGACACCAGACAACATTTAACGAAATGTCACTTACTGTGAATATGATGATCTCTTTATGGACTCGTCTGTAGACATTGCCAAATAAGGCAAACAGCTTATTGTATCTTAGCAACCTTAGCGATTTGATGAACACTAAGAACAAAATAATTCCAACTAGAACCCGGAGAATCTGTAAGAAATAAACACATTTATTGTATCTCTGGGAGAATTTATAGGTGGTCTACACATAGACATTAGAGTTAGCAGAGATTAAACAGATTCCGAAAAGTCAAGTTTTTCATTCAAATAATCTTACTGCACCTTTTAAAACAGACCATGTACATTAGAATTGCTAAGATTTTGTGACTGAAGTCCAAGTAAGTACTAGGCATAATAATATACTGCTTAACTAGAAAGATATTCTCTTTATCTCAAACTTCCTGGGCTTGATCCTTACCAGAAACTTGAAAAAATACAATTAATGTTGATCTCTGTTACAGTGTTTCATAGACTTATAGTTTTTGTTACCATCAATTTTATATGCTATAAGATCATTCTGATGTGCCTACCTCATCCCATACAGCAAGGAGGGACACATCCACAAACTGTTCAAAGTAGGTACTGCGCATGTTTTCCAAGGCTTCCCACACCAGCATAAACCGGTACAGGTAACAGGCAATGAAAGTGAGCGACAGCCCCACCATCAAACACTGAAATCATGAAAACAAACGTCACTACCAAAGTAATTGTGTACTAGTTCTTTCTAAGAATGGACCCGTACTGCTAACCTGGTATTCATTTCTTTGATGATTATTTGCTTTCAGTTTATTCAGAAGATGTCCTCTGAATGTTTTAACAACATTGACCTGTGTGACCTTGAATGTAGATCAATGTAATTTCATTTCACAAACTTTGTGGGACTCGATCATCCCAGCGACCTACCATCCAAATATTTTGATTATAGGCCATTTGGTTTGTGAGAAGAACTCATTAAAATGTATTAACAACTTTGACCTCGGTGACCTTAAACTTTATAGGGCTCCATCTCTAGAAATGACCAGCCAAATATGATGATTCTTAACCTTTGGGTTTTTTTTAAAGAAGAAGTTGTTTAAAGGAAAAAGTTGACATCAGATGTCATAATTTTTGACAATGGATGCTGCACCCTTCACACTTATGCCTGTGTACAAGAATCTTTACCAGCTACTAACAGTACAGTGATGGGACTGGATTGTTTTCTCATCTTATGTTGCAATTAAGAATGTAACAAGTCTTTAATTAACAATTCATGATTTAAATCTTTATGATAGATTAATATTGGATCCCTTCTTTACTGCTCATTAATTCAAATAATTATAGGATACTAAAACTTAACAAGGTAAGTAATATATGTAGGTGGGACAATTGCTAAAATTAAACACAGTAAATTTTAAATTTTGAACTTAAATTGCTAAATCGTACCCTCGCTAAGTCAGTCGCTATAACATACATGTATAATGTTAAGGTTACCTGTACGATGTTCCAAGCACTGTGAAGGTAGTTCCTCTTCAGTTTGATCATGTCACACACTTCCTTCTTCAGTTTGTACAGTGTCAGGATCACAAAAAACAACTGGAAAAAAAATCAAACATAGGATCATGCAGAATCACCCTGTAATGAACAAAAATATTACAAGTGTTCCTTCTAAACATAATCTGCATTCTTGATTAATATTTTTGGTACATTATAATTATGTTTGTCATACAGATATTTGAGTGTCAATAATTTGCTAATTATGTGTAAATAAAACGTAATTGATATACCAGTAGCCTATCTGTATCATACAGCAAGTGTTGTTTTTTGTTGGTTGGAATTTTTAAAGTTTAGAGGAAAGAAAAGACTGATTTTTCTGCAGAAGTTATGTAATGGATCACATTTTTTTCTATTAATTTTCAAGGTATACATATTTTTAAGTTTATTCTTTCCTCTGAAATATAATATAGTAAAAAACAAAAGTCTTTGACATAATTAGGACTGAACGAGTTTGTAGAAGATGATAGCCTAAGATATTGAGGCCAGTTAGGTAAACACAAAAAATAGTACAGAATTACAATTTCTGAAGTACAACCAGTCAATAACACTCTACCTCACAAGCCATTACAAAGTTATCCCCGGCTGACATATAACGGTACAGGTAGGTTGACACGACCCGATGGTCAGGGAAAGCGCCCCCTGTTGGTGGTAGTTCCATAAACAGCGTGACGGATGAGAAGAGATTTGTTGGAGCGTTAAATAAGGTGAATTCTACTATGACCACCCGAGTGTGTCTGTTTATCCAGCCTCTGTACTCTAGATCATGTAGCTGGGACAATGCCTTTGATCTGAGGAAGAACAATAGTAGTACATTTCGTAGTATCATGAATTCTTGAAACAGCAATTATAAATACCAGGAAGATTTACTCAGGAATAAGTTGATGGGTGGATTTCTGTAATTATTAAGCTTAACTTTTGTGATTACATTGAAAACAATTGACAGCAAATTACCTGGAGTTGTCCAACTTGATAACATAACCAGAGTTGTCGTAGATGCCATGCTGTCCGAAGATCTTAAAAAGGGAAGTTTTCTCCGTCCAAGTTTCATTCATGTCTGGTGAAATGTCGGACATTTTGTTGGTGTAGGCATAGTCATAGAGACAATACTCAGGCAGATGAGGTAACTTTTGTGCGCAGGGCTCCTCAACTACTTTCAACTGGCGCAAATGAATCTGACCAATCACAAAGCTGCTGCCATGAAGGGCAAAGTTCTGTTTAAGAAAAATATTTTCAGATATTTTATTCAAAGTTATATATTGGAACCACAAATGTCCCTGCGGGAATATAACATTTTATCTGACAATGTGTTGAATAAGTAATAGTGATATGGAGTTCTCAAGTATGTCAGTTATCAATTAAGAGCAATATAAGAATATAAGGTAATATTAAAGGGAGATAAAACATATACAGATAATATTGTTTATCAAAGTGGATCACAAAGGTACAATTTTGAGATGCAGGACCTTGACATTTTCAGTTGACTAAGATGCCAGTTATCCATATAGAAAAGTCAACCAGACTTGCACCTCAAGGTAGATGGAAGATATCCAAGTTTTTAATTTTGGTTTGTTTTTGTTTAACATCCTATTACCAGCCAGGGTCATTTAAGGACGTGCCAGGTTTTGGAAGTGGAGGAAAGCCGGAGTACCCAGAGAAAAACCACCGGCCTGCGGTCAGTACCTGGCAACTGCCCCACATAGGTTTCGAACTCGCAAGTTTTTAATGATAAAGTCTGAATGAAATATTTGTTAACTAGTATATTAAATGATTTGCTTCTGTATCTTCATAAAGCTGATGTGTAAAGACTTGTTTCCATAGTTACCTGTACAACCTTGGAGTTATTGTTATAGTGACTGTAGTCAGTGTACAGGGTATCTAGCATGGTGGCTTGACTCCACTTGTACCAGTCCCCAGGTCGAGAGATGTCGGCAAACTTTACAGGGCCAGACCTGGGAATAAAGGGAGACAATGTGTCATTCTGTGGAAATTTCAATGATGCTGAAATTGTTCTGCTTCGTAACTTTTCATTAAGACAAATGAATTTAAGTTTTTCTGTGCAAGAAGGAAATAAATGCATAAATAGTTCAACTACATCATATATGGACCGAAAGAAACTGCAAAATGAACTGTGAGAGGAAATATAATGAAAATGAAAGTGAGAGGTTGTGACGTCACAACTCGTAAGTGATTGCAATATGGCAGGAATAAATGCCTCCATAAAAACAGAAGATATCTTCTAAACAACAATGCAGTACTAGCAAATCCTTCGTACCTAATGATATTTAACTATTTAAATCTAACCCCAAGTCAGCAATTATATCATCTGAAAAGAATAGCGATCAAACTGTAAAAATTCAAAATGGTCACATGTCTACAATTTTCTTTCATGATCACTTTGAAAAAAGAACAATCACATCAAGTGATGAAGAAAAGATGGAAAAGATATATGAACACCCAACCATCTGAGGTTTGGATAGTAAATGATCAATGGTATAAACATCACTCACCTGATTAACAAATCTTTGATGGCCTGGTTGAGGTAGAAAGGGGAGGTAATAATGTCCTTCCCGAAGGCCATGACACATAGAAGGATAAACATCACACAGAAACCGGCAGAATTACTGAAAGCACAAGAAAGAGAGTTACTTTTACGAAAAATAAAATTTCCTTGAACATTGATAAGGTCATCCACTTCTTTCTCTTATCATTAATTACACCCAATTAACAGCTTTATACAAATGTATCATACCTGATTAGGGACATGGCTTTCTTCTCCTGTAGTATTTTCTTCCTCGCCTCAATCAATTGTTTCTCCTGTGGGGGTCGAGCAAATCTCAGGTACCGTGACCTCTGTCTGGCTGCCACACCCTGAAGGCACAAGATAAATTTATTTTTCAGTTGTTTCCCTTTGCCCTATTCATTACAAACTTTGCTGTATTTTATTTACCACTCGTACTGTGGGATGATACCAGATCTAGAATACTCGGGAGAAAACTCTTGCGGTTAGGCAGTGATTCCTATATCGTTTTCATGTCCGATTGAGGAATTGATCCCCCGTGATTGGTGAGTGTGTTACCTCCCTTTCTATGTTTCATATACATTTAAGAGTATTGACCATGTTAGTATTGAATCACAGACCGTCTCTATTTCCTTATGTTCGTCCATGTTAGTATTAAATCACTGACCCTCTCTATTTCCTTATGTTCGTCCATGTTAGTATTAAATCACTGACCCTCTCTATTTCCTTATGTTCGCCCATGTTAGTATTAAATCACTGACCCTCTCTATTTCCTTATGTTCGTCCATGTTAGTATTAAATCACTGACCGTCTCTATTTCCTTATGTTCGTCCATGTTAGTATTAAATCACTGACCCTCTCTATTTCCTTATGTTCGTCCATGTTAGTATTAAATCACTGACCCTCTCTATTTCCTTATGTTCGTCCATGTTAGTATTAAATCACTGACCCTCTCTATTTCCTTATGTTCGTCCATGTTAGTATTAAATCACTGACCCTCTCTATTTCCTGGTGTTCGTCCATGTTAGTATTAAATCACTGACCGTCTCTATTTCCTTATGTTCGTCCATGTTAGTATTAAATCACTGACCCTCTCTATTTCCTTATGTTCGTCCATGTTAGTATTAAATCACTGACCCTCTCTATTTCCTTATGTTCGTCCATGTTAGTATTAAATCACTGACCCTCTCTATTTCCTTATGTTCGTCCATGTTAAATCACTGACCCTCTCTATTTCCTTATGTTCGTCCATGTTAGTATTAAATCACTGACCGTCTCTATTTCCTTATGTTCGTCCATGTTAGTATTAAATCACTGACCCTCTCTATTTCCTTATGTTCGTCCATGTTAGTATTAAATCACTGACCCTCTCTATTTCCTTATGTTCGTCCATTTTAGTATTAAATCACTGACCGTCTCTATTTCCTTATGTTCGTCCATGTTAGTATTAAATCACTGACCCTCTCTATTTCCTTATGTTCGTCCAGCGTTTCCTTGGCCTTTTCTTTCTTCCTCCTCAGTATTTCCAGTTTGGCCTGCTCCCCAAACGCTCCATCCTCATAGTGGTCCAGGATGGAAGGATTGTTTCTGTACTTGATTGCTGTATAAACTACTGCTATACAGATCTATAAGCAATAAATGTTAAGGTTTTGATAACATCATCCATTTGAATGAAAGACTGCAATTCTTTTCTCTTTCCTTTCTTTAATATATAAATTAGTATATTTTAAAGTCTTTTTACATTTCTTAAAAATATTAACCCTCTGTTTTTATAGTGAGATCTCAATAAAGTATGATTTAAACTTCCCCCTGTCTAATGAGTATAATCTTAACTTTAACTCTCATGTCCTATCCAGATTCCTGTCTTTGAAGTTAGTCCTGTAATACCATATTTGTTACATTGTTTGGTGAGTACATCATTATATTACTATATATATAGAGTGAGTACATCATTATATTACTATATATATAGAGTGAGTACATCATTATATTACTACAGAGTGAGTACATCATTATATTACTATAGAGTGAGTACATCATTATATTACTATATATATAGAGTGAGTACATCATTATATTACTATATATAGAGTGAGTACATCATTGTATTACTATATATATAGAGTGAGTACATCATTATATTACTATATATATAGAGTGAGTACATTATTATATTACTATATATATAGAGTGAGTACATTATTATATTACTACAGAGTGAGTACATCATTATATTACTATAGAGTGAGTACATCGCGTACATTATATTACTATATATATAGAGTGAGTACATCATTATATTACTATATATATATAGTGAATACATCATTATATTACTATATATATAGAGTGAATACATCATTATATTACTATATATATAGAGTGAGTACATCATTATATGGTGGTTTTTTCTCCGGGTACTCCGGCTTTCCTCCACCTCCAAAACCTGGCACGTCCTTAAATGACCCTGGCTGTTAATAGGACGTTAAACAAAAACAAACCAAACAAACCAAACATTGTTTGATATCATTCTTGTCCAGATTTGAAGTTTTCCAAACTATCTTCAGATGAAATAATAATAATCAACACAATTGATCCATTAAAATATAAACCATATTTCAACAGTCCAGGTATATTTCACATTTCATTTTCCAACTTTCCGAATACCCTGTGAACATTATTAGATTGGAGACTGCTACCTACCATAAGAGGATGGGAGATGAAGATACAGACAATGGCGCTGAAGTAAAGGGACTGTAGCCACATCATCCCCTTGGTGTGACCAAACCTACGGGTAAAAACATCATACACATTTAAAACCAGAACTGTCACCAGGATGGCTGACTAATACCCCCGCAATCTACAAGAGTCAATGGTGAATTGGAACTGTTAATTAGAGGCCAACTAATATAACCCAGTAATAAAGTGACCAGTTGCCATAGCAACCATAATTTTGAGAAAAAGAAAGCGAGATGCACATCTGCACATGGTCCTCTATATTTGTGTGAACTTTTATTGAAATTGGCCCTTCGGTTTAGGAGGAGTTGTCCGGACAAACTTAAAGTTATGGTTCTTATCAGAAAACCTGTTTATAGTAACCAGTTGCCATATCAACCATAATTTTGAGAAAAAGAAAGTGGCATGCACATCTACACATGGTCCTCTATATTTGTGTGAAGTTTCATTGAAATCGGCCCTTCGATTTAGGAGGAGTTGTCCGGACAAACTTAAAGTTATGGTTCTATCAGAAAACCTGTTTATAGTGACCAGTTGCCATAGCAACCATAATTTTGAGAAAAAGAAAGCGAGATGCACATCTGCACATGGTCCTCTATATTTGTGTGAACTTTTATTGAAATTGGCCCTTCGGTTTAGGAGGAGTTGTCCGGACAAACTTAAAGTTATGGTTCTTATCAGAAAACCTGTTTATAGTAACCAGTTGCCATATCAACCATAATTTTGAGAAAAAAGAAAGTGGCATGCACATCTACACATGGTCCTCTATATTTGTGTGAAGTTTCATTGAAATCGGCCCTTCGATTTAGGAGGAGTTGTCCGGACAAACTTAAAGTTATGGTTCTTATCAGAAAACCTGTTTATAGTGACCAGTTGCCATAGCAACCATAATTTTGAGAAAAAGAAAGTGAGATGCACATCTACACATGATCATTAATATGCGTGTTAAGTTTCATTGGAATCGGCCCATCGGTTTAGGAGGAGTTGTCCGGACAAACTTAAAGTTATGGTTTTTATCAGAAAATCTGTTTATAGTGACCAGTTGCCATAGCAACCATAATTTTGAGAAAAAGAAAGTGGCATGCACATCTACTCATGATCATTAATATGTGTGTTAAGTTTCATTGGAATATGGTTCTTATCAGAAAACCTGTTTATAGTGACCAGTTGCCATAGCAACCATAATTTTGAGAAAAAGAAAGTGGCATGCACATCTACACATGATCATTAATATGTGTGTTAAGTTTCATTGGAATCGGCCCATCGGTTTAGGAGGAGTTGTCCGGACAAACTTAAAGTTATGGTTCTTATCAGAAAACCTGTTTATAGTGACCAGTTGCCATAGCAACCATACTTTTGAGAAAAAGAAAGTGAGATGCACATCTACACATGATCATTAATATGTGTGTGAAGTTTCACTGGAATCGGCCCATCGGTTTAGGAGGAGTTGTCCGGACAAAATGCGTCTACAGACAGACGGACGGCGGACGGAGGGACGGACGGACGGACAACCTGATTCCAGTATACCCCCCTAACTTCGTTGTGGGGGTATAATTACATAGATGATAAATCAGATAGAGTTAAAAGTCACCACTGTATACCTGCAGCAGAAACCTGTCTATATAGGTCACCTGTTGTGATTCCCATTAATGCTACACAATTTATTGAATATGACCCTCTATCAAAGGTCACCTGCCCATAGTGGTCACTTTTCTCATCTTCTTTGACTGGTCTTTATAGACAGGTGTGACTGAAGTGGTTATCCAAGTTCACAACAAAATATTACATTGGAAAGTCCAGTACATGTTTTATCCATACTATTATAACTTAATGAATCACCACCTGGATACTAAATTTGTTCTATGTACATATTGGTATTAATAACTGACCTAGACATTGATTTTGAATACATTACAACTGAAGCAAACATTAAATTTGACAGCAATCCAATTAAGTCAGTTTAGTTATTACAAAATTAAATTACATGTTTAAACTATTTAGGAACAGAGACTTAAATCTTAAGGCAAGCTCATGATCAAGGCTTTTTAGCAGGGCTCAACAGGGCTCTGAAATACATCTCAGGCTTGGGATTTTAAAGGGTTCGACAGGGCACTGAAATACATCTCAGGCTTGGGATCGTAAAAGGTTCAACAGGGCTCTGAAATACATCTCAGGCTTGGGATTGTAAAAGGTTCAACAGGGCTCTGAAATACATCTCAGGCTTGGGATCGTAAAAGGTTCAACAGGGCTCTGAAATACATCTCAGGCTTGGGATCCTGCAGGGCTTATCAGGGCTCTGACATAGATCTCTGGCTTGGGATCCTGCAGGGCTCAACAGAGCTCTGACATAGATCTCTGGCTTGGAATCCTGCATGGCTCATCAGGGCTCTGACATAGATCTCTGGCTTGGGATCGTAAAAGGCTCATCAGGGCTCTGACATAGATCTCTGGCTTGGGATCTAACAGGGCTCAACAGGGCTCTGACATAGATCTCTTACTTGGGATCCTACAGGGCTCAATAGAGCTCCAGATCTGACATAGATTTCAGGCTGGGGATCCTACAGGAGTCAACATGGCTTTGACATAGATCTTGGGCTTCTGCTTGGGATATTACAGTATTCAAGAAGGCAATGGTATTTAATAGGTCTTAAGCTTTAGGTATAACAGGGATCAACATGGCTCTGACAGGACTTAAACATGGTTCTTACCAGATTATATATATAATGTGGCTCTAACATGACTCTAAGAAGACTCAAACCGACTCGACATGTAAATGATGTACCTGAATCCATACAAGACTGTGATAACAGCACAGCCCAGACAGATGATAGCACACAGAGTCCAGGCCACATACTGGAACCAATAAGGCAGGAACCAACGCTGCTCAAACGTCTTTCTGGCGCTTAAAACTGAAATCAAAATGAACAATGTCATGTGGCGCTTAAAACTGAAATCAAAATGAACAATGTCATGTGGCGCGCTTAAAACTGAAAACAAAATGAACAATGTCATGTGGCGCGCTTAAAACTGAAAACAAAATGATTAAGAAATGTCATGTGTTAATGTTTTTAAAAATTTCATTTATGAAATATTGCTTTCTGCCATTTATTCAATAATTTTTTTTTTCAATATTTTAAAAGTGATTTTTCAGTTGCAATCATTGTACAAAGATGAACAGTGATTCCACATTTCGTAACTGTCTCACCTGACGACTTTTGACTGACAGAACTGGAAACAGACGGAGCTTTGTTCTTTATACTACTGGCCTGGGAGCTGATGGTCATTTGTGGACGAGGGTCAGTACTGTTGGAATCTTCAAACCCGCTGGAAGCCTGGTCCGTCTCCGAACCAATCACCCTCTTATGGAGTATATGTGTGGGCGTGAGAGTTGTCTGTCGCTGTTGTAAGGTGTTGTCGTTGGTTTTGCCGCTTGTTGTCTCCTCTATAGACATGCTGGAATGCTGGCGTTTCATCCACTGTTTCTGTGCCCAGTCCTGAATGCTTGGCCAGTTCAAGATGGACTGGTCAAGGATACTGTACGTCATTACAGGTTGGACAGCCTCAGAATCCTCGTCATCGTCCTGGGGGACACCATCTGGTTTTCCACTCGAGTAGTGTTTATCTTTCTCCTCCTCTAACTCAGGGTCAACCTCACCTGTTGACTTCTGCTTCTGAAGGTCACAAATGTCAAACAATAAGGGTCAATCAACAGCATTGTAATTAAGGTCTTTTTCTAACAAAAGTTCAATCTGACACATCCTGTCATATACCATCAATCTAATCTAATGATAAAAGTATACTGATCAAAACTAAGCACAGTTGTAGGATATTTCAGAGAAAAAAACAAAAAACTAAAGAAGATACATAGACAAGTGTTAATCAATGTACATATTACAAGTTGTTCATTTACCAAACCTTCCCTGTTGTGTTAAGATATAATTTACCAAACCTTCCCTGTTGTGTTAAGATATAATTTACCAAACCTTCCCTGTTGTGTTAAGATATAATTTACCAAACCTTCCCTGTTGTGTTAAGATATAATTTACCAAACCTTCCCTGTTGTGTTAAGATATAATTTACCAAACCTTCCCTGTTGTGTTAAGATATAATTTACCAAACCTTTCCTGTTATTAAGATATAATTTACCAAACCTTCCCTGTTGTGTTAAGATATAATATACCAAACCTTTCCTGTTATTAAGATATAATTTACCAAACCTTTCCTGTTGTGTTAAGATATAATTTACCAAACCTTTCCTGTTGTGTTAAGATATAATTTACCAAACCTTTCCTGTTGTTAAGATATAATTTACCAAACCTTTCCTGTTGTGTTAATATATAATTTACCAAACCTTCCCTGTTGTGTTAAGATATAATTTACCAAACCTTTCCCATTGTGTTAAGATATAATTTACCAAACCTTTCCTGTTGTGTTAATATATAATTTACCAAACCTTTCCTGTTGTGTTAAGATATAATTTACCAAACCTTTCCTGTTGTGTTAAGATATAATTTACTAAGCCTTTCCTGTTGTGTTAAGATATAATTTAGCAAGCCTTTCCTGTTGTGTTAAGATATAATTTACCAAACCTTTCCTGTTGTGTTAAGATATAATTTACCAAACCTTTCCTGTTGTGTTAATATATAATTTACCAAGCCTTTCCTGTTGTGTTAAGATATAATTTACCAAGCCTTTCCTGTTGTGTTAAGATATAATTTACCAAGCCTTTCCTGTTGTGTTAAGATATAATTTACCAAGCCTTTCCTGTTGTGTTAATATATAATTTACCAAGCCTTTCCTGTTGTGTTAAGATATAATTTACTAAGCCTTTCCTGTTGTGTTAAGATATAATTTACCAAGCCTTTCCTGTTGTGTTAATATATAATTTACCAAGCCTTTCCTGTTGTGTTAAGATATAATTTACCAAACCCTTCCTGTTGTGTTAAGATATAAAGACTAGACTGACCTTGCTTCTCCTGAATAGCATAGCCAAGAAGAGGTTGACAGGAATGGTTACTGCACAGCAAATAGCACCAATGGTCACATTCCGCAGCGATAGGTCCAATAATCCAAACTCTCCTCTTACCTGTAATTAACAGGTAAGTAAAGCTCTACTGTGACACAGATTCTATCTCAAGAAGTGAATATTTGAATACAGTTTAGCTTTACATCAATCGATTCTGTGAAACTGAACACTTTCCCAAACTCTTGAAAAACACATGTACCTACCTCTGATGGAGTCTGTTTATACCACACGGCATTGAGACACATGTACCTACCTCTGATGGAGTCTGTTTATACCACACGGCATTGAGACACATGTACCTACCTCTGATGGAGTCTGTTTATACCACATGACATTGAGACACATGTACCTACCTCTGATGGAGTCTGTTTATACCACACGGCATTGAGACACATGTACCTACCTCTGATGGAGTCTGTTTATACCACATGACATTGAGACACATGTACCTACCTCTGATGGAGTCTGTTTATACCACACGGCATTGAGACACATGTACCTACCTCTGATGGAGTCTGTTTATACCACACGGCATTGAGACACATGTACCTACCTCTGATGGAGTCTGTTTATACCACACGACATTGAGACACATGTACCTACCTCTGATGGAGTCTGTTTATACCACACGGCATTGAGACACATGTACCTACCTCTGATGGAGTCTGTTTATACCACACAGCATTGAGACACATGTACCTACCTCTGATGGAGTCTGTTTATATCACATGGCATTGAAACACCTTCTGTTTATACCACACGGCATTGAAACACATGTACCTACCTCTGATGGAGTCTGTTTATACCACACGGCATTGAGACACATGTACCTATCTCTGATGGTGTCTGTTTATACCACATGGCATTGAGACACATGTACCTACCTCTGAAGGAGTCTGTTTATACCACACGGCATTGAGACACATATACCACACGGCATTGAGACACATGTACCTACCTCTGATGGAGTCTGTTTATACCACACGGCATTGAGACACATGTACCTACCTCTGATGGAGTCTGTTTATACCACACGGCATTGACACACATGTACCTACCTCTGATGGAGTCTGTTTATACCACACGGCATTGAGACATGTACCTACCTCTGATGGAGTCTGTTTATACCACATGGCATTGAGACACATATACCACACGGCATTGAGACACATGTACCTACCTCTGATGGAGTCTGTTTATACCACACGGCATTGAGACACATGTACCTACCTCTAATGGAGTCTGTTTATACCACACGGCATTGAGACACATGTACCTACCTCTGAAGGAGTCTGTTTATACCACACGGCATTGACACACATGTACCTACCTCTGATGGAGTCTGTTTATACCACACGGCATTGAGACACATGTACCTACCTCTAAAGGCGTCTGTTTATACCACACGGCATTGAGACACATGTACCTACCTCTGATGGAGTCTGTTTATACCACATGACATTGAGACACATGTACCTACCTCTAAAGGAGTCTGTTTATACCACACGACATTGAGACACATGTACCTACCTCTGATGGTGTCTGTTTATACCACATGACATTGAGACACATGTACCTACCTCTGATGGAGTCTGTTTATACCACACGGCATTGAGACACATGTACATCATGAGCAGGGTAAGACAGCAGGTGAGACGCTGGGTACGTGTAAACTGACTGGGGGACGGATGAGTAAACAGGGACGTCCACAGGTGGTAGTCTGCCATGTACTGGGTACCTTTGGCCCAGAACACCTGAACAACAGTAAACATACTGATGTGAAATCATACACTTTGTTATATAACTCAATAATATCCATTTTAACACATCAGGGAAAAACTTCAGTTGAGTCTATTCCCTCACTTGGTGCGATGATGCTATTTATTTCAACCTGATGGATTTTTTTTTTTTTTAATTCAGTTGACAAATAGAAATCTTAATTGTTCAATCATTTGGCAACTTTTTTTTATATAACTGGATAATGTCCCTTTCAATATGTCAGAGAAAAAATTCAGTTGAATCTTTTCCTTCATTTGGTGCGATGATGCTATTTATTTCAACCGGATGGATTTTTTTTTCCCGTTGACAAAATAGAACTTAAGAATCTTGCTCCAAGGGTTGAGATCTACTTGTTCTTTGCCCAAGGAGGTTATATATTTATTTTCTTCTAAACCATTAGACCTTTTTGTATGTAGCATTGTTGATGTGATTTAATTAAATTAATATCATGTCATTAGATTATGCTGTGATTATGACAGAGTAGTCCCATTGTTCTTAACCCTTGAGTGTAGGAAATATGACACCAGGAAATGAGTAGATCTACATTGTATCAGATAAGAGAAATCCTCACCCTTCTGACACCCAGACTACCCTCCAGTGCCATGAATTCACGCTCCACTTTCCCGTCCTCCTCCTCTACGGCCAGCCACTTCTCTGACAGGAAGTAGTATATATTACCTAAACAACAAACATTTCAATGTAAACTTGTTTTTATTTAAAACATATAAAAATATTCACAATTTTCGATATATTGTAACTACATATTTACCATTGTTGAGGTCCTTCACGATGACTCGACTGAGGTACCAGCTAGGACTCTGACCAGAGTTGTTGTGCCAAATCTGTACCTTCCAGATTTTACCAATACTGTCCGGTAACCTGTAGGGTAGTTATATAACATGATTTATCTCACCTGTCTAAAGAAAAGCCTCATCAAGTTATGTAAATATCGGTTATCTCCCCTGCCAAAGGATTAAAGTCTTATTGAGTTATATTAATATCAATTACCTACCCTACAAAAAACCCCAAAAAAACCTAAGGAATATAATCTATTGAGTTATACAAATATCGGTTATCTCCCCCGCCTAAGAATTAAAGTACTATTGAGTTATGTATATATCGGTTATCTCCCCTGCCTAAAGTTTAAAGTCTTATTGAGTTATGTTAATATCAGTTATCTCCCCTACCTAAGGAATGTAGACTTATTGAGTTATATAAGTATCAGTTGTCTCCGCTGCCCAAGAATTATAGTCTATTGAGTTGTGTAAATATTTACCTCCCGTCTAAAGAAAAGCCTCATCAAGTTATGAGGAATATAGTCTTACTGAGTAATGTTAATATTGGTTATCTCTCCTGCCTACGGAATATAGTCTATTGAGTTATGTAAATATCAGTTATCTCCCTTGCCTGAGGATTAAAGTCTTATTGAGTTATGTAAATATCAGTTCTCTCCCCTGCCTTAGGATTTAAGTCTACTGAGTTATGTAAAAATCAGTTATCTCCCTTGCCTAAGGATAGTGTGTCATATCAGATTTTATGAGGTTTAGGTATCGTGTATTGGGTCCTACTTTTGCACCAGGGGACACAAGTGAACAATTGCAAAGCTACATCTTTTTTTTGCAGTTTATCCTAAAAAATCTGGTATTATCTGTTGTTGATAAGCCATTCATACTTACGTAAGAATGAACTTGTCCCTTGAGTTTCGTTCAAACAGAGGTCGAGGGTCATCTGTGATTAGCTCCCTTGTCTCCGACATGCCTTCCTCTCCATGGAGAATGAGACTGATCTGTTAACCAGAAGTAATGTAATTAGTTAAACTTTCTTGAAAAAGATTTTATCTCATTTCAATATTAATATTTTGTTGCCAAAATTTCAGTAATGCATTTTTGTGCGATAGTAAATACATTTTTATTAAACTTATGCAAGTTAAAATTAGACCAACTTTTCTGCATGTGACACCAGAGTTAAGACTATAACCAACATTGGTTGAGACAATATGCAGCATTGAACTGGACTCTGTCCACAGACAGATTGATAAAATGACATAACTCGCAGGAAAAAAATTAAATTGTATGCTTACTTCGGTACTATCCATGTCTGTAAGATTAAGTCAATAACACTATAAACAGCATAACTTCAGAGTTCTGTCTGCTGGAGTAAATTGACTATATCTGTATAATCCACTTAATGTCACTTTTCATTTTCAATACCATCACCAAAAAACAGTCCATCAGAGATCCTCCCTGTCGATCTATGTTTTAGTCTTTAGGAAGTTATGATAATAATTAGATTTGTTACCTTTGCTGTAGTTCCAGCCCCTTTTCTGAAGCCTGTTTCCACGGTAACCTCAAAGCGCTGTTGATCAGTGATAGTATTATCCTGTAGATAAGTTATCCCCCCTTTCTTGGCATCGTGGATGTCTGCACGATGGCAGATGACCATGAGAATGGCATACAGACATAAAATGATGACCAATAATGTCACTGTAGTTAGGTTTTCATGGTGACTGAAATAAGGAAAATACACTTAATGTGTATGCTATTCATTGAATCACTATTCATCTTAATTGAATTATACACCAAATATAAATTATTTACATGCCCATGGAAGGGATCAAACCCAGGACCTCTGGCTTACTAGGCTGATCAAGCTCTTCAGATATTCTTCTTAGCTGAGATAGTAGGAAGCTGCCAGACTGGCCACCAACCCCAAATTTATTTGTTAGAATTGCTAAACTAACAATTCCAGCTCAACCTGATTTATAATTTTAATATTCTATAGATAGGTGGCCAGTCTACTAGTATCCTACCAGGATGACATTTGCAATACAGACATACTTTTGGATAAAAATTTCATGTTTAAGTATGTTACCTTATGATAGAAATACATAATGTATTACACAATGTAAAACTGCTTCAGTAAACTTTCTCTGCAGATGACAGAGTTAATTGTTATGTACATGATAACTCTGGCCTTTATTATGTACTTAAGCAGAAATCAATTATTGAATATCTCATAACAACAGACATGGAAGATCTGAAGTAATATGGCCATCACAACGGAAATTGTAGAATCCATTAATTTCACATAAATGACAGTTAAAAAGATCTAAGTAAGTAAGAATTCAGTTTTTATACCTAACGAAAAACAAATAAACCACGCAAAAATAACATCAGAGAAAGGGAACACTCATTAGCTTGCTTTCTTAATAGTACAAAGTATAGCAGCCATCAGAACAGTCCTTAATTAAAATATCCATCAAAAACTTCATGACACATCCACAGTACTGTATTACATATTAATTCTGTCATTACTCACGAAAAAAAGTCTTCTACTGCGATGAAGGATAATTCATTTGGAACAAGATCGAAGTGGCTACCGAACGCAGTCAGGTGATTACAGCTGAAAAAGGGAATGTCCTCCTTTATCTTCTCCATTAATGAATAATCAATGCTGTGACAGGCCCTACCAAGTGTACGCCTAATCCACTTATCTTAATCATCACATTTTCTACATTAAATTCTCCACACAGATTGCTTTATTACCATCAATATGCATGGTAAATATCCGTGTTATTGAAAAATCGGTAAAAGTACACTTTATATTGTTCAAAATAATTAGAATTTTTGTCCAGTAGAACCGAATCCAAAGATCTAGGTCACCAAGAACTGGGTGATTAAATGCATATATTTGGTCTGTACAGCTGGAGTTACTTTGCTTGCAATTTTCTATATGATCAATTTGAGATTCATCTTTGAAAATATTTCTGAAATAGAACTTCAGATGCATCCTTTATCTTGAGGTAAAACTTGCCCAAAACTTCTGTTTTTATCCGTTACATCTTTTTCATTATAGGCACAGCAAGTTAATTTTTCTTAAGTTTCTTTTGTTGAAAATTCATGCTGGAATATTTACATGTCAAAATCAATCTTAAAACCAAGCCAATTCTATATATAGTGAAGAGCAAATCAAAATAATAAATTTATTTTTAACAACGATGGTGTTTCACTAGAATTCTTTTTCTACAAACATGCAAGAAATTAAGAGCGTTGTTTTTAGACAAGTATGTGGTTGGTTACCGGCAGTGTGTGACATAAAATGTCGACTCTCCTGTGCTCCAACAACCATCATCTGACCATTCACTCTCGGAATCATTCCAGTAGAGACAGTTTGCCCACCATATCTTTAAGGTGTAGTTTCTCTGAGTAGCCTCCCCTTGTCTGTGTCTGCCCGAGTTGTAGCCACCGTCCACTACCCCCAGATAGTAACTGCCTGTTACTACAAAGGAAAATGTTGTCCACCTTTCATCAAATGTGATTCAGTTCTGATATATGTACTCGTAAAAGAAATTTAAGTCAAATAAACATAACTGTATGTTTTTGAAAATCTCCATTCTATATACACTTAGAGACATATGGGAGCTAGGATGGATAATTTCAGTTTATGTATTTTTTTCTGTACCCAGCCATGTTCCTCATCATCATACCTTTCTAACTCACTTATACCTCCTCCAACACCTTAATGATGCCCCCTCTATATCTTTAATGACAGCATATGACGCCCCCCTCTATGTATCCCGAATGACAGCATATGACCCCCCCCCCCCCCCTATGTATCTCGAATGACAGCAAATGACCCCCCCTCTATGTCCCTAATGAGGACATATAACGCCCCCCTCTATGTATCTCGAATGACAGCCTATGACGCCCCCCTCTATGTATCCCGAATGACAGCATATGACGCCCCCCTCTATGTATCTCGAATGACAGCATATGACCGCCCCCCCCCCCCCTATGTCCCTAATGAGGACATATGACGCCCCCCTCTATGTATCTCGAATGAAAGCATATGACCCCCCCCCCCTCTATGTATCCCGAATGACAGCATATGACCCCCCCTCTATGTCCCTAATGAGGACATATGACGCCCCCCTCTATGTCCCTAATGACGGCATATGACCCCCCCTCTATGTCCCTAATGAGGACATATGACGCCCCCCTCTATGTCCCTAATGAGGACATATGACGCCCCCCTCTATGTCCCTAATGACAGCATATGACGCCCCCCTCTATGTCCCTAATGAGGACATATGACGCCCCCCTCTATGTCCCTAATGAGGACATATGACGCCCCCCTCTATGTCCCTAATGAGGACATATGACCCCCCCCCTCTATGTCCCTAATGAGGACATATGACGCCCCCCTCTATGTCCCTAATGACAGCATATGACGCCCCCCTCTATGTCCCTAATGACAGCATATGACGCCCCCCTCTATGTCCCTAATGACAGCATATGACGCCCCCCTCTATGTCCCTAATGTGGACATATGACGCCCCCCTCTATGTATCCCGAATGACAGCATATGACCCCCCCCCCTCTATGTCCCTAATGAGGACATATGACACCTCTCTATATCCCTAATGACAGCATATGACGCCCCCCTCTATGTCCCTAATGAGGACATATGACGCCCCCCTCTATGTCCCTAATGACAGCATATGACGCCCCCCTCTATGTCCCTAATGAGGACATATGACGCCCCCCTCTATGTCCCTAATGAGGACATATGACGCCCCCCTCTATGTCCCTAATGAGGACATATGACCCCCCCCTCTATGTCCCTAATGAGGACATATGACGCCCCCCCTCTATGTCCCTAATGACAGCATATGACGCCCCCCTCTATGTCCCTAATGACAGCATATGACGCCCCCCTCTATGTCCCTAATGACAGCATATGACGCCCCCCTCTATGTCCCTAATGAGGACATATGTTGCCCCCCTCTATGTCCCTAATGAGGACATATGACGCCCCCCTCTATGTCCCTAATGAGGACATATGACCCCCCCTCTATGTCCCTAATGAGGACATATGACGCCCCCCCTCTATGTCCCTAATGACAGCATATGACGCCCCCCTCTATGTCCCTAATGAGGACATATGACGCCCCCCTCTATGTCCCTAATGACAGCATATGACGCCCCCCTCTATGTCCCTAATGTGGACATATGACGCCCCCCTCTATGTATCCCGAATGACAGCATATGACCCCCCCCCCTCTATGTCCCTAATGAGGACATATGACACCTCTCTATATTCCTAATGACAGCATATGACCCCCCCCCCCTCTATGTCCCTAATGAGGACATATGACGCCCCCCTCTATGTATCCCGAATGACAGCATATGACCCCCCCTCTATGTCCCTAATGAGGACATATGACCCCCCCTCTATGTCCCTAATGAGGACATATGACGCCCCCCTCTATGTCCCTAATGACAGCATATGACGCCCCCCTCTATGTCCCTAATGACAGCATATGACGCCCCCCTCTATGTCCCTAATGACAGCATATGACGCCCCCCTCTATGTCCCTAATGACAGCATATGACGCCCCCCCTCTATGTCCCTAATGACAGCATATGACGCCCCCCTCTATGTCCCTAATGTGGACATATGACGCCCCCCTCTATATCCCCAATGACAGCATATGACGCCCCATCTATGTCCTTATGATGGCATATGACACCCAACATATGCAGGGAAATAGCACAGGCGTTTATTCAATGTATTTATAACTTTGCGCCCTATATACAGTTATATTGCATTCTGAAATGAAGGAATCAAATTGTTTCTATTTCTCCAGGTGATTTTAACATCCAGAGTCCTGAGTCAAGTTAGATTCCATTTCATCTTTGTCAACATCCCTTTCCTCATGTCCCCTTGTATATAATCCTGCCAATTTATTTACCATGAAGGAATACACCTTCATATCACATATGATCAATCTGATTGACCCCCTACATGTATGTTACAGGTAGGTCTAAAACATACATAACAGCTAGGTGTGTCTAAAATCCTACATTACAGGTGTGTCTAAAATTCTATATTACAGGTAGGTCTAAAATCCTATATAGCAGGTAGGACTAAAATCCTATATAACAGGTACTGGACTAAAAACTTACATTACAGGCAGGTCTAAAATCCTACATTACAGGTAGGTCTAAAATCCTATATTACAGGTAGGTCTAAAATCCTATATTACAGGTAGGTCTAAAATCCTACATTATAGGTAGGTCTAAAATCCTACATTACAGGTAGGTCTAAAATCCTACATTACAGGTAGGTCTAAAATCCTATATTACAGGTAGGTCTAAAATTCTATATTACAAGGTAGGTTTAAAATCCTATATTACAGGTAGGTCTAAAATCCTATATTACAGGTAGGTCTAAAATCTTACATTACAGGTAGGTCTAAAATCCTACATTACAGGTAGGTCTGAAATCCTACATTACAGGTAGGTCTAAAATCCTACATTACAGGTAGGTCTAAAATCCTACATTACAGGTAGGTCTGAAATCCTATATTACAGGTAGGTTTTAAATCTTATATAACAGACAAGACTAAAATTCCTTATCACAGGTAGGTCACAAATCCCGTATTACAAGTACATGTTGGTCTAAAAATATCTTTTAATATAAGATGTTGTGTAAGCCTTTATTTTCGTTACAGGTTTTAAATGCCATATGATTAAAGCCCATCATGACATTCTCTTTCTGCAGGGAACTAGCTGTGATAAAATTGTCTTTTGACTGCAGAGGATATACATGTCATTTTTACTACCAATTAAATATAATGTTTTTGGTATTTGAAATGCCTCGGTAGATGGATCCTTCCTAAAAGTTATAATAAAATCTCTATTTGCAAGTGTTTTGGCATATAAAGTAATAAAAATCTATGACTAGTGAAAAATAGCAATGTGATAGCTCCAATTCTCCATACGCTCATAACACTGTGTGCATTAGCTCAGAAAATTTATCTCCACCAAACTTAATCAAAAATGATTACAATATAATATTTCTACAATCCATGCTCATCACAACTTCAATTAAATTTTCACTTTTTATCTTAAATATGGCATGTTACATTCTGCCATTAAGAGTGTGCGTGATAGACGTTACTGTGACCATTTTCCTTTGACATTCATAGTTCTAAAACAACGATATGCATGTGCCGACGTTGGACAGACTTTGTGACCTTTTAAAAGGCTTTCCATTTTTCCTGTTCTAGTCCATTGCTTGGAACTAGGTAATGGCATCCTTGTAATGAAGTTAAAATCCAGCCAGCCCCATCAATCCTGGTTAGCGACAAAAATGTTTTATGCATGCTGGGAATGATTTGCGACATGGTGTTAGCCCACCAATGTAAATATCTGACGTTGTGATTGTTTTTTTTCTCTTTCGATGCTTTTATTTAATATCGTATCTCTTTGATCTATGTAAACCCAATGATGGCTTACCATAGTGTTACCTAATGCGAATTATTGATGAAATCACTATCCTACAATTTGAACATTAATAAAACGTCAAATTCATCCAAATTAATTTTCTATCTCGAAGAGTTTCCAGTATAATGTCATAGTGTATTACACATCAGAAAAGACAAAAATCCTGGGCTAGCAGTGTAATGGGATTTTTTCTCAAATTAAGTTTTTCTATCAAACGATCTTCGGCTAAAATGACTGACTCCATTAGGACCATGCCTCTGTGATATTTTCATGGTGGTTGTAGTGCCAGGAAAGATGAATAAAGGCTGACAGGACTCAATTTATAAGAAAAAAAAAATCTACAACAATTTCTTGGAAGGAAAACTACAGCACATTTGATGGAAGGGGCCAGATTACCTGATTAGTTAACTATATGTAGGATCTCGGGCAGGCGCTACGACAATGTAGTCACACATTGCTTTGCCCGCTTGACTATTGCTGTGTATACGCTTTGTCAGGCAAATTGCAGCAGAGGCAAAATCTAATTCCGACTCCAATAGGAAACAGATCTAATGTTATAACGGGAATTGTTTCTAGTATCAAACATACAATGATTCTGAATGTTGGCTTCACTGGGTTGACTCTTAAATACGTTTGGTATAAAATCAAATTTCTAAAGTTAGCAAAGAAGCCTCGTCTGCCAACGCTACCAATAGGAGAACTTGTGTTGTTCCTAAATCATCCATCTCCTGTAGTCAAACAAATGACATTAGTCGTTGTAGACAGGGAATCAGGCAAAGTCTAAAGGTCAACCGTTCTCTCCTTGGGTTGCCATGGTTACCACTACCCGTATCTTACGTGATATACATATGTATAAGTACTGTTTGTGTTTTTTACAAGTGTACTCGATTTTGTGTATGTCTTATAATAAGCCATTGTTTCTAAGGCTTGTGGTTTTTCAGAATAAAGATCACTTCTAAGACATTTGTATATAAAATGATTATGTTTTTTGTGAAGACACTTCATAATGAAACGATGGTTTTGAGACAAATGTGTAGATAACCAAACTTACAGCCTAGGAACTAAGACGGAAACATGTGCCTAGACGAAATTCTTACTATTATGAAGTGCTGGACTCCAGTGATATTTTACATACTGATACATTAATTGTTAAAGCTAGAGTCCAGGCCTAGAGACTAGCTTCATTATATATATAACACTATTATAGTCAAGGAGTTCCCTTACATAATCAGATTTCAAGGTTTAGTGGACTATCATATAACAATTTTAAGCATGCATATAAAAATTCCACTTTGATATGTGTGGATAAAATCCCACTTAGATACATGTGGATAAAAATCCTACTGTGATATGTGTGGATTCAATCCCACTTTGATATGGGTGGATAAAAATCCCCTATGATATGTGTGGATAAAATCCCACTTTGATATGTGTGGATAAAAATCCCAGTTTACAAATTTGCTGAATCAATGACATAGTATAGTATATTGGTTGTATAAGAAAGCAAATTTATCATTCTATGAAAGGCATATTTTAAATTCTTTTTTTTTATGGTCAATCTTACCAAAATATTAAAAGATTTTTATCAACTTAATTCCTTGCATTTCTGGGGAAATCTTAGCTAGAAAGCAAAAATGTTAAAAATGATGGTATAATTTATTTACATTCACAAAATCACTCAACAGTGCAGTTTTGAAATGATTAAATTGCATGCATTGGGAGTGGAATCACTTTCGTTGCTTCTATATAAAGACACGCATGCAATACTATATGATGCAACTTTTAACTATGAGTAATGTCATTATCATTTAAAATGTTTAAATATGAGTTCTCAACTTCCTGTGATGAGCACATGTTGGCATTACTGTTTTATCTTGAGTTATTTACAAATGAACAATATATCATTAAAGACCATCATATTAATATACCTAACATACCTTCTTTATATTTATATCGAAGTCTTTCATAACATTAACATGGATACCAGATAACTTTGTCAAATTAGACACAAAATACTTCCGATGGTAATTCCTCAAGTTCTTGGTCCTTGGTCATCCCAATTATTTCCCTCGCGCATTTGGAAATGGTGATGTTCAGTCTCCATCAAGTCTACTACAGACTTGGACCAGTGTTAATGGTGATGTTCAGACTTGGACCAGTGTTAATGGTGATGTTCAGTCTCCATCAAGTCTACTACAGACTTGGACCAGTGTTAATGGTGATGTTCAGTCTTGGACCAGTGTTAATGGTGATGTTCAGTCTCCATCGAGTCTACTACAGACTTGGACCAGTGTTAATGGTGATGTTCAGTCCCAGTCAAGTCTACTACAGACTTGGACCAGTGTTAATGGTGATGTTCAGTCCCAGTCAAGTCTACTACAGACTTGGACCAGTGTTAATGGTGATGTTCAGTCTTGGACCAGTGTTAATGGTGATGTTCAGTCTCCATCAAGTCTACTACAGACTTGGACCAGTGTTAATGGCAATGTTCAGTCTCCATCAAGTCTACTACAGACTTGGACCAGTGTTAATGGTGATGTTCAGTCCTGGACCAGTGTTAATGGTGATGTTCAGTCTTGGACCAGTGTTAATGGTGATGTTCAGTCTCCATCGAGTCTACTACAGACTTGGACCAGTGTTAATGGTGATGTTCAGTCTTGGACCAGTGTTAATGGTGATGTTCAGTCTCCATCGAGTCTACTACAGACTTGGACCAGTGTTAATGGTGATGTTCAGTCCCAGTCAAGTCTACTACAGTCTTGGACCAGTGGTAATGGTGATGTTCAGTCTTGGACCGGTGTTAATGGTGATGTTCAGTCGCTATCAAGTCTACTACAGACCTGGACCAGTGTTAATGGTGATGTTCAGTCTCCATCAAGTCTACTACAGACTTGGACCAGTGTTAATGGTGATGTTCAGACTTGGACCAGTGTTAATGGTGATGTTCAGTCTCCATCAAGTCTACTACAAACTTGGACCAGTGTTAATGGTGATGTTCAGTCTTGGACCAGTGTTAATGGTGATGTTCAGTCTCCATCAAGTCTACTACAGACTTGGACCAGCGTTAATGGTGATGTTCAGTCTTGGACCGGTGTTAATGGTGATGTTCAGTCCCAGTCAAGTCTACTACAGTCTTGGACCAGTGGTAATGGTGATGTTCAGTCTCCATCAAGTCTACTACAGACTTGGACCAGTGTTAATGGTGATGTTTAGTCTCCATCAAGTCTACTACAGACTTGGACCAGTGTTAATGGTGATGTTCAGTCTTGGACCGGTGTTAATGGTGATGTTCAGTCGCTATCAAGTCTACTACAGACCTGGACCAGTGTTAATGGTGATGTTCAGACTTGGACCAGTGTTAATGGTGATGTTCAGTCTCCGTCAAGTCTACTACAGACTTGGACCAGTGTTAATGGTGATGTTCAGTCTCCAAGTCTACAGACTTGGGCCAGTGTTAATGGTGATGTTCAGTCTCCATCAAGTCTACTACAGACTTGGACCAGTGTTAATGGTGATGTTCAGTCTCCATCAAGTCTACTACAGACTTGGACCAGTGTTAATGGTGATGTTCAGCCTCCATCAAGTCTACTACAGACTTGGACCAGTGTTAATGATGATGTTCAGCCTCCATCAAGTCTACTTCAGTCTTGGACCAGTGTTATTGGTGATGTTCAGTCGCCATCAAGTCTACTTCAGTCTTGGACCAGTGTTAATGGTGATGTTCAGTCTCCATCAAGTCTACTACAGACTTGGACCAGTGTTAATGGTGATGTTCAGCCTCCATCAAGTCTACTACAGACTTGGACCAGTGTTAATGGTGATGTTCAGTCTCCATCAAGTCTACTACAGACTTGGACCAGTGTTAATGGTGATGTTCAGTCTCCACCAAGTCTACTACAGACTTGGACCAGTGTTAATGGTGATTTTCAGTCTCCATCAAGTCTACTACAGACTTGGACCAGTGTTAATGGTGATGTTCAGACTTGGACCAGTGTTAATGGTGATGTTCAGACTTGGACCAGTGTTAATGGTGATGTTCAGACTTGGACCAGTGTTAATGGTGATGTTCAGTCTCCATCAAGTCTACTACAGACTTGGACCAGTGTTAATGGTGATGTTCAGTCTTGGACCAGTGTTAATGGTGATGTTCAGTCTCCACCAAGTCTACTGCAGTCTTGGACCAGTGTTAATGGTGATGTTCAGTCCCAGTCAAGTCTACTACAGACTTGGACCAGTGTTAATGGTGATGTTCAGTCTCCATTAAGTTTACTACAGACTTGGACCAGTGTTAATGGTGATGTTCAGTCTCCATCAAGTCTACTACAGACTTGGGCCAGTGTTAATGGTGATGTTCAGACTTGGACCAGTGTTAATGGTGATGTTCAGTCTCCATTAAGTTTACTACAGACTTGGACCACTGTTAATGGTGATGTTCAGTCTCCATTAAGTTTACTACAGACTTGGGCCAGTGTTAATGGTGATGTTCAGACTTGGACCAGTGTTAATGGTGATGTTCAGTCTCCATCAAGTCTACTACAGACTTGGACCAGTGTTAATGGTGATGTTCAGTCTTGGACCAGTGTTAATGGTGATGTTCAGTCTTGGACCAGTGTTAATGGTGATGTTCAGTCTCCATCAAGTCTACTACAGACTTGGGCCAGTGTTAATGGTGATGTTCAGACTTGGACCAGTGTTAATTGTGATGTTCAGTCTCCATCAAGTCTACTACAGTCTTGGACCAGTGTTAATGGTGATGTTCAGTCCTGGACCAGTGTTAATGGTGATGTTCAGTCCTGGACCAGTGTTAATGGTGATGTTCAGTCCTGGACCAGTGTTAATGGTGATGTTCAGTCTCCATCAAGTCTACTTCAGTCTTGGACCAGTGTTAATGGTGATGTTCAGACTTGGACCAGTGTTAATGGTGATGTTCAGTCTCCATCAAGTCTACTTCAGTCTTGGACCAGTGTTAATGGCAATGTTCAGTCTCCATCAAGTCTACTACAGTCTTGGGCCAGTGTTAATGGTGATGTTCAGTCTCCGTCAAGTCTACTACAGACTTGGACCAGTGTTAATGGTGATGTTCAGTCTCCATCAAGTCTACTACAGACTTGGACCAGTGTTAATGGTGATGTTCAGTCTCCAAGTCTACAGACTTGGGCCAGTGTTAATGGTGATGTTCAGTCTCCATCAAGTCTACTACAGACTTGGGCCAGTGTTAATGGTGATGTTCAGTCTCCATCAAGTCTACTACAGACTTGGACCAGTGTTAATGGTGATGTTCAGTCCTGGACCAGTGTTAATGGTGATGTTCAGACTTGGGCCAGTGTTAATGGTGATGTTCAGTCTCCATTAAGTTTACTACAGACTTGGACCAGTGTTAATGGTGATGTTCAGTCTTGGACCAGTGTTAATGGTGATGTTCAGTCCCAGTCAAGTCTACTACAGTCTTGGACCAGTGTTAATGGTGATGTTCAGACTTGGACCAGTGTTAATGGTGATGTTCAGTCTCCATTAAGTTTACTACAGACTTGGACCAGTGTTAATGGTGATGTTCAGTCCTGGACCAGTGTTAATGGTGATGTTCAGTCTTGGACCAGTGTTAATGGTGATGTTCAGTCTCCATCAAGTCTACTACAGACTTGGACCACTGTTAATGGTGATGTTCACTCTCCATCAAGTCTACTACAGACTTGGACCAGTGTTAATGGTGATGTTCAGTCTCCAAGTCTACAGACTTGGACCAGTGTTAATGGTGATGTTCAGTCCCAGTCAAGTCTACTACAGTCTTGGACCAGTGGTAATGGTGATGTTCAGTCTTGGACCGGTGTTAATGGTGATGTTCAGTCTCCATCAAGTCTACTATAGACTTGGACCAGTGATAATGGTGATGTTCAGTCTCCATCAAGTCTACTACAGACTTGGACCACTGTTAATGGTGATGTTCAGTCTCCAAGTCTACAGTCTTGGACCAGTGTTAATGGTGATGTTCAGTCTCCATCAAGTCTACTACAGTCTTGGACCAGTGTTAATGGTGATGTTCAGACTTGGACCAGTGTTAATGGTGATGTTCAGTCTCCATCAAGTCTACTACAGACTTGGACCAGTGTTAATGGTGATGTTCAGTCTTGGACCAGTGTTAATGGTGATGTTTAGTCTCCATCAAGTCTACTTCAGTCTTGGACCAGTGTTAATGGTGATGTTCAGTCTCCATCAAGTCTACTACAGACTTGGACCAGTGTTAATGGTGATGTTCAGTCTCCATCAAGTCTACTTCAGTCTTGGACCAGTGTTAATGGTGATGTTTAGTCTCCATCAAGTCTACTACAGACTTGGACCAGCGTTAATGGTGATGTTCAGTCTCCATCAAGTCTACTACAGACTTGGACCAGCGTTAATGGTGATGTTCAGTCTCCATCAAGTCTACTTCAGTCTTGGACCAGTGTTAATGGTGATGTTTAGTCTCCATCAAGTCTACTACAGACTTGGACCAGCGTTAATGGTGATGTTTAGTCTCCATCAAGTCTACTACAGTCTTGGACCGGTGTTAATGGTGATGTTCAGACTTGGACCAGTGTTAATGGTGATGTTCAGTCGCCATCAAGTCTACTACAGACTTGGACCAGTGTTAATGGTGATGTTCAGTCGCCATCAAGTCTACTACAGACTTGGACCAGTGTTAATGGTGATGTTCAGTCTCCATCAAGTCTACTACAGACTTGGACCAGTGTTAATGGTGATGTTTAGTCTCCATCAAGTCTACTTCAGTCTTGGACCAGTGTTAATGGTGATGTTCAGTCTCCATCAAGTCTACTACAGACTTGGACCAGTGTTAATGGTGATGTTCAGTCTCCATCAAGTCTACTACAGACTTGGACCAGTGTTAATGGTGATGTTTAGTCTCCATCAAGTCTACTTCAGTCTTGGACCAGTGTTAATGGTGATGTTCAGTCTCCATCAAGTCTACTACAGACTTGGACCAGTGTTAATGGTGATGTTCAGTCTCCATCAAGTCTACTACAGACTTGGACCGGTGTTAATGGTGATGTTCAGACTTGGACCAGTGTTAATGGTGATGTTCAGTCTCCATCAAGTCTACTACAGACTTGGACCAGTGTTAATGGTGATGTTTAGTCTCCATCAAGTCTACTTCAGTCTTGGACCAGTGTTAATGGTGATGTTCAGTCGCCATCAAGTCTACTACAGACTTGGACCAGTGTTAATGGTGATGTTCAGTCTCCATCAAGTCTACTACAGACTTGGACCAGTGTTAATGGTGATGCTCAGTCTCCATCAAGTCTACTTCAGTCTTGGACCAGTGTTAATGGTGATGCTCAGTCTCCATCAAGTCTACTACAGACTTGGACCAGTGTTAATGGCAATGTTCAGTCTCCATCAAGTCTACTACAGACTTGGACCAGTGTTAATGGTGATGTTCAGTCTTGGACCAGTGTTAATGGTGATGTTCAGTCTTGGACCAGTGTTAATGGTGATGTTCAGTCTCCATCAAGTCTACTACAGACTTGGACCAGTGATATGGCAGTACAACTTCCCACTGTTTGTGTATACACTTAGCTTTTGTGTTATGCATATGTGCTTTATTATATACAAGTATCCAAATTATTCTGTGACTTTATATGATATCTTTAAGTGAATAAATAAATCAAAAACCATTTGATATATATGTAACATATCGGCACACCTATAAAACAGTTGAGGTGACCTGAAGTTTTCAGACTTGATAGCCAATCACCGGTCCTTGATTGTACAACAGGCCATTGTCGGAGTAGTTGATAGAACAGACCATTTTACTGGTACAGTGGTTTTATTGAGAAAGTGCTCATTGTCTATAATGTAGGATACCGATGACATTTCAGTAAAAAAAAGCAGTATATTATAGGATATGTGATATGCTTCATCATGTAACCTATCATTCAAGTTACCAATCTTACTAAGTGTGTTCTATTATTTTTGGATAAGTGTTAAAGTTGACTATTCAGGACATCAGACCATATATGAGGTGTACTCCATTACTATCATCCACTTCCCTGTAGTGTAAGGGGGCAATGCTTGCTTATGTGCAGAAATTGGAGATTTATCATTACAACCTTGTTTTAGGTAATGAATTTCGACATTAACAACATCACATGTATAAACTTTATTATCTAATCTCATGTAGATACACCAACATGCCTGCTATCCTCTTTCTAAATTTTATGTTTTACAGTAAACTAAACAAGGTTGTATAAAGAAGATATATTTTTGAATTTGTCATTGGCTTTTAGCTTGTCAAATTGATCATGACAAATAGATAAAACCTCCTGCGTAGCCATGTCAGTGTCCAGATGTCAAGTTGTCAATTAATAAATTCCGGCATATCAAATGATCTTATTTTCATGAGTGGATTATTGTTTCATACAGGTTCCTGGATTACACACAGAAAATATGTTATGTCTTTCTGTCAGTGTTAAAGCTAACTGTGGCTAGATTGATAAAAACAGCAGTTGTCATGTAAAGATGAGTGTCCTAATATTCGGATGTCAGAATCTACCATTCTGCTAGTTGGCAGCAACATATCATTCTTTACAGATTTTCCTATGAACATAGATGAAAACACAAGGTGATATTTCCAAAGTAACTATATTCAGTTGAAAATGGACCAACAAATAGATTTATGTTTTTTCAAGTCCTTGTCTGCTCATTGAAAGCTTTGTCAACTTACATTCATTTTTCTAATACAAGCACCTAGTTGCTGCTAAGATTGAGAAGAGTGAACTTGGACATCCGAACATTATGTTTAATCGTGTCATGTTGTATATGGTGGCTAGCATCAGATTGGCTGCCTTAGTAATCTTACTTGTGATTAGATCATGATGGTAATCCAATCTGTATATTCATTATATTACCATCATTTAATCATGTTCAGGCCAGAGCTGTAGGTTCAAGGTCAAAATCGGATGTCAATCTACCAATGTTGCCAACAAGAACATCTATGTGTAATAAGATGTTAGAACCCTCTGATGTATTGATAACATAAAATATCATATTTTTTAACAAAATCTTACAACGTACAGTTTTTATTTCATGAGTTTCATCTAAATCTTGTCAGTAACTTTTCCAATATGGAATGCCCACAGCTTCCTACTAAAGAAAATTCTAATCATTTCATCAATCTGAAATGGAGACAAATGTAATAGTAAACAATTTAAACCCATATTTCTAAAGAATTAGGTGCCAGTCCTTTATTCTTCCTGGTGACGAGGTGACATTTGATACAGACATTGGATCAATATACAAGATCAAACAATTCTCATTCAAGCATCAAATCTATTGTGATGACAGGCATTGAGACAATTTTAGTTCCTCTTAAATAGCAATTGTACATGGAGTACTGCTGTACTGAAATCATTGAAATATCAAAGGTGACAACTGTTATTTCTCCTGAAATAAGCCCAGCCTCCACTTTAATATTTTTCTTCTCTTCTTCTTCTTCTTCTTCTTCTTCAAAGTTGCCCCGCCCCCTCACTTCTAGGTTTATTTCTGGAGAAATACCGTAAACCACCAGGACAGGACATCATAGATTGTTTGACCATTCTATTATAAGCTTGGACATGGCAAAACGATCTGATTATTAAACATTGAACTACTTTCAGTTGGAAGTTATGGGCTGATGAATGCCAACTGGACAAAGGCAAATTTAATGAAGCGCACTAGAGCTTCATGTTGAATTCGCCTTTGTCCAGTTGGCATTCATCAGCCCATAACTTCCAACTGAAAGCAGTTCAATGCTTATATTTATATTTGACAACGATTTTTAAAGACTATATCCAGGAATTTTGCTCGGACGATGAATGGACAAATTATTATCGTCAAAGACGGAACAGCCTTTTCAACAGCCATCTTTCGGTATCACCGACGCGACAATTATGACGTCACTATAATAATAACGTCATAAAAAAGTTTTGGAAATTATGGACTTGTAACCTTCAAGTGAGCTTGGTAAAGTTATGTAGTTTTGGCTACAGTGTAAATGTAAATATATATATATAATCATTTCTGAGCCTTGTTGTTCATACTTGATCTCTAAATGTATGTAGTCTGAGGGTAATATTATCTATACAGTAATTTTGTATTTGTACTTTATTTCAGTCATAAGCAATTTCAATTTTAACTTTTCGAAATTTAATTATAAATTTTGATGATAAAGAAATGTATGAACAACACAGCCTAAATATTTTCTTTGTTTAAGTCCATGCATTAAACAACTCAACAAACAACTATAACGATGCAATCATTCTTGTTAGTTATTTTTTAATGAAAAACAATTTCATTGAATTCAATGATATAACAAACATGCTGGAAAATGCATAAGCAACAACAAAACAATAAAATGATTGATACATACGATGTATGGATAGTAAGTGTTTAAATAATTTTAGGGACAGAGACATGTGTTATTTATAATTTGGTACATAAAAATGTCTGCTATATATGTTATTGCTGATAGTTCAATTTAATAAATCGTGAATTTTGTTTGAAATAAAACATTTTTACCAAAATTTTGTTCTTACGTTTATCAGGTTGGTGTTTTCATTGATTGATATATGTGATGGAAGCATTGACCTTTGAATGGCAAGCGCGACTGTTGGAATCTGCCTTCATAGTCTGCATATTTTCCTGTGCAACCCCACAAAATTCCTCCATTCTACATAGAAAAGGTCACCATGATTTTGTATTCGAGAGACAGTAGTTTTTTTTTTGTGGGAGATTAGATTTAAATTATCAAGGGAAACATCCCCAGTGAAGCAGATATTATCAGTCTGATATTTAAAATGTTAAATGCCACAGTTATCGAAATATCTTAAACTCAGACTGCCCCCCTAGACTAATATTTATCAATAATGGGAATTTGAAGTGAAGCAGGAAAAGGTGTTGTTTACAAATTTGAAAAAAAAAATCCTGGTTTCGACTCCAATGAATATTGAAAATTTGAACATTTAGTCTGACCTTGACCTTGACACAGATGACCTTACTAATACAACCTTAAACAATTTTAAAGTTTTAGCAATATAACCTCGACTTTTCACATCTGATTAACCAGGACAATGCTTGAAATTCTTAAGATGGCAGTAAGTTTGCAACAACTTTATGTTCTTAATCTTGACTTCAGATCTCATTTCCTAAGAAGTCCTATGACTACCTATATAACCAAATAATACATTATGAACTTACCTTGGCTGGTACTTACCTTTGAGCATTTGATATTGCATCAATGACAACAACAATTAAAAAAATCCTTTGCTGAATGCATTCCCAATTAAGTCTATGAAGAAAACAGTTGATATTGAATTACACTGTATTTCCCTTTGTTGTAGATATTCTCCCGGTCGTGAGTGTGAGCAAGCAAGCCGTGCGTAAGCCACCTTTGTTTGACGAGGTGGGGAGTACCCATATGACCCCTTGATCAATGGCAATTTGTTTTCATGCATTTTTTCTTCCTGGTGTTTCGTCTTGTGATCTTCAACAAGGAAGAATTAATAATTCATGGCAAACGGGCTGCCTTTAAGTGATCTTGTTGAACTGTCTGAAGAGGAAAGAGTGGAGATAAATGTCTGTTATGACATCATAACTGGTCCGCGTTTATGTTTCATTTTATAACAAAATACTAATTACAGTGATGATCCACCGAGGAGCAGCTACCAATGACGACGTTGATTTTTACTGAAACTGAACCCATATCACAATTACAAATATCCTTTGGAGAAATTGTAACGAAGGCTGCAGTTTTCTGGTCGATCAAGGTTTTAACAATCTTGTCTGTACTACAAGACATGCCAGATGCACAAACCGAGTACCATGCAAAGCTAAGTCCACTCATCCTATACATAAAAACAAGAGGCATGTTAGACATGTACATCACAAATGAAGCGTTTCAACAAGTTAGTTCCTACTGAGCAACTAAGACCTAACAAACTTATCAATTTTTATATCTTCGTCTCTGCTACATATTTTTTTTTTGTAATAAATTCCCCCCCCTTCTTTTCAGTAGATCATATCATTTTGATGACTTTATAAAATTTCCCATCTGATGAAATCAAAATTTCCTATTCTGATGAAATCAAAATTTCCTATTCTGATGAAATCAAAATTTCCTATTCTGATGAAATCAAAATTTCCTATTCTGATAGCGTAAAAATATCTTAAGTATACAGTACCTTGTGTCTCTATACAGCTAATAGGGATTTGAATTGGCAGGGCACCAATATGATCAATATGAGACAGTGTTTAGATGTTTTAATAAGTCAGTATAATAGGAGCCAACACGCATTGTTACCATGTTTGCAGATTCTACATCATGCACACGTTTTCCCTCCGAACTCATTGACCTTTAACCTTCAGCACCAAACAGAGTAATGTAAAGGTATTCCATTGTCAGGAGTCTAAAGCTTAAGCCTTCTTTTTATATGAATGGACCATATACCAATGTACCTCAGAGGTACCCAACACAACAGCTGGGTAGACTGGCTTATTAGGAAAATCATGATTATAAGCTGAAGGAAAGATCACCTGGGTTAGATTGGATAAAAAAGCTTTAAACAAGAACACGATGTTAAGTAGTCTAATTGTTCTAATAATTCCCTGTGGTGATAAATCTAATCAAGGAATAATTGGTTTTCAATTAGATGTTCACATTGATAAGTGACGATAGTAAAGGATCCATTAAACGTCCTTGTCATCGCCATCAGTGGAGGATCACTGCAGCAATGCACCACCAGTTAAAGTCGTCGATGACAAAATGCCCCAGTGTATAAACTGCTACAGACTTGGAAGTGTTGGAGCAGGATCTCCTTCAGACAAAATTTACCATCAAAACAAAATTAACAGACTGTGTGAAGAGGAATTTTTTTGGTGATTGTGCGTTAATTTTCCATTTATTTTTCCAATTCTTCACGTATCACATGACAACTGTGTGTCACATGATGTCTAGCCCTAGAGTAAATAAGGTTATTTGATTTCTATGCGTCATACGTTCCCAACATTTTGTATAAAAGAGAATTAGCTAAAATGACATCATGAATTTAATTTGACTACAGTCCAGATTTTAACCTGATCAGACTTTCAGCTCCCACAGGAGGTTTTCTGTTTCCTGGTCAGACCAGTGTTTCCCTTCCTGTATATAAAAAGAATTCTTTGCCACCTACATACAAGACCCACAGACCTGTACATGCCATGCTAATGGTGGGGTCTGCTCGGAATGTTACGTGAGCTTGGCCATGTTGGATTAATGGCCTATTGACATGGAAGATTTTCATTAGTGGCTACACTATTCCATAGTAATGGAATCCCTAGCCTCTATCTAACATTGTCTATTACTAACTTACTGTCATGTTATGATTTCTATATAAACATACTGACATAGTAGATGTATGATTCGTACTCGTTCCTATCAGAATCAATAAGATGAAATCTTATACTCCATTGTAAAAGCCTAAAACTAAACAGATATTACTTTGTGACTGAAACTAGACTTATCCAATTTCAATTTTTTCTGTTTAGAATTTAAATTCAAAACACAAAATTGAAATAAAACAAAGTGGGTATTTTCATGTGAATTTGTTACACTGTGGACTGTGATATATTTATTGTGATATATTTATTTCATGACGCTATTCTCAAAATACACTATTCCTGCAGCCAACTCACCATTAAAGTAACCAGCAGGCAGGAAGAGCTTGGCCTGTAAGGACGTCACATCAAATTCACGCCTCAGCAGGTAATTGTCTGGGGTGGGTGGGCCTTGGAACCTGAAATTTGCATTCAGAGTCTATATAAGTCTTTCTCTATAGATTTCTGTTCCTTCGTTTTAAGAGTGACTCATCATTGATTGTGTTTAAACTTTTTTTTTTCGCATGTCAGACAATGGAGCGAGATCGGATAACAGACACCCTGTTTTATCTAGCTACCATATACACAGAGGGTTTTTCACTCAATTACATGTTCCTCTGGTGTAAACTTTCCAATAAACATTCAGGTTAGGTCATAGTGCCCTTCAGTAGAATTTCCAAATCTATAGCTGCCTACCAAGGGTGAATTGGTGCAGCAATGCTTACTGCTGTAGAGTTTTTATGTCCTAACGGAACTTATCCTTGCAGGACAGAAAAAACCATTGAAGCCTCAACAAAAGGCCCAATGGACCCGCATTGTTCATCTGGTATTCACTTCTTTACGATTCCCTGCCAACTCTTGCAAACTTTGTGGGGCTCTAACCCAAGAACCTACCAGCTAAATTATTGATTACATAGCCTTTTGGTTTGCGAGAAGAGGTCGCTTGAATGTTTTAATAAATTTGATTCCTGTGACCTTGAAAATTTTGTACAGCTCCATTCTTGGAACCAAATAGCCAAATATCATGATTCTTTCCTTCTGGTTTTTTCAGAATAAGCTGTTTAAAGGAATAAATTGATGCCGGATGGAGGATGGATGCTGTATCATGGCATTTAAGCTCACTTGTAGTGAATTTTTAAACTAGAATTGATAATGATTATTTTAACAAACAAGTCTGGTAATTATATGACTTACAAAAGATCATTAACCCTTCTTACTCCATATACAATGTATATGCAACAGCTAGACTACCGAGGCATCTTCAAAAGTGCTGCTATAGACCATATGGTTACATGGCTGCATATACCCAGAATTCCCTGTTCTATTCTTAGTAAAACCTAGGATTCCCCTGGTCTATTTTTAGTAAGCATTCCCCTGTTCACTTTCACCTAAAGAACTTTTAACTGTTATTGCATGTCTTACAACTGATCATGAATTGTGATTGGAATTTGCCAACATTTGAAGACTAACACAAGGAATATGACATAGGTTTATGGAAATTTATCTTCCCACAAGGCACCGTGTAGAAGCATGAACTGGACAGATGTCATTAAGATTCTACTACAAAAGGCTCTGCATTCTCATACAAGGTCCTGAACATATTCTGTATGATTACACATTCACCTAAAAATACAGCTCCACGTGGTATTTATATAATTGAAGCCAAAATTCAGGACTCTCCATGTTGTAAACAAGGTCAGTCGATGTAATTTGCAAGACAGACACACCTGAAACTTTGCTCACCTTAGAAATGAGACAGGTTTGAGCGAAAATTTCAGGCACACCTGTCCTTGCAAGGAGACTGGGCAGGTAAACATTGTCATCAGTCCAATGATTCCGTCTCTGCTACAGACGAGTTCTACACGCTCTAATGATCATCACCGAACAAAGCACCCAAAAAACCACAAATTTTCATCTAGAAATATCTGATTCCATTGAAAAACCAAAGTCATTACCAGCAGGAATTAAGAAACTTTGAAAACCAAACAAAACATACCATACACATGAATCACACACAGAACCAAAAGAAATTTATCATACAAAAAGCAATACTTAAACACATTAGCATGTATAGCCTCAATTATGGGAATTAAGAAAAGTATTTAAGAGTGATCAATCCATCAGAAAACAAAAGGATTTTTAAATGTCATGATGATATAGTATAAAACACAATACTTAACATTGTTATATTTAAGACATTGCTGTGCAATTACCATCACCATGGCAACAGGGAAAGTATACATTGTGTTATTTCAGACATTGCCCAGCAATTCCCATTGTCAAGGCAACAGGGAAAGTATACATTGTTTTATTTTAGACATTGCTGAGCAATTCCCATCATCATGGTGATAGGGAAGGTATACATTTGTGTTATATAAGAAATTGCTGGGCAACTGCCAGGGTCAAGGTGATAGGGAACGTTTACACTGTATTATTTTAGATATTACTGATCCATTCCAATTATCATGGTGATAGGGAACATTAACACACTATTATTTTAAATATTACTGATCCATTCCAATTATCATGGTGATAGGGAACATTAACACACTATTATTTTAGACACTGCTGATCTATTCGAATTGTCATGGTGATACTGGGAATCTATATATTGTGCTGTTTTAGACATTACTGAGCAAACTCACCCAATCATCAAGGCGATCGGGAAGAGGCGATCCTCAAAGGCTGGAGTGAGTGTGAAGATGATGTTCAGGGACTGGTGTTGGTGTTCTCTACTCACATTGAACTGATGGAGGTTCATCAAAGTCCGCTCAAGTCTATGTTGTACAATTAACTCCGACAGAGTTGTCTCCTCCTGGAAATAAATTTGTGAAAACTAATTTACTTGAAAGCTAACGTAATACAAGCACAAGGTTAATCTTCAAACTTTGTTCTAAATTTCATGTTAACAAAAGTTTGCTGCAATGTTAACATTCATATCTACCTCAGCGGATGTTGTTAATCGTAACTTTAGTACCAATTCCTCTGTCAGAACATGGATTAAAAGAAATGTATTTTCTGTCGTGACAAGACCTGTGAGTTAAGCATACAAGTACACCAATGGGGGTAAAGCAGCGTAAACAGAGAAACACATTTATATTACATAACTACAACATTCACCAGAAGATTAACACAGCAGTGACGTTGTAACAGTAATTAGTCCCAAGTTTTTGCAACGTACATTGTTTAATTATTAATTCCCTAACATAGCGAGGCTCCAACCACCTAGTTTTTATTTGCTGTTTTAGCCGACACATACGTCTTGGCATGTGAAAATGGCTTCTGTTTGGTGATAAACCAGATGAATAGAATCAAATAAATACCTCAATACACATGAAGGCTGTCTGATGAAACATTCTAGGAAAACATATTTTTGTAAATGTTAGCCAACTCTGTAAAATTGTGAAATACAAACCTGTCTTGTATATAATGTTTCCAGATTCTAGCCAAAAAATATTATAAAGCCATAATATAATTCTGATCAAATGACACTATATTTTTGTAGTTTTTATCTATCTCATAAAGAAATGTTCACCCAAATGTTTTATATTCAAAATACTTTTGTTTCGTACACTATGTGTGTGTGTGGTTTTTCTTTATTATTTTAATATTTTTTATACAATTTTTTTTTTCTATTGATGATGATTTATTTTTATAGCATGTTGTCAAATATTTTTGTGACATAACTATGAAATTGAAGGCATATCAACAATTGGCATCAACATTCTTCCTGTGACAATATCTATTTATAATGATCAACACCAGTATTTCTGCACTTAACACTAACATGTATTTTGTGTATTTTACTGATAAATGATTTAAGCGGAGAAGGTTCATATATCTGTAGCCCTTTTTCTAAATATACACAATAATGGTTTGAATTACAACTTAATCTTTACTGAATACGATTTCAATGGAGGAAAGTACAATGAACCCTGTGTAGACTTTTATGTTATATATGTAAATAACAATGAAGTATATTCGGAACACTTCATGCTGTGTCAAAGTAAATGCTCCTTTTGTTCATACAAGCACTTCAGGTGAAAATATCTTAAAAGAAAATTTAAATTCTGTCAGCAGTTAAGAGAAAATGTTATCTATTTTGACAGATTGTTGAGAGTAAATTACCGTGGTGATATACATTGTATAAAATCAAGAAATCTTGAGAGGATTTGCTGCATGTTAATACACTAGCTCAGGCTGGTAGGAAATTATCTGTAGCCTAGTGGTAGTATGTCAGATAGGAGAGCAAGATTTAGTCTCTTCATTTTGAAGCCCGGTGTGGGCAGGGTATTTTTCAATACTCCTTCCTATTACAGATTCAGTGCGTGTTCACCACTCCAAGAGAAAACTATAGGAGATTGAGAGGCTTCCTTGGTGCCAAAGAACCTGGGCTGTGATCATCTTCAGGGGCGAAGACTTTGTGAAGGAAGGAATAGTGTAAAAGTGGGGGGCATATATCTAGATTATTTTACTAGCTCAGGTTGGTGGGGATTTCCCTTCAGTCTGGTGATAAATTGTCAGCTCAGAGAGCGAGAGGTCGATAGGTTGAAACCTGGCACTGGCAGGGTATATTTCTCATTACTCTTTTTGATCATATATATATGTTACACCATTTCATTTCTATTTTGACTCCATGATAAAAAATATGACAACAATCATCAATTCATCATTGTATGTTGATTTTAATTTCTTCCCTGTCTCCATATGAATATCAAAGTTCCCAGTGAAATGTCAGTTTGATCCAATATTTTATACCTTACAGCTGCTGTTATTTTAACCAACCTAATAAGGAATGCCTCAAGGTGCAATATGTCAGAAGTTTTCTATAGAACAAATCAAAACCCAGTTATCAATTCCCAGTTTAGATAAATCACAAAACCAAAGTCAGTAATTGACTTCAACTAAAACTACTTACAAGTTGAAAATGTTATAACCTTTTTTAATCACATGTTTTAGGTTACAAACAATGGGATGAAAACCTATTTGGATTTAAACTGCTGCTGTTATTTTATGATCAAATTTATCTGTCTCTTAAACCCACAGGGAGATCAACTTCCCAAATATCAATTCAACGATATGTATTTTCCCTTGAAGATCAAATTTTCATCATTTTAAAAAGCCAGTGTTTCACCATTATTTATAATCATCCAATGCGGATAGGTCCTACACAAATCTCTATTAATCACCCTACAAGGATTGGTCCTACACAAATCTCTATTAATCATCCAACAAGGATTGGTCCTACACAAATCTCTATTAATCATCCAACAAGGATTGGTCCTACACAAATCTCTATTAATCATCCAACAAGGATCCGTCCTACACAAATCTCTATTAATCACCCTACAAGGATTGGTCCTACACAAATCTCTATTGATCATCCAACAAGGATCTGTCCTACACAAATCTCTATTAATCATCCTACATGGATCTTCCCTACACAAATTTCTATCAATCAGCCTACATGGATCTGTCCTACACAAATCTCTATTAATCATCCTACGAGGACTGTCCTACACAAAATTCTATTAATCATCCTACATGGATCTGTCCTACACAAATCTCTATCAATCATTCTACAGAGAACTGTCCTTCACAAATCTCTATTAATCCTGCTACAAAATCCTATCCTACAAGTAACCATCCTACACATGTCTGATACATAATGTCCATAGTAAATATATAACGAGACAACCAGTAGCATTAGTTAATATAATAGTGAAAAGGAATGTAGAGCCAACGCCGGTGAGTATATAAGTGGCTGGAGTACTGGGTTCCTGGGTCCCTGAGCTGGATATCCGGAGATATGCAGGTTGATTGAAGTAAGGTATATTGCAAAGTAGGAAGAGTCAATCACAACAGTCGAAGGAGACCTCAACCATTAATTTGGTGGAGATATATAGACGATATATTCTTTATATGGACACACACAAGAGAGGCCCTCACCTCCTTCCGTGAATCCATGAACCAGTATCATGACACCATTAAATTCACCTTTGAGGTCAGCAGCACCGAGGTTAACTTCTTGGACACTACAGTGTTTTTACAACCAGATGGTACCCTAGGTAGCAAACTGTACAACAAACCCACTAACGCCTTTTTATACCTACACTATCGGAGCAGCCATCCCAAACACCAAAAGGACAACATACCATTCTCACAAGCGCTGAGAATACGAAAGATCTGCAGTGATTCCATACACTTCGAGGAAGAAAGTAAATCCCTCAAACAACGTTTTTTAATCAAAGTACTGGAAGTACTGTAAACGAACATTATTGTTTAATGCAAAATCAGTAATCTTCTAAGTTTAAAGACGATAAATTTACTGATATTGGTTTAGGAATTAATTGCAAATTATTTGAAATGTTTGCAGCTGTTCTGATATGATTGAACACATGCATATTTCTGTAAGGTCCTGGTTGAAATTAGAAGTTTGTTGATCTATCTTGGATGGATTAAAATAAAATATGTCTTCTTTCTTTCGGGAAGGCATCATCAGTTATAATACAGACAGGACTCTGTAACCTTATTGATGACAACTTCTAATATGCACTAAATTTAGGCTAGTTCCATCGTTAGTTTTGCATATTTCAACTTAATATGATGAAACACACATAAAGAACTACTGAAAACCAAAACCAGAGCTGGTAATCAAGGCCCGGATTAGGAATGTATCCTATTGAAACTGTACTCAAGCATGTATGGTACTTCAAAACAAAAAAACTTGACTCCTTTTGTTCAGGAATCATTTGATGTTAATAAATCTTTATATGAGAAGATATACTTCTGGTATAATTACAGTATTGTACACAATGTGATAAAGAATATCAACCATATAAAGACTATCTTCATCAAATAATTCAGCAAACAGGAAAAGAAAACTTCAAGCTTCATTTTCAACTTCAAAGCTGATAAAGGTTACAGTCCATTCGATGGGATGCCACATTCCCTATTTATTGTCCCTTTCCAATGTTGACCATCCAATCATAGTGAACCACACAGTTCATCAATGTAATTGCACAAATCACATCCTTTATGTGGAGAGAACAGTGTTCGGGGTGTTATAAGATTCCATAACTGTATGCAAATTTGTGAATCATTCCATATCTATATCTATATATATACCGTACGTGTATATATTTACACATATCAAAATTGGAATGACACAGGAGATTTGCAAGTTTAAGTTCACCATCAGTCATGGGAGGTTTACGTAAAATGTTATATTTACCGGGGTAATTAGTAATTTTGATTATATATTTATCAAGCTCTATTCTGTACTTTCTACCAGTGCTTATATTAGAGAATGGACACAATTATATGTTCTCCAATGTCAAAATTAATCATATGTAAAATATTAGGGGTTTATTTGACCGAGACGTATTCAAAATTTTTGTAATCATTAGCCATTCAAGGCCTGATTGCCGTCATATTTGAATTACCAAAATGGACCTGAAATCAATATTTTAAAAAAGAGAATGATCTGTGACTTCAATATTTCATAAAAATAATTTAATACATCGTTTATTCACTTCATTCAGATCTTCAGACACCACATAATTTTTGAAGTCATATATAGAAATATATGAACCATTTTGTTATTGATTAATAGTTCACACAAGTAAGCACTAGATGTAAGCAGTAAGTATATGTACCGCTATCTACTGGCATGACTTTGAGTACAGTAGACTACACTCGCTTTGTGGATATTGACAGGATAACATATATTTACATACTAATTCAATTTTAGAATTGTAACTGAAATCTTGTAACAGCATATGGCACAAATAGTCATCTGAACATTTGTTATATATTGAAAAAATATTTAAGGTAAATATTAACTCATTTGCTTGACTTCAATTTTCAGTTTATCAATTCATCGATTACTCTGTGTTTGAAGTATGGTGTAGTGAGAATTTCAAGTCTTGATCATGACTTGATGAAAATTCTAAATTAACAAATTATTAAAATAAATTTGTTTGAAAGTTGAAAGTTCAACATCAATATTATATAGAGTATCAATCACAATATATCAGAAGTTATCAAACTACAGATAACAATTAACGGCTGAATATCAAATTAAGTGAATATCACAAGTATTTTTGCATTTGTTTTTAGATAATCCGGATTTCCGTCTTTAAAAATTTTACCTAATAGACGTAGTGCATAGTAAACGTAGTCATGTAACAGCTGATTTGAATCAGATTTACTTAGCATGAACTTAACACCGTCTCAGTAGTTCGTCGCAATCGAAAATTTGGTCGTGAATTCGGTATTTTACAAATTATTTCAAAATACTTTCAGGTAAATGAAAAAAAATTCTCGTAAAAATGTCGATTTTGGGTCCACTATCGGCCATTTCGGTAATTCAACTCTAACGACAATCGGGCCGCGATTCGCAAATGAATAATTAATTTAAAATTCGGTCAAATAAACCTCTAATATTTTATATATGATACAATCAGGCATTGCAGAACATATATTTTGGTCAATCCTCTGAAAATAATGCCAATTTATATTATAATTAAGCCCCATTTTTCTTCGTTTCGGTATTTCAAGTCCGCTTCACGTGTGGTCCGTTTCAGTAAATATTCTCGTCTTTACCGAAATAAAAACAAGCTATATAATTGTTCATTTTAAACATGACAACAACTGCCAACCACACGTATCCAAAAATGTTATTGTTGATATCATCTGAATATTGCCGTAGTTATCTGTCACTTCGATTGTAAACCCCATGCCATAGTGAAGGAAGAATCGACCAATCAAATTGGTTTATTTTTGATTTCCGTAATCTTGCAGTTACCTCCCTTACAACAGTAAATACGTTCCAAGTATCGCCTACAACAAGCAATCCCGTGCACATAACAAGATATTATCATTTGCATTTGATTTATTGGGTCATTTTCGTCAAAGGAAAATGGTATCTGGAAATCGATGACAACTTGAACGCTATGACCAGTCACCCTGACCACAAATGCCACCTAATTGTAAGCCTTACATATGTACAGTTCTTTCTCGCAAACACGTACAGTAACCTATAGTATGATACAATGTATCGTCTCGTATGCCGTCATTGATATATTTCTTTCTCTAAATTATAGAAATACACACCTAGTTGATAATGATGTAACATTCTAGAATATATATATTACACATTTAAGTAAATCGCGGACAAATTTGCAGACCTATGCTATAATGTCAGCCGTTTTGGAATGAACACAGAAGAGCAAAACTTTCTAAACATTCGGAGACGAATGCACCTGCGCAATAGTTGTTTACATAAATATATTGACCTGGAGTTATTCGCAAAGTTCAGGTTCATTTAGTCTTCTCATTTCGCTAGCGTTATGCATTTCTCAAATCGTAGGCATCTTGAAAACATCTACTGAATACATTTCAACCTTTTCGGTAAAACTACTATATAAAACGAAGATGTTTTTGCAAGTAAATTATTTGAAGCGTAAGGCAATGGGGGCAGCCATATTTCATTGAAACAGACAGTAGATGGCGTATTGGTGAATGTGGTTACCAAATATGGCCATATTTCGCAGTCCAGTTCTTGATGGCAATAACCGAACATTAATGTTCGTTTAAAAAGAGGATACCCAGAACTATTAGTTGACAACACCATAGCACGAGCACGCGGTATGTCGCGTGACACACTCCTCAATCCACAGAAAACCGTATCAAACAATTAAGTGATCGCATTCATAGTTCCCCACAACCCCATGAACCCACCGATAGCGAACTATATACAGAAGCAAAAACATATTTTAACCCGAGCCCCGGGAACTAAAGAACTAGCCGAATACAAAATGATTGTAGCCTTCGCACGCCCAAAATCCATCAGGGACATACTAGCACGCAGCAATTTAAATCAGAACCCTTCCGTGCCGTGTAGCGGCCTGTGCGGTAGGCAATGTAAGATCTGCACACACATGAGACCGTGCAACACATACACAAGCCATACGACTGGGAAATCATACAGAATTAGAGACCAAATTACTTGTCAAAGTACTAATGCTATCTACTTAATTACGTGCAATCACTGTAACCTACAGTACGTGGGACAAACCTCTACAACTATAAACACATGCATAAGAAACCACTTATACGATATCATTCACCAATGTCGTGACAAACCAGTGGCCGATCATTTTAACACGTCAAACCACGATGTCTCTGACGTCATAGTCACTGGTATAGTAAGCAACGTCACATTTATACCAACCGCCGATTAAGACAGGAAGAGAGTTACATTCATATCCTGAACACTCAGCAACCGAACGGACTGAATATAATGTCCTAACGAGAACATGGTGAATGTTAAGCAAACTCCAGCTAAACAACGCAAAGGAATCGCTACTAGGATCCAATGCATATTATGCGGACACAGATACGCATCCATGAAAACATTACGGAAGCATGTCAATACAGTACACAGCAACTTAGCCACCTGGTATAGGTGCAAGATTTGTAACAAATGTACGGAAGAGAAGATAACTATGTAAGGCACGTAAAAGCGAAACACCCGGGATATAACATCGGCCCCGAGTGTACAAATGAAAAGATAAAACATAACAAGCGCAGAAACCTACCATCAAGAGACCATTTGAAGCACTCACAAAAGAACAATTGCAGAATGCCAAATTCAGAACAAATGCAGCAAAAGGAACGAGAGAACCAGAAACACACACGCCCACTGACACCGCGCCGGAACTACCTGAGAACCACGTAGACCTCCTCTGCGAGGACCTCGCCCTCAGTGACGACGAGTCAGATGGATCGGATGTCACGTACACTAGCACAGTTAACGTGGATTACAAACTGTTAGGATATAAATCTATGTCTTCATCCACCATATGTTTAGATGAAAGAGATATTAATGAATAGGAATATGTTATGTTAATACAAAACCAAAGACTTTGTTACTCATATAGAAACGTTTAATTTATTTTAACTAATTACAACTCATACATCATAACGTAATAATGCTATCTGTTACATTTCAATGAGAGTAACGTCCCGTTATAGGGGACGCCACCTAGTGTACATCAATTGTTGTATTATATAACGTCACTATTAACAATCGAATAGGTCTCCTCAATTTTAGTACGTTAGGAGCCTAAAAATTGTAATTTGTGTCCTGATGAAGCCTGAAAAAGGCGAAACCGGTAGACCAATAAAAATGAACCACTGAGGTCTCCTTCGACTGTTGTGATTGACTCTTCCTACTAGTTAATATAATGATACACCAAGTAACATTGGTTAATTTAGCCTGATTCATTGTAGACATAACAATACAACCATTCGCTAATTATTTAGTCCTGATTCAAAGTAGACACAACGATACACCCCGTAATATTAGTTAATTTAGTCCGATTCAAAGTAGACATACACCCCGTAATATTAGTTAATTTAGTCCGATTCAAAGTAGACATTGAACGATACACCCCGTAACATAAGTTAATTTTGTCCGATTCATAGTAGACATATAATGATACACCCCGTAACATAAGTTAATTCAGTCCGATTCATAGTAGATATATACCGATACATCCAGTAGCATTAGATAATTTTGTCTGATACATCATGTCCATAAGAGACATTACATAATCAATGGAAGCTCCACTAAAAGCAGATGAACACCATTTGTCAGAAGTAGAAGGCTGCTAATGCTGTGTTATTGTCACCTGGCAGGGACCTATTGTTACTGAAATGATACTTGGCCCTAGAGAGTGGATGATATATTCAGGATGTGTTCTGTGCTTGACTAGCATCTATGAGAGGTGTAGGACATGTCCCTTGGGTTTCACAAACACAGCAGCTTGTTCAGAACTTATCAGAGGCCTTTAGGCAATCAAATAATACAGACAACTTAAGATAAGCAATTTTCTGTTGTCACACAAAGACTTCTGACAAATATTCACAGAACTTTTTAACGGCAAACAAATCCTGGCGGTCAGTTAGTAATATTGATGTCCAGGGACATTCATGTTAAAAAGCTTCTCGTTCTCCATTCAATAATAGAGAAAATTACATTTGAGCGGCCAGTCGAGGTCTTTCTGTGTATTTTGTGTACTTTGATGTGTCTGTGTGTACCACGATAGCCTACAGATCTATTTCACTTACAGCGTAAGCTACCCTTACAGATAAATTTTACTTATCGATACCCACAGGCGTCCGGCATGGGAATACCATGACTCCATGACAGACCAATTACACACAAATAGGAAAAGATCATGCTATGTAATAATTTATCAATTCTTTACCTGATCTTGACCTTAGTACACCACAGGTCTCTACAGAATCTTCTTATAATCTATCATTCTATACTTCTGCGTGTTTTATCAAATGTTAGTTAGTTTAAGTTAGTTAAAGTGCCTAACGGTCCATCAACACTATATAGGTCATGAGGGCCAAATAATGAGATTAAAAATACGAGCAAAATGGGCAAGAGACAAAATGACATTAAAAAAAACGAAACATTTAAAAATGTAGATATATATTGGTACATTCACATATCAAATGTTGAATGGTCCTAATGCACCATTAACTAAAATGTCTGCTATCTGAGTTCAGTCGTATATCTAGTTATGTTTTCTCATTTTAATCCCTCAGAGTCTGTTTGGAAAGTTTTTTACAAAGCAAAATCAGTGTTCAAAGAGAATCTTTATACATTGTTCAAATCATGAAACAATGTCGGTTTTCAAATTCCTGGTATTCATATTGTTGACACTGAGATTGAAAAATGGAAAAAAAAAAATTCTTAAAACAATTAAAAAATATAATTTGAAAAAAAAAAAGATGAATAACTTCATATTTTTGCTAGATAATATATTTCTACTAAAAACACTGGTATTTTAGAATAAATAAATCCTGTCATTCATTAAATATATGAAAGATGGTATATTTCCAAAGAGCTAGTGGAAGTCTAGCTGTGGCGAAGTTCCGTATAAACCTCCCATCCATGAAAGCACTTTAAAACACATCAGATTTTGCCCCAAGATAAGTAAACAGTCTACACAACGTTCATTGGTCACTATAATCAATAGGATGTTTTACCTTAAGAGGAAGTCGCGGGATCTCCATAGTAACCATGTTGTCGTCCTGGAGACCACTCACTTCAACTGATTCACCATCACATGTGTAAATTTTCAGGGCACCCACTTCTGAGACAACCTGTCAACAGGGAAGTTTGATACTGCTCTGACATATCTAGTATCAGTTAACCCCTCTCTATTCTGATTAAACCTTAAAAGACATCTAACATTGCCGTAGATATCTTGAACTTAGGTTAACAAAGCTATGTGTATTTTTTTCCCACGGAGAAACCATCTTATAGATTCACATAAACTGCCTTTTTTCAATTTTTTTTTTTTTAATTTTGTATCTGCTGAAACATTTAACTGGATAATTATTAATTAAGTAGCAATCATTAATAGATAGATTAATTTTACGTAAATTTCACATCTGAATAGCCAAGTTTATTTCATCATTAAATATAATAAGATTATATCTTACCTTTGTATTTTTATTGTGATCAAACTCGTAAGGGTTGCCAAGAAATTTAGTCATGTGGACCTGAAAGCAGTCATGATTTGGTGAAAAAGTATCCAATGGGCAGTTGTCTTTCTTCATTATCACAGACATATCCTTTGGTAATGAGAATTTTGATTGGTTAATTGCAAGAACAGGTCTGTCTTTTAAACTGAATCTTGCCGCCATGGTTTCAACATAGTGAGCATGTTTCTTGATTGGTTCTTGGCCGATTGCATGGAATTTCAGCTCATTCTGAAAAATATAGAGATACATTTATGAACGCAAAACTTTATCACAAAAAAAAAAAATAAATAAAATAAAAGAATACTGATATAAACCTGTACCACAGGTACTGCCAGCACCTAAGGTGGTTCTTTTCTGACAGTAATTCCAACCCTATACTGGTAGTCAATCCTCACCTCCACACACAGCAACGAGCCATCAGGATTTTTCCTTCATTTATAAACACATAATAACACAAAGTAAACCCCCCCTGTCACATCATATATTAAATCAATATCATATTAAGGTCCAATATCGGATCCAGCGACAATTATTCTTGGATCAGATTTAAACCTGGGGACAGATGCGATACCATAAACTACAACCTCTGACCTCTGAACCCACTTTTGCCAGGGTCAAATCTTGTTGGATTTCTATTGCACTATCCTCAAAATCAATCAGAAGATAAAAGCCAATCAAAAACAAGATACCTTTGACCTTTGACCCTACTTGCTGGTTTAATAGGAAGATCGAGGAGAAGAGGCCTCAATCTGATTATTATTGATAGGTTACTATTGTGCCTGTCATTAAATCAATTAGAAGATAATACCCAATCAGTCCTAATCCCCATCATATATAATTGATATTGGGTACAGGTTTTTATGAACACATCAATGCTATCTGTTTGGTCAATAACCTGTAAATCATTTTTATCTCATTTGCTGCAGAACTAATGAAAAAAGAAATTCACTACGAAAGGACAAGGGATAGCTAGCAGTGTGAAATGCTACTACAACAGATAACAAACAGTAAAACACCGCTACAACAGATAAGCTACCACTGAAACACCGCTACAACAGATAACAAACAGTAAAACACCGCTACAACAGATAAGCTACCACTGAAACACCGCTACAACAGATAACAAACAGTAAAACACCGCTACAACAGATAAGCTACCACTGAAACACCGCTACAACAGATAACAAACAGTAAAACACCGCTACAACAGATAAGCTACCACTGAAACACCGCTACAACAGATAACAAACAGTAAAACACCGCTACAACAGATAAGCTACCACTGAAACAACACTACAACAGATAAGCTACCACTGAAACAACACTACGACAGATAGCTACCACTATGAAACACCGCTACAAGATAGCTACCACTATGAAACACCGCTACAAGATAGCTACCACTATGAAACACCGCTACAAGATAGCTACCACTATGAAACACTGCTACAAGTTAGCTACCACTATGAAACACCGCTACAAGATAGCTACCACTATGAAACACCGCTACAAGTTAGCTACCACTATGAAACACCGATACAAGATAGCTACCACTATGAAACACCGCTACAACAGATAAGCTACCACTATGAAACACCGCTACAAGATAGCTACCACTATGAAACACTGCTACAAGTTAGCTACCACTATGAAACACCGCTACAAGATAGCTACCACTATGAAACACCGCTGAAACACCGCTACAACAGATAAGCTACCACTATGAAACACCGCTACAAGATAGCTACCACTATGAAACACCGCTACAACAGATAAGCTACCACTGAAACAACACTACAACAGATAAGCTACCACTGAAACAACACTACGACAGATAGCTACCACTGTGAAACACCGCTACAAGATAGCTACCACTATGAAACACTGCTACAAGATAGCTACCACTATGAAACACCGCTACAAGATAGCTACCACTATGAAACACTGCTACAAGTTAGCTACCACTATGAAACACCGCTACAAGATAGCTACCACTATGAAACACCGCTACAAGTTAGCTACCACTATGAAACACCGATACAAGATAGCTACCACTATGAAACACCGCTACAACAGATAAGCTACCACTATGAAACACCGCTACAAGATAGCTACCACTATGAAACACTGCTACAAGATAGCTACCACTATGAAACACCGCTACAAGATAGCTACCACTATGAAACACTGCTACAAGTTAGCTACCACTATGAAACACCGCTACAAGATAGCTACCACTATGAAACACCGCTACAAGTTAGCTACCACTATGAAACACCGATACAAGATAGCTACCACTATGAAACACCACTACAACAGATAAGCTACCACTATGAAACACCGCTACAAGATAGCTACCACTATGAAACACCGCTACAAGATAGCTACCACTATGAAACACTGCTACAAGTTAGATACCACTATGAAACACCGCTACAAGATAGCTACCACTATGAAACACCGCTACAACAGATAAGCTACCACTATGAAACACCACTACAAGATAGCTACCACTATGAAACACCGCTACAGTGTAACAACACTTAAATCACCTCACATTGTATTAGTAAATACGTATTCTAAACTGCATCATATAAAAGGATCGCCTTAAGAGAACAAGTCATGATTTATATGCCTTTGGTTCCAATTATGGTAAATCAAAGTTCAATAATTGTGTTGAAAAGCAGCTGTTTGAAACCTCATGATGTTGATTTTTCTGTTATCCTTATCAGATATAATCTGGAGAATTTTAAATCATAATTTAGAATATTATTTCTGTGTCAAAATCTGTTATGAAACAGAATTGTATCTTCGAGGTTATGAACTTACGATGATTTCATGCCTCAATGCCATATCCCAATACATATAATACTCAATCTAGTATGATCTCCTACCCCATTTAAACATCAGAGATATTTATAATGAATGAACATTTCACTAAGTTTAGCAATTCTATTTGGTCCTTTGAAGTCTGAAATTGTTTCACAACAAATCCAGCTCTAACCTTGTTGAGATTAGCTATTTCAAAGCTATTGTGTTCATGACCCACATCAAACAATGTTTGATATGACCTCATAACCTTGAACAATTTATACAAAATTATTTCCTTTTAAATTCATTTATCTTTTATTTAAGGAACACTGATGGTAGAGTAACAGGAGAGTTCCCTTTTAAAACAGATACTAATCAAGATTCAAAAATTGCCTCCTAGATGCAGAAATATTTTTGTGAATGTATATATTGGTCCAAATCAGATAAAAAGTAAATTAAAACGTCCACTTTGTTGAAGCTACAACACAAATTACTGTCCCTTTAATATTTTTGGCCTTTAGTTGAGCGCCTCTGTGAGGAAAGATTTTGGTTCTGTCCCCTGGCTGAGACATACCAGAGTCTAATTATGGTCGTTGCTACTTCTGCTCAGCACTCAGCATTTTTGGGAGTGGGGCAACTTGTTTGTCTGTCAGTATGACGTGACCGGGTGGGGTGTCTTGCTGGGTCTCTTTGGCAGTATACTTCAGGTAGCACTATTTGTTCGATATCAGTTCTGCGATATCACAAGGAGACAAACACAAACATACCCAAGCTTCCCAAAACACTACACCTTTGCATTTCACACACAGGGGAGCTAGGTCATCCTTAAATGACCTTAGCTGTTGATGGGATGTTAAACAATACACAGGGGAGGTCGTCCTTAAATGACCTTAGTTGTTGATAGGATGTTAAACAATACACAGGGGAGGTCGTCCTTAAATGACCTTAGTTGTTGATAGGATGTTAAACAATACACAGGGGAGGCCATCCTTAAATGACCTTAGCTGGTGATGGGATATCAAACAATGCTAATTCCAAACCCCTAACTAACATTACCATCAATATGACTATGAAGTTGGTAATTACATCAGAACATCTATAATATGAAAATGCATTACCAATTTCTAAACACATCAAACAAACACTTAAGACATCAAAGTTATTGATAAAAAAAGGTTTCAAAAGCTTTAATTTCCTATAATATATGGAATATATTGATCTTTGACTTCCTTTCTGTCCCTAGAAAATTACTTGTATCAATATTTCATACTGCTTGCTATTAATGGTGATACTGTATGACAAAGGAGCACAAGTATTTGTGTGTCACTTCGAATAATCCATAAGATTTTCCTCAAGGACAGTCAGTATTGACAGGACTTATTTCTAGCAGCCATTACAGATAGGAAATCTACTTTACACCCTACGATCCCCTAAAATATCATTTTTCAATGAATTGGTATTAAGTTTACACCCTACAATCCTCAACTGGTATTAACAAACTGAATTTGTTACAGCTTCTTTTAAAAGATTCAAGATCTTCAAAGTATATTTCATTTTTCATTTTTTTCAACACGAGTCCTACAGAAGTTAATTTTCTACATTCAAAATCTCAAAAGTTACTGCTATTTATATCTGTTGAATTATTGTCATCGAAAACAACAGTCAGGAGATTAAAAGTGGTTGAAAGTTAGTAATTGCTTCTCCTATACATTACAAACAGGTTTTCCAGGCCACTTCTGATACCAAAGACCTGTCATTGTTTATCCAATGTTACAAACATCTTAACCTAAAAAGTTCCTTAATCATTACATTTGATCAACTGAAGTTTAAAATATGGAACAAGAGGTCCTGCTATCCTGTATCTATATTTATCTGAAGTAGACAATTAGAAGTTTAAATACTCCTAACGTTTCCAAGGTCAGCAGCTATCAAATTTTAACCTTACACAAATAATTGAAATTACATTTGGGAACGGGACGAGATTTAATGTACAAATGATTTTATCTAATGGAATAAAAAATATTGTGAACAAAATATTTACTGGTTGACAATACATGAACATGTATTTCGTTTGGAATCTACATAAAAACTACAGAGTATTTGTTATCGGGAGATTGTACAGTACTGCATGGCCTGATGGATATTGAGAAATAGAAAAATTTCAGCCAATGAGAGGACAGTTGGCTATCTTTGATTGCGAAATTGTTTGAATAAGCTTACTTTGTTCTTTACTGCATGTGAACTGGAAAATAAATCAAATAACTCATAAATTACTGAATTTATTTTAGTGTTCTATGATATAACGATGCTGTAGCATTTATTTAGATAAGGTTTATTTTGCCATCAATAACAGCAGGAATGTGATCGACCATCCAGCACATGTAGTCATCTTTGCTTTCGAACACAGAAGCAATAAAAATACAATTCAGCCTCACCAATATCAATATCAAGTAACTTTAATAATCTGAGAAGAAAAGTAATCAATGTTTACATAAAGCGTTTAAGGGGATTTTTACTGCTGTGTGGACACACACAAAAGCAGCTGTTACAGAGCGATTAATTAGGGGGCTGTACTGGGACAAAGTGGTGTGGAAATGGTACAGGTATTGATCAGCCATCTAGTAAATCTGTCAGTGAAAAGGTTTCCATTCAATCCTCTACTTAATTGATAATTCAGAAACATTTAGTTGAAAGCTGTCTAAGGTCTATATCTCTACTTTATATAGCACTAGAACCCTGCCAGCACAAATCAATGCCGTTTGTCTTCATCCCTGGGAGGTATAGTGATGAGGATCTGGTCAAATGTAACAGGGTTTCATTGGGGGAACAAATCGTCACTCCCCAGATTCTCAGTCTACTGAGGGAACAAATCATCACTCCCCAGATTCTCAGTCCACTGAGGGAACAAATCATCACTCCCCAGATTCTCAGTCTACTGAGGGAACAAATCACCACTCCCCTAGATTCTCAGTCTACTGGGGGAACAAATCATCACTCCCCAGCTTCTCAGTCCACTGAGGGAACAAATCATCACTCCCCAGATTCTCAGTCCACTGGGGAACAAATCATCACTCCCCAGATTCTCAGTCTACTGGGGTAACAAATCATCACTCCCCAGATTCTTAGTCTACTGAGGGAATAAATCATCACTCCCCAGATTCTCAGTCCACTGAGGGAACAAATCATCACTCCCCAGATTCTCAGTCTACTGAGGGAACAAATCATCACTCCCCAGATTCTCAGTCTACTGGGGTAACAAATCACCACTCCCCAGATTCTCAGTCTACTGGGGTAACAAATCACCACTCCCCAGATTCTCAGTCCACTGAGGGAACAAATCATCACTCCCCAGATTCTCTGTCTACTGGGGAACAAATCATCACTCCCCAGATTCTCAGTCTACTGAGGGAACAAATCATCACTCCACAGATTCTCAGTCTACTGGGGAACAAATCATCACTCCCCAGATTCTCAGTCTACTGAGGGAACAAATCATCACTCCCCAGATTCTCAGTCTACTGAGGGAACAAATCATCACTCCCCAGATTCTCAGTCTACTGAGGGAACAAATCATCACTCCCCAGATTCTCAGTCCACTGAGGGAACAAATCATCACTCCCCAGATTCTCTGTCTACTGGGGAACAAATCATCACTCCCCAGATTCTGTCTACTGAGGGAACAAATCATCACTCCCCAGATTCTGTCTACTGAGGGAACAAATCATCACTCCCCAGATTCTCAGTCCACTGAGGGAACAAATCATCACTCCCCAGATTCTCTGTCTACTGGGGAACAAATCATCACTCCCCAGATTCTCAGTCTACTGAGGGAACAAATCATCACTCCACAGATTCTCAGTCTACTGGGGAACAAATCATCACTCCCCAGATTCTCAGTCTACTGAGGAACAAATCATCACTCCCCAGATTCTCAGTCCACTGAGGGAACAAATCATCACTCCCCAGATTCTCAGTCCACTGAGGGAACAGATCATCACTCCCCAGATTCTCAGTCTACTGAGGGAACAAATCAACACTCCCCAGATTCTCAGTCTACTGAGGGAACAAATCATCACTCCCCAGATTCTCAGTCTACTGGGGAACAAATCATCACTCCCCAGATTCTCAGTCTACTGAGGGAACAAATCATCACTCCCCAGATTCTGTCTACTGAGGGAACAAATCATCACTCCCCAGATTCTCAGTCCACTGGGGAACAAATCATCACTCCCCAGATTCTCAGTCCACTGGGGAACAAATCATCACTCCCCAGATTCTCAGTCCACTGAGGGAACAAATCATCACTCCCCAGATTCTCAGTCTACTGAGGGAACAAATCATCACTCCCCAGATTCTCAGCCTACTGAGGGAACAAATCATCACTCCCCAGCTTCTCAGTCCACTGAGGGAACAAATCATCACTCCCCAGCTTCTCAGTCCACTGAGGGAACAAATCATCACTCCCCGGATTCTCTGTCTACTGGGGAACAAATCATCACTCCCCAGATTCTCAGTCCACTGGGGAACAAATCATCACTCCCCAGATTCTCAGTCCACTGAGAGAACAAATCATCACTCCCCAGATTCTCAGTCTACTGAGGAACAAATCATCACTCCCCAGATTCTCCGTCCACTGAGGGAACAAATCATCACTCCCCAGATTCTCAGTCCACTGAGGGAACAAATCATCACTCCCCAGATTCTCAGTCCACTGGGGAACAAATCATCACTCCCCAGATTCTCTGTCCACTGAGGGAACAAATCATCACTCCCCAGATTCTCAGTCCACTGAGGGAACAAATCATCACTCCCCAGATTCTCAGTCCACTGAGGGAACAAATCATCACTCCCCAGATTCTCAGTCCACTGAGGGAACAAATCATCACTCCCCAGATTCTCTGTCTACTGGGGAACAAATCATCACTCCCCAGATTCTCAGTCTACTGGGGAACAAATCATCACTCCCCAGATTCTCAGCCTACTGAGGGAACAAATCATCACTCCCCAGCTTCTCAGTCCACTGAGGGAACAAATCATCACTCCCCAGCTTCTCAGTCCACTGAGGGAACAAATCATCACTCCCCAGATTCTCAGTCTACTGAGGGAACAAATCATCACTCCCCAGATTCTCAGCCTACTGAGGGAACAAATCATCACTCCCCAGCTTCTCAGTCCACTGAGGGAACAAATCATCACTCCCCAGATTCTCAGTCCACTGGGGGAACAAATCATCACTCCCCAGATTCTCAGTCTACTGAGGGAACAAATCCTCACTCCCCAGATTCTCAGTCCACTGAGGGAACAAATCATCACTCCCCAGCTTCTCCGTCCACTGAGGGAACAAATCCTCACTCCCCAGATTCTCAGTCCACTGAGGGAACAAATCATCACTCCCCGGATTCTCTGTCTACTGGGGAACAAATCATCACTCCCCAGATTCTCAGTCCACTGGGGAACAAATCATCACTCCCCAGATTCTCAGTCCACTGAGAGAACAAATCATCACTCCCCAGATTCTCAGTCTACTGAGGAACAAATCATCACTCCCCAGATTCTCCGTCCACTGAGGGAACAAATCATCACTCCCCAGATTCTCAGTCCACTGAGGGAACAAATCATCACTCCCCAGATTCTCAGTCCACTGGGGAACAAATCATCACTCCCCAGATTCTCTGTCCACTGAGGGAACAAATCATCACTCCCCAGATTCTCAGTCCACTGAGGGAACAAATCATCACTCCCCAGATTCTCAGTCCACTGAGGGAACAAATCATCACTCCCCAGATTCTCAGTCCACTGAGGGAACAAATCATCACTCCCCAGATTCTCTGTCTACTGGGGAACAAATCATCACTCCCCAGATTCTCAGTCTACACTGGGGAACAAATCATCACTCCCCAGATTCTCAGTCTACTGGGGGAACAAATCATCACTCCTCAGCTTCTCAGTCTACTGAGGGAACAAATCATCACTCCCCAGATTCTCAGTCCACTGAGGGAACAAATCATCACTCCCCAGATTCTCTGTCCACTGAGGGAACAAATCATCACTCCCCAGATTCTCTGTCTACTGAGGGAACAAATCATCACTCCCCAGATTCTCAGTCCACTGAGGGAACAAATCATCACTCCCCAGATTCTCAGTCTACTGGGGAACAAATCATCACTCCCCAGATTCTCAGTCCACTGGGGAACAAATCATCACTCCCCAGATTCTCAGTCTACTGGGGAACAAATCATCACTCCCCAGATTCTCAGTTCACTGGGGAACAAATCATCATCTCAGTCCACTGGGGAACAAATCATCACTCCCCAAATTCTCAGTCCACTGAGGGAACAAATCATCACTCCCCAGATTCTCAGTCTACTGAGGGAACAAATCATCACTCCCCAGATTCTCAGTCTACTGGGGAACAAATCATCACTCCCCAGATTCTCAGTCTACTGAGGGAACAAATCATCACTCCCCAGATTCTCAGTCTACTGAGGGAACAAATCATCACTCCCCAGATTCTCAGTCCACTGAGGGAACAAATCAGCACTTCTCAGCTTCTCAGTCCACTGAGGGAACAAATCGTCACTCCCCAGCTTCTCAGTCCACTGAGGGAACAAATCATCACTCCCCAGATTCTCAGTCCACTGGGAAACAAATCATCACTCCCAAGATTCTCAGTCCACTGAGGGAACAAATCATCACTCCCCAGATTCTCTGTCTACTGAGGGAACAAATCATCACTCCCCAGATTCTCAGTCTACTGAGGGAACAAATCATCACTCCCCAGATTCTCAGTCCACTGAGGGAACAAATCGTCACTCCCCAGATTCTCAGTCTACTGGGGAACAAATCATCACTCCCCAGATTCTCAGTCTACTGAGGGAACAAATCATCACTCCCCAGATTCTCAGTCCACTGAGGGAACAAATCAGCACTTCTCAGCTTCTCAGTCCACTGAGGGAACAAATCGTCACTCCCCAGCTTCTCAGTCCACTGAGGGAACAAATCATCACTCCCCAGATTCTCAGTCCACTGGGGAACAAATCATCACTCCCAAGATTCTCAGTCCACTGAGGAACAAATCACCACTCCCCAGCTTCTCAGTCCACTGGGGAACAAATCATCACTCCCCAGATTCTCCGTCTACTGAGGGAACAAATCATCACTCCCCAGATTCTCCGTCTACTGAGGGAACAAATCAGCACTTCTCAGCTTCTCAGTCCACTAGGAGGACAAATCAGTAATCCCCAGCTTCACAAAGCACCATAATGAACCAAATATTTTTGAAAAAGGATGTTGGACTATAGATACAGTATAGAGCCTTGCAGCCATTTCGTTTCACAAAGTATAGAACCTTGCAGCCATTTCCCTTCACAAAGTATAGAGCCTTGCAGCCATTTCCCTTCACAAAGTTACCATCACAGAAAAGTTTGATGTTAAAAAAGTATAAAATAGAAATTATAAATATGACACATGTAGATGGATTTTGGGAACTAACAGACCAGACAGATACTGTTTAGTGTACATGTTGGCCCATAAAAACAAGCGATTCAACAAAAAGTTTATTTTGTCCACCAAGCAATTATGCTATAAATATATTTCTGTTACCACAATTATCTCTGGCTTGAACTGCACAAAAGACAATCTTATTGTCATAGAAACATATTTTTATTTTCATAGTAAAATATTTTTTTTTTCATTTATGTAAATAATTCCAGATCTAATTTGCTGTCCAATCTAATGAACTAAAATCTCTGCTATTATCATAATCAATATCATTATGTAATCTCAATCAGTTATCTGGTGTAATGAGATAGGCCAATATTTTCCTGGTGAAAATTGGACGTAGTTTTACTGTAAAATGTCCTATCATATTATTTATAACTTATGGATAGTGCTCTTTTGTAATGATAAAACTTGTTAAGAATTATGGCAGTATATTGTGGCTGGACTGCACTACTTCGCCAGTTTTCTAATTGTATCTATTGTCAATATGAGTGCCATCGAAGCAACGAACAAAATGAAATTACGTCCAACAACTAGGCACAATTATTTGTCATACGATAGTTTAATATTGATATTTAGAAGATTATTTCAAAATATTTAAAAGTTTTTCTTTGTGCTTGTTCATTGACAGAACTCCCTGACAAACACGATCGTGTAAATGATTAATGTAGAGTTAAATCACGTGTGTTACATGAGTTTATGTGCAAACACAAGTCAACATGGTGCCAAAACGATGTATCGCTGTCATGTGATCAGGAATGTGTCTACAGTTGTGTGGATACAGATGAACAGTGTTAATGGGAGAAAACCTTGTAAAATGTCAATATATCTGAGGTATTTTATACAGGAAGACACTTTAAGAGGATAATCAAATAAATAATGTTATAACAAAGCAAGATTCAAATTTACAATGGTGGGTTTTGCATATACATCCCGACTTCCTAATTCCTAAAATATACTAGACCTATCTTCAAGGTTAGATCACATCTATATTGTATAAATGGTTGTAAGGTTATAAAAGCATTGCTTATTTAACATTCATGAGGTGGTCTAAGGAACGAAGGCGTGATGTGTTTGGATGGCAGAAGAATCTTTAAACTTTAAAGGCCATCACTGTAACAAGATTATAGAGTCTGGCTTACATCATCAACACAATCTACTATTCTGCATTTGAATTCAAGTTACGGAATAAATGTAAGCTGAGATACAAAAACCTATGAATTTCTTGTAAAACCATAATTTTTTCTTATTTTTCTGATGTCACAGCCAATGCAGGTGTTTTTGACTCCAATGAATTTCCTGATAAAATTTCCTGTTTTCTCTTTTGACTTGCTTTTTAATGATCTGTTTGACTTGGTAAACAATTACTTAACAGGAAGGTTATGGTCAGGAAAACAACAAACAAGCTAAAAAATAATCTCATTTTTTTCCGAGCAAGCCTGATAGGACATTCATGTTGACTTTATTGACTGTTACGTAAAATAAACTATTGAAGTCTTTTTTTTTTCAATCCTAAGTAACTTCAAAGGGTTCTTGAGTATGAAAATGTAAGAGGACAAGTGCAATGTCATATGAAGGTCAAAGTGGCAATCCCGTGAAACTTTTTCAAAATTAAAATGTCAGATTAATTGACAAGAGAAATTTTGATATCAGAGACTGCATTTAACTATTTAATAAGTTATACACTAGTCTTGAGGTGTAAGATAGCATTCCAATTATAAAATAATAGTTTTACTAAACTTGAGTAGGTGACTGGAAGTTTGGTCGCATCGAAAATAACTATGCAAGAAAATTACAAGAGTTTTACTAACCTGGAATTTAGCTCGTTGATGTATATGACAAACACTGAACAAGAATTTGGAAGAATATTACAAGAATTGGACTAACCCAGAGTTAAGGTAGATGGTACAGGTGAATAAATTAGAATATGAAATTGGACAAGAGGTGACAAGAGTTTGACTAACCTTGAGTAGCTGGTCAAGGGTGTGGATTGACGTAGACATGGAAGTGTGGTAGAACCAGCGCTGGTCTGCCTCATCCCGAGCGGCACTGCGGACGGTGGCACTAATAACATTGGAGGCAGTGGTTACGGCCAGGGTCAGTAGCTCATGCGTAGGGGTCAGAGCCTCACCATACAACTCGCTTGCACGATCCAGGATTGATCTAAACACAGCGCTAGCCAGGTCCAGCTCTGCTTGGTTCAGCTGAAACGGAAGAAAAGACTGCTCTTATCCTGGGATCAATAGCAGCAAATCACGGTTTGTATATATAACCTAGCTCACACGTACATGGTGTCGATAGCTACATGACAGGGTATCTAACATTTACCACACATCCGGACGACTACGGTACCAACAGGGCTCACACTCATTGCGGGATAGACACCATGTTTGGTACATACATCTGCTATCAAAAAGGTCATAGAAGCCATGTCTTATACACAGACCTTGTACGATACACCTTGTCCACCTAATCCACATATCAACGGCATACTGTATTTGGTAATGGTGTATTATTATCCAAGATGGAACAATTCATTTTTGTCCTCCCCTGCCATACCATTCCTAGTAACTTAGGCAAGTCTCATTAATATAGGTACTTTGGCAGTTCATTCATTCATTGATAAAAAAGTTCTGCAGTCCACGTAAACTTGATTGTGAAAATTATAACATTCAAAGTCCAACAGCTGCTAATTAGACAATGGTGATTTTACTATAAATACCAATTGAAAATGTGGACACAGATCACACTTCCTAGTAAACTGGTGCCAGTCTGAGGCCAGACAAACTGTGGATTATTGATGTTGAGTTCATCCTGACAGTATTAAAAACCTATATTCTGACTCCAGAGCAGAATTTATTCATTCATGTTTTTACATGTTAGTTGACTTCTTGGTTGTTTCACGAGCTTGCAACTTCTGAACTGAATCCAGTCACAGTTTTAGATATTCCTTTATATTTTCAGTCATTTGAATGTCATGCTCATCCTATATTCAAGACATGTTCTGACAGTCTACTGTTCACATTGTTATATTCAAGATAAAAAAGATGAATTTTTCATGCTTGATACAATGACAGTTTGTTTTACTTGTAACAAAACCTGACAAAGCCTACACCGCAGTGGTAAAACAAGAACTATTCAAAAAGATTGTAGAATGATTGGCCATCCCTTTAATCTGTCCACCCACCGTAAATACAATGGATTTACCCAGAATGTTTGATACACACTATCCCATTGTAAGATACATAGGGCTGACAGGTACCAAAATATAATTCAGTGGTATATATACCAACCTGGAAATTTTTGGATTATTTCATTACCATTAACAGAGATATCAGTCGTGGTTGAACATAAAAAGCCTGCCCTAACTGTTCAGTTACATACCTAGCATCTGAACCTTTGATGTCATAGAGATGAGATTCTCTCCATGGCGATGGACAATCAGTGATAATTGTCACATAACATTTTACAGGTACACTATAATGGAGGAAGGAAATGCTGATTGTACCCTCCACAAATACACTGATCAATAAGCAATGATCAAAAACTATCCAACTGTGAAAAGTTTCCTCTAAAAAGCCCAAAATTACTTAACAATCAGAGTCCATCATCTGCTTCCGTCCCTAATTACATGTAAAAAGTGTGTTACACGACTACACCATGTATAAAGTCCTGCTGCCAGGTTTTCCAATCACGCCATGCTGGATAGGCCTGTACTGCGTGATAAGAACGATTTAATAATGTAGTATTGACGAAACAGAAATTTTCACACTATTTTAATATAAACGCATGCAAGATATTGATGTTTTATGTCAAACGGCTTATTGTTGCTCAGAGGGGGTGAGATATTCCTGTTCAAACTTGTTCCTGATTCATTCATCAGCATCATAGGAGAGGGTATAAAGTTTATCAACTGGAAACGTTACAACTTCAAAATAAGTCAAATTGGTGAATCCTATTAAACACTATAGTGTAAAGATAAAACCCAATTTACACAGGGCTCGGTACTGGTAGTTCTGCTTCCAACATCAAAGCTTCACAAGTGTTTTGATGCAAATAAAATCACAGTATGAATCAATAAAGATTATGCCTTTAAAAATTGTAGTTTGGTTAAACTTGCATGATGTGTGTTTGATTTTCTCATAATAGTGCAGCATCCTCCTGGTGTTGAATTCAACATACAGAGATAGCTGTGTAATGTACATTGGATGTAAGTTATATATAGAATTGTATTCCTGATATTTGATATTGATGTAGAATCTAAATAAAAAAGAACTACATATTTATAACATTTCCTAAATTATTAAATATAATTTAAGAAAATGTTACAAACGAATGGAATTCCATAAAAATGATTTAAACTAAAATGAATTCAAATTTCATTTGGTTGGTCAGGTGGCATAGTTGTTACATACTTGTCTTAAACCTTGATGGATCAACAAGTTTACATGACTCAATAATTGTTTACAATGTTGTCAAATAAAGAAAAGTTAAGACTTAAATTTTGACAAATTTTAACAATCAATTAAATTAAAGTGAAAAATTACAGCTTGAATATTTTTTAAAACAAGACACTTATTTTGCATTTTGAATCAACAAAATTAATTGGCATGACAAACAAAATCTTACGCTTAACATTTTGGCAAACTTAATGTTTAACGTATCTACTAATCAAATTAAAGTCATGTACTAGCTTAAAGGGCAGTGGGTTAACACAGGTGCAGATATAACCTTTATAATAAAACTAATTAGGAAATCTTAATCACAAAATATCGTGACTGTAAATTATTTTTAAAAAAATGTATAGCTTACATACTCCCAATTCTATTTCAGCTGACAAACTTATACTACCGTTCATACTAATAATGATATAAAGTAGTTCCCTCGCGACTAGTAAAACAGTGTTAATTCACTCACCATATTCCTGAACAAATAATATCTTCTCAGTACAGGACGTGTAACTCTTCATTCTCATATGATGAAATGGGCTAGACAGATTTACTGATTTAGTAATTAATGGAGACAAATATCGGAATGCTGACAATAGTTGCGAAAGATAAATAACGATCAGCTAATCAGACATGTCTAAGCACTGTCACACGCTTAAATGACGATTTAAATGTTATCTAGAAATGAATAACAAACTCACATGAATCCTCCTGTCCCGAGCTGGTACACTGGTGTCAATAAGTTGTAAGTTCTTTTTAAAGATATCTATGACAGTAGTGGCGACGTGGTGACGGTCAGTGCATGGCCCCTTAATGACGCTTGTCCACAATATGGAAATGGTCACATTTGTAATTCTGTGTATGCTACCTGTGTGTGATGGGGTGGGGACTATAGGGGTAATTGAAGGGTAATTGTTCATGCTAAAAGACGATTTCCTTCACTTTCTAATCTATTGCATTCTAATCTGGTTTTCTACATCATTAACTGCAGTTCTTGCGTAAAGAAAATTGACAGATAATTCGAATTTAATTCCTTGGAAAAATAAATGTCAACGCTTTCTATATTGTCAGAAAAAAAACTCTTTATCACACAACCAAAACCGGATATTTTTTCACCCAATGAACTTTGAAGTGCCTCGTGACCATTGTGCCATTGTAAATTCAAGTTGTATATTGAAGCGAGAAAAAAGTATTTTACATGAATATAAATATATCTTATCGGAGAACAAAATACTATAGTTTTCTTGTGGAAAAAAAACATTATCTATTTCGGTTGAAGAAGTCCTTACAATAAAAAATAAAATATTAAACATGAATTAAAGTATTACAATTGAATGAACTGTTAGAAGCATTGTATTGAAAAATCACTATGCAAATATCTGATTTCTCATTCGTTATTGTTCACCGAGGCAGAAAGAGCCTTTGTACGATTATTTTAGAATTCAAATCCGCGTCCCTCAGTCCTAAACATAGACAAACTTATTCATCAGTTAGACTATTATGGGGTAGATTCTTTTTTAACCTCCTCCCATCCACCGGTTCCTTTTACAAGAACACAGGGCCTGCTAAAGGCATTCCCCTGTCGGGTATGATTACGTGCTATTGTGCAAATCCTTTTGATCCAGGAAGACTTAATAGGTCCCTGTTCTGGTATTACCTTTTGATCCAGGAAGGCTTAATAGGTCCCTGTTCTGGTATTACAGAGATCAGTTCAATGGGGCACGATGTTTATAACAGGTTTTTTTTTTTTAATCTAAAGATTTTGAAAATTAAATTCCTACACAACACATGCATGTTGATTTGCATAAGGAGCTATTCAGCTATTCAGCCATTGATATATTGTTTTTGAAAAAACAGTATGAATATTTAACAAATTATTTAATCATTTGTAGTATGTTGCATACATGCAGCTTAGTTCAAGATTTTGTTTTGTTTTTAAATGTTGGTCCTGAAACTTGTTAGGGTTTTGGAATGTATCAGAATTAGTTAACAATAAAAGCAAATATATTGTAAATTAATCATTTATAGTTAAATTGTCATATTTGTCTCAAGGGAATATTTCTTCATTTGCAACAGAAAAGTAAAAATATGTAGCAACACTTATTATAAAAGAAAAAAAAAATAAATGAATAAAAAATTACCTGTAGGGAAGAAATTCTTGCTGACACTAAAATTAGAGGCTCATGCAGCTATACGGATATTGTAATTACACGATTTCTAAACACATTAACGATGTTGTGGATGTCCGAGGATCTCCGTGGATCTCTGAGGATGTTTCCTTAGGTTCTTCGTAGAAACACCTAATTACACAGACTGTACCGAGTACTCCCTGTACAGGTATATATACCCGGTCATTGTCCCCTCAGTGTGAAATGCTCTGTTAGCTTTTTAATGATTTTGACTTTTTAAGCTTCGTTTTTTATACAAAATAAGTTTAAAAAAGTTGACTTGACATTTGCCATATATCAGAAATTGAGATGAACTTTAATTCATTCAGAAGAAAGAGAAAAAATTCTCAAAGATTCCAACTTGAATTTAACCTATCAGTACGATAACTAGACATAGCACATGCAGACAATGTGAATGATGACGCTATACCCATGCGACTGCTGCATTATGGGTAGCACGATAAAACATAGGTATCATGTAACAAACTACTGTCAAGACTCCAGGGTATTGTAATGTATCAAACTTGTTATGTATAGACTGTTACCATAGACAAGGCGGAAACTACTATGTAGGTCAGGGAAGGCTTTTTAGTTACATGAAAACCTGTAATTTCATTCTTCAAATGTGAAAGTAACTTCCTTAAAAAGGCCACAACAGAAGCAATGTTTGTTTTATGGTACGTCAGAAGATAAATTGGCACTTTGATAACCACAATTACATCATCTATGCTGTTCCAACGATACTGGCAGATCCTACAGTATTCGTTATAAAGTAGAACACAGACACGTCAACCAGTTAATGACAACAATTCTATATACAAAACTGATATTTCCATATTAGATTCTAGACCCTCTTCTATTCTAAGAAAGTGACCTTGACCTTCATTTTATTGTAATATTCTATGAACCTTGACCTTTATCTTAAGAAATTGTAAAAGCCATTTTGCTCATCTGCATTTAACAGTACATGACTATGCGACATTTTTCAGACCTTTGGAATCGGATGATCTTCAGAAATGCGGCTACATGAACACACTTAATATGACACCCAAGGACATTTCTGATGTACGGCTCTAGATGGTGATAATTCTATATATACATTTATCAATACATTTGCAACATAATTAAACACATATTACATCATTCTCTGTTTATTTGCGTGTATAATGAATTTACCTAATCTGTGTAGTTCCTTTATTTTATTTGAGTTCAGTAAATTTAAAACTTTAAAGACAGAAGGTTTGTACCAGTAATATTTTTTGATAAATTTCTTCCTTATCTCTGAATATTTAGGACATACATGTATTTAAGTAAAAAGTGAAATTCATCCTCAACCTCGTTTTGAGTACAGTTTATACAAAGTCTATTTTTCCTGTCAATATTTCTACTTCTACCAACTTCTATAGCAAGATTGTGTGCAGACAAGCGTAACTTAGTTATTGCAATTCTATGTTGTTTATGTAATGACTTGGTTAAATAATATTTTAAAGTGACATTGTCTACAAGATACTTATATAAGTCACACTTACTAGAAATACTTAAAGAATTAAATATCGTCTGCTTAGCCTGATCCTCAAGACGCTGTTTAATCAAAGGTAATAATATCATACACACATCATATTTACATACACATATATATAAGAAAGAACACACATTAGATAGTTAACATATCCACAAACATTATACATAAGCACTGGTAATACATTATAATATATATACTAAAAACATTTTTCATACATTTTATATTACATTCTTCAGTTTAAAAAGAACATCATATTCACATCATTATGCTGACATAAATTTTGAATTGTACAACATCAAATGAAAATACATCTTATTACTTTTAATATTAAACATTAATAACTTTTAAACAATATTATTTTTTTTCATATAAAGTACTGTATATTTAAATATAAATACTTATAAACAGGTTGTAAAGTTAAATGGACTAAGGGATATCTTTTTGAATGATGACTTTTTGATTAGTGATTAATACAGTTGGAATGACTTCTTCTCTCATTTGTTATAATTCATTCATGTTTATAAATCAAAGACTTAATGGAACTCTGTTGTTCTCCTGTTTATACAAGCATTGATGTATACGAATCTCATTTCTATAGTAACACAGTTGTCATTAATTACATCACACTAAAAACTGAAAACAGATCTTGTTCTGTCAAAGGAACGATAATAAATACACTGCAAAGACACATTTCCGAAGGCTTTGATAGGCTAATTACGATATTCACAAATGCTGCAATTTGTACAACATCAGTTTTACACTGCCATCAATCTATGCTTGTCCTCACATTAAACAATTCTGAATCCTGTGACTTATCGATTGTCCATGTTACAACTGCTGCAGAATTTGTTTTTTTTTTAATGTGCATTTTAACACATTAATGAACTGGCAATATATATACTTGCGTTCCTCAATAGGACACAGCAAACCACCATTTTATATATCCCACTGTCAGAATTATTACTATTATTTCCAGGATTTTTTATTGTCTAAAATCTAATTCCTAAAACTGATATGTAAAGGGCTTTTTCAGAAGGCCTTTTGGCACCGATTTTTCAATGGGCCCCATTCAAATTAGAATCATTTTATATTAAAGCCGAGTTTCAAAAAAAAAAAGATAAATAAAAATACAAAATGGCCTCATTCCAACTAATGTAAAATAGACCAGAATACAATATACTTATTTAATGATCATGATGTTTCAGTGTAAGTATGTTGGAAGATGCTTGTAGTGAAGATCGACTGAAAATTCCAAATTGGCTATGAATATATTAAGTACCATCAGATGGTGTCAGCTGAACTTTAATCATACGGTGACAACCAATATCATTTGGAAGGCTTCTTTTGTCCACACACAGAAAACCTTCAGTCAATGTAGTTTCTGATCACCGTGTTAATGTAGCGCTTTTTACATCTGGTTCCATAGCTACCTCTGTGTATATATATAAAGCTAACATTAAACTTTTAAACATAATCATGCTCTTATTTAAAACACCGGCTTTAATTTGAGTTTCCATGACAACACTGTACATTACCAGACCATCAGAGCATTTTATTCCTTGGCAACACAAAACAGTATTGTCAATAAACGTGTGCACAAATAACTTTGAACAACCATGCCTACATTTAGCCTAACCATTATATAGAGAGCTGTTTTTCTGAAAAAATATCAATACTAATGATCTGAAATGTCTTTTACCTCAGCGAGATGGCTCAAATTCACATACACTCCTGCTTGCAAGTTGCAGATAATGGATTCTAGTTTTGGTGGGCAGATTGTAATTTAGCGACATTACTCCTGTATTTCTGATATCATCAGTGAGCTGTATGCATTTGACCGCACATGATTTTCTGGACGAATGCTCTCCATAATATCAAAATGTAATTTGTTTAAGGCGGCAGTTTTCCAATAATCACTACTGTCCTTGTTATTATGATACTGTGTTTTTTCCCCACTATTTCGGTTTCGATTGAGCTCGGATTACATAGGGCCAACACAAGACCATAGGTTGATCATGGACGTCCATATATCATTAGAATCCAGGATAAATGATGTTCAGGGATTTTACCACAAATACATACAGACATGCTATACACACCTTAACATGATACTGCCCACATCATACTAAATTATTATATAGAAAATTGCATACAGCATACCAAGATAAAGTATAGCTGTAAATAATCTCCATAGTCAACTCTTAAGTACATCAATATTTTACATAGGCATTCATACTCCAGCATAGACAAGACACATGACAATTTTATTTAAAACAAAATTATTGGACTTATCTAAAATATAAGCACCATATTCCAAAAATAACTTCATGCTTTTCTATAAATTTAAATGATGAATTGTAAATATGTGGAATCAATGTGGGTTTAAACAAAGATAAGACATTCTATCATTATCATACAGAGTACGTGGGTTTAAACAAATATAAGTTCAATCGTTTGAATCGAATGAATAAGAATGAAATTATTTCTCCTATTTCGGAGAGGGCCGCTGTATGGCGTGCGGGCATCGGGAGGCGGAAAGTGCCGAGCATTTCTGAGTGGGAAAGAGGGTGTGATGCATGTGTAATCTCTAATTCAGTAAACCACATGTACATTGACAGGCCAATACATATGCTAGTTCAGCTGAATTTTGTTTTCATAATATTGTAGACATATATCTTCGTCAAATTTCCAATACAATGAAATAAAGAATGGGAGGAGGATGTTTTGGACATGTGTATGCTGGCCGGGGAGGGAAAGTAATAAAACTATTTGAACAAATCATAGTTAGTGCTTTATCTAACCATCAACCAATCATAAACAGAAACGTATAGACCCATCAACCAATGAAAAACAGTGATACATCTAACCATCAATCAAAAACAGGGATATATCTAACCATCAACCAATCATAAACAGAAACGTATAGACCCATCAACCAATGAAAAACAGTGATACATCTAACCATCAATCAAAAACAGGGATATATCTAACCATCATCCAATCATAATAATGGCTACATTTAACCATTATCCAATCATATTGACTGATGTGTCTAATCATCATCCAATCATAATCTGGGATATATCTAACCTTCATCCAATCATATTCAGTGATGTGTCTAACCATCCATCCAATCATATTCTGGGATATATCTAAGCCATCATCCAATCATAATCTGGGATATATCTAACCTTCATCCAATCATAATCTGGGATATATCTAACCATCATCCAATCATATTCTGGGATATATCTAACCATCATCCAATCATATTCTGGGATATATCTAACCATCATCCAATCATAATCTGGGATATATCTAACCATCATCCAATCATATTCTGGGATATATCAAAGCCTCATCCAATCATATTCATTGATGTATATCTACCATCCAATCATAATCAAGGATGTGAACCATCAACAATAAACAGTTTAACACTGAAGAAGGAATCCTTTCCAATGTAATACTTGTACAGATAAAGTATATTTTAAAGTAAAACAATTTGTGCGCCTTGAAAACTGTAAAATCTTTTAAATGTTGATAAGAATTTATAGTAAAGTGGATTGTCATATCTTTCCAAGAGATTGATCAACAATTGTGTAATGCTTACTGATTTCAAATCATTGACTCACTGTGATGCCCAATTTATATGCAAGGGATGGAAAAATATAGGGCACATCATGTACCCAGACAAGTTTTACACCAGTTTGCTTTTAGTATGTAATCTTTGGGAATGTGGTATTGGCACATTGCAATCTAATTGTAAAAGATAACCCCAAATAATGTCAATGGGATCTACAGAGGCCAGTACTGACTGAAAATGGATGGAACGCTGCTCATCCTGATTAGGGAAGACAAGAATTTGTCTCGGAACATGTGAACAAGAGGAACTGATATGGTGTCATAGAGGTGCTGGTGTCACTCCAATTGTTTCAGGAATACATCAACATCACTGTAAGGTGTGGACAGGGACGATCAGATGTCTGTCTTTCCTGTATACAAATGCTATGTTCATTCCAAAAGACCAGAAGAATCTGCTGTCGGGGACAAATTGTCGGGGACAGACTGAAGGGGAAAGAATGTCAGGAAGAAGCTGAGGGGGACAAATTGTCGGGGACAGACTGAAGGGGACAGACTGATGGGGACAGATTGTAGGGGACAGACTGAAGGGGACAGACTGAGGGGGACAGACTGAAGGGGACAGACTGATGGGGACAGACTGAGGGGGACTTATCATAACCCAGCATTATATAAACCAATATAATATGGCCTGGTTTTCTGATAGGGGAGGCATTAATGACAACAACTGATGTGTAAATTTAGGTCCAATTCAATTAGTGGCCAATTCTAAAGTGAAAATCAGGGTTGTATCATTAAAATGACAAGGTATGTTAATGAAGAGCATAACAAAAACTGAACGTTACCTGAACCTTGCACATCAGAAGTGGCAAATTTAAAGCACAGTGTGCAATGACAGTGAATTTATCACAACAAAGAATGCAAAAAAAAAAAAAAAATGTGCAGAGTTAATGCAGAAATAATCAAAGTGGTTCGTTTCTGCAGGAAAGATAATGAGCATAGTGATTAAACATATCAACATCATTTATTATACACCTAAATTACAGATTGTTTAAAATCCAGTTTTAGATTAGACAGGTTCCTATCATGAGGTTCTTGCAGGACGTTTATCAACACAAGCAATTAATTTAGTTGAAATTAAATCCCATATTTGTGTGTGTGAATATGTAAGATAAAATATAAAGATTCAACCCACAAGTTTTCAAACAAAACAAATCTTCCTGACAAAACAATAGGTTTTGTTCTTGAAAAAACAACAGGTCATCAAGTACCATAAGTTGGAAAGGTGCATGACCATGCTTACATCAATACATATATAGACAGGAAAGCAATTTGGGGGGATTTCAACACAGACAGACAATTAGCTGGTATTGAGGTAAAGACCACTTTGTGTGTGATCTAACTGCCACCAATAAGATCCTATCTACCTTAATCCAGAAATACCAAACTTGGTCTGTCAAGTACCCTTACTGTCAGTCCAGCTCATCCAGGACATTTGAAGTTCGGTACTATTGATGGGGATCACAGCTCATTGGATCGTTTGTTCAGGGTATTATTCTGTTGACTTTCCCAACAGATGCTGTGTTTCCATGGCAACTATGTAAAAACAAAGATTTATGGCTCTTCTGGAAGGAGTTAGTTATACTATCTATCCTATGTAGAGATTCCGAGTATGGTGTGAATCAATCAAGCTTGGCCACAATCCAACTCAAGTGTTTGCAATCTCCTGTTTAATAGCAATCGGATGGATATGATATAAACTACAGCCCCGTCTTCTGACTACCCAAATCTATGTCCCCTTCATTGATTGGATCAGAGCAAAGCCGATCATTACTAAGGAGTCTATATCCAGAAGCGACCTATTGGACAAATCTTGTTGCCATGACGGCACACTCTACTGGTATTAAAACAACTAATCAATCTTGCTTCTTACTTGTTTGATACACAATATTCTGATCCTTTTGACATCAAGATTTAAATCTGCTTCTGCTGTTTATAACGAAATTGTGAAGTTTGAAGAAATTGTTGGGCTGTTAGTGAAATGTTCACAGTACAAATACACTATGAACCACTGTTATACAGGAAGGGGAGGTAACTGGAGAAGGGAATACTTACATACAGAGATTCAGACAGTAGCGTTATGCTTAGAAAAGACGAAGTTTAAGGGAAGTGTCTCTGGAATATTTTGTTATGACAGAAAAATACAGTTATGATCCAGACAGGGTTCACTTTACTCCAATTTGTCGACAATAACTCACTTACTCAGCAAACCAAGTTAGGCCTGTAAAAAGCTACACCACCAAAGTAACTGTCTGCTGTCATACTATGTAAGGGAAGCTCAATATGTCAACAACTGGAGCCATTACAGAAAATATACTACCTTACTGTGACATATTTTCTTTATGAAGTGTCACACACTTAGGTTCCAGTAAAAAACAAAGTTTAGATAAAGCTAATTGATAGGTTCACAAGTGATAATGCCAACGATAAACTGAGTCCTGAATTACAGTTAAAGAAGGCATGCAATTGAAATAAGCTACCATTTTAGGAATTTTAATAACTTAAACGTTTGTGTAACAAATTATTTGCTTTTTAAATGAGTTAAACAATCATCCTTTTTTCAAATAAAGTATGTGGAAAAAAAAAGACAAAGTGTAAATTGAATTTATTTTGGTAATTTCAATTTACCAAATTAAACACTTACTAAACTGTAATTCTGGCTGTTCATTTTCTGCTATTCATTGGATTGATAACTCTGCTTAGCATACATCATGCCAGGTGAAAGAGTCCTATATTTTCCCCAAAAAACTACTTAATTCAAATATTTAATTTCAAAATACAGTGAGACGATATCTCACTGGTACCAATGGATGTATACCATGATCCAAATTATGGTTTATAATAAGTTGACTAACAGGTACACACAGTGTCTCCAATAACCATGTCTAGGCAACACAAATGAGGAGTTTTCATATGAGGAAACATTTAATCTTTTTTCTGCTGATGAACTGCAAAGTGTAATTTCTAAATCACCTACTGGATTTAAAAGATTAGCTCGCAGGAATCAAATTAAACACAACCAAGAGATAAGCTGAGTCAACATTATTTGTATTTCTTTTGTTATTTTCCCTTGAAATGTTGCAGATGTTGAAAAAAGGGAATATTTGCATGCGACTTAATTGATTTGAACAGGTGCACTTTGATAGTATGCAGGCACCAGTATGATAATCCATAGAGCTATCCAGAAAATTGTATGATGGCTACCTTCTCATTCAATAAAACAAAAATGTTAATGAAACAGACAAGCAGCTCATACGCCCGTGTGATACAGATTGGCTGGTTGTGAAGATAAGGCGTTGATTGCAGGGAGCTGGCCTCCATTTGTGTCATTATACTGGGCAGTCACCACCCAAAGCCCAACACTACTGCTTCACTTGGACAATTAAATTGCCAGAGAAATCAAACCGAATTTCCTTTCCTTGATTTCACTGTACAACCCTAAGCGATGCATTGTGGGCCGTTTCAATCCCAATAATTGGCCTGTTGGCTACAAAGCCTCCTTCCTGCTTGGTGTCACCATCCATGCTATGCCTGCCAATTACTCGGCTCTTCCGCAAGCCAGGCTGGTCAAATCATCAAAAACGAGAGAAGGAGGAAATGGAGTCAGAGTACTGTTACCCTAGACTATGGTCCAGGGAAACACTGCCTGGTTTTATCCAATAATCTCGCACTTTATACCTAGGAACTATCAGATCTAAGTGCTTTATAATCCTATATCTATTTTACTTATCCTATCCTTATTTGTAAAATGAAAATAATAAAACATTTAACTCCTAATCCACTTAAAAATTAGTCACTTGCATATTTTATTTACAGATAATAGTCCTGTAAATAAAAGAACGTGCAAGAGGAGATGAAAATGCAAAGACCAGGTCAGGACTCAAAATAAGGACCATCAAACTTGAGACGGACTCTCTAACCATTTGAGCTACCTGGCCACTAATCCCAACATCCTGTTATCAGCATTTCCCATTTAAAACTTCTTTTTTCAGGTGACTCATGTACAGCATTAAATAAAAAAAAAATAAAACAATTTTGATTGATTTTTAATTTTGAGAAATGTAATCTTGTTGTTTGAAACACTTAAATAAAAGAAATGATATCCGTCATCATACACGTCACTTGTTATTGAATATTAAAAGAAAATTAACTATATGAGACATATGTTACCGAGGACCCACGACAATGCCAGGACTACACAAACACTGGCACTTATCGATTATACCGCCTCCAACTGTTAACTCATAATACCCATATATCACTCTGGAACAGTGTGGAGATTCCATAATGCTCAAGGTCATGTGTTTGTATAAATCACAGTGGAACAGTGTAGAGATTTCACAATGCCCAAGGTCATGTGTTTGTATAAAACACTGTGGAACAGTATAGAGATTTCACAATGCTCAAGGTCATGTGTTTGTAGATTTCACATTAATGCTTAAGGTCATCTATTTGTATAAATCACCTAAGCACATTGTGGAGATTTCACAATGCTCAAGGTCTTGTGTTTGTATAAATCACCTTGGCACAGTGTGGCGATTTCACAATGCCCAAGGTCATGTGTTTGTATAAATCACCTTGGCACAGTGTGGCGATTTCATAATGCTCAAGGTCATCCGTTTGTATAAATCACTGTGGAACAGTGTGGAGATTTCATAATGCCCAAGGTCATGTGTTTGTATAAATCACTGTGGAACAGTGTGGAGATTTCACAATGCCCAAGGTCATGAGTTTGTATAAATCACCTTGGCACATTGTGGAGATTTCACAATGCCCAAGGTCATCTGTTTGTATAAATCACCTTGGCACAGTGTGGCGATTTCATAATGCTCAAGGTCATCCGTTTGTATAAATCACTGTGGAACAGTGTGGAGATTTCATAATGCCCAAGGTCATGTGTTTGTATAAATCACTGTGGAACAGTGTGGAGATTTCAAAATGCTCAAGGTCATGAGTTTGTATAAATCACCATGGAACAGTGTGGAGATTTCACAATGCCCAAGGTCATCTGTTTGTATAAATCACCTTGGCACAGTGTGGCGATTTCACAATGCCCAAGGTCATCTGTTTGTATAAATCACCTTGGCACATTGTGGAGATTTCACAATGCCCAAGGTCATGAGTTTGTATAAATCACCTTGGCACATTGTGGAGATTTCATAATGCTCAAGGTCATCCGTTTGTATAAATCACAGTGGAACAGTGTGGAGATTTCATAATGCCCAAGGTCATGTGTTTGTATAAATCACTGTGGAACAGTGTGGAGATTTCACAATGCCCAAGGTCATGAGTTTGTATAAATCACCTTGGCACATTGTGGAGATTTCAAAATGCTCAAGGTCATGTTCTTGTATCAATCACCTGGATATATAGTGGTGTCCCCTGACTGATCCCTCATTAAGTAATATGACAAAATAAACTCTCAAATGAACAAGCTCTTGTTTTCCCTAATATATCAGGTCTTCTAGTAATAATCCATTTGTCACCAAGAATACATTTGTAGCATTATTTAAGTTTAAAACGCCTCAAATGTTTGAATCTGACCTCATGGTAACATGGGATATAGATTACCATTTAAAATTTTGTTTATATCCAGGCTGATGGTTCTATTACAACCACAAAAACTAAGTATTTCAATTCAACTTTAAAGCACTCCTTCAATTCTAGAAGGTCATGTGATCAATATTTTTGTCTCTAATCAAGTTCCTAATTACAAATATTCTTGGCCATTAAAGCTTTAGTTAGAATTTGGTTTCATCATTAAGCAGCTGGTAGTCTTGGCGACGCTATTACATCCTGAAATTGCTATCCAGACAGTAGTCCACCCCTGTATACTTTACATAAATCCACATTGATGTGTGTATAAAATACTCGTTTAAGGCCAATTTATCTGAGAGATGGAGCTACAGTCAGGGTAGCTAGCTCCAGGGCCTATTTCCTGAAATATATCACTGACAATTTCCTTTCTAATTTGCATCAACCAGGTCATAAAGAAACAACTTTGTTTTCAACAGCGTATTGAAATTGAGTCATAAAGATGTATAGTTAAATATACCGTCCAATAGAGGTAATGCTGTATCGTTATTTCCCAACGCATCAATTCCGATGATAAAGCTCGCTATATTTCCCCCATGATTCTCATCTATGTTCGTCCATTTCAGCCAGTGCTAAAACTTGAGCATCACTCTATGGTGAAGTGATGGATTTACTGTATTGTAGGATGCCATGGTCCTATTCACAAGCTGGAATACATTTGTATCTTTCCTTGCAGCCAGACAGTTCTGGCCAATATGTCATACAGTCAAACATTACAGGGATCAAAGGGCATTAACTATTGTAAATAAAGAAACAAACAAGACTATTCTGAACCCAAAAGTAATTTCTTTCCATCTATAACTGAACAAAAGTGGAGAATGTCAGAGTTTCAGAAAACAATATTTATTTCAATATAATCACACATGCTTGTTTCTCCAAGAAAAGCACTCAGTCACACAATGCATGCAATGATAATAGTCTAGCTCTTCTATTTCAGTTTTGAACAATAAGGGGCTGAGTATCTCAGTCAATATTGGAAAACGTAACCCTAATGGAGATCTGAGGTGTGTTGTTTGATCCCTACCCAGAAAGAGTTGTTTCTTTCAGATTACCGAGATTACACACTGTCCTTGTTCTTTGTGTTGTTAGGGCTGTATGTTTGGGCTCGACACTCTACCCCAATCAGCCTGATGTTGTTAAGCAAGAAAGACACCCACAATTATTGTGTTGTTGTTCAGTGAGGAAGACATTTTACCCACAATGACTCTGGTGTTATTCAGTGAGAAAGACACTTTATCCCCAATGACTCTGGTGTTGTTTAGCATGAAAAACACTTAACCCCCAATAACCCTGGTGTTGTTCAATGAGGATGACACTTCACCAAATTACTCTGGTGTTGTTCAGTGAAGAAGACATTTCACCAAATTACTCTGGTGTTGTTCAGTGAAGAAGACACTTCACCAAATTACTCTGGTGTTGTTCAGTGAGAAAGACACTTCACCAAATTACTCTGGTGTTGTTCAGTGAGAAAGACACTTCACCAAATTACTCTGGTGTTGTTCAGTGAGGACGACACTTCACCAAATTACTCTGGTGTTGTTCAGTGAGGATGACACTTTATCTCCAATGACTCTGATGTTGTTCAGTGAGGAAGACGCTAGCTACCAGAGACCCTACATTACGCCCACTTCAAAACAACCCCAACTATTCATGCATTGATAAACTCAGCAAAAAACCATCAACACCACTGTGTATTAATTATAAGGTTATGCACTTAATTCCAAAGGGGCAACATAATTTGCTTTAAGAAACAGAAACAAAGGCTGATATACCAATAGTCCCCAAGTCCATAACTTTGACTCTGTGCCTTCAAGTCAGTAGATTGTAAAAGACTTACCTCGCTGGCGACTTCTGTGAGAGCCGCCAAGGCCTGTAGCGTCTGTATCACCTCGAGCTGCAATATAGACAGGTACATTACTTATATACTAGAACAAGTATACTATGATGTAGAGAGGGATACATGTGCTCAGTACCCTAATGTAGGTATTCCAACTCATTTTTATGTTTATTATGTCTCAACTTTTTTCTAGGTACCATCTCATTGACTATAGTCAGTGTTCTGGCTGCTATGATAAACAAAGGGCCATAACTCTGTATATAAATATAAGAAACTAACCAGAATTTAAACATGTGATATCTCCTAGAAGAGCACTGGAAGCTGACAGGAACAGAAATATAGCAGAAGACCAAATAAGGACTGGAGTACACAAGGAACAAATACACCCATGCAACATTGCCAAACTTTTTTTGGGAAATTTACTATTCAATAACATATTTATTGTTTGGATATTAAACAAAACAAACATATCTTGACTGAACAATTGTTTATGTAAACAGGCATGCTTATACCAGCTAGGCCTTAAAAGGACTAGATTCAGTGCTTAGAAGCCTGATACTTCACTTGGAATGAACAATCTTTCAACAACTCATCAATAATTCAGTATTTTAAAATCCGATGCATCATAAACTTGTGAAAATGCTATATATCATAGCATGGTATCTGTATCTAACACAGCAATTACACGCCTTTTACAGTCGGACAGGAGAAAATGTGCTGTGCCAACATTATTGCTAAACAAAACAATCAGTGTTTTATCAGAGAAATGATAATGCTTGGAACATTCTCTTTTTATCTGTATATATCTGAAATGTGTAGGCTTGAACATTACGGTAGCCACGGTAATGTACCTCATTAATTCTCTACCTCCAATAAGTAAATACACCATTTTCGTACAGCCCATTATATGTACAGTTGTTCATAGTGACTGACAAACAAACCTGTTTTCATAAGTTATTCCTAAATTACAGTCTCCAAAGTCACCATGGATCTCTAAATTACAGTCACCAATGTCACCATAGATCTCTAAATTACAGTTTACAATGTCACCATAGATCCCTAAATTACAGTCACCAATGTCACCATAGATCTCTAAATTACAGTCTCCAATGTCACCATAGATCTCTAAATTACAGTTTACAATGTCACCATAGATCTCTAAATTACAGTCTCCAATGTCACCATAGATCTCTAAATTACAGTCTCCAATGTCACCATAGATCCCTAAATTACAGTCTCCAATGTCACCATAGATCCCTAAATTACAGTCTCCAATGTCACCATAGATCCCTTAAATTAGTCTCCAATGTCACCATAGATCCCTAAATTACAGTTTACAATGTCATCATAGATCCCTAAATTACAGTCACCAATGTCACCATAGATACCTAAATTACAGTTTACAATGTCACCATAGATCTCTAGATTACAGTTTACAATGTCACCATAGATCTCTAGATTACAGTTTACAATGTCACCATAGATTCCTAAATTACAGTCACCAATGTCACCATAGACCCCTAAATTAGTCTCCAATGTCACCATAGATCCCTAAATTACACTCACCAATGTCACCATAGACCCCTAAATTACAATCTCCAATGTCACCATAGATCCCTAAATTACAGTCTCCAATGTCACCATAGATCCCTAAATTACAGTCTCCAATGTCACCATAGATCCCTAAATTACAGTCTCCAATGTCACCATAGATCCCTAAATTACAGTTTACAATGTCATCATAGATCCCTAAATTACAGTCACCAATGTCACCATAGATACCTAAATTACAGTTTACAATGTCACCATAGATCTCTAGATTACAGTTTACAATGTCACCATAGATCTCTAGATTACAGTTTACAATGTCACCATAGATTCCTAAATTACAGTCACCAATGTCACCATAGACCCCTAAATTAGTCTCCAATGTCACCATAGATCCCTAAATTACACTCACCAATGTCACCATAGACCCCTAAATTACAATCTCCAATGTCACCATAGACCCCTAAATTACAGTCTCCAATGTCACCATAGATCCCTAAATTACAGCCTCCAATGTCACCATAGATCCCTAAATTACAGTCACCAATGTCACCATAGATACCTAAATTACAGTTTACAATGTCACCATAGATCCCTAAATTACAGTCACCAATGTCACCATAGATCCCTAAATTACAGTTTACAATGTCACCATAGATCCCTAAATTACAGTTTACAATGTCACCATAGATCCCTAAATTACAGTTTACAATGACACCATAGATCCCTAAATTACAGCCTCCAATGTCACCATAGATCCCTAAATTACACTCACCAATGTCACCATAGATCCCTAAATTACAGCCTCCAATGTCGCCATAGATCCCTAAATTACAGTCTCCAATGTCACCATAGATCCCTAAATTACAGTCTCCAATGTCACCATAGATCCCTAAATTACAGTCTCCAATGTCACCATAGATCCCTAAATTACAGTCTCCAATGTCACCATAGATCCCTAAATTACAGTTTACAATGTCACCATAGATCTCTAAATTACAGTTTACAATGTCACCATAGATCTCTAAATTACAGTCACCAATGTCACAATAGATCTCTAAATTAGAGCCTCCAATGTCACCATAGATCCCTAAATTACAGTCTCCAATGTCACCATAGATCCCTAAATTACAGTCTCCAATGTCACCATAGATCTCTAAATTACAGTTTACAATGTCACCATAGATCCCTAAATTACAGTTTACAATGTCGCCATAGATCCCTAAATTACAGTCTCCAATGTCACCATAGATCTCTAGATTACAGTTTACAATGTCACCATAGATCCCTAAATTACAGTTTACAATGTCACCATAGATCTCTAAATTACAGTCACCAATGTCACCATAGATCCCTAAATTACAGTTTACAATGTCACCATAGATCCCTAAATTACAGTTTACAATGTCACCATAGATCCCTAAATTACAGTTTACAATGTCATCATAAATCCCTAAATTACAGTTTACAATGTCACCATAGATCCCTAAATTACAATGTCACCATAGATCCCTAAATTACAGTTTACAATGTCACCATAGATCCCTAAATTACAGTTTACAATGTCACCATAGATCTCTAAATTACAGTCATCAATGTCACCATAGATCCCTAAATTACAGCCTCCAATGTCATCACAGATCTCTAAATTACAGTTTACAATGTCACCATAGAGCTCTAAATTACAGTCATCAATGTCACCATAGATCCCTAAATTACAGTTGCAATGTCGCCATAGATCCCTAAATTACAGTCTCCAATGTCACCATAGATACCTAAATTACAGTCTCCAATGTCACCATAGATCCCTAAATTACAGTTTACAATGTCACCATAGAGCTCTAAATTACAGTCATCAATGTCACCATAGATCCCTAAATTACAGTTGCAATGTCGCCATAGATCCCTAAATTACAGTTTACAATGTCACCATAGATCCCTAAATTAGAGTTTACAATGTCATCATAGATCCCTAAATTACAGTCTCCAATGTCACCATAGATCCCTAAATTAGAGTTTACAATGTCATCATAGATCCCTAAATTACAGTCTCCAATGTCACCATAGATCCCTAAATTACAGTCTCCAATGTCACCATAGATCCCTAAATTAGAGTTTACAATGTCATCATAGATCCCTAAATTAGAGTCTCAAATGTCACCATAGATCCCTAAATTACAGTCTCCAATGTCACCATAGATCTCTATATTACAGTTTACAATGTCATCATAGATCCCTAAATTACAGTCTCCAATGTCACCATAGATCCCTAAATTACAGTCTCCAATGTCACCATAGATCTCTAAATTACAGTTTACAATGTCATCATAGATCCCTAAATTACAGTCACCAATGTCACCATAGATCCCTAAATTACATGCAGCCTCCAATGTCACCATAGATCCCTAAATTACAGTCTCCAATGTCACCAAAGATCCCTAAATTACAGTTTACAATGTCGCCATAGATCCCTAAATTACAGTTTACAATGTCACCAGAGATCCCTAAATTACAGTCTCCAATGTCACCATAGATCCCTAAATTACAGTCTCCAATATCACCATAGATCCCTAAATTACAGTCTCCAATGTCACCATAGATCCCTAAATTACAGTTTACAATGTCACCATAGATCCCTAAATTACAGTCTACAATGTCACCATAGATCCCTAAATTACAGTCTCCAATGTCACCATAGATCCCTAAATTACAGTTTACAATGTCACCATAGATCCCTAAATTACAGTCACCAATGTCACCATAGATCTCTAAATTACAGTCTACAATGTCACCATAGATTCCTAAATAACAGTTTACAATGTCACCATAGATCTCTAAATTACAGTTTACAATGTCACCATAGATCCCTAAATTACAGTCACCAATGTCACCATAGATCCCTAAATTACAGTCTCCAATGTCACCATAGATCCCTAAATTACAGTCTCCAATGTCACCATAGATCCCTAAATTACAGTTTACAATGTCACCATAGATCCCTAAATTACAGTCTCCAATGTCACCATAGATCTCTAAATTACAGTCTCCAATGTCACCATAGATCTCTAAATTACAGTTTACAATGTCGCCATAGATCTCTAGATTACAGTTTACAATGTCACCATAGATCCCTAAATTACAGTTTACAATGTCGCCATAGATCTCTAGATTACAGTTTACAATGTCACCATAGATCCCTAAATTACAGTTTACAATGTCACCATAGATCTCTAAATTACAGTCATCAATGTCACCATAGATCCCTAAATTACAGTTTACAATGTCACCATAGATCTCTAAATTACAGTCTCCAATGTCACCATAGATCTCTAAATTACAGTCATCAATGTCACCATAGATCTCTAGATTACAGTTTACAATGTCACCATAGATTCCTAAATTACAGTTTACAATGTCATCATAGATCCCTAAATTACAGTTTACAATGTCACCATAGATCTCTAAATTACAGTCACCAATGTCGCCATAGATCTCTAGATTACAGTTTACAATGTCACCATAGATCCCTAAATTACAGTTTACAATGTCGCCATAGATCCCTAAATTACAGTCTCCAATGTCACCATAGATCTCTAGATTACAGTTTACAATGTCACCATAGATCCCTAAATTACAGTTTACAATGTCACCATAGATCTCTAAATTACAGTCATCAATGTCACCATAGATCCCTAAATTACAGTTGCAATGTCGCCATAGATCCCTAAATTACAGTCTCCAATGTCACCATAGATCCCTAAATTAGAGTTTACAATGTCATCATAGATCCCTAAATTACAGTCTCCAATGTCACCATAGATCCCTAAATTACAGTCTCCAATGTCACCATAGATCCCTAAATTAGAGTTTACAATGTCATCATAGATCCCTAAATTACAGTCTCAAATGTCACCATAGATCCCTAAATTACAGTCTCCAATGTCACCATAGATCTCTAAATTACAGTCACCAATGTCACCATAGATCTCTATATTACAGTTTACAATGTCATCATAGATCCCTAAATTACAGTCTCCAATGTCACCATAGATCCCTAAATTACAGTCTCCAATGTCACCATAGATCTCTAAATTACAGTTTACAATGTCATCATAGATCCCTAAATTACAGTCACCAATGTCACCATAGATCCCTAAATTACAGCCTCCAATGTCACCATAGATCCCTAAATTACAGTCTCCAATGTCACCAAAGATCCCTAAATTACAGTTTACAATGTCGCCATAGATCCCTAAATTACAGTTTACAATGTCACCAGAGATCCCTAAATTACAGTCTCCAATGTCACCATAGATCCCTAAATTACAGTTTACAATGTCACCATAGATCCCTAAATTACAGTCTACAATGTCACCATAGATCCCTAAATTACAGTCTCCAATGTCACCATAGATCCCTAAATTACAGTTTACAATGTCACCATAGATCCCTAAATTACAGTTTACAATGTCACCATAGATCCCTAAATTACAGTCACCAATGTCACCATAGATCTCTAGATTACAGTTTACAATGTCATCATAGATCCCTAAATTACAGTCTCCAGTGTCACCATAGATCTCTAAATTAGTCACCAATGTCACCATAGATCTCTATATTACAGTTTACAATGTCATCATAGATCCCTAAATTACAGTCTCCAATGTCACCATAGATCCCTAAATTACAGTCTCCAATGTCACCATAGATCTCTAAATTACAGTTTACAATGTCATCATAGATCCCTAAATTACAGTCTCCAATGTCACCATAGATACCTAAATTACAGTTTACAATGTCACCATAGATCCCTAAATTACAGTCTCCAATGTCACCAAAGATCCCTAAATTACAGTTTACAATGTCCTCATAGATCCCTAAATTACAGTTTACAATGTCGCCATAGATCCCTAAATTACAGTTTACAATGACACCATAGATCCCTAAATTACAGTCTCCAATGTCACCATAGATCCCTAAATTACAGTCTCCAATGTCACCATAGATCCCTAAATTACAGTCTCCAATGTCACCATAGATCCCTAAATTACAGTTTACAATGTCACCATAGATCTCTAAATTACAGTTTACAATGTCACCATAGATCCCTAAATTACAGTCTCCAATGTCACCATAGATCCCTAAATTACAGTTTACAATGTCACCATAGATCCCTAAATTACAGTTTACAATGTCACCATAGATCCCTAAATTACAGTCACCAATGTCACCATAGATACCTAAATTACAGTTTACAATGTCACCATAGATCTCTAAATTACAGTCACCAATGTCACCATAGATCTCTAAATTACAGTCTCCAATGTCACCATAGATCTCTAAATTACAGTTTACAATGTCACCATAGATCTCTAAATTACAGTTTACAATGTCACCATAGATCCCTAAATTACAGTTTACAATGTCACCATAGATCCCTAAATTACAGTCTCCAATGTCACCATAGATCCCTAAATTACAGTTTACAATGTCACCTGAGATCCCTAAATTACAGTCTCCAATGTCACCAGAGATCCCTAAATTACAGTTTACAATGTCATCAGAGATCCTTGAATTACAGTTTGCAATGTCACCATAAATCCCTTATTTACAGTTTACAATGTAACCATAAATCCCTTAATTAGAGTCACCAATATCACCATAGATCTTTAAGCTGTAGCAGCCAAGAATTTTCTGGCGATTTGGTAGTGTAGATCAAGAGTAATAAAATTGCTGTCCTATATATATCATTTATGTTTCTATGTTATATGTCCAATTATAGTGAGATTTACCTAAGGGTTAAAAATGTGAATTTCCTGTTGTAATTATATGTTTATATCCCTTACTCTATTCAACAGCAGTCAGTGAATCTGCAGAGTTAATTAATCTATACTTCATTCAAATTAAGTGATTCCAAAGAAAATTTCTTACCTCATCTCTCATAGGCAGATGTTTGAGGATGCCCAAAAGTTTGTGGCGTATCTCCTGTCTCTGTTCATTGACCTCTGACCCATACTGTGGAAGTTGGTTGAGTCTTGTTGCTAGGTAACGGACAAGCACCTTGACTCTGTGTTCATATCCTTGCTCCTGAGCCTTGACAATAGATCCATTTCCATTGAAAGCCTCATAAAATCTGCAATATTCAAAATTTAATATTTATGAACATTTCTAAACAATGAATCATTGTGTGAGTGATTTTGTATTATACAGCCTCTATAATATACTATTTTAACAGGTGGTGTTCAGAGTATCTAATGGAGACATTAACATAATATCTAAATGGTATCACCAGTTTACAATAGGCTTTATCGTTCCATGTTTAAAACATGTCAAACATCCTGATTTTCAGTGACATGGCTCAACATCATATTAAACTCCAAAATTTTCATTACTGACTCAACTTCACATCAAACTCCTTAATTGCACTGTCAAGAACCAATATCACTTCAAACACCTGTAATGCCTGTAAATCAATAGTTTACCATCTTGATCAAGAATTTTCATCACAGAAATAAATACTGGAATGCCTCATTAACCAGAATGAAAAGCATCACTTTGCTTTCCCAGGCAAATAGATACTGTCTGCTTTGGTATGGTATGATGAATATTTATCAGGTAACGTGCATTTCCAAATGCACACTTGTTTCCATGATAAGGTAATAAAGACGTGAGTCAATTATTCTGTGAGCCTACAGTACTACATCTGTATGGTATAACAAGCAGTTTCCATGGAAACCTAATTATTCTCTATCACTTCACTCAGACAATTTTGTAATTGGTAATCTGAATGTTTTAAAGGTTTGACAGAAACTGAAATTTTGGCAATTCATGGTACCAAGGTCTCATCAATGTAAACTCCACTGTCCAATTAGTCAGTCTATTTCATTTGGTGATTTAACAATTTTCTTAAAAAAAAAAAAAAAAAAATCTTTTATGGTTACCAGTACCTTAATTTTGCTAGTATGAAAGTTGACAAGAACTCACTCCAACAAACTTCATAGCCCTTACACCGCGACAATGTTACATACAGACCATTAAATATGGTCACTTTTCACCTCTTGGTAAGACAGCCATGGATATTGAAAGTATTATTTTGGATGAATGGTCATGGATATTTAAGTTTTATGCTGATAGATTGTCAAGGATATTGAACATTTTATGCTGGATGGACAGTCTTGGATATTTAATGTTGCTCGAAGAAAAAATCTTATGCTAGCTGCATCAATGGCTGTCAATAGATGCCTGGAAATTTCATCACAATCTCACATACCCTTAAGGCTGGTTAGTTAATAACAGCTACAATTTCCCAAGGAAGCATGATGGATCATTGTCTACACAACTACACATGTATGTCGATCATTTACTCTTGTCTATACAACTACACATGTATGTCGATCATTTACTCTTGTCTATACAACTACACATGTATGTCGATCATTTACTCTTGTCTATACAACTACACATGTATGTCGATCATTTACTCTTGTCTATACAACTACACATGTATGTCGATCATTTACAGTATCTGCAAGCATCTCTATCACAAAGTATCAGAATACTATTGGTCTGATAAAACTTCAATTGAAAAATATCCTGTCATAATTAATTTATTAATTCTTCAAGAAAATTCTGTCCCTAATAATGTGAAAAATTTAGTTCATCATCAGAGAACAAACATCATCATGTCAATCTTACAGAAATAAGGTTATAAATGTTAGAGTAAAATACTACCTGAATATCCTTCTGTATCCACAGAGTCTTACAACACAATTGATCTGATTCAAACACAGGTTTCCTTCTATATTCCGAACAACTGCTCTGCACAAGTTTCTACACAACCCAGCTGCATATCCTTATCAAGCTCTCTAGTGATAATCATGTTAATTAAATCTATGTCGGCCATATGTTTGCAAGATCAATTACACACAATATACCATTAAACCAGGGCCACAGGATTACCTAGAAAGGCCTGTCACCCTCACACTGTCACAATACGATTACATTACTCAGTATTTCCTCCATCCGATTTCCGAGAAACAAATAACTTATATTTTTTTCAAAACCACTAGAGACTATCAGTTCACAAACCAAATGAACTAAGTGTCATTTGCAACAAATAATGAATTAGGATGATTAATTTTTGGAGGAAATTTGCTGACTAATATTTTAAAATATGGTGAAGCACTCTACTCTACAATAAACTACTACAAAACAAACAAGGACCTTCCTCTTGTTTACTCCAGACAGTGAATCCTGGTCAACAATATTGACAAACGGGACAATAAAATCCAACTTTCATTATCATTCATAGAGAGTAAACAATCCACGAGGCCCAAAGTCAATATGTCCAACTCCTTAGGTGGTTTATTGGTCCATTCTGTTAGACATTTACTGGACACTGGTCACATGCTGTATGGGCTATAAATAGTCTTTATCTACTGTCACCAGATAAGGGTTACACAGCTTTGTTAATGAGACAGGAATATTTCCTTTGTTACATTAGTTAATTTCCTTTGTTATCAATAAGTAGCGGCGATCCTTTTATTATTCTTCAGTTATTTTCTGAATGATTTTTTTATTCTTTAGTTTCATCTTAAAACAGATAATTGTATTTTTGAATAAAGCATTTAAATGTCGACTAAATTCTGTGACCAAGGTTAAAATTTCTTTGCTGTTACAATACTACTAAAACATTCCTTACATGCTTCACATTATAATTTTATATCAGTTTTTTTTTATAATATTAATTGAATTTACTTCATATCTTAATTTGATTTATTATATCTCTTATTCAAGTACAGATCTATCAAATATTTTACACAATATATACCAAACACTGTACCTAATTGGCATTTTCAAACTTCCCTAATCATTCAGTATCATTTCTTTTTATTTCCATCACTGTATATTTTTACAATTTACAACATTTTATTTTTTATTAGCTGTCTGGTATACGCTAGTAAACATACAAGTTATTGATATTCTTGTTAACTCTGTTGATTACTTAGGTATTTAAGGTATTTTATTGATCAGTTTTATAGCTTGAAATTGATTTCTGTAATATCAATTAATTACTGTCTTCAATTTCAGTGCCCAGTTTTGCTAAATTCAGACACTGTGTCTATATATAAATATGTCTGAAGCATGTTTCATCCCGTCTCCTCTTGTATAACAATACTTCTCCAATCTATTTTTTCTGTTGATATTAGATAATCTGGTACATTTTGAAGGCCTATTAATACAGGCCCATGTGTACTATTTCCTGCAGCTACTAAAGAGTATGAGCTGACACGTCTCCAAAAAAAATGTTCATTGATTCTGAAACGACTCTGTTTGTTTATAATTACTAAAAACAGGCGAAAAGGATGGCAATCTGTTTTTTTGTTGCTAACATTTTTTTTTTCTAGTTTCACCATCCTAGCAGAGCATATTAGTTAAACCTGTAACATCGATCACATCTTGTTGCTGTGCAGATAGGGAAATGGTAAAAACAAGATATGATTTGAGATGGGGCAGAAGTTTAACAGTTTTATTGATAACTTAAAATCACAACACACCTACAGCATCCATACGATATCTTACTGAGCTAGGTCAACTTCGTTTTCACTAAAACATTATAGTATTTTAGAAAAGCTATAAAATACAGTAATTTTTTCCCAGTAAGAGCAATTTGCAGTTGTATATTCCCGACATACAAGCATGTTTTCATGGGAAAAAGACTATATGATGTTTCAATAGCGGGCATTCCCCAAGGTTTTCCTTTCAGATGTCCTCAGAGACCAGACAAATGTCAAGTGTCCGCGGTAGACTCTGCTGAATCTAGACACACTCATTTAAATCTTTTGTTGAAAAATTAAACCAGAGATTCTGCCCACCATTCTGTGATCTAATTAGTTCTTTGAGAGCTTGATATTTCTCTTAACACTTAACCAACTATTTAGTGACATTCATGTTGCTGGTGAATGAATCATGAAGTGACATTTTAAAGTCATATTGCTGTGTCTGAAATTGTCCTATCAAAGCGAAAATGACATTTGAGTCTATATTGACGAGAAGGAAAGTTTCAGTATTGTGCATGATCATAATCCTTTTAGCAGTTCTTGAAAAGTAGATGTAGCAATCTTCATATTTCAACATTCAAAACAAGAACAGGCAGCCATCTTGAATATTCAATCAGACTTGAAAACAAGTACAACTATAACTTTTATCAAATGACGAGTACAACTGGAACTTGTATTAAACGTCAAGCACAACTGGAACTTGTATTAAACGTCAAGCACAACTGGAACTTGTATTAAACGTCAAGCACAACTGGAACTTGTATTAAATGTCAAGCACAACTGGAACTTGTATTAAACATCAAGCACAACTGGAACTTGTATTAGACGTCAAGCACAACTGGAACTCGTATCAAACGTCAAGCACAACTGGAACTTGTATTAAACATCAAGCACAACTGGAACTTGTATTAAACATCAAGCACAACTGGAACTTGTATTAAACGTCAAGCACAACTGGAACTCGTATTAAACGTCAAGCACAACTGGAACTTGTATTAAACGTCAAGCATAACTATAACTTGTATTAAACGTCAAGCACTGTTGAACTTTAACTCGTATTAAATGTCAACCACAAATAGAACTATTGGGGCTCTCACTCAAGGTTGAAACATTTTGTTTCACTCTTGTTAAAACATTTCGCTCATTTTCAGCATTTAATTCCTGGGGAATATTACCCCCAATCTTATATAATAGAATATTTATGACAGCATGCTTCAGCTTCTCTCATATTGTTGAAGGTCTAGCTATAGTTATTGTATATTAAGTCTAACAGCTTCTCTGGAAACTTCCAGGGTTTTAATCGCTTCTCTGCAACTTTGGGAGTCTTGCTCTTGTAGGTGCTCTGGGACACCTCAGAGTCCAGCTTTGTTAAGTTTATATACTATTAGTGTGTAGGGGTTTGGTATTGAGTGAGTAGCCCCTGATACGCCATAGGATATATACCTTGTATATATAACTGCATGTTGTGTAATAAACAGGTAAACTGTTCTCGTGTGTTTCGTTGTATATAAACTAGAACTTATGTTAAATGTCAATCACAACTAGAACTTCTTTAAATATTCAATTGACATCTTTTTGAAAACAATTGCAAAATTAAGATAGATCATCTTCAACAAATTTAGGCATCCATATTAAAGACACAAGGTCAAAATTCTGGAAATGAAATCAATTTGTTTTTACATCTCCCCATCATTCTCTCCACTCAACACAGAGAACAGAAATGAATTGTTGACACAAGTATTGGATACTTGACAAACAATCACACCACAGTGCTGACATTATTTACACTATATGACTTCCATTACTGAGGAAATTAAGTAATGACAAAATTTAATATGCTTCTGTCTATAATTAAACCTTTTTGGTAGGGTTGGATAATTTGGTTCCAAATACATGTATACACTGGGGCAATAATTGTCTACTCAGAATTTCTTTTTACTGACATAATAAAGTCATTTTTACAACAAAACAAAATTTTGCTTAGTGAAATATTTCCTAATTTGAAAAACAGGGTGGGGGGTTGGAGGGTAATTTCAATAAATTAGCTTATTGATACTGATTGTGTTATGTGAAACTTAACCTACAAATTCATATATAATATGTTAGTGATCCAAAATACAAGTCTATCTAAACCTTGCTGTGAAAACCTGCTAACATACATTGAAGATTTCAGTCATCATCACAAAAAATCCTGTCCATTATAAAGACACATATACAAACCAATTATCTAAACCATTGATCAATTTGTCCCTTTGTAATTGATTCACAATAAATATGAAGGACACCCCTCAGACACTGGCCCATCTCTTGTCTATGTTACACCGGGGTGATCGAGTCCTAATATTGACATTTCATGACGTACAATTGAGTCCTGCTGTCAAACTTTGCTTAAAGAATCATTCATGTTACTGCCTATTGAGTCCATCATGGTATATTGTAAAAAAGAAACTAGGGTATTCTGGTCTATATTTATATATTTCTATAAGAATTAAAATCCAATGGTATTCTGGTCTATATTTATATATTTCAATAAGAATTAAAATCCAATGGTATTCTGGTCTATATTTCTATATTTCTATAAGAATTAAAACACAATATCACACAATGTCTCTGAATTCCTTGAAGTTGGACATAGAAGAAACAAATTCTCCAAACCATAAAAGACTTCAAATGAGGAATATATGTTTTGCCACCTTTTATCTGTTCTATTCTGTAATGAAGGTTATTTTTAAAATAGGGTTTGAGTTTAACTATTATGTTATCTTAGCTAACAGACAAGTAGTAACCTGTCTTATGATAGTATGACGCTGCCTTGTCCAGGTAAACAGTCAATAAATTCTAACAGTGAAGAAAAAAGAATGACCAATAACATAGCAGACTAACAAATTTATTAGTAAGTGGTAATAAATCTTAAAGTAAGTGGTAATTAATCAATTAGTTAGAGGTAATCAGTTTATCAGTAATTGGCAAGTAATTATATCTATTCATAAATGGTAATTAATCTATGAGTATAAGTGGTAATTAATCTATGAGTAAGTGGTAATTAATCTATGAGTGCATGGTAATTAATCTATGAGTAAGTGGTAGTTAATCTATGAATAATTGTTAATTAATCTATGAGTAAGTGCATGGTAATTAATCTATGAGTAAGTGGTAATTAATCTATGAATAAGTGTTAATTAATCTATCAGTAAGTGCATGGTAATTAATCTATGAGTGTTAATTAATCTAACAGTAAGTGGTAAGTAATCTAACAGTAAATGGTAATTAATCTGTTAGTGGTAATAAATCTATTAGTTAGTGGTAATAAATATTTAAGTAAGTGGTTATTAATATATCAGTCAGTGGTAATAAATCTATAAGTAAGTGGTAATTAATGCATTAGTTAGTGGCAATAAATATATTAGTAAGTAGTAATTAATTTATCAGTTAGTGGAAATAAATCTTTAAATAAGTGGTAGTTAAAATATCAGTAAGTGGTAATTTATCTATTAGTAGATATTAAGTGGTAATTTATCTATTAGTAAGTGGTAATTAATCTGTTAGTAAGTTGTAATAAATCTATCATTAAGTGGTAATTAATGCATTAGTAAGTGATAATAAATCTATTAGTAAGTGGTCAATGATATAAATATCACTGTAAACTTAACCTAAACATACATTAGACAAGATATATTGTTAGCAAAGTAATACTGTTCAAAACCAGTGGTCACTCCTTAGACACAAATAGAGTCATACTGAAAATCAGGATCTCGCCCACATTTATATAAAATATAATTTTCTTTTGGGAAGCATTAAATTAAAAAGTTAAATTATCAACCAATGGTTTAAAGAAGAATAAGAAAGCGATGACATTTTACAGTTGGGTACAATATTTGCGGCAAAATTAAGACATATCAAAAGGCTGTGTGCGTTATGAAACAATGTTTGGGCATGAAAACTACAGAAATGCGAGTAGTCAGTACCATTCCAATTTGTATGTGTGCTATTTGCAGTCCCTAAATTTCTATGACATCAAATGATCATCAATTGATGTTAAAAAAAAAACATTTTACAGATTTTCTGAATCAAGAATACTTTGTACAAAATTAGGTTTCAAAATTCAGTATATGGAATTCAATCGGAAATTGTGACAACATTAATGCCTAGTTCCTGAAAATCAGAAAACCAAGTTGAACAGAATTTTCTTTCCAAAACCAGAAAATCAGTGCATGTAGAAGGTTGATAATGTATTTTGTTTCTGAAAGCAGAAAATTAGACAGTGTTGTCACCAGGCGTAAAGAGATTGGTGTATTCTGCTACAGAAGGAGAGGATCAGCTTCTGACATTGAACAGCATAATGTTACCACACTGGTATACTTACATGATTTCCTCGGGCGATGGGATGGCTTCGAAGGTCACCTCGAATTGTTCAGGAGGCTGCGGTCTAACAGTGAGGGGTGCATGGCAGACAGGCGTGCGGCCCGACAGGCTGTCCAGAATAGTGATATACACGAACACTGGAACACAAAAATGTCCAAGTCAATATTTGAACACCCTTCAGCCTATACTGGGGAAAAAATCTATACAAGGCATGCACGTGTAAGTATATGATGGTAGCACCGAGATTCCTTGGTCTATGTGAGACTGTACCTACATACATTAGGAGATGTGTGGGGACTCGTGTACAAGTTGTCAGCCAACCGTCTACAACCTATAGTCTTTACATTTACCGAAGTCTAGTTTTACACTCAATATCTGATTTGGTAGAACGTTCCAAGACAACCCTATAACTTGTACAGTAGTTAAAATTAGTAAAGAATGTCACCAAGCAGTCCACAACATACGCATTAATCAAAACGCTTGTAAACAATCTTAAAGCCAGTGGACAGCCAATATATATTGGCATGTCTTCACGTAACAAAGTATTTTGTTTAGGGTTGTGTCTCTACACCAGATTAACTGAGGTCATAATGAACAATATTTCATACAAAGCAACTGTTTGGATCCAACTAGTACCAGACTAATGCAATACTGAATAAACTGAAGAGTAATTCTCTCTAGCCAAATTTGTTTGTTTGCTGGGTTTATCGCCTTGTGAACATCCAGGGTCGATCATTTTGAAACAATACCACTAGATATATAACATCAACTGTGAAGAAGATATATTTTGTAGATATAGGTTAAATTACCAGCATCAAAATAGCTGTCTGCTTCAGTGTTTTTTGAAGTATTGAATTGTGGAAAATTCAAAAGTGGATAGTTTCAAATACATCAATCAATCAAAAAATGAAATTACTTTGCTCAGATATGGCGGCTAGAATACATTGAGAAGTAAAACATTCTTGTTTTTATCTGATCATGTTAACAGTTCCCTATAGTACCTATATTTTATTTACAGAGAAGAAGAGAAGACGATACTTTAGAACACCTGTATACATCAGACAAAGTGACAAGATGCTCTACAGATGGAGATAAACTCTAAAGTTGGCAATAACATATTGTATCATCATTGCCCAGACTCGTCATATTTGTCTCAAGTGAAATCTTCAGGACTGGCTTTCAATAACAACTTGTGTCCAATCTTCTGCTTTCTGTAGAATCCCATAAAATATAGAGATTTGATACATAATGATCAGGGGAAATCATGTGACAAAACAGACATGAATTACTTCCCTCGACAGTCCTTCAACAGGATTGTATATCTCTTCAAATGTGACAAAATTGTTGTTACGTAAAAAATACATTATTTTTTTAAGATTAGAACAATAGCAAAGACAACCTCTTTTAAACTGACATCTATGTGTCAAGTGAAAACAAGAACATCTTCAATTTCCTTCAAATAGAAAGTCTCTGTCATCAATTTCCTTCAAATAGAAAGTCTCTGTCATTGTTTTTTTAAACTGACATCTATGTCAAAGAACATGAAAAGAACCATGAAAACAAGAACATCTTCAATTTCCTTCAAATAGAAAGTCTCTGTCAATGTTAGGTACTAAAGTGTTCATTTAAAAGACAGAACATGGCTGATACCCAAGGAAAACACCAATGTCAACCCAGTACAATTCCTAAGGATGGTAAATACCAGCTTTAATTTAGAAGATAGAACATGCACCGTTGTACTATGTCCTGATTAAAATATCCTACATCATTATATTTGACATCTGGCACAATATAATTCCTAGAGATGGAATAATTATTTCACCAGCTTTCATTTTCAAGACAGAATCTCAGGCTATACTTGACCTCTGACCTCAGTACAGTTCCTTCAGATTGAGGACCTCTGACCCCAGTACAATTCCTATAGATCCTACAGACAGATGACCTCTGACCCCAGTATGATTCCTATAGACAGAGGACCTCTGACCCCAGTACGATTTCTAGAGATGGAGGACCTCTGACATCAGTATAATTCCTACAAACAGATGACCTCTGACCCTAGTACAGTTCCTACAGATGGAGGACCTCTGACCTCAGTACGATTTCTACAGATGGAGGACCTCTGACCTCAGTATAATTCCTACAAACAGATGACCTCTGACCCTAGTACAGTTCCTACAGACAGATGACCTCTGACCTCAGTATAATTCCTACAAACAGATGACCTCTGACCCTAGTACAGTTCCTACAGATGGAGGACCTCTGACCTCAGTTCAATTCATACAGATGGATGACCTCTTACCCCAGTATAATTCCTAGACAGATGACCTCTGACCCCAGTACAATTCCTACAGACAGATGACCTCTGACCTCAGTATTATTCCTATAGATAGAGGACCTCTGACCTCAGTATAATCCCTACAGATGGATGACCTCTGACCCCAGTATAATTCCTACAGATGGAGAATATCTATTGATAAACTTGGAAACAGTAGATGATATTAGTGGCCTTAGATGATAATGAACAAACTTTTCCAGAACACTATTTGATACTACAGACAAAGTTTTTTAAGACAAACATAACCAATCTGATTACTGATCGATCACTATGTTAAACTACACATCCATTACAGCCAGGCTTATACATGATTTGGTCTACAATCCCTTATGATAGCCTGATGTATTTTTTACATCAATCTTACTTTAAAGTAGTTTAGTAGGCAGAGAGTATATTGATGAAATGCTATCAATCTTACTAAAGAATGTTTTAGTCCTTCAGGAAACTAGAGGTACTGAGATGTCGGTGGTATCAATTTCCGTATGTTCTTACTCGTTACATTGTACATAAACAATTCTGATATTCTGAGAGATTTTGACAGTAAACATAGGCAGATGGTCTGGATATCTTGACCATTGATTGCTATAGTAATGGATTACAGACCACTCAGTATCAAGTATGTTATCACTTTTATCATTCTTCGTGATCCTCTATACTCCGTCCTCATTGGAAGTTTCTCACGCAGGCACAGGAAATGGTTTCCTTCCTCGTGTCCACAACACACAATGTCTGTACCAGCATAATGACCACTTGACAATTCCCTATCTGTTTCCGTTTGATACAACTTCATTGTTTTATTTTGGGTCTATTTATTTATGTTGGTGACTTCCTAAAAGTAAAATGCCTCAAAAGGGCATCTACAGAAGCTAGTTTCACATACAAAATCAAGCTGATATTTATACAAATAAAATTTATCAGGGATCCTCATAACTACAAATGATCTATTCCTACATGTCATCCAGCACAATTAGGTTCAAATACTCATTTAGATTGTATAAAGCTACAACTACTAATTCACCAAATCATTTCCTTGTAAACATTACTTGAATTATAAATTACCCTCAACTTTCTATTGTGATTTTCAAGGAAGCATTATAGTAATCAAGTCTTAATCACTCTTCTTTTAAGTTTTTTATAACCTTGGTAATATATATTTTCAAACATCAATATATTGATGAAATATCTACCAACCATGATGTTTTTCAATTTATTTGTGTGGCCTCGTGAAGACATTTCACCCTATTCTGTGCCAAATCAAATACACTTTTTATCCAACCGACTAATTCAGCTCCATCAAATCTGTGAGACTAACTCAGCCTCCTTAAATCTGTAACCGACTAAATCAGCCCTCTTAAATCTGTGACAGACTAAATCAGCTCCCTTAAATCTGTGACAGACTAAATCAGCCCCTTAAATCTGTGACAGACTAACTCAGCCTCCTTAAATCTGTGACAGACTAAATCAGCTCCCTTAAATCTGTGACAGACTAAATCAGCACCCTTACATCTGTGACAGACTAAATCAGCCCTCTTAAATCTGTGACAGACTAAATCAGCCCTCTTAAATCTGTGACAGACTAAATCAGCCCCCTTAAATCTGTGACAGACTAAATCAGCACCCTTAAATCTGTAACCGACTACATCAGCCTCCTTAAATCTGTGACAGACTAAATCAGCCCCCTTAAATCTGTGACAGACTAAATCAGCCCTTAAATATGTGACAGACTTAATCAGCCCCCTTAAATCTGTGACAGATTAAATCAGCCCCTTTAAATCTCAGACGACTAAATCAGCTCCCTTAAATCTGTGACAGATTAAATCAGCCCCCCTAAATCTGTGACAGACTAAATCAGCTACCTTCAATCTGTGACATACTAAATCAGCCCCTTTAAATCTCAGACGACTAAATCAGCTCCCTTAAATCTGTGACAGACTTAATCAGCTCCCTTAAATATGTGACAAGACTTAATCAGCCCTCTTAAATCTGTGACAGACTAAATCAGCCCCCTTAAATCTGTGACAGACTAAATCAGCCCCCTTAAATCTGTGACAGACTAAATCAGCCCTCTTAATCTGTGACAGACTAAATCAGCCCCCTTAAATCTGTGACAGACTAAATCAGCCCTCTTAATCTGTGACAGACTAAATCAGCCCCCTTAAATCTGTGACAGACTAAATCAGCCTCCTTAAATCTAAGAGACTCAATCAGCTCCCTTAAATATGTGACAGACTTAATCAGCCCCCTTAAATCTGTGACAGACACAACCAGCTCCCTTAAATCTCTGACTAGACTTAATCAGCTCCCTTAAATCTGTGACAGACTAAATCAGCTCCCTTAAATCTGCGAGACTCAATCAGCACCCTTAAATCTGTGACAGACATAATCAGCTACCTTCAATCTGTGACATACTAAATCAGCCCCTTTAAATCTCAGACCAGACTAAATCAGCCTCTTAAATCTGTGACAGACTAAATCAGCTCCCTTAAATCTGTGACTCTGTGACAGACTAAATCAGCTCCCTTAAATCTGTGACAGACTAAATCAGCATCCTTAAATCTGTGACAGACTTAATCAGCCCCCTTAATTCTGTGATAGACTAAATCAGCCCCCTTAAATCTGTGACAGACTTAATCAGCTCCCTTAAATATGTGACAAGACTTAATCAGCCCTCTTAAATCTGTGACAGACTAAATCAGCCCCCTTAAATCTGTGACAGACTAAATCAGCCCTCTTAATCTGTGACAGACTAAATCAGCCCCCTTAAATCTGTGACAGACTAAATCAGCCCTCTTAATCTGTGACAGACTAAATCAGCCCCCTTAAATCTGTGACAGACTAAATCAGCCTCCTTAAATCTAAGAGACTCAATCAGCTCCCTTAAATATGTGACAGACTTAATCAGCCCCCTTAAATCTGTGACAGACACAACCAGCTCCCTTAAATCTCTGACTAGACTTAATCAGCTCCCTTAAATCTGTGACAGACTAAATCAGCTCCCTTAAATCTGCGAGACTCAATCAGCACCCTTAAATCTGTGACAGACATAATCAGCTACCTTCAATCTGTGACATACTAAATCAGCCCCTTTAAATCTCAGACCAGACTAAATCAGCCTCTTAAATCTGTGACAGACTAAATCAGCTCCCTTAAATCTGTGACTCTGTGACAGACTAAATCAGCTCCCTTAAATCTGTGACAGACTAAATCAGCATCCTTAAATCTGTGACAGACTTAATCAGCCCCCTTAATTCTGTGATAGACTAAATCAGCCCCCTTAAGTCTCTGTCTTGACTAAATCAGCTCCCTTAGATCTGTGACAGACTAAATCAGCCCCATTAAATCTGTGCTTAATTCCATGTCAAAACACTTTATCAAACGACAAAAGAATACTCTATCATTTGATCAGTGTTTGAGTAAGAAATAATTATTCCAGCTGAAATATTATTAGAAAATCATATTGTGACATTTGATGAGATAGAAAGCAAAGCAGTTCATTCCACTGTCAACACAGACAGGGTTTCTTATCACAGACAATTAACTTGTGGGAAAGATGCCATTTGAAAATTTTTGCCATCATTAAATGTAGAATTTTCTATTGATCTGGGAAGCCATGGAGACAGATTCCATACATAGAGGTTAATACAGAGGGCCATGTCATCATGATCAGTTTGGACTTATTTGGAAAACAAGGAGAGAAAATAAGGAATATAGAACATCTCATGATTTGATAAAAAAATGCTTAAGAAGTTTCTGGCTGATTTCCAACAGAGGATTTTCATCCCTGAAAGACAATATGTTGTATGTATCTGATTACAGCTTTTTTTTGTCTTTGATGATGAGATAAGCAAATGATGGAATGGAGGAAGGCCCAGTATTAGCTCCAATCATTAAATGAGAATATATTGACAGTCAAGATCATGTCAGAATGTGCAAGGTAATTTATCTGAACAAAACTTTTCAATTATGAATATTGATATTTAGATTAAATGCTCCAAGGTAATCAGTAGCATTATGATAACACTTAACTCAAACAGAAGCTTGGTCGTAGGGATAAGCTCATACCCAGGAAAGGCTCAGAGTGATATTGAACAAAAGCTTGGTCGTAGTGATAAGCTCATACCCAGGAAAGGCTCAGGATGCTATTGAACAGAAGTCTGGTTGTAGTGATAAGCTCATACCCAGGAAAGCCTCAGAGATGTTGTTGTACAGAAACTTGGTTGAAGGGAAAAAAGCTCATATCCATGAAAGGCTCAGAGATGCTTTTGTACAGAAGCTTGGTTGAAGGGGGAAAAGCTCATACCCAAGAAGGCTTGGAGATTCTGTTGAGTGTTAAAACCTGTCATCACTAATGTGAAACCTGTTGTCTCCTTATCTTTCCTTTTGTTTTCTTTTCGATGTTGATTCAATTTTGCAAATAATTACACTTGTAAAATAAATTAGATTGAGATGATGGCCTGTATAACTGCATGTTAAAGAACTGTATTTAAGATAGATTCTACTTATTTTTGTAAAACTATTGTTTGACATATGTACATCATGTTTACTTCAGTTGGCAGAGATACCATGTGTCAGCAATTTACCTTGTAAACAGCAAAGGATCATAAAAATATGTTGAGAGACAAAAGGCTCATTATGATATCTTAATCCAAATAATTCACATTTAAATCTGTTTTCTCCTATTTTGACACCAATTAATGGAGTCAATATTATAATATGCCAAAAAGATATTCTAGAGACTAATTCTGGATGAGAAACTCTTTTCGAAATCAGATGTAGATGATATATATTCTAAGTTTTTAAAAAATATTGAATCCGGGACACAAAATATTACTTGCATTTGTGGCCTATAATTTTACTTTGAATACACCCAGAACATTCACACCAATGTACATCAATTACCAGCTATGTAAGGACTCATAGACAAGCTACACAAACAGGTCTGTTTCAGGAAGGAACTCGATAATTGTTACGATATTGGTCAAAATGTCACAGACTACAGACGTTCAGCCATTGTGCGAGGCATCTGACTAATATGACGAAGGCCACGTTGAGTGGAACAAGGAAGGACAGTTTAGGAATGACAGAAATAGGAGATATATATAGAGATGGTCTTTGAGGATAGGTGGCAAAAGTGGGAAGAAGAATCATCAGCAATAACTGGAAGTATTTATGTAATGACAATGCAAGTTCTCCTCCCTGACAACAGAGACCCCCCCCCCCCCCCACTAATCCCAGACAATAGAGACCCCCCCCCCCCCCCAAACTAATCCCTGACAACAGAGACCCCCCCCACCCACTAATCCCTGACAATAGAGACCCCCCCACTAATCCCTGACAACAGAGACCTCCCCACTAATCCCTGACAACAGAGACCCCACCCCCACTAATCCTTGACAAAAGAGACCCCACCCCTACTAATACCTGACAACAGAGACCTTCCCACTAATCCCTGACAACATAGACCCCCACCCCTACTAATCCCTGACAACAGAGACCTTCCCACTAATCTCTGACAACAGAGACCCCCCCCCCCACTAATCTCTGACAACAGAGACCCCCCCCCCACTAATCTCTGACAACAGAGACCCCCACCCCTACTAATCCCTGACAACAGAGACCTTCCCACTAATCTCTGACAACAGAGACCCCCCCCCACTAATCTCTGACAACAGAGACCCCCCCCCACTAATCTCTGACAACAGAGACCCCCCCCCCCCCACTAATCTCTGACAACAGAGACCCCCCCCCACTAATCTCTGACAACAGAGACCCCCCACCACCCCCCCCAATAATACCTGACAACAGAGACCCCCCCCCCTCCATTACTCCCTGACAACAGTGACTCCCCCGCTACTTCCTAACAACAGAGACCCTCTCCCTGATAACAGAAATTTCCTTCCCTAACAACAGAGACCCCCTCCCTGATAACAGAAATTCCCCTCTCTGATAACAGAAATTTCCTTCCCTGACAACAGAAGTTCCCCTCCCTGATAAGTAAATGTCCATTCCCGACGATAAAAGTCTCCTGCCCCACAATGATAACAAGTCTCCTTCCACATAATGTGATAAGGTACAATCAGGTTGCCTTGGTAATATTGCCTGCTATAAATGGCTCCATTCAATCAATCAGATCAGATCCATTAGAGTGGTCAGAAGAGGGAGGTGAAGTGTCCAAATTCGGTCAACAGACATAGTTAATTTAAGGCACAAATCAATTCCTATGTGTTAAATAAACAGGGAGAGATGCTGTTAAATCAATGAGTCTCGAGTGTCATCAGGCAAGGAAAACCTGTTTAGGAGTATATAACATTTTCTGTCAATATGTGACTTTACTCTTCAAATTTAATGACATTTTCAAGCATACAAAACATAAATATTTTGTTAAAATATGACAGAACACATTTAACTTTGTTATAAAACAATGTGACATTAAATTGTAAAATTTCTATCTATTGGTTTTAATTTTCTCCTTCACTTCTGGATCAAAATTTTACAGAGAAGGATTGTTATTCTCTGTCTAGTAAGTTAACTTTAATAATAATAATCTATTTTAATATGGAATTATAACAAATTGTTTCTTTGATTACTTACACATATGACAAACAAAAAGAAAATAAAGAGAGTATATAGCAAGGCGGTTGCAAACTCTATTTATAAAACCAGTGACCTCATTTTAGTGATCTCAATGTTTTCACCCCAAAAGATCTAGCTTTGTCCCCATGCAACCTAAAATATCTGTTGGAAGCATGGCAGTGTGATTTTTAATTACAATTATAATCAAGTTTAAATTGCAATAATAACATTGATGATATTCTATGTTTATTTAACCTTAAAAATAATATTTGAAATTTTTAATTATGATCTATATAAAAAGAAAATAGTGTGCTGGAGATTCATGGAGGTTGAAAGGTAAAATTGATAAGGGGTGACGAATGAGAGGATGAATGTAAAGTTAAATGACATTGGGATAAAAAATAAATAAATTCCGATATACTGATGCACAGGCAGATCTCTACATCTCTTACTGTCACCATGGAATAAAAACAAAAACAGCTTGAAGATTATATAACTGGCATTTACAGCTGTCAATCTGAGTAGACTCTTAAAACAAAGACTAATATTGACAGCTGCTAACACCGACAGCACCACAGTAATAAATTAATCACATCCAATTAGTAAATATATAACTGTACCCAATTATCAAATACTACCAACTGCGATCACTTCTATGGTAACAGGAATAAATATATATGTGTGTGTGTTGTCAAATTGGAAGCCTTTCATTGATTCCGTATAGACATGGCAAAGCCTGCATCCATTGTAGTTTCATTGGATTTCATTTCTTTTCCCGATATAGTGTTTCTTCTTCCCATACCAATATATTTCAAGTGTAAGCATGGTGTATACCTCGGGGACGTGTATCATGCTCGTCTCCTAAAAACTCATCCCACAAAACAGTATGATTTTATTTACGTCTGACAGCTTGAGCACACACACAGGCATTACAAGGAGATGGCAATTATCACAAAAGGAAACATGGCTTGTGATTTATCATCCAAATGGCCATTTCTGACGTTAAAACTTTAAATTTGATTTACAAACATGTTGAACGGCCAAAGGTCTTTAATATAGACACTTGAGCATTGTGTCTGCATCTATAAACATTACATTCCCAATACGATAGCATGCTTTTTATTCTGATTCGCGTCCAGCCCTGCGGCCCCCTTTACGCACCGTCAGATGACACGCTGATAGCGGAATGGTAGAATACAACATATTGCTTTGGTAATCAAGTTTCACAAACTCGCAGAAATCATGCCTGAAGCTATCTGTCAAAATGGCAATGAATATGCTTGGCAGTTAACACAACCTTTATCGAGATATAACTTGCCCACAAAAATAAGATGTTTGAAGCGGAATCCCAATCTGATAATATAAGACACTACAGGTTATACTTTATATTTTCTACTTCACATTACTTTATATACAGACAAGGTTCTGTTCATCTTATAGACAATCATGATGGTGTTACGGCTACAGGTGATTGTTTATTACAGTAAAAACAAATCGCTACAGTTATTATAATGCCAGACTGTGAAGGAGCATCTAGCTTAATCACTTCCAAAATTCTCAACAACAACAAATACAGCATACAACTAAAACCACTTTACTGCAATTAAAAATATTTGTAATGAACAAAACTCACCTTATTTAAAATGAAGAAATATTGACAGATTATTTTTTTGTTCACACATTAATTTAATACAATAAAAAATTTATTGTAAAATCTGAAAAAGATTTTAAGTTTGAAACATTGGCTTTGGCAAGAAATTTGCATTAAATACTAAGATTTTGAAAAGCAACCCCCTTGTGCAAATACATTAAAATCGAGTAAGTTTGATGATTATAATGTCACAATTATTTTTAATGAAAAAATTAATTTAAATATTTTTGTTGATTACAATTACAACAAGGCACTTGAGCGATAAAGAAAAATTGAGAGAAAAACCAACACAGTAAGTTAACAGTAATATATATATATATTTGACCAGCTGTTTTTTTTACCAACACCAAGTTTGGAAGATATTTGTATAAAAGTAGTTCTCTATGCTTCCATATGGCATATATTGCTTGTGGCAGTAGACATTTGGTTTTATCAACGGAGTGACCAGCTTTTCTGATAGGGAGATTTTATTTTAAATGTCTGAAATATAGCACAAGATACTGTTGCTTCCTGTTGTAGTGTTTTTGGTCATGAAGTAAATAATTCAGAGCTTGTATAGCTGTATAGATGTCTCCGATCACAGACCTAAAATATTCATAAACTCAGAGGTAAAGTATTGCCAAGGACCAACATCTTGATGGTAGCCACAAGTTCTGATCAAACCACCAACAGCTAAGCTTATACAATATCAATACTATATATATTTTGGATCCTTCGGGTTTTAATATCAACTTTAGATATAATAATAAAAGACCAACAAAGAACTTTTTATATATTTAAAGAAGAAAAGTAATTATTTTGATTAACAGTTTCTTTTAATTCCAGTCAATTGATACATTGAATTGATTTCAAATTTGAAATTGATAATTTTTAAATTATACTTTAATCAGATGATACCATGCAAGCAGATATTTTGTTCAGACTCAAAATGACAAAAATGCACTAATTAAAGTAACAAAAGACCCAGTTAGTTAAACCTATCAACAATCAACAACAACATTCATGGATGAAAGTGTCAGGATCTCAAAGTACTGGAATAGCTGTTTTTGCAAAAATTAAACATTGAAATATCAATATATGGGATGGGAAATTTATTCACAAAATACTAAAAAGTTTCACACAGAAATATAGAGACCTGTATCGATGATTCAAGAAATATGGTAGAAAATCAAACAATCAATTGCAATGATCAAAACAGCGGAAATACATGGAAAGCAACATCCACTTCTGGTAAGAACTTGCTGCAAGTAATTTTAAGAGTTTGAATGACACTGATGCGGCCATAACTACGACTCTGACTAAACCTAACAAGACTTTTACATTTAGACTGATTAATGTTGTATGGCTCAGTCTGTTTCAGACACAGGCTTACATCAGCATGCTTACAGTAATTATTCACAAGCACTAGGATGACCCAGATGCGGCCATGACACGTACCTCGATGGTTGTTGTTGGGATTTCCGGCCGGGAGTATGAAGTTAATGGACGACTGTAGTCCGCGGTAGATCACATATCGCACATCAGTTTCTTCCAAGTTGTAACTCACTTCGTACCAAAGTGGCAAATGCTGGAGAGATGAAAAAGAAAAACACAGAAAAGATTAAATTTTAAATTTTAAATAGGCTGCCGTTTCACTTTAGCATCTTTATGATTCCACAGCGAAGCATCATGGTATTATATATGATTCTTGCCAGTCCAAAAAGGATTGTTAAGTGTGAATATATATTGTGTGACCCCAGTCCCTGCCACCCTAACCTAACAAACCGATGGCATTAGCACATGTAATTATCGGGGTGAACAGCACTCTCTACGTAGACCTGTTATAGCTTCACTGTATCTACCTTTAGTGTTTGTCACGTTTCATCTGAAACTGTCTATACCCTTTCCTACATGCTTGCTTGTTTCCTAATGATAAGTGGAAGCAGAGTCTGGTTTCCAAACGTCAATGTACCAATTTGCTGTAAGGTTATAGAATCTCAGCACCTATTATAGGGAGCTTTCCATAGCTCGATAAGCAGTTATTGCATTAAACATTTTTTCCCACTTCAATTCAAAAACCAGTCTTTCATAAATATGATACTGCAAATCATAGATGTTTTAGATAAATTATCATGCTGCCTGTTAAGGCTATGTATTTATCAAGGAGTAACGAGTAAATGTTTTTTCAAAACACACCTGCGTAAGTCACGTATATAGTGTATATATAGGAACATAATGTCTTGTGTTTAAAAATGAATGTGTCAGGAGAATTATACAGACAAATGCTCTAGTTATTGGACAAAACTTTATTATAAATGACACATCAGGAAGGACCAAGAAAATTTTCCTCAAACTGACCTTCATCCGAGTGTTACACTGGTATTGAATTACTGCTTAATATTGACCAAATAACAACATACGCTATACATTTCTATATGAAGCAATGGTGAACTTAATGCGTTCAGGTGTCCATGAAATATCTTGTTCCCAACTTAGTGGTCAAGTGTGACTTTTGACCGTTTAACCTTGAACAATTACTACCCAAATATAATAAAACACACATCTACTACCAAGCACATTCATCACATGAAATTGCAGGATATTTCAGCTTCTGCCCGGATACATATATGATATATTTTTTACTGTATATTTCTGGTTTTATATTTATCAACAGTGACCTTGAACTTGAGAACTCTTTAAACCCCTACTGCTCATCTGCATACCAGTGTATCATGACGTCTTCCAGAAAAATTCTGGCCTTCTGGGTTCTGAGGAAATCTCAAAAATAAAATTGCTTTTAGATGTTCAAAGGGACAGACACCACAAATAGTACTATATAGGTTAATTAGATTTCCATGCGGGACCCTATTTACTGCAAATCCATAGAATACCATTATCTATTTTAATTCCTTTCTTTTTTTTTTCTTTTTATCTAAAGTATTGCTAATATTAATTCATGGCTCACATTTGAAATCTATGCTTGTTAACCTGCTGAACCTTCCATGGCATGTGTTTTAAATATTTTAAAGCCTCTGAAAAGTAAATTTATAGGCCTTCTTCAGACAAACTAATATCTTCATGCTACATATTTGGAGCTTCCCTTTCTTCTGGACTTTTTCAATTTGTTTAAATCATGAAAAATGAAGAATTTCTATGGGTGATTTATGTTCAAATTTAAGGTGTTGATTTGTGATTCCCCATCCTAAATAGGGAGGGTTGACAAGTGCGTCCGCTATACATTCTTTATTCAATTTGTCAAAAAGATTACAAATTTGAAAAATAAGGAACACAAACGGCCTTCATACAAATTCAATATTATAGAAATCAAAATTCATTATTTCAAGATAATTATTCAAAGAGATTGAGAATTTCATAAGGTGTGCATATGTACCTCTTCGACATCCCTCCATTCTCTACAAAAGATTGTAAACTCAGTGGACATCTCAAAGCCGGAGTCTGGTTTTACACTGCAGTCACCTTGGTGGGGACTCTGATTAACCTTGAACTGGGCCATCGCATGACCTTTAGCCAAACCATCTGTAATAAAAAAAAAATAAAAAAAAATTAGCCCTTCTTGTATGATATACTACCCTCAACAATCAGATCAATTAATTCCAAGGAGGGTTGCTGGTAGTGTTCTCCATAAATACAACTACGTAACTGAAGCCTAACCTGATCCCACCAATGGACTCTTTTTTTTTTGCGTCTTGATACGACTGACGTCAGACTATACTGACTAGGTCATTAAAATTAATGTATGGTTAATTAAAGTACCTGCTACAGAAAACTGTCACTGGTTCATGTGACTGAGTTGAGTAACTTTTAAGAATTGCCCTTGGTTCATGTGACTGAGTTGAGTAACTTTAAGAATTGCCCTTGGTTCATGTGACTGAGTTGAGTAACTTTTAAGAATTGCCCTTGGTTCATGTGACTGAGTTGAGTAACTTTTAAGAATTGCCCTTGGTTCATGTGACTGAGTTGAGTAACTTTAAGAATTGCCCTTGGTTCATGTGACTGAGTTGAGTAACTTTTAAGAATTGCCCTTGGTTCATGTGACTGAGGTGAGTAACTTTTAAGAATTGCCCTTGGTTCATGTGACTGAGGTGAGTAACTTTTAAGAATTGCCCTTGGTTCATGTGACTGAGTTGAGTAACTTTTAAGAATTGCCCTTGGTTCATGTGACTGAGGTGAGTAACTTTTAAGAATTGCCCTTGGTTCATGTGACTGAGGTGAGTAACTTTTAAGAATTGCCCTTGGTTCATGTGACTGAGTTGAGTAACTTTTAAGAATTGCCCTAGGTTCATGTGACTGAGTTGAGTAACTTTTAAGAATTGCCCTAGGTTCATGTGACTGAGTTGAGTAACTTTTAAGAATTGCCCTAGGTTCATGTGACTGAGTTGAGTAACTTTTAAGAATTGCCCTTGGTTCATGTGACTGAGTTGAGTAACTTTTAAGAATTGCCCTTGGTTCATGTGACTGAGTTGAGTAACTTTTAAGAATTGCCCTAGGTTCATGTGACTGAGTTGAGTAACTTTTAAGAATTGCCCTAGGTTCATGTGACTGAGTTGAGTAACTTTTAAGAATTGCCCTAGGTTCATGTGACTGAGTTGAGTAACTTTTAAGAATTGCCCTTGGTTCATGTGACTGAGTTGAGTAACTTTTAAGAATTGCCCTTGGTTCATGTGACTGAGTTGAGTAACTTTTAAGAATTGCCCTAGGTTCATGTGACTGAGTTGAGTAACTTTTAAGAATTGCCCTAGGTTCATGTGACTGAGTTGAGTAACTTTTAAGAATTGCCCTAGGTTCATGTGACTGAGTTGAGTAACTTTTAAGAATTGCCCTAGGTTCATGTGACTGAGTTGAGTAACTTTTAAGAATTGCCCTTGGTTCATGTGACTGAGTTGAGTAACTTTTAAGAATTGCCCTTGGTTCATGTGACTGAGTTGAGTAACTTTTAAGAATTGCCCTTGGTTCATGTGACTGAGTTGGGTAGCTTTTAAGAATTGCCCTTGGTTCATGTGACTGAGTTGGGTAGCTTTTAAGAATTGCCCTTGGTTCATGTGACTGAGTTGAGTAACTTTTAAGAATTGCCCTTGGTTCATGTGACTGAGTTGAGTAACTTTTAAGAATTGCCCTTGGTTCATGTGACTGAGTTGGGTAGCTTTTAAGAATTGCCCTTGGTTCATGTGACTGAGTTGGGTAGCTTTTAAGAATTGCCCTTGGTTCATGTGACTGAGTTGAGTAACTTTTAAGAATTGCCCTTGGTTCATGTGACTGAGTTGAGTAACTTTTAAGAATTGCCCTTGGTTCATGTGACTGAGTTGAGTAGCTTTTAAGAACTCAAACATAAGAACTGACCTCCATTCATGTGAGCAAGTTGAGTAACTTTTAAGAACTGACCTCTACTCATGTGACTGAGTAGAGTATCTTTTAAGAACTGACTTCCGTTCATATGACTAAGTTCAGTAACTTTTAAGAACTGACCATGGTTCATTAACTTTTAAGCACTGCTTCCAATGCTCTAGCAATTAGCTTCAGACAGTGATTAAGCTTTGATTTTGATTTGAAAGACTGATTTACACAGCTTTTAAAGAATTCTGCCAGTCTTGGTTCATGAGACCAAGTCCAATATGTAGCTGATTTCAGTGAAGGACCACAGTCAGCAAGGAAGGTTAGTGTCACGTATGGAACCTCATATTTTCTGGTCATGTGATTAACTTTGAGTCATGTGACACACTTTGTAGGTGGTTGTTGGTGTGTATTTACCAGGCCTTAGAGGGCATCAACTTACCTACCTTCTGATATGATAATCCAAATGCTTCCATATCAGCAGTAATCAATACTGATGTTAAACAATCTCTTGTCTTTCTGCAATCTATAAACATTGCTGGGGATGAAGGAATATGGAGAAACCCACAGCCATTATTTAATTAAGTCCTGTCTGCAGCCTTCTACCACTACTCAACTCAAAAGCACTCTTGGGCTTTGCACAGATTTAAACCATGTCTGTTCACATGTTGTGGAGAACATTCACTGATGGCTAATGACAGCACATGAGTAAGCCATATAAAAACCACACGACTTTTTTCATTACTTATTGGATGAAAGTCATAAGATCTAAAACAAAATTATATTAGATGAAAAGGTATGAAAATTTTTCCTATCAAATCATTGGATGTGTATAATCATATAGCTGATACTTCAAGCCAAGTATGGTTCTGGGGGTTACATGTATAGACTGACAGTGCAGTACTGTGGCCACCATGCTTGGGATGGGTATTGTGCTTATTTCATCTGCTGTCTCTCATGATATCAACTCATTCGTGAAAAACACATTTAAGCCCACAAAAGGAAATGGAATATGGACGAGATGAGGGTCTAATTCTATTAAATATCTAAGGGAAATGAACAATTGTATGGCTCAAGTTTTACAAGGTACTAAAGCCTGTGTAAAAATGGAAATATGTTCATAAAAGACATAGTCAGTGGTCATAAAAGTCTGTGTGGAATTGTAGAATGAGAAATGGCTGTACTATGAGCTATACATCAAAGCGAGCATGTTTCTGCTGTATACAACTTCTACATCCCTTCATCCTATGGTTTACATCACTAGCACCGCAATTGACAACGATAAACTGACAAGTATATGTTGTAATCTAATCGTGTGTTACTCGGCTGTAGCAGGTGCCCTTTAAAGACGAAACAAACATTTTACGATCTCCTCATACAATTGGTTGATGATGATGTCTTCAGCTTCATCTTTATTGACTTTATAAAATAACACATTCTGCTTCAATTGATATTTCTTGAGGAAACTCAAATAACAAAAAAATTCTTGTCTTTTTTATTTTATTCTACCAAAAACTATTAATGGAAACAAAACATGAGAGCCAGATGGCCTAACTGTATTGAATCGCTCACCTTGAAATTACATTATCCATTAAAAATTAGTTAAGGTAGATTACATATTAACATTTCCCCATTTTGGGATTTCTTCTTGGTACCATGCATAGAAGTCAACCCTTTTCTTATACAAATTAACATTAAAAAAATATAATTAATAACAAGAGGCCTTATATGGGCCTTAATGGTCACCTGAGTTTTTTATATATATTTTAGCATAATTGGCCCCTGTGACCTTGAATGAAGTTCAAGGTCATCCATTTGAACAAACTTGGTAGCCCTTCATCCCAGCATGCTACAGACCTAATATTGGATCTGTGGGCCTTTTGGTTATCAAGAAGGCTTTTGGTTATCAAGAAGAAATCATTGAAAGACTTTAGCATATTTGACCCCTGTGACCTTGAATAAAGGTCAAGGTCATCCATTTGAACAAACTTGTTAGTCCTTCATCCCAGCATCTACAGACCTAATATTTGGTCTCTGGATCGTTTGGTTATCAAGAAGCAGACATTTAAAATTTTTAGTATATTTGACCCTTGTGACCTTGAAAGAAAGTCAAGGGCATTCATTTGAACAAACTTGGTAGCCCTTTATCCCAGCATGCTACAGACCTAATATTGAGTCTCTGGACCGTTTGGTTATCAAGAAGTCATTTAAAGAATTTAGCATATTTAACCCCTGTGACCTTGAATGAAGGTCATCCATTTAAACAAATGTTGAAGCCCTTAATCCAAACATGCCGCCGGACAAAACACAATAGGTCAACTGACACTTAATGTCAGGTGACCTAAAAACTCAATAAAAAAATGTTTGATTTTAAAAACTTGATTTCTGTTTGTTTCTGTATTTTTTCCCCCTGACTCATTGGAGGTAATGGGATTTATACAAAATTCCTCCATTCCCCTGGAAGGGGAGAATAGGCAATATACAAAATTCCTCCATTCCCCTGGAAGGGGAGAATAGGCAATATACAAAATTCATTTATTCCCCAGGGAGGGAGGAATAGGCAATATACAAAATTCCTTTATTCCCTAGGAGGGAGGAATAGGCAATATACAAAATTCCTTTATTCCCCAGGGAGGGAGGAATAGGCAATATACAAAATTCCTTTATTCCCTAGGAGGGAGGAATAGGCAATATACAAAATTCCTTTATTCCCCAGGGAGGGAGGAATAGGCAATATACAAAATTCCTTTATTCCCCAGGGAGGGAGGAATAGGCAATATACAAAATTCCTTTTTCCCTAGGGAGGGAGGGAGGAATAGGCAATATTAAACTTAATACTAAACTTTTACAATGAGGGAGGCGTCTTATATTTTAGGACAAAATGCAGTATTGTATTGGTCAGTATTACGGTAAAAGACTGACCTTTACTTGTGGCCTTGACATGCATGATGTATGTACTGCCTTGTTGGATAGCCTCATTGTTTGGTTTTAAGACGAGTGACCGCTTGTTAAGACCTGTCAGCGTGGCACTCCACACCAGCACCATTGGGTAGTGAGCATGTTGTAGGATGTGTTTTTGCCTAGCAGGTTCACTTGGCCCAAACGTATCACTGATAACAGGGTGGTTTCCATTCTCTGACGAGTTTTCTGTGGATGACACAATAAGATAAAAAATAAAATAACTTTTCATTGAATTTATATCCCCTGCTTTCCTGAAAATGAAAAATTCTGTTGAACCAATTTTGAAGAAAATCTGCTAACATTTGCTGCAGTTATTTCATGGAAACAAAGCACAACAGACAGATGGACAAATCCGAATTACTATCCCCTATTTGGTAAAAGTGGGGGTAAAAAGCAGTAATGTTACTGAGCAAACTAATAATATAACACAGGTAACTTGAAAGCATTATCTTAATGTAAGCTCCAAGGACATAGTAAGTACAAATGTTGTGACCTAATTAAAGTTGATCTACTAATAAAATAACTAATTAGTGTTTTATAACCGGCAATGTATGACAATTAAATGGCACCAGTTGAGGCTGCAACAACACTAAATCTATATAGGTATACAGTTTACAAGCGTAATGAATCCTTCTGGGTAGCAGCAAAGACAGCGAAAACAAAGTCACAAAATATCTCCATGAAAAATAACGATAGTGAGATTAACACTGGTACATACCATTATCATCTACAGCTGGTTTTTGTCGATTGCCAGAGCTTATTTCTTCAAATATGTCGTTGTCGTAGGCTGTACAGGTGTATAAGAGAGAGATCATTAAAACAAACACACAAGACTTGGTGAAACATCAAGTGATAAATACATTTATTCAAAGTATTCAGGAGAAAGAGCATTTGAAATATCATTCTGGGAGACAATCTGACGCTCAATGACAATGTTACATGATACCATTATGAGATTAAAACATATGATCTCAAGTATACCGACTTGATTGCAATATATCAATGCCCAGTGATGACCTTGGCCTAAATATGTTATGTGTGGTCATTTTTAAGAGGTGCCGGCCTAGACTTACCTAAGTTATATCTATAATTGTCAACCTTGACTCATATTTTTTCTACCCATATGACACTGAAACATACAACCTTTGACTTTTCTAATTATAATATATTAATAAGACAGTACAAAGGCTTGATTGTAATGTCCAATGCCCAGTGAAGACCTTGAACTGTTTTTTTAAGTTACATGTAATAAAGCTACCGACCTTGACCAAACTAGGTTAAGTGCAATCGTGATGACCTTGACCTGACTGTACAATGTGAAATGGTGATGACCTTGACCTATCTGTACAATGTGTGATAGTGATGACCTTGACCTACCTGGGTTACGTGCAATAGAGCTACCCTCTTCACCAGGGCTTCCCTCCTTTACTTCAAACATGTCTGTGTGGGGATTAGGCTTTCGTCTGGAGCTTTCCACTCTTGTGTTTTCCTCAATTATTGGATCTGAAGAAATATAATTATTCTCAATTATTAGATTCTGAGAAATATATACCTCCTCAATTATTGGATCTGAGAAATATATACATCCTCGATTATTGGATCTGAGAAATATATACATTCTCAATTATTGGATCTGAGAAATATATACCTCCTCAATTATTGGATCCGAGAAATATATACATCCTCGATTATTGGATCTGAGAAATATGTACCTCCTCAATTATTGGATCTGAGAAATATATACATCCTCGATTATTGGATCATTTATACTCATCCTAAATTTGAAGAAATATATTCAACAATCAAACACAGATAATATTGTGTAACCAATAAGTTTATTGATATATAAAAAAGTAAAATAAAAAATGCTTAAAGAGATAATTAAGCTGACAGATAATACCCAATAACTACTAATTGTGTTATCTGAAGTATTCTGAGATAAACCTATCTATCTTTGACCATTATTTAAAGGTATTCTAGGCCTCTGATCTTTCCGGTACCATAAAAATTGTATCATGAAAATTGCAACTGTATAAAAGCAGGTTTTTAAATCAAAAGGAATTATTTAACTATGTGAATCTATAAAACTGCACGATTTCTAACTCAAGGTCTAGATGTAACACCATTAATCACTTTAAGCTAGATGTGCATACAAAAGAGAGACAACTCCTGCATTGCTGATGAACAATTCACTAACAACAAATTATCTTTAAAGGAAATAGAAATATCAGACAAAATTTCTGATGCAGTTCAACTTACTGTATATGTTAAAATGTGACTCATCTATATGAGATATATCTGCTGTGTCCAGGGTTTCGTGACCACTCTCCATGTTAGGAACATCTGCAGAATTCTGAGTGACAGGACTACTGTCCCTTCCGGGAATATCTTCTGTGTTCAATGTATTGTGCCTATTGTCCATTTGGGGAATATCTCCTGTGTTCAATGTATTTCGTCCATTGTCCATTTGGGGAATATCTCCTGTGTTCAATGTATTTCGTCCATTGTCCATTTGGGGAATATCTCCTGTATTCAATGTATTGCGTCCATTGTTCATTTGGGGAATATCTCCTGTGTTCAATGTATTGCGTCCATTGTTCATTCGGGGAATATCTCCTGTGTTCAATGTATTGTGCCTATTGTTCATTTGGGGAATATCTCCTGTGTTCAATGTATTGCGTCCATTGTTCATTTGGGGAATATCTCCTGTGTTCAATGTATTGCGTGGATTGTCCATTTGGGGGATATCTCCTATGTTCAATGTATTGCGTCCATTGTTCATTCGGGGAATATCTCCTGTGTTCAATGTATTGCGTCCATTGTTCATTTGGGGGATATCTCCTGTGTTCAATGTATTGCGTCCATTGTTCATTTGGGGAATATCTCCTGTGTTCAATGTATTACGCCCATTGTCCATTTGGGGAATATCTCCTGTGTTCAATGTATTGCGTCCATTGTTCATTCGGGGAATATCTTCTGTGTTCAATGTATTGTGTGGATTGTCCATTCGGGGAATATCTTCTGTGTTCAATGTATTGTGTGGATTGTCCATTTGGGGAATATCTTCTGTGTTGAATGTATTGTGTCCATTGTTCATTCGGGGAATATCTTCTGTGTTCAATGTATTGCGTCCATTGTTCATTCGGGGAATATCTTCTGTGTTCAATGTATTGTGTGGATTGTCCATTCGGGGAATATCTTCTGTGTTCAATGTATTGTGTGGATTGTTCATTCGGGGGATATCTTCTGTGTTCAATGTATTGCGTCCATTGTTCATTCGGGGAATATCTTCTGTGTTCAACGTATTGTGTGGATTGTCCATTCGGGGAATATCTTCTGTGTTCAATGTATTTCGTCCATTGTTCATTTGGGGGATATCTTCTGTGTTCAATGTATTGCGTCCATTGTTCATTCGGGGAATATCTTCTGTGTTCAATGTATTGTGTTGATTGTCCATTCGGGGAATATCTTCTGTGTTCAATGTATTACGCCCATTGTTCATTTGGGGGATATCTCCTATGTTCAATGAATTGTGTGGATTGTCCATTCGGGGGATATCTTCTGTGTTCAATGTATTGTGTTGATTGTCCATTCGGGGAATATCTCCTGTGTTCAATGTATTACGTCCATTGTTCATTTGGGGAATATCTTCTGTGTTCAATGTATTACGCCCATTGTTCATTTGGGGGATATCTTCTGTGTTCAATGTATTGCGTCCATTGTTCATTTGGGGGATATCTTCTGTGTTCAATGTATTGCGTCCATTGTCCATTTGAGGGAAATCTCCTGTGTTCAATGTATTGTGCCCATTATTCATTTGCGGGATATCTTCTGTGTTCAATGTATTGCGTGGATTGTCCATTTGGGGAATATCTCCTGTGTTCAATGTATTGTGTCCATTGTCCATTTGGGGTATATCTCCAATGTTCAACGTATTTCGCCCATTGTCTATTCGGGGGATGTCCATTCGGGGGATATCTCCAATGTTCAACGTATTTCGCCCATTGTCCGTTCGGGGGATATCTCCTATGTTCAATGTATTTTGGCCATGATCAGTTTTAGGTATATCTGCACTGTCCAATGTATTCTGTACATTGTCCATTTGAGGGATATCTGCAATGTCCAATGTATTTTGCCTGCTCTCCTCATATGGAATATCATCTGTATCAAGACTTCTTTCAATTGGGGGAACTTGCGCTTTATTCAATCTAGCATGACTACCATCTTTTTGGGGAATGTCTGCAGTATCCAATATGTTTTGTACATTATCCGATCCTCTCTTTCGTCCAGATATTAATCTACTTTCTTGAAATGTTATCGATGAAAACTCCTTTGCTCTAGATCTCCCTGAAAGTACAAAGAAAATCTGCTTTATTTTTATCATTTCTTGATAAATCAAATTATTTCCATGTGCTGTTACTAAATTTGTCCCTGCATGGTCATACCCTTCTGTAAAGCAACATATATATTGATGTCATGGTTTTCCAGGAAGCCTGAGCAACGTATATTGTAGCAAATGAAATAAAGGAAGAATGCTGGCTGTTGTGAGTGGTCTTAAACCTAACTTATTTATATCATACTTTCCAACAAGTGACTCAGGAGAATCTTTAAAATACACTAGACTGTATGAGAACAGGATTTATTCAAAAGAGACACAAGTGCCATAGATGGAAGATTATAGGACACATTTTGAGGCAAGATCAGAACATGTTAACTTGCTTAAGCAATACATGTGCCCTACCAGCCCCGCTAAAAATAGTAACAGTGGCTTTGACCTTGACCCAAAAACCTTGAAACTTTAATCTGATCTATAGCTACATACCTTGAAGCATGGCTGTGAAAATTGTGGAAAACTAATTGGACTGACTGTCAGATGGATGGACAGACAGGGAGGAAAACTATAGTCACCCTGGTTTCATTGATAGCGGAATAATAACTATGACCTTGACCCAAAAAGGGAAATGGAAAATAGGACAACCAAAGACAACATGGGGGCAAACGGTAGCAAGTTGGAGATGATTGCATGAGGTACGGACTTCGGAAGTAGAACGGAAGAGGTGGGAGAGCTCGGTGATGACCTTGTGGCACTTCGTAGATAGGTAACAAGTAATTCGATAAAAAACTGCAAAGTAACATTTATATTGCATATTTTCATTAGAAATACAAATGTACATCAAAATTTAAAGATATTATTGTCTATCCTTGCACTACAATTTGATGTAAAACGATTCACATTTTGTGATGAAATATACACAAATTCTCATGTGTATGAACATGCCTCACCTTCACCGTGATCCTCAATAGGGTAAAACAGACCGACAGACTGTGGTGTAGTTGTGCTAGTTTTTCTCTGATTCACTGTAGAGAAAGAAAATGTCATTTTTTGTATGTATACAGTGAAAGTATATGTCATTTTGCAAATATCATATCCACATTCAAAAATCATTTATTAGCTATCATCTCTCAACGTTCATTAATTGTCAATTAAGTTCACTAGTATCATAAGCATTTCAATTGGTATCAATAGTTTCAAAATGTAATAGATTTTACCCTATCTTAAGTCCATCAAAATTCCAAAATTTCTATTGTCCTATTTCGAGGTTTTGGTCAGCCCCTATGACCAATTTAGGCTCTTAACATCACAGACAAGTCCAAGAAGGACGAAACAGCTGTATTGATACAGCGTTTAATTCATTTTGCTCTACTGTTTCCTATATTATCAAATTGTTTTTAAAGGCGCTAAATTCTTTTGAGTCTTTTGTACAATCTTATAATGTCTTATACATATATTGATATGTAAGAAGATTTATAAAGGGGACATTCAGTATTTCTGAGTATCTGTCAGACAAATACCTTCCTCAGTCCTGGTATATTGCGTGTCTGCTGGAATCACTCTAGCATTGAAGTGGCTGGGATCAACATTGATGAGGACGGTTTTATTGGTGTGAACCAGTTTTGAGATGTGTGTCTGACCAGCGATGGCACATGATCGACTGAACTTATCATACCGGTGGTTCACATCACTCTGACCAAGATCAGGTACCATATACATCGTCCACTCATACTCAAGGTCGATGGGGTCACAGCTAGTACACACAGCCTGAAAGGACAGTGGCCAGTCCCAGTTGACCAGTGACTGCTCGCACTGGGGACAGTAGATGCTTAACCTGGAAAAAACACCATTTGTTTAATTCTAGTCTGTGATGTTAGCAAAAGCTAGAATCAAATAAAATAGATATTTTGAGTGTGGTTCTGTCAATATTAATTATTTCCAATTCAGACCAATGCCCAATATCAAATTCAGTAAATACATACAGTTAATATTTGATGTAGAAATTAATTGGTGCCATTTTAATTAAAAATTGATTAAGAGTAACAGTATTAAAAATTATTTTCCAAATAGTGATGTACATAAATGGTTCTAAGACCTTGGTTTAAAACTACAGTCAAGGATATGCAATAGAATATTACATAAATTTTTCCATCTTTCAGACAAAATCTTTCAATGAAATATAGCAGACAAAACAAAATGTTTTTCCATGAAATAAGAACAAAAAATATTTAAACAATAATTTTCATCAGTCAATTCCGAGTGAATCAAGCTAAAACATTATTCTTCCATTCAGTATTGTCGAAAACTTCTCAAAGGGCGTGATATATTGAACAGCTCTCAGACAAAATATATGTTCTATATTCTACACCTTACCAAAAGCAGGTATCTATGTCGAGCCCAAGACTTTTACGCAATAAATTATTCAGCATTTCTATATGTACAACTCCTAAGAAATATGAGGGTGATCCAAAAGAGCACATAAACTCTTTGCTATGAAAATAAACTGCAGTCTTTTTTGACAAATAAGATATTTATATTCTACCATTTGTGAAGGTGCACTTTACAGTGAGCGGTAATGTGGTAATATATCGTCTATCAAGAAATCAATAGACAGTGCTGATCACACAAAAATCACCAATACCTACTGCTTATAAGACTTACTCTAGTATGCGGCTGACGTGGATCATCTGAGAGCACTCCACGTGGTCCCTATTCTCTGCCATCAGTGTTAATGTCATCATGAATTCCATCTTATTCTCTTTCAGCAAGCCTCCCGGAAATGATATACGAACTGTATCCATGGTAACAGTATCTGTAAAATTTTCCTTGAAACAGGGCTTTCCTTTATCATAATCCACATAGCATGTCCAGTTAAACCTGAAGGAGATTCAGAAATAATCTATATTCATTCCTAGTTTCCTCTCCACCATTACCTTCCTTTAATGCTTACTTTTGGTCTAGCTAATGGTGTTTTCTCTCCATAATTCACGACAAAATTATCCTTCCATTTAAAGAAACGTATCAATTTTCACCATTACACAGACCCAGTATCACAGCGAAACATGCCAACACTAAGAATCTTATTTAACACAGTGAATATAAGGCAAAGGTTTACTAAATATATGTCCCACACAGATATTGAAGTTTATACAAGTATCATAAAACAGACATATTTAACATACCAGAAAATTAAACAATCTAAAATCTCACAGCTGAGTTAACATTCTGAATTTTGTCTATAAAATATATTCTGGACTAAAAGAATCTTACATGGGCCTGAACTGTGGACAGAGTTGAGATATCCTTGTGTAGCACAGGCCCATGGGGCCTGTACTGTAGATACATGGGCCTGAACTGTGGACAGAGTTGAGATATCCTTGTGTAGCACAGGCCCATGGGGCCTGTACTGTGGACAGAGATGAGATTTTCTTGTGTAGCACAGGCCCCATGGGCCTGTACTGTGGACAGAGATGATATTTTTCTTGTGTAGCACAGACCCCATGTCTAACTGTTTTACTCACATACTAGAAACAAGCAACACATTCTAAGGTGCTGTGAAACCTTTTAATCACGTCATCATCAATGTCCCATGAAATGTGTGTTAAAATTGATGACGTTATCAATTTGCAACATGGTTATCAGCGATAAATCTACATGCGCATCCTGCATCCTGTACTCGCAATTTTTTTAAAGGACCCATTAAATTTTCTTAAATGGGTACTTTTTTCACTGTGGGACCCACTGGTTTTGGTAATACAATTGAAAAGGACCCATGAAAAATAATCGAAGATTGATCACTGGGTTATGCAACATAAAATGATGACGTTATGCTACTGTGAATGGCATCATAGTGTGCGTCAGCTTTCTTTCTCTACCCATGTGAGATCAATTTATCGCACCCCTAGCAACCATGGGATCACCCTGATACCTAAATCATGATATAGTCAAATTTCCTTAATAGGTTCCCTTCCTCAATCAAATGCCTTTGAAACAAAAGCAGATATCTTGACCTAGGTAAAGATTATTTAAATTTAATTTTTCTTGACCTAGGTAAAGATTATTTAAATTTAATTTCTTTAACTGTTCTGGAAAAGTAGCTTTAAATAAAAATATGAAAAGGGATGATAGACTCACGGATGTTTGGGCTAAGTGAGCTAAAACAATGAAGTATTGATCAATTTACCTGAGTGACGATTGGCTGTTGGTGTCAGGGTCCAAGGAGTTTGCTCCATCCAGCACAATAAGACTGTCCCTTCTCACCTCTCTGTACAAACCTCCTTTGATGGAGCACCTGAGTGGTGTGGGGTCCACACTGACTTTTGTCTGACACTCAGAGTGTACGATTGTTCCCCTCACCATCACCTACATTAATATATATATATTATATTTAACATATTACATTCATATCACAAAGGTCATGGTAAACTATTATTTAACTTACTTGTCTTTCAGTGTCCAGGGGTTACAGTGATGTTTGTGAAAGTCAGGGGTTACAGCAATGTTTGTGAAAGTTGGGGTTACAACGATGTTTGTGAAAGTCAGGGTTACAGCAATGTTTGTGAAAGTCAGGGTTACAGCAATGTTTGTGAAAGTTGGGGTTACAGTGATGTTTGTGAAAGTCATGGTTACAGCAATGTTTGTGAAAGTCAGGGGTTACAGCAATGTTTGTGAAAGTCGGGGTTACAGCGGTTTTTGTGAAAGTTAGGATTACAGCAATGTTTGTGAAAGTCATGGTTACAGCAATGTTTGTGAAAGTCAGGGGTTACAGCAATGTTTGTGAAAGTCGGGTTACAGCGGTTTTTGTGAAAGTTAGGATTACAGCAATGTTTGTGAAAGTCAGGGTTACAGCGATGTTTGTAAAAGTTGGGGTTACAGCGATGTTTGTGAAACTTAGGTAAGGAATAATTCCGGAATATGTGGACACCAGTAACAGACTCCCTTATTTAATAAATCTATTTCAATTCCTCAACAAGGGACCTTAAGTCTTTCGCTAAATTGATCGAGCTTAAGTGAAATTCTCTCTAGTCGATCGAGCAGTGTATTATGGCTAGAATTTAACAGGGTTACATAAAGTAAGCAATAATATCTGTGTAGTTTGTACCGAGGAAGAGAAGATTCATAGCTCACCCATTACAATTCAAGCTAGGTAAAATATGCTAATTCTAGAACTTGTTTAAATAAGCTCATTCAAAATTTTGCTCAAAACTGGTAATTATTCACAAACTGATCAATATATATTTCCATCACAAGTAGAAATCCGAAATTGGCTTAATATGACTCATCCTTAAACAGACTAAATAGTTCCTCCATACACTAAGTGGAAAGAAATATTTCCAAATTGGTAGAATATAGATTATTGCCATAAATTATTGTACTAGACATATTTGAATTAATGAGAGAGTCCTGGTTTTAATTCTAGCAAAAGTGCATAATATTTCTTTGCAGGTAAATTTATAGTTAATCTGTGTGAATATCTGCAAGATATTGCCAAATTATTGCCAATTGCCTATCATAACTACATGTCTTTGCTATCATTTCCCAATAATTACTTTAGAGAGAGTGTGATGACATAAATATCTGGGAAAAGCAGATTAAAAAAACACAGACATGTTCAAATTCTGTCAGCTACTTGATCCCTAGCTTCCCTTTTATGATCCAATCTATGAGACAGACAAATGACCTGCACATAAAAATATGATACACCTACAGTTTAACATGACACTACCCCTACAGCCCAACATGACACATTGAAACACTTATACACAACACATTGACACATTGACACATTGACACAGTTAAACAAGCTACATCAACATAGTTTAACATGACACAATGTGCAGTTTAACATTGTTAGACATTCAGTATCAGTTGAACATGACATTCAGTGTCACAGTTTAACATGACATTCAGTGTCACATATTAACATGACATTTCAGTATCACAGTTTAACATGACATTCAGTATCACAGTTTAACATGACATTCAGTGTCAGTTTAACATGACATTCAATGTCACAGTTTAACATGATACTCACTCTCACAGTTTAACATGACATTCAGTGTCACAGTTTAACATGACATTCAGTGTCCCAGTTTAACATGACATTCAGTGTCAGTTTAACATGACATTCAGTGTCAGTTTAACATGACATTCAGTTTCAGTTTAACATGACATTCAGTGTCAGTTTAACATGACATTCAGTATCACAGTTTAACATGACATTCACTATTAGTTTAACATGACATTCAGTGTCCCAGTTTAAAATGACATTCAGTGTCCCAGTTTAACATGACATTCAGTGTCCCAGTTTAACATGACATTCAGTGTCACAGTTTAACATGACATTCAGTGTCCCAGTTTAACATGACATTCAATGTCACAGTTTAACATGACATTCAGTGTCACAGTTTAACATGACATTCAGTGTCAGTTTAACATGACATTTCAGTATCACAGTTGAACATGACATTCACTATTAGTTTAACATGACATTCAGTGTCCCAGTTTAAAATGACATTCAGTGTCCCAGTTTAACATGACATTCAGTGTCCCAGTTTAACATGACATTCAGTGTCACAGTTTAACATGACATTCAGTGTCAGTTTAACATGACATTCAATGTCACAGTTTAACATGATACTCACTCTCACAGTTTAACATGACATTCAGTGTCACAGTTTAACATGACATACAGTGTCAGTTTAACATGACATTTCAGTATCACAGTTTAACATGACATTTCAGTATCACAGTTGAACATGACATTCACTATTAGTTTAACATGACATTCAGTGTCCCAGTTTAAAATGACATTTAGTGTCACAGTTTAACATGACATTCAGTGTCCCAGTTTAACATGACATTCAGTGTCACAGTTTATCATGACATTCAGTGTCACAGTTTATCATGACATTCAGTGTCACTGTTTAACATGACATTCAGTGTCATGGGACACATATAACATACATTTCAGCAATATCTGTTTGCACAGTCTCAAATGTTCACGCTTCATTTTAACAAAACATTAAATTAACACAAGGAAAACAAAGACGATCAATCAAACAATTTCTGCTGACTTGATATTGATTTTCAATTTTAACAAATCATGCCATACTAAAACCTGGCAGCTCATGATGTGAGAGATTAACAACAAGTAAGACGGTTTGTGTAACTTAACATGCTCTCATGTTAAAGCATCTGAGCAACCATAATACACAACTAGGCACTGGTGGGGTCTACATGTACGATCCTTCCTACTGATCTGTAAGGTGGTTCATGTACTCTAAAACAGGGGAGGCAAAAAATGTGAGAACGGCATCGATCACACTAATTGGTCGCCCTGTACCTGGTCCTTTGTATCTGACATGTATGTATGTGTTGGGGTATGTTGATGTATAGGCAGTAAGTACTGAACCACACTGGCAACGAGATTCTATCACTATTACATTTGTATCTGTTCAACGCTTAACAATACCGTTTATAAGTGGAGCCGCAAAAAAAACAAGACGCAATAAAAGGTCTACATCCCTCACCTGGATATTCTAGTGATAATTAGAAACATACTAGTAGAAAGAAAGAAAGAAAGAAAGAAAGAAAGAAAGAAAGAAAGAAAACTCTTACAATACTAGCAACAAGATAACACCAACTTCTATAGAAAAAAACACAATAATAGAGAGGTAGAGTGTCCAGCTATAACAGTGTGACAGAGTGTCCAGCTATAACAGTGTGACCAGCTATAACAGTGTGACAGAGTGTCCAGCTATAACAGTGTGACAGAGTGTCCAGCTATAACAGTGTGACCAGCTATAACAGTGTGACAGAGTGTCCAGCTATAACAGTGTGACAGAGTGTCCAGCTATAACAGAGTGACAGAGTGTCCAGCTATAACAGTGTGACCAGCTATAACAGTGTGACAGAGTGTCCAGCTATAACAGTGTGACCAGCTATAACAGTGTGACAGAGTGTCCAGCTATAACAGAGTGACAGAGTGTACAGCTATAACAGTGTGACCAGCTATAACAGAGTGACAGAGTGTCCAGCTATAACAGTGTGACAGAGTGTCCAGCTATAACAGTGTGACAGAGTGTCCAGCTATAACAGTGTGACCAGCTATAACAGTGTGACAGAGTGTCCAGCTATAACAGTGTGACAGTGTCCAGCTATAACAGTGTGACAGAGTGTCCAGTTATAACAGTGTGACAGTGTCCAGCTATAACAGTGTGACAGTGTCCAGCTATAACAGTGTGTCCAGCTATAACAGTGTGACAGAGTGTCCAGCTATAACAGTGTGACAGAGTGTCCAGCTATAACAGTGTGTCCAGCTATAACAGTGTGACAGAGTGTCCAGCTATAACAGTGTGACAGTGTCCAGCTATAACAGTGTGACAGTGTCCAGCTATAACAGTGTGACCAGCTATAACAGTGTGACAGTGTCCAGCTATAACAGTGTGACCAGCTATAACAGTGTGACAGAGTGTCCAGTTATAACAGTGTGACATTGTCCAGCTATAACAGTGTGACAGTGTCCAGTTATAACAGTGTGACAGTGTCCAGCTATAACAGTGTGACCAGCTATAACAGTGTGACAGTGTCCACCTATAACAGTGTGACAGAGTGTCCAGCTATAACAGTGTGACAGTGTCCAGCTATAACAGTGTGACAGTGTCCAGCTATAACAGTGTGACAGAGTGTCCAGCTATAACAGTGTGACCAGCTATTACAGTATGACAGAGTGTCCAGCTATAACAGTGTGACAGTGTCCAGGTATAACAGTGTGACAGTGTGTCCAGCTATAACAGTGTGACAGAGTGTCCAGCTATAACAGTGTGACAGAGTGTCCAGCTATAACAGTGTGACAGAGTGTCCAGCTATAACAGTGTGACAGTGTCCAGCTATAACAGTGACAGAGTGTCCAGCTATAACAGTTGTGACAGAGTGTCCAGCTATAACAGTGTGAACAGGAGTGTCCAGCTATAACAGTGTACAGCTGTCCAGCTATAACAGTGTGGACAGTGTGTCCAGGCTATAACAGTGTGACAGAGTGTCCAGCTATAACAGTGTGACAGAGTGGTCCAAGCTATAACAGTGTGACCAGGTGTCCAGCCTATACAGTGTGACAGAGTGTCCAGCCTATATACAGTGTGACCAGCTATAACAGTGTTACAGTGTCCATCTATTACGTATGACAGAGTGTCCAGTCTATAACAGAGTGACAGTGTACAGCTATAACGTTGACAGTGTCCAGTATACGTGTGACAGAGTGTCCACTAGAAACAATGTGGTGCCAGCTATAACATAGGTGACAGTGTCGCAGCTATAACAGTGTTACCAGGTCCAGCTATAACAGTGTGAGTGTCACGCTATAACAGTGTGAGTGTCCACCTTAGAACAGAGTGACAGTGGTCCCAGCTATAACAGTGTGACAGAGTGTCCAGCTATAACAGTGTGACAGAGTGTCCAGCTATAACAGTGTGACAGAGTGTCCAGCTATAACAGTGTGACAGAGTGTCCAGCTATAACAGTGTGACAGAGTGTCCAGCTATAACAGTGTGACAGAGTGCCCAGCTATAATAGTGTGGCCAGCTTTAAAAGTGTGACAGACTTGTTTCATTTTGTATTGTTTTTCTGTCCATTGGTAGTTGAAGTAATGTAGAGTTGGAGTCAGGTGGTCATATGTATAAGTACCAATTATGGTAAGAATGTAAAGGTTAAGTACTTGTAACTTAATATATCCCTATAGAGACAGAACCACATAACACAGACATAATCTAATATAGACACTGTGAAGTAAGCTACAATATACTACAGGCACCATGTAACCTTAGCATTACCTTGTGGTTGTACAGACATTCAGTGATCAGTTATGGTACAATACAGACAGACGGACAGTAACAAGTTACAGACAGACAGACAGACAAACAGACAGTAACAAGTTACAGACAGACAGACAAACAGACAGTAACAAGTTACAGACAGACAGATAAACAAACAGACAGTAACAAGTTACAGACAAACAGACAGTAACAAGTTACAGACAGACGGACAGTAACAAGTTACAGACAGACAGACAGTAACAAGTTACAGACAGACAGACAGTAACAAGTTACAGACAAACAGACAGTAACAAGTTACAGACAGATGGACAGTAACAAGTTACAGACAAACAGACAGTAACAAGTTACAGACAGACAGACAGTAACAAGTTACAGACAGACAGACAGTAACAAGTTACAATACAGTACAGACAGACAGACAGACAGTAACAAGTTACAGACAGACAGACAAACAGACAGTAACAAGTTACAGACAGACAGACAAACAGACAGTAACAAGTTACAACACAGATAGACAAACAGACAGTAACAAGTTACAATAAAGTACAGACAGACTGTAACCTTACCGTCACTTTGAGGTCATAGGTTCCATAAGGCAGAACTCTTGCTGGTATTCTCAATATTTTCTTTCGCAGTACGTCATCATCTAAAGTGTTGAGCTCCACCTCGCGCCCTGACGAGGCATTATAAAATGTCCACCGGTACGCTGTGGCATTAGTGATATCACAGTCTACATTCTTCAGCTCCACTTCTACATACAACTCTTTAGAACGATTTACGTGGATCTGTTGATATGAGTCAAATATTGTTTAGAGTCATTGATACGATCGATACGAAAGACATAGGACAAACTAAAACATATCACATATTCCTTTAACCTCAATTAAAGAATGACTTAATTTATTGTGGACAGCTTGGTGAAAAACTTTAATTTTTTTGTTTGAAAAAAACATGAAGAAAGAGTGACAAAGCATACACATAACTGACATATCTAGTTTCATCCTTCCAGTTTTTTTTCTTCACACATTTAACTTTTAACAAAACTCCTACAGCACTGACTCAGGAGTTCATTATTTTGATGTACATAATTTTTTTCGTGAAGTCATGAAATTCTCACAACTATGATCATTTGGTGAATAAATTGTTTCTGTTATCGTTATATCCGTTAGTTTTTGTTACATTTGACAACTATAAGAAAGACTGTAGGCAGGTTGACCTGTACAGTGTCTAAGATGTGGTACAGCAGTTGTATGTCTCTATATATAATTGTGTCTATTACAAAACCTTTGATAATTACTAGCACAGTTCATATATAAAACACTGTTCATTGAGATATGTGAATTCCTTACACACTAAGTATATGTAGTAGCTTGACCACTTACCGATACACTCTCTCCTTTAGTAAATTCTCCACGTATGACTAACTCTGGTTTTACACACTTCTTTCTGAGTACGAAAATATTATCACTGGCTGATGTCATACTCAGCATGTTTTTTGCCCATACTCGAATAACATACTCGCCCACACTGGAAAAAAAAGGAAAATCTTCATTAATGTTGTGAAATGATCTGTGTAATACAATTCACCTATTCAGTAAGTAAATACATTATCAATAATTAAATTGTTTTAGTTTATTCCTTAATCTTTTATTTTGTTGTACATATTCAAAGCAATACATTGAACCTAGCTTTTCTATACATCTGGTTATAAGAACTATCAACTTAACATATATCTGTATCAGTATTTACTATTTATAATTTAGCAGTTGGTGTATATGCTAAAAGTATCTTGTCTAGATTCTAGAAGTAGATATTTGTCCAATATTTGATGATTATTGTTATGTCTTGTGGTTTCTTTGTGTTACCACCCTAACTATCATTTGACCTAGATTTGTATGTCGGGTATCGACGATTTGACCTAGATTTGTATGGCGGGTGTCATGGTGACCTAGATTTGTACGGTGGGTGTCATCATGACCTAGATTTGTATGGCGGGTGCCATCGTGACTTAGATTTGTATGGCAGGTGTCGGAGATTTGACCTAGATTTGTATGGTCGGTGCCATTGCGACCTATATTTGTATGTTCCGTATCATCGTGACCTAGATTTGTATGGTGAGTGTCATCGATGAGCAGAAGACATTTACTCTTCCAGGCCACTGGTGGTCTATATACTACCTGTATTTTTTCAGAAGTTTGCATATCCATATCTTTGTTTATATTTTGCCCTCTTTTAAGCAATATTTTTAGTTTGAATTATGGCTCGATTATTATGTTGGTATTCTTTGTTGTTTTCCTGTCAGGATTAACCTTACCTTATTAATAGATATATCTAACCTGGGACAGATATATGACTAACCAGTGGTATAGATATTTGTCTAACCTTGTGTCAATATTTGTCTAACCTGGTATAAATATTAGTCTCACCCGATGTCAATATTAGTCTCACCCGATGTCAATATTTGTCTCACCTGATGTAGATATCTATCTTACCTGGTATAAATGTGGCTCATTGTCTTGGATTGGGTAGTTTTATTTTCAGTTCCATCACCAAAGTCCCAGGTATAGAAGAGGTCGTTACCACTAAAATGGTAGACAGAGAAGGAGCTCTCCTCATCCACAATATGGTGTCTCTTTTTAGGATCATATCGTATCTCAAGGTTTTCGCTGACAGGTGATTGGACAAAAACAACCATTGGTTCCGATTCCACATGACTTAACGAATTATGAGCAGATACTGTTACAGTATATCTGAAATAATGTAAAAGTAATAACTTAAGGGAAGGTTCACACAAGTTACACAGAAAAACGGTTTCATCAACATACAGGTTTAATTTGAACCTTCAATGGCCATTTTTTATTTGAAGATAATTTTGAAGTTATGATCCCTAGTACAATCCGCTGCACAAAGTTAGCTTAATATTTTGAATGCCTATTGCTAAACCTTTATCAGCTTTATAAGAAGCTGAAGTACCAGCAAGGCTTAGATAACCTCATTACCCTTATCTTCTGACTATTATGATGAGCAATGTTCTATCCATGTACTTTTGTACAAAACCATTTAATGTATTGATAAAGATTCTAACCTGCTAGGTATAGTGTACATGTGTGTCTTAAATGGATCATACGACTGTTTAGGCTCTCCCTGTACTCCAAAATTCCACTCAAAATAACTAACATCCGCATTTTCTGGGAAGGTTTCTGCTCTGTACAACAACACTTCATATGTTGCGACAACTGTTTTTGTCAGCACTAAATTCACTCCTGAAAAATATGAAAATTGAACATGAGATTGCATACGGATTGATTCCTGCAATGATAAGGTAAAGGAAAAGAACTGGTCAACCAATGGATTAATGATTAACTGCCAAGTAATACAAACACATTTGGTTTAATGATTAAAAGTCTATTGAACTATGCCAGCTGGTAGTTTCTTGAACTTGATTTATTCCACAACAAATACAAAGAGAATTCTAGTAACTTATATTAATCAGTTTTGTTTACCCTGATGGGAGTGGACAGAAAATGGGAGGAGACTGGAGACCCTGGAGAAATTTTTCGCAATTTGCTCATGGTTGCACAATGTATAACGAGATACCCTGGACAGGGAAGTGAAATTTATCATGAGAACTTAACAATCATGAGAATATTAATATATCGTATCTATGGTATCTCTTGTTCTTCTTCAACCCAACATTTTCACAGTTCTAGTGTTGGGGACTTTTAGAATATTAATATATCGTATCTATGGTATCTCTTGTTCTTCTTCAACCCAACATTTTCACAGTTCTAGTGTTGGGGACTTTTAGAATATTAATATATCGTATCTATGGTGTCTCTTGTTCTTCTTTAACCCAACATTTTCACAGTTCTAGTGTTGGAGACTTTTAAAGTATTACAAATTGATTTATTTTTTTGGCATAGAAAATCTATATTTGTGATTGATGGTATGTCCCTTCTACGGTTTTATCTTAATACAGGAAGTTAGACTGAGTAAACACAATCAGACTAGGTAAAGTCTACATCCCTCGCTCTGGTACAAGACTGAGGACTGCTGACATAGATTACAGGAGACTAAAATCCATGGGTTCTCGCCTCCAGACCAACCAGTACACATGTTGGGCACAAGATGGACAGACTAATTACAAAGCTGGCTCAAGTCGTACATAACAGTGGAATGTGTATTCATCAAATGTGTTCGTAATTTCATGGTAGAGTTTTCCCAGAGACAAGTTCCGTACCAATGTTTACAGTCTAGAACCCAACAAAGGAAGGCAGCGTGAGGGGTGTTCAATGTCACATCACATATATGTATTGATACAGTACAGAGCACATTCAACATCACCAACAATCTTGAAACTTGGCATAATATAAATCTCTGATACAAGCTTTAAATCGATCAAGATTTGTAAAGTCCATTCAATAGAAAATAAAAGTTTCAGGTTTGGGTAAGAATACTGGTACCTCTCTGATCTATCAAAGATAACAAGTTTGTTACAAACTAATCCCAATTAACTTCCAATTTTTCTATGGTATGTTTGTAAAGGTTTAATTTGTAGCTAATTATTAACAAAGGATAATTACAAAGTGATGTTAACATCTATTGCCTGGATTTCTAACACTGTGATCCTTATGCGATATGAATTATGTCGGACACGTTTGAAGCTTGTTGACATGCCCGATGCTTCCATTGTCACCACCCTAATTCTCCTTTGAGAGATTGTGACTTAACCAGGATTTGACCTAGATTTGTATGGCGGGTGTTGGAGATTTGACCTAGATTTGTATGGCGGGTGTTGGAGATTTGACCTAGATTTGTATGGCGGGTGTTGGAGATTTCACCTAGATTTGTATGGCAGGTGTCATCAATGAACAAGAAGATGCTAATTCTTTTGGAACACATGGTATTTTTCAGGAGCCTATGCAAATAAGATAATCAATACAGGGGGATGGAGACACAACTTCCTGGACATGCTTTTTTTTCAGGGGTTTAACATCCTTGCAACAGCTGGGTTCATATGAGGACAGATGTACGTACTAAAGATAACCTTAGTGAGAAATGATCTTGATATACATGTGATGAAGTATGAATGACCTTGACATTGAGATACTTACTCTGGAGTCTGTGGAGAACCTCTACTTCTGCCGTCTTCGTTAGCTGGGACACATCATTCTTGGCAATAACAGTGACTTTATACCTGCCAACCTGTGTGTATTCATGTGTCACCAGAGGACCTTAAACAAAACATGGACATTTTTAGATCCTCAAAAAACATGGACAATTTTAGGTCCTAACTAAACATGGACAACTTCAGGTCCCAACAAATAAATCATGGACAATTTTCAGTCCTAACAAATCATGGACAATTTTATGTCTTAACAAAACATGGACAATTTTAAGTCCTCACAAAACATGGACAATTTTAAGTCCTCACAAAACATGGACAATTTTAAGTCCTCACAAAACATGGACAATTTCAGGTCCTAACTAAACATGGAAAACTTCAGGTCCCAACAAATCATGGACGATTTTCGGTCCTAACAAATCATGGACAATTTTTGGTCCCAACAAATCAGGGACAATTTTCGGTCCCAACAAATCGGGGACAATTTTAGGTCCTTACTTTTAGGTCCCAACTAATACAAAAGCTACCTTTCCTACCTTACAGTAGAATATTGTATATCCCCGAATGTCACATATCAAAACCATTGATCATTTGAATGTCACCTGAGTGGTTCAGATATTCATTGTTCTGCTGTTTACATTATTCTACTATCTATGTTGTTTTTTTTAAATAGCTACTTCTCCAGACCTTTATTTCCAATGAATGTTCATTTGATACTCAGAAATTCAGCTTGGAGAAATGATAAAATCTATTTTAAAATCAACTAAGTAAATGAAGAGAAAGTCACTAAGCCAAATAAAAATAAATTTGAGAGCGTACTAATAAGATGTTTTGAATTTTAAGAATATCTGTAGCATACAAACCTGCATCATTGATGATGTCAGATTGATCCCCAAACTTCCAGTCGAAAGGTGAAGTTCGTCCCTCCAGTTACACTAGCTGTGAAGGTCGTCTCCTCACCAAACGGAGTACGGATCATCTCTGGGTGTAGCTGGAGTCCCTGAGGGGGAAGCTGTACGTAAAAGGGCATGGCCAGATATGATGTCATCTCAGAGAGGCTGTTCCTGGCTGTTACACTAACATTGTACACTCCCTCTGAAATCATTTCGTAATGGTCAATATTACAGACAGGCTATTCCTGGAAATAATACTACACCCTCCCTATACAATATTTCATGTACATGTAACACATTTATGTGTGATATCAAAATCATAAAACTAACCATAGCATTTCGAGAACATTTAGGTACAACTTAAACATTTTAGAGTAGGTGTGTGCAAGTTAAACATTTGGATTAAATGCGAGATGATTACCTTTGGTGTAGCGATGAGAAGATTCAGCCATCATAATTTCGACATACTGGAGAAGTTTTCCCGGCACCTGCTTTGTAATTCCATCCCCGAAATTAAATTCAAATGTCACATCTGAACCTGTGCACCTAATTAAAGAAGTATCAATAAATTAGCATAAACACTACGATAAGTATTGAGTATATGCACATGTAATTCTATAATGAAATCAGGACATGCAAGTACAGTTGTCAGTTATAATGAAATATTCATTTTGCTCAAACTCATTAACAAATAATTATATTTGTGTATTTTATTCAGAGAAATAATTATATCTATGAATTTTAATTATAAGAGAGTAGGATTTAGTATAGAGCACCATTAACAGTCATATATTTAAGCTTAACAGATTTACATTTTGTTGATTTTTTTTTCAAAACGAGAATTATGCTGAATTATATAAAGAGTGAAATTAATAAGATATGTGACTTACTTTGACTGGAAGTAAACCACGGGGGTAGACAGGTTAGGGGCGGACCCCTGCAATGGTAACCCTGTGATCTTCTTGTAGATTTCGATAGTCAGCTGACTGACCACTTCCATCACGTGGAAATTAAAGTTGAGAGTTTCAGTGAACGGCTCAGTATACAGGATGTTGTAGACCCGGACACTGACGGCGTACTGCCCAGCCATGGAGAATGAGTAGTTAGCTGTGCTTGTGTTCCCCTCACTGTAAACAACAGGTTTAATTAGTACATTTACAGAGCACACACAATTATTTCTTCTAATCACTTTCAAATACGGATTTGTATTTTTTATAAAATCTAATAAGCAATGCATTATTACAGAAAAACAACTTCCACAGAAATAGCTTTTAGCTAGCAAAAGAAAAATTGTTTTCAAATTTATAATATATTGTTTTTGTATAATACATTTATATTTGCTGGTAGACTCTTCTGTTCAAAATATCATTGTCCATGTTTGGTTCTTCAACAACAATGCCATTCACTGTCTCCTCTATTATAAAAGTGTGGTGTACAGAATTTTTCGAGCATTTCTAAAAAAAAATATACAGTGCCAGAGTGCTGAATAGACTGTCAGGACTCGCAGGGTGTAAATAATTGAAAAATGGCCATTAGCAATAAGTTGATGAGCTATGTAATTACATATCCGCTTGGCAATCCATCACAGTGGAGGGAGGAAAGCCAGAGATACAGTGTGTGATAACCATCAGTTTATGTACTACAGATAATCATCTGTCTTTAGCAGTCATCATCAGTTAACATATAGGCTCAGCCTGATCCCCGGCCCTGATTGAGTCATCTGTCTGTACAATGTGAGAACCTGATACACGAGATGATGTACCTGTAGTTTACAAAGCTGTTCTACAATTTAATGTTACAGGTAAGCAAAATACCTTATATATGATGGGGCCATATTACTAAGTACCAGTAGTTATTCCCCTTTAGTGCCGACATGAGTAAGAATTTTAAACACTACACGGATGTTGACACTTAATATCTTCTGATCCCTGATTACCTACCAAGAAAAATAAGAAAAAAATCCATCGTTTTTAAGATAAACTGGTAAATATGATCGTTTTATCAAACCAATTTCCCCAATCTGATATGAATCATTGTCAAAACTCGCCCCCCTCTGGGTCTTTGTAGATCCTATTTCATTTTTGTGGATTATCTTGCCATAGGCTGAAATCCTATCTTATCATCTTAGTCTATATCCTGTATAGGTTTCTTTACTCTATAAAGTACATGTATGTACGTTTTTCTTCAGTTTTCTTTTCGAGGCCCTTATTGATCTCAAAATCTCGGAAACCAAATTTCCTTAAAGCTGAAAAGTTGTTGCTAAGAGATTTTGATCAACAAAACAACCTGATGATCTAAACCTTATCATTGAGATTTTTTAGTCTGGAGTTAGAATTAAGTTTCCATTAAAATATATCCAGCGTTCCACTCCATGTTTGTCAGCATTTAATTATCCATATTTTCTGCCCCATGTTGTAAACAGACAAAACAAGCATACAGGGTATTGCTACAGCAATACATGTCCTCTACTGGCCCTTGCTAAAAATAGTAACAGTGACCTTGACCTTGACTGAAAACCCTGAAATGCAAGCCTGTCCTTTGGTATTATGGTGTGTAAAGTTTCATTAAAATTCCACAAGAAATGAAGCCACTAGAGTGCTGACAATCTTTGAATTGACCTACATACATACAACTCATGATGCAGAAGGTCCCTATACCCCCACTCCATATTCCCATTGTTTCCATTCCTTATTGTTTAACCCTCTATAATAAAACACTTTCCCCATATGCATCTCCCAGGCAGTGAAATAAATTACTCCTATAGTACAGAGTCCGATACTGTGATAGGCTGTATAATTTGATAGCTTATATAATTCAGATTTTCATTATATCATATTTCCATGGTCCCTGTTCCATTTGGTGATGCCAGCAATCCCACAGGACAGTACCAATGCCTTATTATGATACAAAATCCCATATTACTCCTCAATTCACCGATCAACCTCCTTTTCAACACTTTCTCAGACTTGTCTCTGTTTTCAATCATTTCCATACTAGTCTGTGTCCCTAAGGTATTAACAAATCCTGTCATCTAACCCTCACAAAACCTCTGAAACCTTAAATACAAAATCCCTCTGTTATCATCCTCTTCTACAATTTCTAGTTATACAGTAATCCAACCTTGATTAAAATTCCACAAATACTCCCCCAGTTACTAATCAATGGCAATTTAATCTGCATTCTGGCATTTCCAATGATTTTTACACCTAATATTTTTCTCTCTCTAAATTTTTCAATTTCTTTCACTATCAATTTGATATAATCATCTACTGAAATGGAATTCAGAGATATCGCACAAAAAATATCCATTTGTGAATGTTTTGATTAGGGATGCTTGGTTTTTTTCTTTGAGGATTATTGTTGCGCAGAGCTGTCCATTGAAGCTAAATGGATTAGCACTGTCTGTGTTTCTTCAGATTATATTGATCTTGGCTTTTGGGTGAAAATTGCGAAAATAAAAAATGAAAAAAAAAAAAAAAAAAGATAAATAAAGAAAAAAAGCGCGCCACCCCCCCCCCCCCCCCCCCCCCCCCCACACCTTTCACTAATCAGGATAATTCAATATTTAATATTTTGATATTCCTTTATGTTTCTCTATCAAGAAACAGTTTTAAAAGAAGTTCAATATCAAAACATTGCCCAATATAAAATATATAAGCCAGCCACTGTCTAAATGTTCATTTTTTTGTTTTGTTTTTTGTTGCTTTGCAAATTTTGAAAATCAACATTTTAAAATTTTTCTTCTGCATTATGCCAGGAATATTCCTTCCCTTTCTGATGAAAGAAGAAATAAGTGTAAAAATTACATTGCTCCCAAAAATAGCAACATATGCCGTTTTTAACAAAATAAAGAATAATCAATAAAATGAAATTCTGATGCTCAATTTGTTTAATTTACTATCTAAAACTTTTCAAAAAATCTTTAACAGGACAATAATTGGATATAAAGCCTTTTGGGCCAAAAGTAGGCACCAAAAAAGGAGAAAGGGAGATAACTCTGTGGCTATCTTATACACGGTCATGCGTGTGGAGGTAGGGAGGGCTGGATATTTAAATCGTTCATTCTATAAGCTACAAAGAGGGGTGTAGGTATTTTATTTGGATATTTAAGTTATAAAAGTTTGACTTATTAATTAAAACTTCAATTTCATCCAAAAGTTTAATCCATCAGTCCTTTCCCCCCTACTCTGTGTAAAGCACTATCAATTACAAATTCATCCTGCCTCCTTTCTATATCCACTGTATAGTTGCCAAAATATTTAGTTTCTGGTGATGATAATTGGGTTTAAGATATAATTTCTTAACAATTTTTCCATTGTCATTTTGTATGGCTAGGATATGCAAAAAAAAAAAAAAAAAAACGTTGAAGATTCCCTCAGGATTGAAAACTTAATGATAAAATTGTTGACTCAAATCTTTTTTTACAAAAATATTCTCATTACATACAATTATTTATGTCTTAATTGTCAATCGAATTTGATCATCATACAATTAGTTTCACAAGGTTTTTAGTTGATAATGACAATTTTGTGTAGAAGATTATTTCCCTCAACACCTTATAATTAGCAAAACACTTTTCACAGGAAGTGGGACCTGCATGAATTCATGCTGATAAAAAGGTGAAAAGCAAGCATAATATGGGTTGCATTTTGGTCAAGGTCTTCTCAGTATTAAATCAAAACACTAAACAACAGGCCCCTGGGGCCTGTACCCAGCATTGCTCATTCATTCAAAGGACATCCACTAGAAGGCCCCCCCGAGTCCTGTATTTAAGTATCCAGCATCGCTCACTAATTCTAAAGACATGCAATGAAGTTTCTTACATTGTAACTGTTATTTGCGATTTCACTTATTTCTGAACGATATTCATAAGTTATATGACTGACTGAGGATGCTTACCACATACCTACTGGCCATGATGTACGTAGTTCACTTTATAATATCAACATATCATTATTTTTGTATTAGTCTGAATATATCTCTTTATGTAGCCTGACCTTTCTTAAACATCCAATTTACAGTGAAACCATTGCATGAAGGTTTCATGGGCAGTTTATAGACATAATTAACCATATATTTCTTGAACTTACCTTATAACTTTCAGGTACTGGCTGGTCTGGTAAACTTCGTCAGAGAAATCCCACTCAAAAGTGAGGTCATCTCCAGTAGCGACTGTTGCCGTGACGACGACCCATTCTGCCACCTGTACTATGGCTGGTGAGGTTGTATGTAGTTTTATGCCTGTGATGGGTTCACCAACCAACACGACTCCGGTCTCCTCTAAAAATGACACTTGGTTTGAAACATTGACCCTGATTATGTATGTTCCTTTACTTGTATAGCGATGGAGGATTGTCTCGTTGTAAGTGGATACATTGGAGTTGGACTGTAATACAACCTCTGTCGATGAATTGTCCCCAAAATCCACTTGTACACTCACGTTATCTGCTCCTATTGCTGTGATAGTGATGTTGCTTGTGCTGCCCAGTGGAATTGGACGTGTCTGGACAGTTACCTTGCTTACAGGATGTGACACAATGATAAGTAAATTGGCCTCAGCTTGGCTCACATTATTGCGGGCGGATACAACAAGATTATAAATTCCTGGGTCCTGAAAATGCCTGCGATGCTGAAAGCATAAAAATAAAACAGACATCAGCATTGGTCAATCTTTTGCAGAAAGATTAAGTTTTCCAGCTGTAATGATATTGTCACAGTATTGGGTAAACATAGTTATCTTTTAAAACTCCATTATGACACCACAGACAGTGTTAATTTCTGCCTCAACTTACTGTAAATTATCCATCATCAGCTAACTTCGCTACTAAAAGTATATAGCCTCAAATATAGGTGTGATAAAATCCAAACAGCAGCTACTAATCCACTACTTCTGCTCTATCTATTTCAATAGTTATTGAGTTTTATAAAATTTTATTTTAAACAGAATATATGTGGTCGAGAGACCAACTGTTCAACTGCTTCAGCTTATAATTATACCAACAATTACCATTTTTATCAAATTTTAATTACAACCAAATGTTTTCTCAAACGGTTTAAGATTTCAAAAGAGTGAACATTTACAGGACAACCTGGTAAAGGAGCACTGTACACCAAATCCTCCTGTATCCAGCTGACTAACATCAAGTCAGGTGACCACATAATACCACAACCTGATGATCAGGTAACGACTCCAAACAACAGCAGGGTAAGGGTATACCTATATTATAATGTTATCATTACACATATTCCTCCTACTTTTCCAGTACCTAAACTGAAATATGTTCACATTTTTCTGTGTACACATGTGCCATTCCCCATACCAGAAATGCATCAATTGAAATTTTACAACCTTTTTTTTCTTTTGTTGTCAACTAGTTTTATAATACCTTATTGTTAAATTCCGAAAAAGACCCGCAAACGTGTCACCAAGACATATCCATTCATCAGCCAGTAATACAAATCACAACACAAACTTGGCCATCCTTTAATCCTAGCCTGCTCAGCCTGGCGCCATAATCACGGCCAGTCGCATGTTACACCAGCGCCCTGTCCCATACCCGTCATCTCCAACGCGCTATGGCGGCCATGATGGATTACATCATATAATTTGTCCGTGCACTTAATAATTATCTCCACCTAATTTCGATGCATACTGTAACCCATGACAACCATGCACTGTAACTATGGTGAAATTGATGAATAATGAGAAAAAAACAAAATTACAGAGGGAACGACAGGTAGGAATCTCCATTGAACTCGGTTCAGCATTAGATGAGGCACCACCAAACACTCAATATTTAACAAAAAAAAATTATATTTTTTTTCCCATTTTGTCAGAAGCATCCATCTTACTTAACCTGACTACTGTAGAGAGCTCCATAAACGTATTATATATCAACGCATTATTTCCTTAGCAGATCTGCCTTACAGCACTAGACAACCGCAGACAAGTGTAATTACACCATGGAAACAAGGACATGCATCAACATGATTTCCTCTTGGAAGAAAATTGGTAGGTTAACATCTGAAAACATATGCCAAAACAGATTTGAATAACATTCACTTATTAGAGCAGGAGAAACTAAAACCCATTTTCTCTATTGAACCTTTCCATCTAAGACAGCCACATCCGTTATCAATACAACATTCCATACATCCAAAGATGATCCTTTTTAATTACACTAAAATTCAAGTGGTCTTTAAAATTTATTAACCTCTACCCCCTACTAATTCCCCTCTTAGGCTCCACCACTCCGATGAAGGCAGCTGTACTATCTTTTCTGTATACAAGGTGAATTGGGGGCTGGTACATTTCACTGTATCAAGATTACATATCTGTTTACCAGGACCTATCTTTTAATGGCTTACCACAATTAATTTCTATATTGATACTCTACCTTTAGTTTTTTTAATAATTTACCCTCATTAATGTTCTATATATTGTTGTACCTATAGTATTTAATGACTTATCCCCATTATTCTTCTATCCCTATTATTCTTCTATATTATCCTACCTAGAGTAGTTTTAATGACTTATCCTCATTAATTTTCTATATTATTCTACCTATAGCATTTTTAATTACTTATACCAATTAATTTCTATATCATTATTCATACAGTATTTTTAAAGATCTATCCCTATCTATTTTTAAGTTATCATACATACAGTATTTTAATGACTTCTTCCCATTAAATCTTTATATTATTATTCTACAACCTATTATTTTTAATAAGTTATACCAATAAATTTCTATTATATTACCAAACCAATAATTTTTTTAATGGTTTATCGCCATTATTTTTCTATATTATTCAACCCAGAGTATTTTAATAACTTATCCCCATTATTTTTCTATATTATTCTACCCAGAGTATTTTAATAACTTATCCTGATTATTTTTCTATATTATTCTACCTTAGTATTTAATGACTGATTCCCATTAATTTCTTTATTATTATTCTACCTTAGTATTTAATGACTTATTCCCATTAATTTCTTTATTATTATTCTACCTTAGTATTTAATGACTTATCCCCATTATTTTTCTTTATTATTATTCTACCTAAGTATTTAATGACTTATTCCCATTAATTTCTTTATTATTATTCTACCTTAGTATTTAATGACTGATTCCCATTAATTTCTTTATTATTATTCTACCTTAGTACAGTGCATTCCACTTAATCGGGTAACGCTTAATCGGGTATTTCGTTTAATTGGGTAAAATTTCAAAAACCAAAACCATTTTCTCTTAAATCATGTTAAAAAAATTCGTTTAATTGGGTTGGAAAAGTCGTATTTTTCGGTTATTCGAATAGAACAATCGGGACAAAAAATAGAAATGCTCCGATTTTCACGAAAGTCATCGCGTATTTCTTTAAGTTTTAGACATTTATCAACAAATAGTGTAATTTTGATGGTTCAAATGTCAAAAAACAGTTAAATATTACCTTAAACGGTAATGTTATGTCGGGGTTTTGTCATGTTCAGAACTGTGTTGTTGTTGATTCTGCCTCGTGTGGTTTTTCCCCAACAGGAAGTCGACTAAGAATTGTGGGTAAAATTAAATGTTATTTTTAGAGTCAGCAGCAGGCAAAACGTAATGGGGTTTTAAAAGCATAATTAAGCGACTAGACAATTAAACTTTTACGTCTGGGATGTAAAATCTTCGAAGCAAAAACCAAAACAATAGGTTTTTACCTGGGTCTGATATTGCTACAGATCGATTGATATCACCGCTTACTGTATGTGGCGAATCCAAAGTGAGGGGTTCGCCACGGGGAAATGTGACGACACCGATACACAGGTGAGTTAAAAATCAGTAGCGAGCAGTAAAAGGACAGACGCCCGACGTTAGCTCATAATTCCTATTCATGTTAGGATTAGAACTGGTTAATAAAAACATTACATTGGATTTCGTGTTGTTTTATCAGTGACTGCCAGTGTCAAGTTCGTATAAATTTATACCACAGGAAACGACCTAAATAAACTCGGTTTCTCCGATCTCTGTGCTTTGGTAATTGGAAATAATATGGAATATTTTAAACTTCAAAGCGAACATAAGAATGTCTCTATGATAAACATAAATGATTTTAGATGTAATTGTCGGCGAGTCCTTAGATCGTATGTCAAATTAGGAACACACGGATGAAACAGGGATGTATGACCCCCCGATTTGAGGTGCTACGATTGTACTGTGCCGCGAATAAGAAAATCATTAAGGTTTTGTTATTTTAATACACACATTTTTATACAATTAGTAATAGTAATCTGAAAATTTGACATCAGTAAAAGCACAAACAAAAACACCGTTTATTAACAATAATAACGCAAATATTTTCATCCAAAATCGACCCAAGTCTGACTACCATTACGGACCAAATCCAAGATGGCGACAAGCATTTCGGCTTATCGGGTAAGTCGGTTAATCGGGTAAAAAGTCCCCGCAAATAGGCAACCCGATTAAGCGGAATGCACTGATTTAATGACTGATTCCCATTAATTTCTTTATTATTATTCTACCTTAGTATTTAATTATTTATTCCCATTAATTTCTTTATTATTATTCTACCTTAGTATTTAATGACTGATTCCCATTAATTTCTTTATTATTATTCTACCTTAGTATTTAATGACTTATTCCCATTAATTTCTTTATTATTATTCTACCTTAGTATTTAATTATTTATTACCATTAATTTCTGTATTATTATTCTAACTCTAGTATTTTTAATGACTTATTCTAATAAATTTCTATATTAAAAGACTTATTCTGATGAATTTCTATATTAAATGACTTAATTTATTCTAATGAATTTCTATATTAAATGACTTATTCTGATGAATTTCTATATTAAATGACTTATTCTAATGAATTTCTATATTAAATGACTTATTCTGATGAATTTCTATATTAAATGACTTATTCTAATGAATTTCTATATTAAATGACTTATTCTGATGAATTTCTATATTGAATGACTTATTCTGATGAATTTCTATATTAAATGACTTATTCTAATGAATTTCTATATTGCATGACTTATTCTGATGAGTTTCTATATTAAATGACTTATTCTGATGAATTTCTATATTAAATGACTTATTCTAATGAATTTCTATATTGAATGACTTATTCTAATGAATTTCTATATTAAATGACTTATTCTGATGAATTTCTATATTAAATGACTTCTTCTGATGAATTTCTATATTAAATGACTTATTCTGATGAATTTCTTTATCATATTATAATACCTGTGGTATTTTAAATGACTTTCTTTATTATATATATCATCACACTTTAATGATAGCCTTTTTAACAATTTATCCACATTAAAAGTATCTACATAAAACATGAAATAGATGAGAATGAAGTAATGCTATCTTGATGTTCCCCCATTAAAAGTATCCACATAAATTGTGAAACACTTTACTAAACTCCCCAGTAACATTATCTTAAAGGACATTAATGCTGTTTGTCTGATACATCAGTTACACACCTGTATCATAGATATAATCCCTGGAGTCGTTAAACTGAAGGTTGGTAGTAAAGGTTGTAATATTCTCCTGTTATGTCTAACCTCAGGTGATCTCACAAATTCCTTGACAATTACATCATGTAATCCCCCAAACACATTTCTGTAGGTAACTCTCCATCCCCCAGGTAACATAATCCTACGCATGCTATGTCTGTTCCTTATTATGAAAATATTTTCAAACACAGGGAATGTTCATATTAAAATGTGGTAAAAAAGAATGTTCTCATTTTTGTCCTGATTTTTTATTTTTGTTTTATATTACAGCCAACAAATGACACTCATGTGTTGTAATGAAAATCTTGAAAAATAAAATGGTAGGTAATGATAGAGTAGATAAATGTTATCATAAAATAATTCCATGAGTATTTCAAATTGGATATTGATCCATCTTAAGTCACTCACCTTGTCCAAAACACCATAGGGGACCCCTGTGATGTTAGGCTCCTCACTCAGGGGAAGGAGAGACCACAGGTACATAACATCTGTCCCAGAGCGGATGATAGCCTCCCAGAAATAGTCCTTAGCAAGTCTGGAAATAAAGGAAATATACTGTAAATCACATGATTTAACTGGCATGGTCTACTGCAGTAAGGTAACATACAGCCTTAACTTATGTCTACAGCAGTAAGGTAGCATACAGCCTTAAATGATCTCTACAGCAGTAAGGTAGCATACAGCATTAAACGATGTCTACAACAGAAAGGTAGCATACAGCCTTAAATGATATATACAACAGTAAGGTAGCATACAGCCTTAAATGATTTCTACAACAGTAAGGTATCATACAGCCTTAAATGATGTCTACAGCAGTAAGGTAACATACAGCCTTAAATGATATCTACAGCAGTATGGTAGCAAACAGCCTTAAATGATGTCTACAACAGTAAGGTACCATACAGCCTTAAATGATGTCTACAGCAGACAGGTAACATACAGCCTTAACTTATGTCTACAGCAGTAAGGTAGCATACAGCCTTAAATGATGTCTACTACAGTATGGTAACATACAGCCTTAAATGATATCTACAGCAGTAAGGTAGCATACAGCCTTAAATGATGTCTACTACAGTAAGGTAGCATACATCCTTAAATGATATATACAACAGTAAGGTAACATACAGCCTTAAATGATTTCTACAACAGTAAGGTAACATACAGCCTTAAATGATGTCTACAACAGTAAGGTAGCATACAGCCTTAAATGATGTCTACAGCAGTAAAGTAGCATACAGCCTTAAATGATATCTACAACAGTAAGGTAACATACAGCCTTAAATGATGTCTACAGCAGTAAGGTAACATACAGCCTTAAATGATATCTACAACAGTAAGGTAACATACAGTCTTAAATGATATATAGAACAGTAAGGTAACATACAGCCTTAAATGATGTCTACAACAATAAGGTAACATACAGCCTTAAATGATGTCTACAACAGTAACGTATCATACAGCCTTAAATGATATCTACAACAGTAAGGTAACATACAGTCTTAAATGATATATAGAACAGTAAGGTAACATACAGCCTTAAATGATGTCTACAACAATAAGGTAACATACAGCTTTAAAATATCTACAATAGTAAGGTAACATACAGCCTTAAATGATGTCTACAACAGTAACGTATCATACAGCCTTAACTGATATATACAACAGTAAGGTAGCATACAGCCTTAAATGATATCTACAGCAGTAAGGTAACATACAGCCTTAAATGATATCTACAGCAGTAAGGTAGCATACAGCCTTAAATGATATATACAACAGTAAGGTAGCATACAGCCTTAAATGATATATACAACAGTAAGGTAGCATACAGCCTTAAATGATGTCTACAGCAGTAAGGTAGCATACAGCCTTAAATGATGTCTACAACAGAAAGGTAGCATACAGCCTTAAATGATATATACAACAGTAAGGTAGCATACAGCCTTAAATGATATATACAACAGTAAGGTAGCATACAGCCTTAAATGATGTCTACAGCAGTAAGGTAGCATACAGCCTTAAATGATATATACAACAGTAAGGTAGCATACAGCCTTAAATGATGTCTACAGCAGTAAGGTAGCATACAGCCTTAAATGATGTCTACAACAGACAGGTAACATACAGCCTTAAATGATATCTACTACAGTAAGGTAACATACAGCCTTAAATGATATCTACAGCAGTAAGGTAACATACAGCCTTAAATGATGTCTACAACAGTAAGGTAGCATACAGCCTTAAATGATATATACAACAGTAAGGTAGCATACAGCCTTAAATGATATATACAACAGTAAGGTAAAATACAGCCTTAAATGATATCTACAACAGTAAGGTAACATACAGCCTTAAATGATATATACAACAGTAAGGTAGCATACAGCCTTAAATGATATATACAACAGTAAAGTAGCATACAGCCTTAAATGATATCTACAGTAGTAAGGTAACATACAGCCTTAAATGATATCTACAGCAGTAAGGTAACATACAGCCTTAAATGATGTCTACAGCAGTAAGGTAACATACAGCCTTAAATGATATATACAACAGTAAGGTAGCATACAGCCTTAAATGATGTCTACAGCAGTAAGGTAGCATACAGCCTTAAATGATGTCTACAACAGACAGGTAACATACAGCCTTAAATGATATCTACTACAGTAAGGTAACATACAGCCTTAAATGATCTCTAGCAGTAAGGTAACATACAGCCTTAAATGATATCTACAGCAGTAAGGTAGCATACAGCCTTAAATGATGTCTACAACAGTAAGGTAAAATACAGCCTTAAATGATATATACAACAGTAAGGTAGCATACAGCCTTAAATGATATATACAACAGTAAGGTAAAATACAGCCTTAAATGATATCTACAACAGTAAGGTAACATACAGCCTTAAATGATATATACAGCAGTAAGGTAGCATACAGCCTTAAATGATATATACAACAGTAAGGTAACATACAGCCTTAAATGATGTCTACAGTAGACAGGTAGCATACAGCCTTAATAAACAATGTCTACAAACAGTTAGCTAAAAAACAGCCTTTATGTTGTGAACAGGTATCATACAGCCTAAAATAATGCCTGTAAAAATTGTGTCAGTAGACTACATCCATTAACGTGAATATGATACTTAACTCCATCATTTGACAACATATAAAGAAATAAAATCTCAGATTCCTGTTGCAATGCAAAAATAAAATAGTTGTTATCTAAAGGAATGCCTTGTATGTGTCAAGCAGTAATTGAGGTATATAAACTTATCTGAAGAAAACCATGCTGGCCTAGATAGTGTCAAAACTATGCAATTTTATAGATTCTAGGGGATAATAGCATATGTAAATGACTTAGAACATATGGAAACCTGATTAATTGATATCACTTGGCTAGGTATAATTGGGTGTCATAATTTGTGATTTTCAGGCCAAGGTCAAATTAAGGATAAAACAAGAATTCCACATGTGTCGCCTGCACAGCATGTTGGGTGAAAAGAACTATCTTTGATATAATTTATGGGCCATTTATAGAAATTTAAAGGATTTTTTCTGAATCGTGTGGTTCATTCAGAAAAATTGTGGGCCAATGGCTCCCTCCAAAATGATCCCTGCATCTTCTGGGTTGATGGCCAATCAGGAAACAGAATTCTATGTATAGTATCCCAAGATGTGATAGGAGTTTGTATAACATCCTCTGGTGTGATGGCCAATCAGGAGACAGAATTCTATGTATAGTATCCCCAGATGTGATAGGAGTTTGTATAACATCCTCTGGTGTGATGGCCAAACAGGAGACAGATTTCTATGTATAGTATCCCCAGATGTGATAGGAGCTTGCATAACATCCTCTGGTGTGATGGCCAATCAGGAGACAGATTTCTATGTATAGTATCCCCAGATGTGATAGGAGCTTGCATAACATCCTCTGGTGTGATGGCCAATCAGGAGACAGAGTTCTATGTATAGTATCCCCAGATGTGATAGGTGCTTGTATAACATCCTCTGGTATTATGGCCAATCAGGAGACAGAGTTCTATGTATATGGTGTTGCTCTGTGTCTTTCTACTTGATCCATACACAGTCCAGAAGCCCAGACCACCCATTAAATCACACCATGGCTAGACAATGGAGCATTGCCTCTAATATATCTGTATAGAATTGGGCAAAGAGGACCAAGACTATCAACATCCCAGACTCAAACATCCTCTACAAAACCCCAAACCTAATATCAGCTCGGAGGTCACAGCACCAATATCACTTAAGGTCACAATATCTTCTACAAAACCCCTGATACAATATCAGGAGGTCAGCACCAATATCACAAGGTCACAGTATCTTCTACAAAACCCCTGATACAATATCAGGAGGTCAGCACCAATATCACAAGGTCACAGTATCAATATCACTTAAGGTCACAGTATCTTCTACAACCCCCCTACCACATTATCAGGGCAGCATCAATAGCATCTACACAAGAATTACACATGTGTCACTTTGTCAATATCATGAACATTTACTACATGGGTACTCAAGGATACATTTGAAGAGACTAAAGAAATTGTAGGTCACATCTTAAAGTGCAATATAACTAGATACTTCTTAGGTAATGGGTGTGAGAAAGGCAGAAATTATTGAATCGTATATGCAGCATGCATTATAAGCACATCTATAATTGAAATGCTAAAAGTATACTTAAATGCATAATGTAACATTGATTTTGTTCTAATTCCAGAAATTTGAGGTTTTTATCCCAAAAACTGCATAAATCCATGAAATGCTTTTAGTGCAGTAGGCTCCACTACTTATGATACATCCATGACTGAGGTTTGGTTGGTCTAGCACTTATACTTCATCAGAAACAGACTTAAACTCAAAACCTTAAAATTTATTTTCTTCAAAGTCCACAAATTTGAGGTTTTTACCCAAAATATACAAAAAGCGATAAAAATGCGAATTAAGTTTGTATTAATGCATTCAGCTATACATTCCACAATATATATACAATCCAAGCTTGGTTGCTCTAGCTTTAATATTTTGTCAGAAACAGTCTAATATATGCAAGAGCTAAAAGTCACAGACTCAATACAATCTATACGTAGGGTTACAGCCTCAAAATCATCTACAAGCTCACAGAATCAATGCCATCTAAAAGGTCAGAGCCTCAATTTCATCTACAAGGTCACAGCCTCAATTTCATCTACAAGGTCACAGCTTCAATGCCATCTACAAGGTCACAGCCTCAATAACGTCTACAATATTGCAGCATCAACATCTACAAAGTCACAGCCTCAGTATCACCTACAGGCTCTACAGCATCAATATATATCATCAACAAAGTCACAGCCTCAATTTCATCTACAAGGTCATGTAGAGCCTCAAAGATTTCTACAAAGTCACGTACAGCCTCAATATCATCTACAATATCACAGCATCAATGCCATTTACAAGGTCACAGCCTCAATGTCATCTAAAACGTCACAGTGTGATTTATTTTTCTCCCTTGAAAATCTAATTTAATCATCATCATTTGATATTGCCATTAACGGTTTCTTGCCTTACTTTCCACCACACACTGGATACTAAGAAACAGTATGCTAAAACAAGATCAACCCTCTATCCTAACATTCAACTGAAGTCTGCTTTATCTAAATACAGATATCTTAATTAAATTGGTAAAACCCTGAATGGCTTAATTGCCACACCCTGTCTAAATATCTAAACGAAACACACAATGTTTTGTTAAAACAAGGAGCTAATACTACCAGTGCTGCTCAAATGATTTTATCTAAAATGATTTTGAGCTTGTGAAAATGTTGAAAACAAAAATTGAAGACCAAGATTAACATATTAAATTTTGTACTTGAAAATATTTGTAAGGCATTAATGACCCCACTCTTAACACAACTTCTGAATTCAAGAAGGGGTCAAATTTGACCCCTGACCCATTCACCTTGAATAATGACAACCAGAATATAATCAGGTGTACAACTTATGACACCATGATGTAAACATGAACACAATATGCTGAAGGGTTCTCTACGGTAAGGGACTGTGCTGAAGGGTTCTCTACGTAAGGGACTGTGCTGAAGGGTTCTCTACGTAAGGGACTGTGCTGAAGGGTTGTCTAAGGTTAGGGACTTGGTGGGGTTTGGTTTGTTTTGTTGAATATCCTATTAACAGCCAGAGTCATTTAAGGACGTGCCAGGTTTTGGAGGTGGCGGAAAGCCGGAGTACCCGGAGAAAAACACCGGCCTACGCTCAGTACCTGGCAACTGCCCCACGTAGGTTTCGAACTCGCAACCCAGAGGTGGAGGGCTAGTGATAAAGTGTCGGGACACCTTAACCACTCGGCCATCGCAGCCCCCGACTGGGTGAGGACATGGATAACACTATCTGCCCTCAATAAAACAACAGGTATAAAATTAACCTAACAACTGTAATGATATGATATCAACGTGTCAGTATAGTTTAATTAGAATACTTTATATGGTTGTGTGATTAACCTGTCCTAGAAAATGACAATACTCTCTTATTCAAGAAATGACACCAAGAATTACATCCAGAAACCAGAGAAGAACATGCCAATCAAAATCATCAGTGTGACAGAGGTTTCCCCAACAAGCCTTAATACAAAGCCTAGTAGGGGCGGGGCAAATGACAAACAAGAAAACCATCCCAGATTGTAATTGATGACAAGATATTAGTTTGTGTACTAATTACAGTGTTTACTGTACTGGTTAAGTGAATCAGTTTTATTAGGACAGCTAAGATACCCTAACTACACACAGCTCTCTGTCACTAGCTCGTTTTTTCGCAATTACAACTGTACCAGGGAAAAAATCAGGATAATAATTAGACACGCTGGAAGAATAATAAGCAATATGCCCCAATTAGAAACGTTGCATCGGTAAAAAGCAAACTTACGGAGCACCATGGGTTCTGTGTACATAATGGCATTTAGAGGAAGCACTTCAGGTAGACATGATTTTTCAGCGGGGAGGGGGGAGAAGTTCCTGGATCAATCATGACGTACATTGGAAGCATTCAGCAGATATTAAAGATACATCTTCTCTTTTCTCCATTATACAGACATATGGTGTTTGTACTGGTATGGCATATGGTGGTGGTGGAGGTAGACCTGGGGAACAATTCCTACACTGGTTTGTCTCTACCTTACAATATTAAACAGATTCAAACTACTGCAAACGTACAAAATTTTAGCAGTTATTTCATTTAACTCTTTACGTACTCATTCAAATTTCGCGGTCGCTACCGGAAGTGAATGCTGGGTAGGTCCTTTGTGTATTGGAGCATATGGCTATCACATCAGACGTCGATAAAACGATCTTTTACTGATCTTTTACTGTTGTATAATGCTTAATATTAAATGAAGTTTATCATATGGAACAAGTACTGAGTACGGAAACTCTTTTACCCAATTTTTCCTTTAAAATACGGCGAAATCACCAGGCAGAATCGCGGGAAATGACATGTTAATCGGCACATGTGTCACACATGTGCAAGAAATCACGCAGCCAAAACATCGTTTTTTCGGTGTGTAAAAATATTTTACGTATTTCTTACTTATTTTGATGATAAACGTTACTCAATTATATATATATTATTGTTTTTAATTGTTTTATTGTGTTTAACACCTCAACAATCTCGCAGAAAACGAAAGTAAATTTGAGGCCGCCATTTTGTAGCTATATATGTAAACAGCTCGGCATGAACCGGCGGAATTCTTTGAAATAGACAATCTTAACGAATGAATTATGCTTCTGGTACGTAAAATATACCATCAATACAATATTTACATTGCTTTTTATTTCTTAAAAAACATCATTTCCGTGTCAATTCCTTCGTATGACTATGCTAAACCAGCAAGTAATATCAACATCTTTCGCGATGTTTTCCGACGGTTTGAGTCGTCACAAAGGATGGAAGGCATGTTAATTGCGACGTGTGTAGTCGTCATGAAGGATACAAGAGCACATTTTTGTGACGTCTGTAGTCGTCGTGAGTACGGAAAGAGTTAAGTACTTTTTCAAGCAAGAAGCTTTGCACTTAATCATGTCTGTGCTAATTACACTTTCTATACACTATTTCTATGGAATATAATTTATCATTGTACTAATCTTTTAAAGTTTTTTTAAATTTGGTAATTTGCTAAAATTTTACTGTTCCAAAGTCAGTATGTTTACAGCATAATGAAGTCATTTGTCTCTGAACTTTTCAATATAAATGTAAAATTTTGCATAATCAGATTCATTAGAGATAAATGACTTCCCTTGTTTTCCACTCTATATCCTTACAAAGACTTATATATCGAATAAACTTTGCCAATATCATGTCAATGAATACATTACAGAGATTTGGCAGAACAGTCAAGACACTAATACACCAAAGTCACCCCATGCTGCTCTAATTCTGATTCTGTAGAAAACTTGTTACATATCACTTCAGATAGCAGGCCAGCCATTTAACCGCAAAACATAACCATCAGAAAATCATTTATAAACATTTTATCAGATTCCAGACACGAATATAAATTTCCCTTCAACAAGAAGTGGTTCAGCAAGGATGCTTAGCAGTGGATGAAGTTGGTGAATATATTGAAAAGTCCTTAGATAACACAAATTGTGGTATAGAATTGTAAGTTACAGTAACCTTGAACTTTGACCTTTGTACTTCAGATATTTGAAAGGCAATCAAAAGAAAGCACATTTGAGAGGTAAATACCTAATGTGAAACAGGAATATGAAGGATGAATAAGATGGTGTCAGAATCGAGAACAGAAGAAAAGGAAAATAACATACAAAACACAAAGGTTATATTGTAGCTATGGGACAAAACACACAGGTTATATTGTAGTTATGGGACAAAACACACAGGTTATATTATAGTTATGGGACAAAACACACAGGTTATAATGTAGCTATGGGACAAAACACAGGTTATAATGTAGCTATGGGACAAAACACACAGGTTATATTGTAGCTATGGGACAAAACACACAGGTTATAATGTAGCTATGGGACAAAACACACAGGTTATATTGTAGTTATGGGACAAAACACACAGGTTATAATGTAACTATGGGAGCAATGACAGGTCACTCCAAAAATCTACAAAGAGGGAAGTTGAAGTCATGTACAAGCTTGTTATAGATATAACATGAGATGTACCTCCTACAGAGAGGGAAAAGTTGAAATCATGTACAAGCTTAAAGGCCTGAAATCTTCAGAGTGGGAAGTTGAAGTCATGTACAAGCTTAAAAGGTCTGAAAACTACAGAAGAATGTTGAAGCCAAGTGCAGGCTAGTTTAGGACAGAGAGGAAACTACCAAGAACAGCCTTGATTATACAACACTCAAATGTTTATAAACACTTACATATCTGTGGAAACTGATGGCAGAAATCTTTCCTCTTAGTACACGTGGGGAATCACGTAACACATTTTACTGAGCAAATTCTCAAACAAAACTTGCTCACAGTTTTAGGGCATTTTGTTCTGTGCTCAAACTTTGATAAAATCTGTATATGGGACTCTAAACCCTGTGTTTATTGTAATGTCTTGTTATATCAGAATATATAAGCTCATTCAAAGTCAATTAAATGTTAAGCCCTTCTTCAGTGATAATCAGTATTCTAATTGTTATCAAAAATAGTGTTGAATTAAATGTTCACAATATTAATTATCAGGGTGGTTGAATAAATCATTATTTCTCACATATATATACACAATATGAAGTTCTGGGAAAGTCGTCTCCCTACTTAGTAATGGAGATAACAACTACAATTGCTAATTTCGTACTTCCACTGGATAGAAATTACATAAAATTACGAATTTCGTACTTCCACTGGACAGAAATTACAGAAAACTACGAATTTCGTACTTCCTCTGGACAGAAATTACAGAAAACTACATCTTTCTTTTCATACGATATAATATATTATTTTTAGCCTTGGTATTTTTCATAAATGCATATATAGCTCAACTACGTCATCAAAAGAGAGTGCAAAATGAACTGTGGAAGAAAATAGAATGGAAATGAAAGTGAGAGGTGGTGACATCACATCCCATAGGTGAATATGGCAGGCGTAAATACATCCACACAATAAATGTAGTTCCTTCACCTTCATTTAAAAAATAATAACAATGTTCTGATATCATCAAAATCTCTCCTAATATAGATATTATAGATTTAAAGTAACTTTTTTCATATTTCGTCGCAGTATCAACTTCAATAAATACCTGTAAAACATGGGTACACAACATCTCAATAAAGAAAATGATTCTAATGCAAAATCCACCTCTATAATCCCTAATGCATTCTGTCAGTGAAATCAAATCAAGATCCAATAGAATGACCTTTAGCGTCCCTGTGATGACCTCATTTAGAAGTGCAATGATCGGGAGGAATAAATTTGGATCCTCCCTGAAGTATTTCCTTTGATGTTACAAGGCACAATAAATCTCTGGTCTTTTAAACTCTCAAAAGTGCATGGCACTACTCCACAGTAAAATCTAACACATTTCTAGATCTTCTTCCTCTGTCTGGTCAATATTTATCTAGAAATTGAAGATATAATTCTATACCAACGATACTCTTCAACCCAAAGTACAAACACTTAAAACCGGAAACTTGGCTCACCTGTAGCATTTTCAACACCCGATGCCAACTTAATGTGAATTTGATACTATTGTATCTGATGCAGGGTATAATTCTAGCCTACCTCTGAGGTGTAATTCAGGACAGCAAATCAAATAATACACAATTGGAAGAGGTAGAAACACACAAACAGATTTGTAGATATGTTATATATAGCTGTCTGTAGAAATGCCGAGGTCTAATGTAGATCAGAAGATGTACCATGAATAAGCTGTCCATCTTAGTGAGGCAACACTTCAAAGCTTATTGGTAATCAGTAAAATTAAAACAAGCCAATGTTTCATGCTTTGTATTTCCACACATTAGAAAACAGCTTTGGTAAATAGATTTATAAATCATATCATGAAAAACTGAAAACAAATATAATTCATTTATTTCTGTTATGAATAAATTGTTTGGGAAGAAATGAGATGGTTTAAGAGTGAAAATCTTACGCTTCTAGTTTAATTCGCTGTGGCCCAGTCAACTGTAAACCAGTGATGTTCTCTTGAACCAGAAGGAGGCTTTCAATGGTGTTTGAGCCAGCATTGCCAGTTGCCATGGTTACAAAGGTTTGATACAAGCCTGCTTCTGTAAATTCTTGGCTCCATCTGAAAATAAACAGGAACTGGTAATGAAGGTTTGAAGGCAATGCCAGCGTGATACTTCAAAGTAAAATATAACAAGCTTAATTTTATTATAAAATATAACAAGCTTGATTTCATTTGATCAAACTTCTAAAGGTTACTGAAACCCAGTACTATACTTCTTATTTAATTATAATCTGAAGTCTCTTACTCTCAATCATAATATTATGCATGTTTTTTGGAAAATAAGTGATTTTTAAGAAATTAAATGATGGATGACATGAAATCCTGCTGCAAAATGGTCTAACCGATCTGTATCTATTTTATCACTGATTGTAAATTTAAGTCATACAAGTTCCATGAAACGTCAATCCTTTAACAAGCTTACATTTGACAGAAGCTGGTACAAATACATACGAAGAACGCATGCTTGAACCATGCGTTAATATGATAAGGGTTTTAGTAGGAGCTGTTTCCTGTTGGTTTAACCGACCAGAGATCTCTTTTCTATCCTCAAATACCATGTAAATCCACACTCTAATACAGCAAACATGTGTATACAGAAAGCTAGCTCCCATAATGTCAATATACAGTTTTTCTTTATCCTGCTTACAAATTTTACAGGCGAGAATCATCGAGTTGGATTCCTACAGAGCTATACTTAGCTATTTGTACACTTTCATCCTTTTGAAATTACAACAGAAAAAAGGACATGATTTGTTGTCCTACAAAAAACACTTCTTTTGACCTCTACAGGAAAACTATTGAAAAAATAATCTATATCAATAAGGACCAAATCACAGTGAAAAAAGGTTTACAATTACATCACTGCAGATTATATATATGACCTCATAGAGAGTGAATATGATATAAAGCATTAAAGATCATTAAGGTATAAAGGGAGCTAACTGTGCAAAATATCAACCATTGTCATTGTTTCTCTATATCATTATATTGATCCATCATCTGTTATGGAGTCGGGGAGAGAACTACAGCAGAAACTCAGCTGTTGAAGAGTAAGGGGAGATAACTAAAGAAGAAACCAAGCTGTTATGGAGTCAGAGGAGATAACTAAAGCAGAAACCCAGCTGTTGTAGAGTAAGGGGAGATAACTAAAGAAGAAACCAAGCTGTTGTAGAGTAAGGGGAGATAACTACAGTAGAAACCCAGCTGTTGTAGAGTAAGGGGAGATAACTACAGCAGAAACCCAGCTGTTGTAGAGTAAGGGGAGATAACTACAGCAGAAACCAAGCTGTTGTAGAGTAAGGGGAGATAACTAAAGCAGAAACCCAGCTGTTATGGAGTCAGGGGAGATAACTAAAGCAGAAACCAAGCTGTTTTTGAGTAAGGGGAGATTACTAAAGCTGAAACCCAGCTGTTATGGAGTCAGGGGAGATAACTACAGCAGAAACCAAGCTGTTGTAGAGTAAGGGGAGATAACTAAAGCAGAAACCCAGCTGTTATGGAGTCAGGGGAGATAACTAAAGCAGAAACCAAGCTGTTTTTGAGTAAGGGGAGATTACTAAAGCTGAAACCCAGCTGTTTTTGAGTAAGGGGAGATTACTACAGCTGAAACCCAGCTGTTATGGAGTCAGGGAGATAACAACAACATAAACCCAGTTGTTATGAAGTCGGTGGAGATAACTGAAAAAATATTAATCCAGATACAGTAATTAAAGAGGCAAGGGAGATAACAATACAATCCTTAAACTAGATCCCTTACTCCATCAGGACTGTGCTCCCCTCACAAAGGACTAGTAGCAGGTAATCAAGTAGAGTAATAATAATATCGGTTAATTTCTATATTACATAAAACATATAAATATATATAACATTTGTTATGGAGTCAGGGGAAATAACAACACCATAAACCCTGTTGTTAAGGGGTAAAACATAAGGGGAGATAATTACAACATAAACACTGAAACAGCTGTAATGGAGTCAGGGGAGTTAACTGTACATCATAAGCCCTAGTGTTATGGAGTCAAGGGAGACAACTGTATATTAAGACAACAACAGCTGGGAACAAGGGGAGATAACTACAACATAAACACTGAAACATCTGTAATGGAGTCAGGGGAGTTAACTGTACATCATAAGCCCTAGTGTTATGGAGTCAAGGGAGACAACTGTATATTAAGACAACAACAGCTGTTATGGAGTAAGGGAGAGATATCACACCAACATTAACACTGTAACAACTATTATGTAATCAGGGGGAGGTAAGTTTACAACATTAACTGATGACAATAGCCCCAAACCAATGGTACAGTGATTGAAATGGTAACCACAGCTGGTATCAAACAGACCACACAAATTAAACTGTCTTTGTACCTGTTGTCTGTCGCCTCAACAAGTCGCTTTATGTATTGTGGACCGGTATACTCCACATGTACCATGCTCCCTTCCATCAGCTCCCCCTGAAATTCAACATCAAATCAGTAAAAGCTTTTACAGCATTTGTGATTTAATCTAATTCAAATGTAAATATTTTAGTAAACGAGAAACATAAATTATTCATCCTGTAATAATCCCTGGAACCAAGACTAAATTTGATCCAAGGTAAATGGTGGGCGTATAACACAAGACAATGATTCAAAGGCTTATACCTGGAAAAGGCATAAAATCAGAAATATATGGCCAAAAAAAAACATTTGGACAAAATATTTGGATCAAACAATTTTAATTTCAACATTGATATTTTCAGTAGATATATACTTTATGAAAAGATATCTGTAATAGAACTAGATTACCTACATTGAGCTAAACCGAGTGCTACATTGATACTGAGTAAAAATACAATAAATGTGTGAATTAACACGACACTTTAACATTGAAAATTGTCCACCCTCCACCGACCTTGACATTAGGATCTTTTTGAACCCCTACCCTATTGTATATCTGTATAACACAGTGTATCATCATGTCACTTTCAGAAAGTTTGGCTTTCTGACAATGTATTTTTACAGTGTATTCCTGGTATTATTTTCAGTAATAGCTATTATGACCTTGACATTAGTAACAAATCAAACCCCTATTTCACATTTGCACATCACAGTGAAACACCAGGTCAAAATTCAGAAAGTTTGGCCTTCCGGATTCTGAGATAATCTGTGGAAATGAAAGTGCCTACAGAAAGATGAATTGACACCGTGATTATTATAGGCCACAGCAATGCGGGGTCCTAATTATTAAAATAGACAAATCTGAAGAAATAAAACAATATGAAATATTGCTTGTTACAAAACCACAGATATAGAATGAAGATCTAGTGACTCACTGGTAACCATATATACGAACAGGGCCTGATAATGCCAATACAATTATCTAGTTTGTACTTCACTTCCAAAATACTCAACCACTCCACAGTGTAATTTAAAACTAGAAACCTTTAGGCGAAATAGTTGTTTGCCAACTAAGGGTCATGTGACAATTTAATCTCTGCATCATGCTTCTAAATTCAATATTATTCCCAACATCAGCATTTTTTCTATTTTTTAATGCCATTAGTTGAAACACTACAAACAAAATTTACTGATAATGTCACGTAACCCATCTCTCTCTCCACCTATATAGTAACCATAACAACAGCACTAATTCAGTAACGATCTGTGCTATTAGCACCAAAATTTGGTGACAATCTGTGCTTATCTTACACTGGCTCAGTCAATTAATTTAGTTTCCTGGTTAGATCAGTATAGGATTTGTGCTAATTTCACACTGGTTTAATAAACATCTAGCCATGTTAATTTTACACTGGTTCAGTAAAAATTTAGCTTTAATTTTACACTGGTTCAGTGAAGATTCAGCTGTTTTAATTTTACACTGGTTCAGTCAAGATCTAGCTGTTTTAATTTTACACTGGTTAAGTGTAAAGATCTGCGTTAATTTTACACTGGTTCAGTGAAGATTCAGCTGTTTTAATTTTACACTGGTTCAGTCAAGATCTAGCTGTTTTAATTTTACACTGGTTAAGTGTAAAGATCTGCGTTAATTTTACACTGGTTCAGTCAAGATCTAGCTGTTTTAATTTTACACTGGTTCAATAAACATCTAGCTGTGTTAATTTTATACTAGTTCAGTAAAAATCTAGCTGTGTAAATTTTACACTGGTTCAATAAAGATCCAACTGTGTAAATTGTATACTGGATCAGTAAAGATTCAGCTGTTTTTGTTTTACACAGGTTCAGTAAAGATTCAGCTGTGTTAATTTTACACTGGTTCAGTAAAGATCTAACTGTTAATTGTACATGATCTTCAGAGATTAATGGTCTATCATTTAAGACAAAATATCTGCATGTTGTTGGGACCATCTCTTCTCTACCAAAGCATATCTATGACGTAGAAACCTCTTATCACATTTTTGACATAGAAACCTCCGATTCATCACTTAAAATAGATGGATCTGAACATGTCTAACTCGGTTTCGAGGTTTTAATCCAAATTCTTACATTTAATTCTTCACAACCTAGTTTACACCTGGATTGTTTTGTATTAGGCAAACATTCATAACATGATCATATTCTTAATATACAGATAATTTCATGTAATCAAACAAATCATCTGAGATATAGAATCATTTCATAGCAATACTAAAGTACTTATTTGAGTATAGACATGTGAAATCCCTATTAATGATAAAGAAAAAGGAATATAGACCTGGGAAATCCCTATTAATGATAAAGGGAAAAGGAATATAGACCTGGGAAATCCCTGCTAATGATAAAGGGAAAAGGATGTAGGATGTAGACCTGGGGAATCCCTACTAATGATAAAGGGAAAAGGATATAGACCTGGGAAATCCCTTCTAATGATAAAGGGAAAAGGATATAGACCTGGGAAATCCCTACTGATGATAAAGGGAAAAGGATATAGACCTGGGAAATCCCTGCTAATGATAAAGGGAAAAGGATATAGACCTGGGAAATCCCTGCTAATGATAAAGGGAAAAGGATGTAGGATGTAGACCTGGGGAATCCCTACTAATGATAAAGGGAAAAGGATATAGACCTGGGAAATCCCTGCTAATGATAAAGGGAAAAGGAATATAGACCTGGGAAATCCCTACTAATGATAAAGGGAAAAGGAATATAGACCTGGGAAATCCCTGCTAATGATAAAGGGAAAAGGATATAGACCTGGGAAATCCCTACTGATGATAAAGGGAAAAGGATATAGACCTGGGAAATCCCTGCTAATGATAAAGGGAAAAGGATATAGACCTGGGAAATCCCTACTGATGATAAAGGGAAAAGGATATAGACCTGGGAAATCCCTGCTAATGATAAAGGGAAAAGGATATAGACCTGGGAAATCCCTACTGATGATAAAGGGAAAAGGATATAGACCTGGGAAATCCCTACTGATGATAAAGGGAAAAGGATATATAGACCTGGGAAATCCCTGCTAATGATAAAGGGGAAAGGATGTAGGATGTAGACCTGGGGAATCACTACTAATGATAAAGGGAAAAGGATATAGACCTGGGAAATCCCTAATTATGATAGAGGGAAAAGGATTTAGACCGGGGAAATCCTTATTAATGACAAAGGGAAAAGAATATATTCTAACATTTCATTTTGGACAGTGTTAAATGCTCAACAAATTAATTAACTTTATATAAGTTAACATACCTTTAAAACAAAGTCCACCGATTGATTGACAGGGATTACGACATCATGTGACAGGTACCACTTTACACTGGATGGGTCTATGACATCAACGTTAAACATCTTTGTACTGTTATCAACTGTAAAACAAAGATGGAACATTTGTTAATTCACAAGCAAGCATATTTTATACACTCATAACATAGTCATATTATAATTATTGTAAAACTTCAATAAGCAATCATGTCATTTAAACAATTTTCTTTAATCATTTGTAGTCCAATTTTATTGTAATAAATCGATCAGTAAGCATGCATACCACTGAGTCAAGGCACATTTCTGTAAGTGTTAAGTAAACACATTCCACATAACTGTTCTGTAAATAAATGTTCTACAAAAACAATGCTCAAGTGTGTAGAGCAATTTAAGAAATATATACAACCCATTTTAACTACACTTGATTATCAACTGAAGCATAGAAAGATTTGGAACACTTTACTCAAATTTTGGCACTATATTTGATGGAGTAATATGACAACAACCAGTAATATATCTATAGACAAATTTTCTGTGCTCCAGGATCCCCTACTTGTAATTTTCTTTAAAGAAAACATGTACACATTGCTATTTTTTTTCAAACATTGAAGCTCTTCTCAATTCAAAATTTCAAAATACAGATATGTCAGTTTTCTACAAGTTTCCACCTCACTGCTATAGGCACAAGGAAAGACCAAGTCTAACAGCTAAGTACAAAAGGCCGCTGAAGAAACCAGAAAGACCAAGTCTAACAACTAAGTACAAAAGGCCGCAGAAGAAACCAGAAAGACCAAGTCCAACAACTAAGTACAAAAGGTCGCTGAAGAAACCAGAAAGACCAAGTCTAACAACTAAGTACAAAAGGCTGCTGAAGAAACCAGAAAGACCAAGTCTAACAACTAAGTACAAAAGGCCGCTGAAGACACCAGGAAAGACCAAGTCTAGTACTGAAGGCCAAGTACCAATTCTAACCCACAGCCAGTAATTAGAAAGATACTATATATTTAAGTTTACACATTTTAAATTGATAATATTTATTTAAATAGACATTTAATGAAGAAATGGGTACTTTTATCTTTTATAGTAAAGAATATTAATAGAATGGGTCTGTTCTGTGGACGGGAATATCTCAACCCTAGTGTCAGAGTTTGGCCAGTAAGCTATAGGCTTGCCGAGTGATGACCAGTCAAACTAGCTCTTACACAGGGGTTGATATTTCCTTGTTCGTGGAACAGACCCATGTTTGATTATTTTTCATATACTTGCAAGCATGCAAGTTTTTACAAAAGTTTGTCTTCTTGTTATCTACAATGCTCCTTGGAATTTGCATCAAAACTGATGATGTCATCATTTACAACAAAGTCATCTTGAAATAAGACCATATTGGAAGGAATTCACTAATTTCTTCCATCCATGCATTTGAATTTAGAAAGTATTTTAAACAAATACCTTTTAGTATAAATTATACTTTAAAAAAGAAAAAGAAAAAATTGTGTCTGTAGATTATATACGGTATTCTTGCCTAAAGGAGTCTGACCGAAAAATCAATGTAATTATTCCCCTTTGGTAGCAACCTTGAAGAAAATACATCACTATCAATCAGGGGCTTCATCTGTCTCACTAGAAAGCTTGCCTTGCTTTTATTACCAGTGCCCCATACTCTTGTCATTCATTAATTTGATTTTCCACTGAAGACATCACAGTTGACGCTGGGCAAGCAAGTAATTTAACAAATTAAACGTATATGTAGACAAACATATTGTCTTCAATCTTTGCCTTTATGCTATTACACCCACATAATGTCCCTTAGCATTTCATAGCACATATCTTAAAACCTGCCATCAAATTTCACAAGCTGACACAGCAAAATACATACAATACTACCAAGTACTGCAGTTTAAATGTGGTGTGCTCTCAATTGTCAAATATTAATCATGGCTGTATAAAGAAAGCTGTCATTATCGTCGTAGTGATATCATAATGACTTTACAAATGTATTCCTCTACCAATGATGACATTTTGGAATTTAAATTTTGTTTTTTACAAAATTTAAATCAAGTATTTCAGTCACTAACTTGTCACTTACTCCTAACATAGCTTCAGTCAATTTTGTATCCATAGCCATGGAGAGATTGGATCAGGTAAGAAGGAACCCATAAAGTCTATATCAAAGAATTGTACAAAATATGCAGGCAAGTGAATAGCACCTATAAATACTAATTTGATAGATATACATGTAGTGTATATGTAGATTCATGAAGAAAAACCTGTATCGTACATTTGTTCAACTGTTTCATTTTGTACAACTGTTTCATTTTTTGCAGCCGTTCCATTTCATACAGCATCTGTTTCATTTTGTATGTCCGTTTCATCTTGTACAGCCATTTCATTGTTTATTTTGTACAGCCATTTCATTGTTCATTTCATTGTTTATTTTGTACAGCCATTTCATTGTTTATTTTGTACAGCCATTTCATTCCGTACAGCTGTTTCATTTCGTACAGCTCTTTCTGTTTTAATTTGTGTATGCTAGGATTCAAAAGTGGAAATTCAGAAGCATTGATGGTGAAACACAAATATTTGATATTCAACATACAATGAAACACAAACATGTACTTATACAAATGGTTCCATAGCAACCAGGAACGCAACAAAAGTTGATACATAACAAAAATTTTATGTTATACTGTACATAATTTTTGTAGCTCCAAACGAAGGGTTGATACAGTTCACATCTGATTATCATAATTAAACATCTTCTGATAACAATGCTATTTCCGCCTGCTCTATCTATACAGAACAATGCCTTGAAGGGGAAGATTTTTTCCTTTTTTTTCTTCTGTAACCTTCCAACCTAATACTACAGATTTTACACGGACAATCGCTTTTTGTTTCAAGCAGTTATCATAGCCAGTTAACTTTCTTACAATTATAAACGGTTTCATATTAAAGGCGGGGTTGGATAGTTATTTCTCAAATCATGCAGATTTCATAAGTGATACAGCCAACAACTCAAACAGTCACAGATATATTAAGATACATCACTTCGGTAAACAGGGAACACCCTTCTCAAAAAACACGATACATATATCGTAAATTGGGTAACAGTATTTTATATTCAAGATTGGAACATATAAAGCTCCTGTTGAATGCAGATGGAGGACATTTTGGGGGCACACCTCCATGAAATATTTCAAGTTTTATTACAAATAAAGATCATAACAGATATATGTAAGGAGGCATTCCCTGTATGTATATAATCGTAAAACCTGCTCACGTTCATTAAAAATTTTATAGGACTTAGAATTGCTATACTTTTATACTAATTTACAGCGGAACAAAATACAAGTTTATAAAAAAAAAAAAAAATGAATGTTTGTGAAACAAGCTTGAAATTTCCAACTGAGATAAATGGAAATGTCTATCAAATTTGCTTCACCTAAAAAATGTTTGATGATACTTTTTTGAAGTTCTTCAGATAAAATCAAGTTTTTTCCAGTGTTACAGCATGACATTTACAGTTTTAAACCCAAAATGCAATGGTTTGCTGAAAAACCTATTTTTGAACCACTTTTATTTTCACATAAAAATTATTTTCTTGCACTTTAATGTGAAGTTCACCATACTTAAAACATCCCGAGAGCCGGATGATAAACAGATGTTCTTACACCTTGTTAGAGCAACAAAATCCATCCAACGTCAACATCCTCTTCCTGTGTGCGTAGTGTTTTTTCCCCTCTAATATTGTTACATAAAAATAAATCCAATCTGTACTTTGTACCCAAAACTTTTCTGTTTATCCAAAACTTACCAAGAATTTCATCTGTAATCCTAAATCTTAATATGTCAAAGGCAATCCAGCTGTATACAAAGTTTTGTGGTGTAGTAATTGAGAGAACAGGACTTGCTGAGAAGGTAATTTGTTGTAACTCCAGATGTAATAAATTGCTCATGTGTTACAGCATCATTTCTGGTGAGATGGCTATACCATAACACCATCTATCTCCTGAATCATCAGATTGATCAAGATTGATGTCTTATCCTACTGTTGCTTGGTCTAACCAACATCCTTCCTAACACATAACTACTTATAGAGTGGTTAGACATTATACACAAGGTCAAGGTCAGTTTCTCAAGGCTGCTTGGTCTAACCAGCATCCTTCCTAACACATAACTACTTATATAGTGGTTAGACATTATACACAAGGTCAAGGTCAGCTTCTCAAGGCTGTTTGGTCTAACCAACATCCTTCCTGACACATAACTACTCATAGAGTGGTTTAGACATTATACACAAGGTCAAGGTCAGTTTCTCAAGGCTGCTTGGTCTAACCAGCATCCTTCCTAACACATAACTACTTATATAGTGGTTAGACATTATACACAAGGTCAAGGTCAGCTTCTCAAGGCTGTTTGGTCTAACCAACATCCTTCCTGACACATAACTACTCATAGAGTGGTTTAGACATTATACACAAGGTCAAGGTCAGTTTCTCAAGGCTGCTTGGTCTAACCAGCATCCTTCCTAACACATAACTACTTATATAGTGGTTAGACATTATACACAAGGTCAAGGTCAGCTTCTCAAGGCTGTTTGGTCTAACCAACATCCTTCCTGACACATAACTACTCATAGAGTGGTTTAGACATTATACACAAGGTCAAGGTCAAGGTCAGCTTCTCAAGGCTGTTTGGTCTAACCAACATCCTTCCTGACACATAACTACTCATAGAGTGGTTTAGACATTATACACAAGGTCAAGGTCAAGGTCAGCTTCTCAAGGCTGTTTGGTCTAACCAACATCCTTCCTAACACATAACTACTCACTCATAGAGTGGTTTAGACATTATACACAAGGTCAAAGTCAAGGTCAACTTCTCAAGGCTGCTTGGTCTAACCAACATCCTTCCTGACACATAACTACCTATATAGTGGTTTAGACATTATACACAAGGTCAAGGTCAGCTTGTCAAGGCTGCTTGGTCTAACCAGCATCCTTCCTAACACATAACTACTTATAGATTGGTTTAGACATTATACACAAGGTCAAGGTCAGCTTGTCATGGCTGCTTGGTCTAACCAATACCTTTCAAAACACACAACTTCTTAATGGAAATGGTTTATACATATACACAGGGTCAATGCCAGAAATGTTAAGGCCAGAAATGTCTTACAGATTACAATAAATTGAACCCAGAGTTCTGACAAGAATCTGCCAGAACAAGACTGATGCAAGCACAGGACAAGGCCACTACTAATATCAAGGCCTCAAATTCAGCCATAATAACTTCACTCAGTTCAAGGTCAATATATTAGATCATTGAAGCATCTGTCGCATCTCCATAGAAACAAAGTAAATCTTGCATCTTTATAGAAACAAAGTTAAAATCCACTTGAACCACATAAACATACAATAGATATAACTGTGCTAGCGATTGGATACAGTTACTTGAAGTCATTTTGGCTAATCTTTGTGAATATATACTTCAGCCAAAACACTTGAATTGCTTTATTGTACTTTGCCATATTGGCTAAAAACTAAGTGAAAATAGCAATTGTCTTAAACCAAACCATCTCAAGATTAGTCATTGGCTAAATGGCTAATGGCTAGCATTAGCAGAGGATAGTTACATTTTCCAGATTATCACTCTATCTAATACTAGAGAAACTTACCAAAGTTTGCTGCTGTGACATTGACCTGGTGGTGGCCTGGCCTGTGGAAGGTCACTGTCACAATAGTAGATCCCTGCTCCTATTATAGTGTAGTTATCAATGCACCATTCATATTCCAAGTTGTCTGTTACACCACGTGGCCCTGAAATAGTACATGACCCAGTAAATTAAGGGTATATCCTACCTTTCACATTATACCTTTGATTGTTTGTTAATATACAAGTACTTATATTCCAGTAACATATCCACATTAATATTTTCATATTACTGATATTACCGTTTAAATCATCGAGGCTAAAGATCAAAATTCAAACTCTACTGTATATCTGATATCAATCTGTGAACCCAGACTAAGATTTACTAGATTTTGTGCCAAACACTCCCCTATGGATTAACATTTGAAAATTATTAATACTAAAATTTCAAAAATTTCTAATGGTGTTGATAACCACTGCTATATGGTAACTTACATTTTGGGATGACTTGAAGTGTTGTTTCTATGCCAACCATTGCTGTACCGATGACCTTGGCGTCCAATACAGGTACTGCTCTCAATACTAAAACCTTGATGGAATGGGATGTACTGGAGACGTTGTTATAGGCAGTCACAGTGACATCATGAAAACCTGCCTTATCAAACTGGTAGGCTACATAGAATGCATCATCATTTGGAAACTGTCGAACAGTCACATTGCCCCATGCACGTCGGTCGAGTCCAGATTCAAACCTCAACATGAAGAATGTCAATGGTGCCACATTGATTTCAAACACAGTTTTTTTGCCAAGGAGAACCGGTCCAAAACTTTCAATGCTGACACAAGATACAGGTTCCTGGACACAAATAAAATTGTCTACAGACTTGGTAATGTCACTCACATCATTCTTAGCCTGTACGCTGATGTTGAATCCTCCACGCTTATCAAATGTGTAATTAGCCTTCGATAAACCAGATTGTTTTGAAACAGATAACAATATGGCATGTCTATTTGGGACCTTCCAGATAAATTTTGGATTGCTACCATGAGCAACTGTTGCAACGCAACTGAGCAATTGGTCAACTCTGATACATATACTAGGGTTACAGGTCAACTGGAGGTCAGAGATCGGCTCCTGGACAACAACATTTGTTCCTGTCTGGACTTTGTTGATAATGTTAGCTGCTACAACCCTGACTTGGTAGACACCTGCTTCTGAGAAGTTGTACAACAAGTACTTAACACTGGTGTTCCACATACCCAGATAATTGTCATGTTCATCAACTATAAACCAGTGGTAGGAAACATTCACTGAAGGTGAAATCAACTGTACCTGAAATTTAGAAATTTGTCCAACAGCAATAGTATGCTCAGATTCAAATCTTGCTCCGTACAAGCGATTGATGACCTTTATATAACCTTGGAACTTTCCTGAAACATTGTCTTGTCTGCTATTCACACTGTCATTACTGTTATACACAGTCATCTGCGGCTGGTAGGTTCCCTCGCGACGATAGGCATGTTCAAACTCCACTATTAGTCTGCACCCCTGTCCATAGCTTGCGACGACCATCATTGACCCGTGGTCAGAGTTAAGTGCCATTGAAGTAGAATTGGTGTCCTTTAGTTCAGTACTGTGGTGTTCTCCGTCACCGAACTCCACCTCCAGGATCGCACCAATACGTGACGTAATCTCTAAGGCAACGAGAAATCTGATTGGTTCTCCTGGAGAGACAACAGTCTTGGAGCCAGTTGTTATGGTAAATGTTGGGTTGTCCAAGTATCTTCGCACCACGAACTGTATAAAACAAACATTATCTTAATACATATTAATGTTACAATAACTGTTTGAGCTTAATGATAACAGAAATATAAAACCTTACTGTAAATAACACAAATCATGATATAAAAACCTTAAAACCAAATTTAACATAAAAAAGTTTTGGGGAAAAGAGAAGAAAAATCCCCTCTGATCTTAGACATAACCTGACAAGTGACTGACATTTAACCTCTAACACCAAAGGTCACCAACTGTACCTGACCTATCATCACTATCTGAAGAGTTGGTTTTAATGACTGGGTTAAGGGGAGGAACCATGTGGTTGGGATCCTCCAGACCTCTCATCAGCCAACACAGCCTGATTACTTTTACTGCAATATATGTCAGCACTAGCTTAATTAAACATCTGATAGATAGTTTAGGATATTACAACAATATGTTATTCTAACTGGTCTGTGTATAGATGTACAGTTCCTATCAAACTTAGATTTTATATGACTCAGATAACAAGAATACAAAGGCCATCAATCAAACACTGGAGTTATATCATTTAAAGTTTTCTTTTTTAAATATTATGATTTTGTTATAGATGCAGAATCCAACAAGTTCAATGAACATAAGACTAGTGCATGTCATATTGCAAAAAGAATTGTGCCAAGATTGTCTTTCATCAAAATCAATTAAGTAAATATTTTGCCAGTAAATGACATTTACTGTATTTTCTTCTGCAAATCTAGTGTGTTTATGATGATGGCCCTTAAGATCCAAGCTAATAAGGTACCTTATTATCATGAATTTCAACACAGACTTGGTCAATAGTTGAGTTTTAGGAGGATAAAGATAATATAACCCTCACTGCCTGAAATGTTTATGGCGTACTGATTCAGGTGATGGTTAGTGATAAATACAAGGTGATGAGCATAATGCCCTCCCCATTTATCGGAGATGACAGTGATGATCTCATAATTTATTTCTGCAAACAGACTGTAATGTGTATTTCATGACCTATACACGTACCTTGTACAAAACCACACACAGGTATGTTTCATTATAACATCTAACTGTACACCAAGTAACAGTGCACTACATCCTGTTAAAATGACATGTTAAGTTGTAGCCACAAATTATAAATCTGTCACAGAAAGTTATTTACAAGTTGTGACTACAAGTTATCTACAAGTTGTCACTACAAGTTATCTACAAGTTGTCACTACAAGTTATCTAAATGTTGTCACTACAAGTTATCTTAAAGTTGTCACTACAAGTTATCTAAATGTTGTCACTACAAGTTATCTTAAAGTTGTCACTACAAGTTATCTAAATGTTGTCACTACAAGTTATCTTAAAGTTGTCACTACAAGTTATCTAAATGTTGTCACTACAAGTTATCTAAATGTTGTCACTACAAGTTATCTTAAAGTTGTCACTACAAGTTATCTAAATGTTGTCACTACAAGTTATCTACAAGTTGTCGCCACAAGTTATCTACAAGTTGTCACTACAAGTTATCTACAAGTTGTCACCTCAAGTTATCTTAAAGTTGTCACTACAAGTTATCTAAATGTTGTCACTACAAGTTATCTACAAGTTGTCGCCACAAGTTATCTACAAACTGTCACTACAAGTTATCTACAAGTTGTCACCTCAAGTTATCTACAAACTGTCACTACAAGTTATCTACAAGTTAAGTTATCTACAAGTTGTCACTACAAGTTATCTACAAGTTGTCACCTCAAGTTATCTACAAGTTGTCACCTCAAGTTATCTACAAGTTGTCACTACAAGTTATAGATACAAGTTGTCACCAAGTTATCTACAAGCTGTCTAAAGTTGTCACTACAAGTTATCTACAAGTTGTCACCTCAAGTTATCTACAAGTTGTCACCTCAAGTTATAGATACAAGTTGTCACCTCAAGTTATCTACAAGCTGTCTAAAGTTGTCACTACAAGTTATCTACAAGTTGTCACCACAAGTTATCACCTCAAGTTATCTAAAAGTTGTCACCTCAAGTTATCACCTCAAGTTATCTAAAAGTTGTCACCACAAGTTATCATAAATTCTAATTTAAGTGACAAACTAATGATGTCCAAATTTACATTTATATTGAATCATTCTGATAACTAATTAATTTGGAATACTTAATTGTTTGAGATTGTATAATTAATTATGAAACACTTGTTGAAGAGATCTTATAAAACATCTGTCAATGAATAATGCTTTCAAGACAGGTGGTCTTTTTGACACTTTGTTTTCAAAACTAGAACTTCTCTATGACCAGGGAATAGTGTCTATCAGCTAAGACTGACATGAAGGGAGGATAAGAACAATAAACACATTGAATTGATGAAGAGAGACAAGGATGGTCTGGTGGTCCTCTTCAGATCTCTCAAGGTGGGAAAGTGTGGAGGATATATCACAAACCTGCCACATTAATCAGAGGCAGGGTGTAAACAGTGGAATGGTACAATGATTTCCCCTAAACATTCCAACCTAAAGATATATATTTCAGCAACATTTCATTTTAAAACTTTGTTCCACCAAGGTTAGATATCATCTCTGTAACAGATTTTAGGAAAAGTATTTTTTTGCAAGCGATTCTTGAAAATGAAGATCTTTGTAACAAAATTAATCAATATATTCAAATATCTTCATATTGACTTGCTTATATATATTGTAAATAACTTGTCCCCTATTAGATAAATATATCAATCTCCAACTGTCTTAAATATATCAATCTCCAACTGTCTATCAATATCTCAGTTTCATTCTGGGATCATTTCTATTGTACTATTCTGTTCCCCTGTATATGACCTGGAAGCCGAGTTTTACAGAATACCTGAATAAATACACAACAGTATGATGGGAAAGAAGTGCAACCTTCTGGAATAGTGAGAAATAATTTCCACATGTTAAATGAAGTAAACAGTCAAGTAAAATCACGTTTCTGGCATCAGGTACAGCTGATTACCTACTCATTTGTCTGTCAAACCCTGCCACTCAGAGTGTAGAGGGTAGGGGTTAGGCGATACTGAAACTAACACCTGTGGGTGTAGGGGGTAGGGGTGAGGTGGTACCCAGACTAACACCTGTAGGTGTAGGTGGTACCCAGACTAACACCTGTAGGTGTAGGGGGTATGGGTGAGGTGGTACCCAGACTAACACCTGTGGGTGCAGGGGGTAGGGGTGAGGTGGTACCCAGACTAACACCTGTAGGTGTAGGGGGTATGGGTGAGGTGGTACCCAGACTAATACCTGTAGGTGTAGGTGGTAGGGGTGAGGTGGTACCCAGACTAACACCTGTAGGTGTAGGGGGTATGGGTGAGGTGGTACCCAGACTAACACCTGTAGGTGTAGGGGGTAGGGGTGAGGTGATACCCAGACTAACACCTGTAGGTGTAGGGGTAGGGGTGAGGTGGTACCCAGACTAACACCTGTGGGTGTAGGGGGTAGGGTACTCCAACAATGTTAGAGGTTTTACACGGCGAGATACTTTTGACAGGCGCCGTGTAACCTCTAACTGCCCATAGCTGATTTTCCCGATGCTGACGATGAAATTTTCAAAGTTCGTATATTGAAAAAATATAGCGTGTCAACTTACATTTAAATGATCCACAGGGTCCAATATATATTTCTTTCCATAATTGAATGATTAAATGAGAATAATTTCGTAAAAAAACACAAATTATGAAGTTTTCTTCTTCCGAAGCGGAGCAGAGCTCAAGCAGACAATACTGTCGGTAGTGATAGTAGATATACCACGTGATTTGCCGGTTAATACAAAAATGGATTACAACCTCTGTCCTACAAGCGGAATACAACAAAGTCCGTATCATTTCGTTCCGTTTGAAATAACGACACCTATTTTGTATCAACCATTAGGCAGCCATTATTAAAAACGACTAGAAAAGTGCTACAACGACATGGGCATGTATTTTGTGTGTTATACACCGTATTATACTATATATTTGTGTCTGTGACATACATATGGGATAAATATTGCATACATGATACGTAGACATCGTTGTAATGACCTGTCAACCTCTTAAGAGTTTTTTTCAAGCATATTTAGTTCCGCCCGGATTTCGGGCGGAAACTGCATCAAAGAATTAGTGCTTCGGAAATAAGAGGTCGCAGTCGGCAAAATAATATCCGATAGAAAAAGAGCCGACCAGCGGCCTCTTATGTTATAGGAGTAGGGGGTAGGGGTGAGGTGGTACCCAGACTTACACCTGTAGGTGTAGGGGGTAGGGGTGAGGTGGTACCCAGACTTACACCTGTGGGTGTGGGGGTAGGGTTGAGGTGGTACCCAGACTAACACCTGTGGGTGTAGGGGGTAGGGGTGAGGTGGTACCCAGACTAACACCTGTAGGTGTAGGTGGTACCCAGACTAACACCTGTGGGTGCAGGGGGTAGGGGTGAGGTGGTACCCAGACTAACACCTGTAGGTGTAGAGGGTAGGTGTGAGGTGGTACCCAGACTAACACCTGTAGGTGTAGGGGGTAGGGGTGAGGTGGTACCCAGACTTACACCTGTGGGTGTAGGGGGTAGGTGTGAGGTGGTACCCAGACTAACACCTGTAGGTGTAGGGGGTAGGGGTGAGGTGGTACCCAGACTAACACCTGTGGGTGTTGGGGGTAGGGGTGAGGTGGTACCCAGACTAACACCTGTGGGTGTAGAGGGTAGGTGTGAGGTGGTACCCAGACTAACACCTGTAGGTGTAGGGGGTAGGGGTGAGGTGGTACCCAGACTAACACCTGTAGGTGTAGGGGGTATGGGTGAGGTGGTACCCAGACTAACACCTGTAGGTGTAGGGGGTATGGGTGAGGTGGTACCCAGTCTAACACCTGTGGGTGTAGGGGGTAGGGGTGAGGTGGTACCCAGACTAACACCTGTAGGTGTAGGGGGTAGGTGTGAGGTGGTACCCAGACTAACACCTGTAGGTGTAGCGGGTAGGGGTGATGTGGTACCCAGACTTACACCTGCGGGTGTAGGGGGTAGGAGTGATGTGGTACCCAGACTTACACCTGTAGGTGTAGAGGGTATGGGTGAGGTGGTACCCAGACTAACACCTGTAGGTGTAGGGGGTAGGTGTGAGGTGGTACCCAGACTAACACCTGTAGGTGTAGGGGGTAGGGGTGAGGTGGTACCCAGACTAACACCTGTAGGTGTAGGGGGTAGGGGTGAGGTGGTACCCAGACTAACACCTGTAGGTGTAGGGGGTAGGGGTGAGGTGGTACCCAGACTAACACCTGTAGGTGTAGGGGGTAGGGGTGAGGTGGCACCCAGACTAACACCTGAGGGTGTAGGTGGTAAGGGTGAGGTGATATTTAGACGAACACATGTGCTAGTAGGTGGTACTAAAACTTACACCTACACTGTGTATGTAGGTGACAGGGGTTGAGGTGGTAGGGAGTGATGTAAGTAAGAAATAGCCAAAAGGAAATATAGAAATAGGGCACTGGAAGAAGTGAGAGGAGACATGTAACATTGGGAAGATAAGGAAAGGAAGAGATATCAAGGAGTTGTTTAGGAATAATGGGAGTGAGAGTGTATATTGGAAGAGTAGGGACTGACTAAGGAGGACAAGGATAATTTGAGAGCTCAGGATATATCCTAAAGGATTTTTGTGAATAGATGAGAGATCGAAAGCAGACTAAGAAATACAGGAAATGTGCAAATAATCTAGAACTATGGAAGAGATGGTAGCAGAGGAGATGTTAGTGTGATGTATAGGCAATATATGTCTATACACATAGAGGTCATAAAAAGAATTCAAAGATTACTGCTGAAAAGCTGATGACTGAGCTGAAGGAGACCCACACTGAATGTAAAAATGTCCAAACTTCATACAACATTCATTTTAGCATATAGAATTTTAGGAAAAATCTAAATTACAGATCAAAATGTTGTCATGATTCTGCTACCTTAAAAATATTTCTGAAACTCAAAACTTCTTGCATATGATGAGTTGTACTGCAACACAGTAAATGTAAGCGTGTTCAAACAAGCCCTCGAAAAAGAAATGAATATTACTTACAATTATCCATGTCTTCTGCAGTCGTCCAAAGTGGTTGTGGACTGATACTCTGAGACAGTGACGTCCAGTATCCCTCAGCACAAACTCCTGAAAAACACGAATAGGAACTGCTGTCAAAATTTTGTTAGAACAAGTATAAATTCCATTTGATGAAAAATAACAGAAAAAAATCCAAATCTTAAATCACTTCCACAATTGATGTAAGGCCCTTCAGTAGAATGCGTATTGCATGTGTTCAGATATAATCTGATATATGGTTGATCATATCTTGCTATGTACGAACTAAATTTCACAGTACTTATGATTTCTATAAACAATGGTACGCTTTAGAGATATGATGTTGTAAACATTGCATTAAGAAATTCTCTATTAACAATTCACCTCATAAACTCAAGTCGCAACCTCCGCCAGGTAGTGGTGATATATAGTCTCCAAACAAGGAAGATATTCAGCGATATTAAATCTCCCAAACTTCTGTTTCCTATTCAACACTTTCTGTATCAGAATCATTACTATGTACACTATCCAAGCCCACTATCCAAACTGTTGTAGGTTTAGTATATACTCTCCAAACTGTTTAGGTCTAGTATATACTCTCCAAACTGTTTAGGTCTAGTATATACTCTCCAAACTGTTTAGGTCTAGTATATACTCTCCAAACAGTTTCTTTAGGTCCAGTATACTCTCCAAGCTTGTTGGTGAGTGAGACCAGAAGGCAGGGTGGAGTGACACCTAGAATGAGTAGTGATACCATCTCCACCTCTACATCTGAATCAAACAGTTTAGTCACCAGCCCAGCTTACACACTATGATAGATCACCCTAGTCCATCTCTCCCCCTAAAGCTGTATCTTCTATATCATATCAACACACGGTGGGCTTGTTGTACTTACATATGCCAGCTTTTCTTGATTAATTCTCTTTAGTTTTCTTTCATCAAGAAAATTATGTATTAATAGAAATGTTAAATTATATTTCTTTCACATAAATATCAAAATCATACATTAGTTTTCAAATACACTAAAATGTAGTACATTAACCATCAAACAAAATTAGATAACAGTACTGTTTTGACTAAATCATCTGTCTTGCATTTTGTCAATACATGTGCAGACATAGTTAAAATTATTCCGGCTAATTTTCCTTACTTTTACAGTGACATCGTTTCTGCTATGGATACGTAAATGCCCATAAAGAAAAAATTCATTGGTAGAAAGGAATGGGCTGGTAACATTAAATAGCAATGTATTTTGACAAGCTATTCACAAATCAAAGATTCTCAAAGTTCAATCTGACCTGGCCGAATCGTCACAACAAATACCGACATCAGAGAGACAAACTCAGACTTCAGAGAAACCACAGCAAAGTTCATACATCTGATCACGACAGAGTTCATCTGTCATATACTGTATCTCTTCCTTTTTCATAGGAAAAATCACTAAGAGTTGGAAATGTTAATTATTTCCCTGTTCCTTAATCAGCAAATGGTGCTGTTTTACTGCATGATAACAAACAGTTCCTCCTCTGTCCTTTTCAGTTTTATCACATGAAAATAGACAGTGCTTTGTTGATCATTTCTACATTTTAGTACATGATAGTAAACAGATTCACCAACATTTCAGGCCAGCTAGAGATATACATCTGGTTATCTTACATATCACACTCCACATAATGTTTCAACTGAATATTAGTAAGGTCAGAGGATTAATCAAGATTTGCTCTCAATGTGGAGTTAGCTTCTGACATTCAAGACCTATGATGGAATGCTTGACAGAATTGCATCAGTTACTACATACACCCAATCTGTAATGCCAGTTAGATACAGGAGTACCTTTCTTGGTGCTAGTCGAACTATAACCTCACATTCTGTTTTCAGATCATCCCACCTTGTGTCAGGCTGTCTAGTCCAATATTCCAGTACAAACTCAATGAGCCTCTTATATATCTGGCCTGTCCATAGTAATGGTCAATGCTTGCTTATCTACTGAACATTACATTCCTAGTGATCAGGACTAATTATACAGGGCAAGTCTGTTGTGTAATGGTCAGCTGCGAAATCAATCCCTGGCCAGTCATTTTGTTCAATGGAACCATGCAAAACATGTTTAAAACAAAGAAAAAGAGAAAAAGGGTAGGGCAAATTCAGAAATAGTGAAAAGTGACTTCAATAAAGACACAAACAGACACAGGAAAGTGTCTTCAATTAAGACAATGGAGACAGAAAAGTGACTTCAATAAAGACACAAACGGACACAGGAAAGTGTCTTCAATTAAGACAATGGAGACAGAAAAGTGTCTTCAATTAAGACACAAATTGAGACAGGAAAGTGACTTCAATAAAGACACAAATGGAGACAGGAAAGTGACTTCAATTAAGACACAAATGGAGACAGGAAAGTGACTTCAATTAAGACACAAATCCAGACAGGAAAGTGACTTCAATTAAGACACAAATCCAGACTGGAAGTGACTTCAATAAAATCGAGACAGGAAAGTGACTTTAATAAAGACACAAATTGAGACAGGAAAGTGACTTCAATAAAGACACAAATTGAGACAGGAAAGTGACTTCAATAAAGACACAAATCCAGACTGGAAGTGACTTCAATTAAGACACAAATTGAGACAGAAAAGTGACTTCAATAAGACACAAATTGAGACAGGAAAGTGACTTCAATTAAGACACAAATCCAGACAGGAAAGTGACTTCAACAAAATTGAGACAGGAAAGTGACTTGGATCGTAGGGTGAGTAAGGTTCTTTATCAAAGTTGTTATACTTATGATAGATGTAGACAATTTGCACCAATGAAAACATAATAATCTATCAAAGTGGAACATGTCTATATGAATGAGCTGAAATCTAACTATAACAGACGGTGTAAATGTCGGGTGTAACTTCACATCCCTGTTCTAGGTGATAAAGCAGACATAAACCACTTTTACCACCGAATGACTAATGTCATAACAGTCTGTAAGTTTGACTACATATCTCAAGTCATTTAGACAACATGGGGAGTTTCCTACTTAGATCTCATCAAACAAGTATTTTGTTAGCGATAAGGTTATCATATTTCTAAGTGAACAGGCCATTTACACTGAATTGACAAAATCACTTTTCAGGACAATGGTGAAAATGTTTGATAAAATAAAGTTTGATAAAACAGATTCAATTAGAGTTCATGTACAACATCTTCTGGTATTTCCTATTATACAGTTACACAGTGTTTTGTACATGGCTGATTTTGTACATTTTTTATTTGTTTTCCCCTCCTTTCTCATATATATTGCTTTCAAAGATTTTTATGTTTTTCACATGTGCAAGTGATATGATGATCAGATCCAACATTTGTCCAGTAAAGTTAGTATCCTAAGGTGATATAATGTTTTATACCTTGGTTTGGTTTGTTTTTGTTTAACGTCCTATTAACAGCCAAGGTCATTTAAGGACGTGTCAGGTTTTGGAGGTGGAGGAAAGCCGGAGTACCCGGAGAAAAACCACCGACATACCGTCAGTACCGGACAACTGCCCCGCATGGGTTTCGAACTCGCAACCCAGAGGTGGAGGGCTAGTGATAAAGTGTCGGGACACCTTAAGCACTCGGCCACCGCGGCCCCTACTGGTATGCATGAACTTATAACATATTTATTAAACCTGACTTTCAATTATTGAATATAAAAGATCACAAAGTTGTCTAGAACACAACATTGGACATCTTAGCAGAGTTATTATAATTCATGGAATTCCTTGAATTTCCTTCTACATTGTGACAGAAGAGCAATATAGCCCGCCCAGTCATGTGTGAACCAATTTTCAGAAATCTTAAAGGATCAGGTTCATCTTCAGTGTAAAGACACTTTTCTATTTTTCAAATAAATTAGCAGTGTCTCAGATTATCCAGAAAAATATCCAGTGCAGTATCATTCCACAGACATTAGATTGAGCTTGAATATATAAATTACTATGAATTTTAGTGTATCCGATTCCTCACAGTGAGATAAGCCTGCTGAGACATTACAGGGTTAGCCCCAGTGACATGTAGCAGAGAGACAGCTGGACAAGATTTATTACCTCATGTATCCCTCTATATATATTTACATTACTAGTCCTGTATAACATACCAACCTACAATTGATTCTACCTAGACCAGCCTATACTAATTTCCTATACTACTGTAATCAGAACAGTTTCGAGCCAGTACCCTGTACTAATTTCCTATACTACTGTAATCAGAACAGTTTCGAGCCAGTATCCTGTACTAAACAACCATTGTTTAGTTCTATACCATGAGTAATTTCATCGTCTTTTTATACGCATGTTAATTTGGAAATTTAAAAATATTTCATTGATCATTTGAGAATTGTAAATGAAAGTGGAAGCAGATGATCGTATTTGGGGCCTTGTAGAACCACTAAACTGTGGTGTTTTTACAAGTGTTATGCATAAATTGATCCCTCTCCTGATGCACTTCTGACATAACTTGTGCAATACATTTGATACCTTTCAGCCTGACTTCCTCATCAGCCATTCAGTTACCATGGTTACAGCAGGTGGCCGGGACAGGTGATGGCTGAATTACAGACAAAATAGCTATAGGGTTACCACAAACTAAACTAGAAAATATAAATTTTTAATATATATGTGTATTCACCTATCAATATTTATTTTTCTTGACAGGTACACCTATAAAATCTATAAATATTTTACAACTAATGCAACAATCACAACCGACAATAAAAACGGAATGAAAATTGAAATTCAATGCAAGAGAATTGAACAAAAGAAATATTTTTGATTTGAACTCTGAGCTATTGAACAATAAGATAAGCCAAAGTTTTTCAATTGAGTAAGATTGGGAGGATTTGTGGTATAATATACCGGCTTGATAACAGTAAGTCGTTGTATTCTACCCCATATTGAAAATTTACACAATTCCGCCCCTGTGGACAAAAGGTGGTTCTGGCTTAGTGCACACGCACCCTGTTGATATGAGGAATCAGGTATTTGATATTAGTTCTAAAGCCTGAGAAAATCTGGAGCTCCTGACTATATAATTAAGCTGTACATGATAAATGATTACCTGTCTGATGTTTATTGATTGATTTTCACCTGTAACTTCTTAGGTATTCATGCTATGTCTAGTGGACTTTGACCTTCAAATGTCATTCACTCTCTACATGCAGGATATATGGACATACATCATATAAGCTCATTCAGATGATAGTATGTCTGTACAAACAAACATCTCATCTTCCCTTTATCCTACTAACTACAGGTAAATTTACTTTACATTATTATATACAAATTTGTTGTAAAACTGTTGTGGCAATATTTCTGTCAATATCGAAACACCTTCAAAGATCACATCAATTTTCACTTGCTCACTTAACTAAAACAAGATTTTTAAATATGCAAAATACAAGAACACTGTGACAGCCATCAAACAGGATCTGTGTATGTTATTGGTCGGCTTATTAATTGGTCATGGGGTACACTACAGCAACACCTGTTTCTCTGTATACAGTAACTGGTGGTAATAGAGTATCCGCCATACTGACAAAAACTTGCAGTCATATGAAATTCAAACTCTGTCTACATTCGACAGCTAAATTAACCTGAGGGTATACAGGGGCCTTGTATACAAGAACTAGTGTGACACACAGTTGAGAAATCCAATCTGTTTCGATCAATATTGAAATCTGAATCATAAATCAATTTAGACTCCCAAAATTAAATCAGAAATCAAATACACTATAAAGGACTGTTGCACTATACACTGAAACTGAGATTCCTGGAACGTGATCATTAGAAGGAAGCTGAATATGGCTGTCTGTATCCCTCTTTATAAGACATCTAATAGGGAGCTTCAATGGGGTTTGATTGATTTCAATTCCTTCTTAATTGGGGACACCCAAGAGTGCAAAACTTTAAACCACTATTTGATTTTATTGTCCATTGATTACTGCCAATAAGAGTTGGCTCCTCCTTTCCTTGGGTACCTCTGGCCAAGAGGTTGTCTCCCTTCATACCCTAAGATTGTTGTCTCCCTAGACACCTCTTGCCAGTCTGTTGTCTCCCTAGACACCTCTTGCCAGTCTGTTGTCTTCCTTGACCTTCTGGTCAGTCTGTTGTCTCCCTAGACACCACAGTTCAGTCTGTTGTCTCCCTAGATACATCTGGTCAGTCTGTTGTCTCCCTTGACCTTCTGGTCAGTCTGTTGTCTCCCTAGACACCACAGGTCTGTCTGTTGTCTCCCTAGATACATCTGGTCAGTCTGTTGTCTTCCTTGACCTTCTGGTCAGTCTGTTGTCTCCCTATACACCTCTGGCCAGTCTGTTGTCTCCCTATATACCTCTAGTCAGTCTGTTGTCTCCCTTGACACCTCTGGCCAGTCTGTTGTCTCCCTATATACCTCTAGTCAGTCTGTTGTCTCCCTAGATACATCTGGTCAGTCTGTTGTCTCCCTTGACCCTCTGGTCAGTCTGTTGTCTCCCTAGATACCTCTAGTCAGTCTGTTGTCTCCCTTGACCCTCTAGTCAGTCTGTTGTCTCCCTTGACCCACTGGTCAGTCTGTTGTCTCCCTAGATACATCTGGTCAGTCTGTTGTCTCCCTTGACCTTCTGGTCAGTCTGTTGTCTCCCTAGATACATCTGATCAGTCTGTTGTCTCCCTATATACCTCTAGTCAGTCTGTTGTCTCCCTAGATACATCTGGTCAGTCTGTTGTCTCCCTTGACCCTCTGGTCAGTCTGTTGTCTCCCTAGATACCTCTAGTCAGTCTGTTGTCTCCCTTGACCCTCTAGTCAGTCTGTTGTCTCCCTTGACCCACTGGTCAGTCTGTTGTCTCCCTAGATACATCTGGTCAGTCTGTTGTCTCCCTTGACCTTCTGGTCAGTCTGTTGTCTCCCTAGACACCACAGGTCTGTCTGTTGTCTCCCTAGATACATCTGGTCAGTCTGTTGTCTTCCTTGACCTTCTGGTCAGTCTGTTGTCTCCCTATACACCTCTGGCCAGTTTGTTGTCTCCCTATATACCTCTAGTCAGTCTGTTGTCTCCCTTGACACCTCTGGCCAGTCTGTTGTCTCCCTATATACCTCTAGTCAGTCTGTTGTCTCCCTAGATACCTCTAGTCAGTCTGTTATCTCCCTTGACCCTCTGGTCAGTCTGTTGTCTCCCTAGATACATCTGATCAGTCTGTTGTCTCCCTATATACCTCTAGTCAGTCTGTTGTCTCCCTAGATACATCTGGTCAGTCTGTTGTCTCCCTTGACCCTCTGGTCAGTCTGTTGTCTCCCTAGATACCTCTAGTCAGTCTGTTGTCTCCCTTGACCCTCTAGTCAGTCTGTTGTCTCCCTTGACCCACTGGTCAGTCTGTTGTCTCCCTAGATACATCTGGTCAGTCTGTTGTCTCCCTTGACCTTCTGGTCAGTTTGTTGTCTCCCTATACACCTCTGGCCAGTCTGTTGTCTCCCTAGACACCTCTAGTCAGTCTGTTGTCTCCCTATATACCTCTAGTCAGTCTGTTGTCTCCCTTGACCCTCTGGTCAGTCTGTTGTCTCCCTTGACCCTCTGGTCAGTCTGTTGTCTCCCTAGATACATCTGGTCAGTCTGTTGTCTCCCTTGACCTTCTGGTCAGTCTGTTGTCTCCCTATACACCTCTGGCCAGTCTGTTGTCTCCCTAGACACCTCTGGTCAGTCTGTTGTCTCCCTAGATACCTCTAGTCAGTCTGTTGTCTCCCTAGACCTTCTGGTCAGTCTGTTGTCTCCCTTGACCCTATGTTGTCTCCCTATATACATCTGGTCAGTTTGTTGTCTCCCCAGACACCTCTAGCCAGTCTGTTGTCTCCCTAGGCACCTCTTGTCAGTCTGTTGTCTCCCTAGACACCTCTAGCCAGTCCGTTGTCTCCCTAGGCATCTCTGGTCAGTCTGTTGTCTCCCTTGGCACCTCTGGTCAGTCTGTTGTCTCCCTAGATACATCTGGTCAGTCTGTTGTCTCCCTTGACACCTCTGGTCAGTCTGTTGTCTCCCTAGACCTTCTGGTCAGTCTGTTGTCTCCCTTGACCCTCTGTTGTCTCCCTATATACATCTGGTCAGTCTGTTGTCTCCCTTGACACCTCTGGTCAGTCTGTTGTCTCCCTATACACCTCTGGTCAGTTTGTTGTCTCCCCAGACACCTCTAGCCAGTCTGTTGTCTCCCTATACACCTCTGGTCAGTCTGTTGTCTCCCTAGACACCTCTAGCCAGTCCGTTGTCTCCCTAGGCATCTCTGGTCAGTCTGTTGTCTCCCTTGACACCTCTGGTCAGTCTGTTGTCTCCCTAGATACATCTGGTCAGTCTGTTGTCTCCCTTGACACCTCTGGTCAGTCTGTTGTCTCCCTAGATACATCTGGCCAGTCTGTAATAATTTGATTGGATGGTTGATGATGTTTCATGCTGCCATCACCTTTAGCTTCCCTTTTTGCTGTTGTACTGTTGTGATCATGATAACATAACCAAAGTCACAAAAACATTCAACGAAACCTATACCATCGCAGATGATGCCAATTTCAATTGGCCTTTACTTAGCCAATAGAAGTAACTGTAGATTAACATATCCGTGATAGATTACAATTTTGGTAGACATGTTTCTGTTTACATGTATTATGTAAACTAAATTGCCAGATAATCCATTGATTTTGGATCATCAACAGTGCTTCAGTGATGGATTATTTTTCGTGACTGTGCTGAGATTGATTTACATCATAAAAAAAGTAATTAATCTGTTTTATTGATGGAGTTAAGATCAATATGCGTAATAAACAACACACATATAACGTGATGAAGACAATCTGCCACCGACTCCAATCTCCCTGAGGCTTTTATTTGGGGACAACCATCATTTGGTGTAGTTTTGTTACATTAATAATAAATCAATTAAAACTATATATTGCAACATAATTTACATGATTTGTGGCAAGTCATATGACACTTATGGGAAATGTTGTTGTTTTATATCATTACGACCCCCCCCCCCCCCGACATCTCGCATGAAAGTATTTTGCCATTTTATATTGTTATGCCCCCCCCCGACATCTCGTATGAAAGTATTATGGCCCCATGACATCTCGTATGAAAGTATTTTGCTGTTTTATATTCTTATGGCCCCATGACATCTCGTATGAAAGTATTTTGCTGTTTTATATTCTTATGGCCCCCCGACATCACGCATGAAAATGTGCTCTAGAGGCTATTATTTATTTCAAGAACTGTACAAAAAAAGAAATTATGAGAATTACTTCCATCGAATACAAGTCATTTGACATTTATTTTTAAAATTCCAATTTTGTACATACGACAGAGTTCTTATGTAGAAATCTAATAAAAAAAAAAAAATTCAAAAAAGATATAAAGGAACTTGAGCAAGTCTCTCTGAAATCGTTTTTGGCTCTGAGATTTGATGCTTCATTTTAGCAACACCAACTTTTTGTACAGCTAAAACATTTCTACCAATTAAACAGAAATATTTCCACCTGTACAATCTCAAACCGACAGCTCCTACACCTGGCATGTATATATATGTAGATGTGGTATATCAATGCCAAGTCATCAGAGGACCGATGAAGAGACATCCTATTCAGACTGCCCTGCCCCCCCCCCCCCCCCCCCGTCTCTAGAATATTAGAATCATAAAAAAAACTTTTTTTAAATTTTGATTTCTAGGAGATGCCTTGATTCTAGGTTGCAAACTAGGGGGAGATAATCTAGGATCAGAAATCAGCTGAACATTTTTTATAAAATAAATTAGGGGCCCCAGTGGACAGTCTACATCCTACCTATTGGCTACAAACTTGCCTCTACATGGATAGAGAAGGATAATAGTAGAAGTCCTACACACCCACATATCTGTGATTACAGCCAGTACCTGATACAATGCGGACCCTGGGGCCACACCCTGACCAATCATCCTCACTCTACTCAACACCATCCAATGCACCAGCCAATTTATATGGAAATGTTTTCTAGGCTCAGCTAACATTGTTATATTGATAGTGTCCGACACAATTCAAGTATTAGCAGCTTCACCCAAATATACAAATTATTTCTAAACCTGTCCTCTTTGAGGAAAACACAGGCTTGTTTTAGTAACAATAAATATCTGATATGGTACAGAATTGTTGCAATTGTACCATTGTCTTCAACATATTCTATGGGGAATGAAGGAGTGATTTTCATGCGAAAAACATACATGTATCTTACAAGGGAGATAACTCATAGAAAAAATCATGAAAATGAAAAATAAAACCATTATGTATAATTACTTTCAATACTTAGCATGTGTACAGAGTTTCACAAATATTGGTCATATCACATGTAGAGTACTAGGTCCACAGAGAAAATGCCAACAGACACCCTGGTTCCAGTCAGTAACAATCTTAATCCACGCAAGCTGACAATGCTTTCCAGAACCATTTTACCCTGGAGGACAATAAAAGCAATAGCCAGTACATAACAAGAGCTTTAAGACAACTGATTCAGCCTCCCTTCCTACATCTAAAACAAATATCCAATCCCAAAGTTTTATAATTAAGCAATTTTCTAGGAAATATTGGGGACCAGATAGAGGTTAATGATCTAGCACCTTACTTTAAAACTCCATCACATTTCTAACAAACCAAAATTGAACATTCTAATTTTTTTCTGATTATCACCATATTTTCAAGGGATTTTAGCAATAAAATCTGAAAGAATTTTCTATTGAGTTATTTCTCTCGAAGACATTGTTTCATTCTATAAATTGAAAAATTTCATAAAGATGTTGTCCAATGTAACATGAATGAATCTTTAAAAAGAAAATAAAAACAAACAATATGATCAAGGAAAAAAAAATGAATTCAAACCAAAAAATTTGGACTAAAAGACTAGAATTTGATAACCCACCAAAACCTGCAATCTATTACTGAAACTTGCAATACGAAAAAAAAAAATCATGATGCATTATCCATCATTAGAACAGACAAAACACTATTTAAAACCCTACTGACAGAACAACATAACACAATGATGATCCTACTCTACCAGGAACTCACTAAAACTTACAAGGAATGGTATAGGTTACAAAGTAGGATTTGTGTAGGTCTTTTGACACAATCTACCAAGGTGGCTCAAACCCGTGTCCAGTTACCATATGGGCGTCGCTCTCCGCTCATTATAATGTAATTGATAGCTGACCAGACATCCACACCCGACACCACTTAGTACTAATTGTTCACCAATTATGTGACTGCAACAAGCACCTGTCTTAGAGATAAATAGTCTATTATCTCCCTTGCTTTTAAATCGTTTCCTAATGTGGGTTTTTATTTATCTCTAAACTTTACTATTATCCTGTTATCTCTGTTCAATTTTTGCACCACAACTTAGTTATTTTGATGCAGTGATACTGTTTAAAGCCACTTTACACTGCACAAGCAAAGCTTTATATATCAATATGAAATAACAGCAAAATAAAAAGTCAATTAGGTTCATCATCCTACATTTCTACCAGCAGGTAAAATAGAATTCCATGATATTACAAAGATATCAAATTGTTTATAAAGCATTTTTCCTAAACATGGCGTTATCCGAGTTTGTGAAGATTTTTCTGCAATTTGAGACAAGTTTATGTCAATCCAACATGGACATTCAACCAAGCAATACATACCACAGCATCTTGTCTGAAAACTTCCAATTTAACACCAAATAAGCCTCATGCAATCAGTGTACAAAAACTCTTGGCTCTTTCTCGCTGTTGTTCAACACACCAGCACACCAGGCCGATATTTCTTGATTTAAATCCAGATTCTCATGTCTGGCGTTCATTCTCTCAATCTAATATCATGTCAACCCTCCATCAATTCCTCAAAATGAATTTCATGTCTGCACATGAAATACAAGAGTCAGACCTTGATATTTTCCTATTGACTTTATCATAAGGTCACCTTTTTATGAGCTAATACATGCATTTAAAAGTCACACAACAAAATCATACTATGACGACATAGATGTATAAATAATGTTACATTAAAACGAAATTACACCACAAATCTACACAAGACATCTTTTCAATAATACGGTAACAAAGATCATTTTTCAATTTACACAAGTAATTACCTTTTTTTGTTATACCTGTACAGGTATAAATGTACTTGGGAGTGTGTATTATAGAGTAACCCAAACTTGTTGTATCAGGTCTACCCATCTACACTGCACCTACACACAGGTATACAATCATTCCATGTATATAAGGTCACATTGACAAATACAACCCCTTTGTAAAACCAGTTCATTGGGCTCATTACCTTTACAATATTTCAATAAGCTTCATGAAAAGTGTATAACAGCAGAATGAGAAGACCATGAGGATTCAAACCCAGGACCTCGGAACCCTAGACGGACACCCGTACAATTTGAGCTATATGACCACCAGTGTTCAGCTCAATCCAATTATGTCACATATGTTTATTTTCCTAGTCCAGGTTCTGTAGCTCTCGATTGATCATACATTTGACTATCCAATCAAAACTTTAACATGACATTAATACCCAAAGAACAAAAGGTCCAAGTGGCCTGCCAGTACTCCATTTATGTGGCCTAGAAGCAGGCTAAATATCAACATTTTTGGCCTCTTGACACAACAAAGTTGTTTGAGATCAACATTGTTTTCCTTTCCCAAAACATCGCAGAAAGTACTGTCCAATATGATAATTTAATGTCTAGGTTTTGTTCTGATAAACTCTTGAACAAATTGGCTCTGTGACTCTTCACACAGGTCAAGATAATTTCTTTCCCTAAAATTTGTAGCACTAAATACCATCAATTTCTGGTCAAATAGTATGACTCTAAACCTTTTATTTCCTCAAAAGCAATTTAGTAAATTTGACCTTTAGATATGCTTCATTAGACTGCTTCTTTGTGCTTATTCTATTATACTCCAATTCTTCAAGATAGTGATCAATTATCATAACTAATAAATATTTTTTGTTCTTTAGAAAGTCAACTTATATCATGAATTAAGGCTTTCTTGTTCTTAAGAAAGTTAGGTTATCATGATTGATTAAGATGAGCACATGTTTTACATCGATTTGCTGTCTCAGTTGACTGAGATGACTATATAACGGACTGATGTCCACTATACGAATAGTATCTCTATGAAGGTGACATGTTCTGGAAGAAAAACACACAACAGAAGTAAAGAATCCAAGTTGTGCCTGCAGGATTGTAGGTGTTTTACCAACATTGTCCAAACCAACATTGCAATGCCTAAAACATATCTCTATGTATCAAACTATACAGTTCTCAAACAAACCAGACGACATTGAACTAACCTTGTGTTTGGTTATACAGAGAAGCTTTGTCCCTCCTGAAGTATCCTCACACCTCCCTGAGATACTGAAATGCCACACTTTACCTGTGACTCCCCGTTTACCTGTGGTCCTCGGAACACAACATTCTACACCATGTTGAATACCAGTATGACTGACATATCACTATGCACGATGCCCTGCCCCTTTATCTTACTATCAATTTTCAATTTACTTTGTCAGAATTAATTGGCACCCTTACAACCCTTTGTGATAAGAAAATCTCGATTGAGTAGAAATTGCTAACCCTAAACTTGATGGAGGTAATTTGCTGATAATATTCAAAACCACACAGGTAAAACTTCCCGTAACTAGCCAATCTCTTTGTAGGTTGAAAGTGATACTGTTTCCTTGTTCCATGTATAATGGGCTGACTATTACAATTAGATTTTTCTTTCACTAGCTAAGTACAGCGGGGTTAAAATATCCAGAAAATTGTGGTCTCACTCGACAAGAAAACAAACACCAATGTAGTCATGTCAAGCTGTCAGATAAAACAGCAACAAAGAAAAGTCTTCCTCCATATCATACAACTAACACACCTTAAAATATTTAGAAAGGTGTCTTTCTGCAGACAGTACAACAAATTATAATCCCCTTGTGTCTCTGTAAAGGAAAGGTTAAAAGTTTACACACACATCCTTTTCAGTGAAGTATCTTTGTGTCTGCACGGTTGACATTCCCCTGGCAAACTCCACTTGTGCACGGTCAACGACACCTGAATGACAGTTTAACTTTCTATTAATGATAAGCCAGAAAAGTTAATCTTCAATCCAATTGCATACCTGCATTCTTGACCAGGTCCTCAAAATTTTATTTCTACTGTTGCTATAGAAACAACAGTCATAAAGAATTTTTGTTAGAATATTTCCTGCATATTATATTGCCAGCCCAAATTTAATTGAAATTATTTCATTTTTTGTTTAATTTCATATTTGCAAAAACTACAATAATTTTAGATACATGTATATAAATACGAAACAAAAAAGGTGATAATGTCCTGGTATAGCTTATTAGAAAATTAACTAGTATGAAATACCAGCTGAAACTGTTCACCTCATATGTATTAACAACATTTCAATTTTATTGTGTGAAACGTAAATATATTGTAAAATCTATTCAAATATTTATCTGAGATCCAAAGTAAAATTCTGAATAACAACCTATGTATAAATGTTTTAACCTTGTCAAAGCCTGTATGATTTACTTATCTATCCTTTGTCATCAGCCTTTAATGTGTGATAACAAAGTAAGTTATAACAAAGCGACCATTACCAAACAAGTGACAACAGGTAGCTATAAACAGGTACATATGTTGAACACCAAAGCAGGTGCTTCATTTTCAATGGATGTTCGTCAGGTATAACCTTCAAGAAACAGTTCATGTCCTTGACAAATTATGAGAATTTAAATATCTCACAACATTTACAACCTTTTCCTTCGTTCTATCTTGAAATTACCCAAATCTATAATATCATCGTTCAAACACTTATAATTTTGGGAAATTTAAATGCTTTAAAAAGTCAAGAATTAATGTTCTTAGACTGTATATCTAAATATTAACCAGGGGCGAGATTAGTGCTTTCCAAAATGGAGGAAAGTACACAAGAAAAGGAGAAAATGTACTAATCCTACCTGCAAAAGCAACATTTTTGGGCTTTTCATACCGAATTGAAAGGTTTTTGTTCTTTTGAAACCGAGACAAAAAAAAAAAAAAAAAAATCCTCTGAAAAGAGGAAGAATCTCATCCATGAAATTAAAAATTGAAACTTTTTAAAATCATACTCTTATCAAACAAAATAACAAACCTCTTACCTGACAAAAAAATTCAAAACATTCATCTCTGAACTAATCCCAATGAAGGAGAGATTCACTTGAATCTCAAGCATACTTTACAGAACCTTGGTATGACATGTGAAGTTCCTTCACCAAAAAAACCCATCTACAGATCAGTCAATCATATACATACCATTGAATTCCTATTAAGACGGACATTTTTGGATTTGTGAGGACATTACCTAGTATATCGGATTTTCCCCTACTCCTCCAGGTATTTTGGTATGTGAAGAGCTTATATAATCCACAGTAAAATATCATAAATGGCCATCTGTCTTCAGATCTTTAAGGACATGCACTTTCACTAAAAGGTCTTAGTGTTGAACTATAGTAATTTTACTTAAATCTGCATGTCATGTTCAACTATCTTTCATCTGCTGTCAGATTTGAGATTGACTATCTAGATATTGATGGGGAAAAAAATTGTTCGTTCGTGTTTAAAATGAGGGGAAAAAATTGAATAAAAAATATTCTTTTTATAAATTTCAGCATTTCAATGTTGTAACTATTTCCTGCCAACTTTCTTTGATCTATGTTCAATACAGTGGATGTTTGCGAATTTCAATACGAAATTTAAAGTACATGCAGCTATGATGCAAGGTTAATTGTCATATTTCTGTGTGTAAATTTGAAGCAATTTCTTGTAAAATACCATAATATTTTTTTAAAAATTCAGGGGCAAAAATCACAATATCTTTAAATCCCACTTGATGCTTTACATTAATTTGTAAAATGAAAGAAACAGAAAGCATCCGATAGGTCACTTATATAACTTTTGTATTACAAACTCACATCTTCGTATTTCCCAAAAAAGTATGTGAATAAGGTCTCGGGTGAGATCTATGAATTTATACCAAAACATATTTAACTATATTGCTGTTAGTGAAGTAAACTTCTGCATTATCTCACTATATCACTACCCTACCTTCCCTTTCTCCCCCAGACAATAGGCAGAATGTTAATTAAGCAACAGACAAAGACTTGTTCATTACTAAATTTACATACTTTTGTAGCCCTATTTGCATCAATACCTGCCATTCTATCCTATTCTACATTCACCACCTGGACTTTTTAAAACCATTTTTTTTAACTCAAATTGTCCGATAAATCAAAATTAAACTTCAATTGCTGCAGTAAATAAACATCTGTCCTTACTGATGAAGAGATGCTAAATGTACATTTGATTTTCATCTATTTTATAAAATTGTTAATTTTATTTTCATGAACATTCCTTTCTAACTCACCACCAACTAAGTCTAATAAAACACAAAAACTGTCATGATTCTTACTTTGTTAACTGAGTAATGATTTTTTACACCTTTTTATCAATGAACTACTTTGTAATAATGAGTCCAAGTTACACATTTGTCGGCAATGCTTCACTCCCAGCCCAGCGTTGCTCATCCTGACGACCTACACATTAAAGAAATTACTTCATCCATTTTTCTAGTGATGTACTTTGTGGGTGAATGCAAAACGCTTTTTTGGACATTTTACGACACAAATAACCATAAAGTACAAGTTAAATTCTGACTTAAAATCTGTTTTTTATGTTAAAAGCACAGCATCAGAATTCTAATAGCTACTGGGTGCATTACAGGTGACGGTGAGGTAAAACTATGATGGTGGTGTTACCCAACTACCAGTAATATTGGAGAAAATATCTTTACATCTTACCTCTAAAATAGAGATGCCAACTTTTTTATACATTAGTTATTTAATAAACACCCCGTCTCTAAAAGTCTTCTGCATCGTTTTTTTTTTATCATAATCAATTTCTTTCCTGAAACATTCTTAAAAACTTATCAGCATTAAGCATGAGCGTTTTGGAAGTTGACAAACCATATTTTTCATTTTTACTATTTTAGAAAAACCTTATCATCTTAAGTGTCTGAGAATATAAAATTGCCCCTCCTAACTCCCTCTATGCACTTTTTTCTCAAAAATTGAAGATCATTTTAACACCTTGTATTTCACTTAAATACCCATGAGAATATTTTAATATTTTCAATGTTATTGAAACTACCTGGCTGATTATTTGATCAAATACATTACATGCATTGAATGACATATTGTAATGGTACCTGGGACAAATGTGTATTAACTTGAAAAGGTGAAAATATTGTATTTCAGCGAGGAACACGACATGCACCTGGGAGGCCTCTGGCTATCTCGGCTATCTACACATATACCCCTAGATCCTGGATTAAATTGATGTCAACTGAACTTGATTTATGAAACATTAAAATTCAACATATATAGGTGGATCAGATCTCTGATGAACTAGTATTACCACACCTGTACATAGCTTGTCTCATCATGTCTCCCACCTCCTCTGCTCACTGATATACTAGTATTACCACTCATATATCGTTAACAATGCGGTTCCTTTCTCAGTCTATTTCCTTATCCACATGTTAGGCTACACAACCTGGACAATAATATCTCTATAGTCCAATACAAGTAATAGTTCTCTACTACCTTAGTCTCTGGGACCTACAGCAAGTCCCACACATATGGTCCAGTAAATGCTTGCCATTCTAAGAGACAATTATAAGTCTCTAATATATTTGAGTTTTTCAAATCTTATTTTCAGTGTTATGTTAACTCTGCCTAGTGGTAGTAATTTTTATCTCTTATCTCTGCCTAATGATAGTATATATTTGTCTCTCTATCTCTGCCTAGCAATGGTATATATTTGTCTCTTATCTCTGCCTATAGCAATAGTATATATTTGTGTTTCATCACTGTTTAGCAATATAACTGTCTCTTATCTCCACCTAACAATAGTATATTTTTGTCTTTTATCTCTGCCTAATGATAGTATATATTTGTCTCTCTATCTCTGCCTAATGATGGTATATATTTGTCTCTTATCTCTGCCTAATGATGGTATATATTTGTCTCTTATCTCTGCCTATAGCAATGGTATACATTTGTCTCTTATCTCTGCCTAACAATGGTACATATTTGTCTCTCTATCTCTACCTAATGATGGTACATATTTGTCTCTTATCTCTGCCTAATGATGGTATATATTTGTCTCTATCTCTGCCAATAGCGATGGTATATATTTGTCTCTTATCTCTGCCTAACAATGGTACATATTTGTCTCTTATCTCTGCCTAACAATGGTACATATTTGTCTCTCTATCTCTACCTAATGATGGTACATATTTGTCTCTTATCTCTGCCTAATGATGGTATATATTTGTCTCTATCTCTGCCAATAGCGATGGTATATATTTGTCTCTTATCTCTGCCTAACAATGGTACATATTTGTCTCTTATCTCTGCCTAACAATGGTACATATTTGTCTCTCTATCTCTACCTAATGATGGTACATATTTGTCTCTTATCTCTGCCAATAACAATGGTATATATTGGTCTCTTTTCTCTGCCTAGCAATGGTATAGATTTGTCTCTTAATTATCCCTGCTTAGCAATAGTGTATATTTTTCCAATCCCTGCCTAGGAATGGTATATTTTGCAAGGTTTAGCTTTAATTGTGAAATAATGAGGCAATATAAATATAAAACATTTTTGTTCTTCATCTATTTTAATAAATTTGGATTATTTAAATCGTTTAAATTTGATATCATTTTGAATGTGATAATTTAAATCTTTTAAAGTTGATATCATTTTGAATGTTATAAAGTCAATTGGATCATTTTTCACCTGAACACAATCAGATTGAATTCCAGCTCGTCTGTACACAGGATCAGACATGCTACCCTCGATCATTTTATTTGTCCACAAACCAGATATCATCTGCTTCATTTCAATAATAATATTCAAATTAATTCGTGTGAAGTTTCATGTGAAAACAATGCATTCTACTAAATCAAATTATTATACAAATATTTAAATACTCAAACCAGAGCGATCCATAGAATACGAGAGGCATATGGTGAACGACAGATATGTACTATGACTATAGTATCACGATGTCCTTATTCTCCTGCGTCATCAACACAAGAAAGAGTTTTTAATTGACCTATAAAAATTTATGAAGGTTATTACCAATCTAATGGTCTCATTAAGGAATGATTATGTTAGAATTCTTCTTGTCCATTGTTAGTAGACTAAAATTTGACGATTTATGTCATAACATTGTGTATAAAATGAGCTGAAATGTGTGGTGATCAATTTGTGGAGTTTAGTTTTTCACCATTACTTACGACACAAGATTACTTAAACGTTTGCTCACAGATTCTATTACAGAAAAATGTCATAAATTTGAATATATCAACATCATATGATGGTGCCGATATTCACGCTATTTACACTTACAAGCATTTCGGAGATTTTTATCTATATGTATATCACTAACTTCTGAATACTTGAATTTTAACAAAATGTAAAAGCATATATAATAACCTTCAAAAACTCTAATAGCCTTCCTCTGTATATAAACCCCTGGATCTGAACCATACAAATCACGTTCTTCATGATAGATGTACATATTAAAATTGCCAGGATAGATTCAATTAAACATACATACGGTGTGCACACCATATGTTTTAAATTCACAATAAGCAGACCATAAGACAGGTATTTTTATCTCATAAATCAAATTACAGTTATGTTATATGTAACTTTTAACTGCGACCGACCGTATAGTTCTAAATGTAGTCTCGACAAACCTCCATATGAAATCTGACATAACCTTCAAATTAAAGATCTACCTTGGGGTGTCAACACAATATTGGATTCATTTATTGCCCAAATCAGCTCATTAATATAATTTCAAAATCCGTCCTAATTACTTTTCTATAAGTGACGCTTGATGAAAAGAAATCATTCCATTAGATATCTGGCCTTGAAAAAACCTTTCTTAAGTAAATTAATATGGCTGTCAACATGCCATTTATAGTGATAGCAATCATCAGATTATTTAAATCTTGGACTGTCTGAGTGCCATATCATACTGTAATGTAATAATGAAACAATTTTTGTTGAAAAGTGTACTTAATACATGAGAACACCAAGTCTGTCCCTCCAGTTTTGTCACATTTATTCTACTGTAAGTTTGATTAAATGTAAACTTTCAATTTTTATCAATCACTCTTGTTGTGTTAGCCCTGCTGAAAGCATGGAGGGGTCTCACTGTGGTAGGAAACTGGAGAACCTGGAGAAAACCCATGTGGTCGGGCAGGTGACTCCATGCATATGTTTCTATATGTCTGATCAGGGAAGCAAACCCCAGCTGAAAACTCCAGGTGTAAGCCAAGTGTGCTAGACCTGTGCCACCTGACCACCCTTTAGGGTGTTTGGTGAGGTCCACAGTAACCAGGAAATAGAGAATAGCCTTGAATAGATCAGATTGTTAATCTTTGATAATGACTGGAGGTTTCAATACACAAATAACTGCTATTCTCCTACAGGTCAGATACAATTTATGTTTCCGCTTCTGACACTCAAATTCATTTATGGTGCTCGGTAGGCAAAAATTGTTGCTGACTTGACAAATCTTAAAATGTGCAGACGGCAGTAGTCATTGGCTCAGAAAACATAAATCATACCTCATAAAAAGAATTCTAATTGATTACTCCTTTATACCATTCTAATTATGCATGCATACAAACAACCAGGGCGATATAGGATTCATCTCACAATTTGAAACATAATCCTGCAATCTTATATTCTAGTCATTAGAATGTTAGATATGTCCACTAAAAATTATCTCCATTTTTTTTTTCATAGTCTGGATAATTATTAAAACATGAGGAAGAACATACCATCTCCCTGGTAAAATGAGGGGATCTGTAGTTAATCTCTGTACACGTTTCCTGTTGTAAAATTCAAATACTTCTCAGAAGCCTTTAAGACAGATTTCACAGGTTTATCTATATATCCATTTATACCAGCTATCAGATAGTATCTTTAATTGCAGATCAACCTTGATTTCTTACCAAAAAGTAACTTCCTGTTTACCAGGAAACACTTCCACTTACTTACATCTGAACTTTTTAAAATCCTCGATAAGAAATTGTGCTCTAACAATTAACCTTGAAATACTAGTAGGTATCTACCAATCTTTCTACTTTGTAAAATGAGAATTTTCAATTGTTTTCAATTTTTGAAAAAGTAACTGAACATAAATATATTACATGAATGTTTTACCTGACATTTATCATTCACTATTTCCTCAGCAGAATTCTCCTATTGGTGTGACTCAATCAAAGCTTTTAACTTCTTATTTCAAACCTTGAAACTTAATTTGCAGAATATTAAGGTGACTATTTCATAGTAAACCCCACAAAGAGAAATTAAATCTTGTCATGAAAGAAAGAAAAGATAAAGACGACAGATTAAAAATGTATAGGAATCCTTTTACCTAAATAAAAATTGTCCAAACAGAAAGCATGTATAGTAGTTCCCTGCAGGAACAGCGCTGAGAAACCCGAACTGATCTGTTACAGGATAACTTTAGATTTATAAATGAGACTATTAATATATAAATACTAGTATATCACAATGTTAATATTTTCCATTACAGAGAGAAGCTGACCCACCTGTGGTTTTGTCCCGCCCTCCTGGTCCTAGGGAAAAGGAAGTCCTGTCTGGATCGCCCAGCAGTCTGCCCAGCCTCTGTACCAAGCACTTGTTGCACTGTACATAGATGGTGTGTAACAGTCGGATGCACACAGATGCCACCAACACCACCACTACCCCAAGTGCACACTGATCAGCTATACCTGGGGCAACACTAGCCTATAGTTATACACTTAAATTAGGTGTAGAATATATACCTAATGCAGCATATACATATTACAAGTTCCCGTACCAGTCAATGTAGATACACCTCCGTTACAGGTACACCTATACTGTGCCCTAAAACCCCAGGTTTTGAAGTAGGGCTCCAGGGTTTTCCTCAGCTACACCTGATACTCAGCCGGCCAGTAAAAGGCATCTGCTACACAATGGGTGATGGCAGTGTACAACGTCCCTGGCTGGTTATTAAACTGGAATTATCACCACACAACCCTCACATAGCCAATAAGGATGTAGTCCTCCCTGATAAGGGTGACCCCTCACCGAACACGAATCTCTCAACAGTTTAGGAGAACATTCAAATTATACGTAATATTTCTCTGATCCTCCACCACTATATAACAGTAAACTTTTTTTTACTTGAGAATTTCCAATTATTTAAGATATGTGACCTCCATGTGAAGTTTGTTGACATAAAGTGTACAAAAAAAGTTCTATATCAGACTAAAGAATTTTGTGTATGTTGAGAGAACAATGCAACCCAAGTCCTTATATGTCTATAATGATTGTCTCCATGGTAACTGACCGCACAGATCAGGTCTTTATTCCAGTTAGTAAGATTTAAAAGAAAAAAAAAAATCTTTATGTAGATACAACTGTAATGGATTTCAAATCTAAAGGTTGAGGTATCAAAATATACAGCAAAAGTTTTCCTCTCTCAAATTCACAATGTTCACAATCACTCCATCCATATTCATGGATTTTTTTTTTTTTAATTGCTATCTTGTATATTTTTTTCAAGATGATTACAATTTGATTTTTATAAATAAAAAAACCCAACTGAAAGTAGACAATTTTGTTGGAAAGAATGATCAAATGCATTAGGTGCATTTATTCTTGTGTAATTTAATATGAACCAATTAATTAAGTGAACCACAGATTGCCTGTCCTGAAAGATATATTACTCTACAAGTCATTTGGTGCTGAACTCTTTGTGAACATGCATACTCCATTAAGGTACCATATAACCTTAACTCAAAACTTGAAGTATTCCAGGTTGGTTTAGTATACAACATGTTTTCATGTCATATTCTTTAGGTTCTATACAACATACTGTCAATATCTGTAAAAGTGGACAGTAATGGTCAACTTTCTAGCTCAGACTTGAGGGAATTTCCCTTTGGCCGAACAGTAGGATATCTGTAAAAGTGGTAAGTATTGGTTTTCCTTACAAGCTCAGGCTTGAGCAAATTTCCCTTTAGACGAACGGTAGGATATCTGTAAAAGTGGGCAGTATTGGTCACCTTTCTAGCTCAGACTTGAGGGAATTTCCCTTTAGCTAAACGGTAGGATATCTGTAAAAGTGGACAGTATTGGTCACCTTTCAAACTCAGACTTGAAGGAATTTCCCTTTTGCTTAGCCGAATGGTAGGATATCTGTAAAAGTGGACAAGACAGTATTGGTCACCTTTCTAGTTCAGACTTGAGGGAATTTTCGTTTAGCCGAACGGTAGCATATCTGTAAAAGTAGACAGTATTGGTCACCTTACAAGCTCAGGTTTGAGCAAATTTCCCTTTAGCCGAACGGTAGGATATCTGTAAAAGTGGACAGCATTGGTCACCTTACAAGCTCAGACTTGAGGGAATTTCCCTTTTGCTTAGCCGAATGGTAGGATATCTGTAAAAGTGGACAGGACAGTATTGGTCACCTTTCTAGCTCAGACTTGAGGGAATTTCCCTTTTGCTTAGCCGAATGGTAGGATATCGTACTAAAAGTGGGCAGTATTGGTCATCTAGAAGCTCAGGCTTGAGCAAATTTCCCTTTAGCCGAACGGTAGGATATCTGTAAAAGTGGACAGCATTGGTCACCTTACAAGCTCAGACTTAAGGGAATTTCCCTTTTGCTTAGCCGAATGGTAGGATATCTGTAAAAGTGGACAAGACAGTATTGGACACCTTTCTAGCTCAGACTTGAGGGAATTTCCCTTTAGTCAAACAGTAGGATAAGTGTAAAAGTGGATAGGACAGTATTAGACACCTTTCTAGCTCAGACTTGAGGGAATTTCCCTTTGGCCTACTGGTAGGATATCTGTAAAAGTGGACAGTATAATTGGTCACCTTTCTAGTTCAGGCTAGTGGGAATTTTCCCTTTTACCCTAGTGGTAGGCTTGGGAGATAGAGAGGTTGATAGTTTAAGACCAAGCACGGGCAGGGTTAATTTCATTATTCCTTCCTAGTAGGTACAGTCCACTAAACAATCCAAGTAAATGCTATAGGAGATTGACAGGCTTCCTTTCGCTTGGAGCTAAAGAACCTGGGTTGTGGTTGTCTTCGGCCACATACTTCCTTAATTTTTCTATCATGATATGGATCATTTTCATTACTTTAAAACTTCCTCAGTTTTATTAGAATATTTTATTAGAGATTCAAATTCATCCTTGCATCCTAAAAAGTAATATTACTTAAATTAAAAAAAAAAAAACACTTCTGAAACAATTTACAACATTTTATGGTGCAGGATCAAATCTAAAACCTAAAGTGACTGGTCTAGTTAGACATACCATTTTTTATTAGAAGAGTTCTAGCTTAATTCAATCATCTGAATCCAGAGGAGATTTAGAGAGATAATACAAGCCCATCTCAGGTCTGTATGCATGTGTATTATATTATTTCTGAGCCAATCAATGGCTCTCATGGTGTGGGCTAAAGTTAAGTACAGTTAATTGGATCACGGGGGAACAAGTGCAAATCTTTTTATTTAAAAAATCTGTAATTTTGTGCATATGTTTTATAGATTCAAAGTGAAATAGTTTAACATGAACAGAAAACGGAACAGATGCAGGGGAAACATTCTATACAGTACGATAGTTAAAGTCTGGTTCAATCTCATTCTTAATGAAAGTTGTCTACAAACTGGCGAGTGTCAGTGCATCTATATAATGATACTCAAAGCATGACAAGCTTATTCTATTTAAAGTAACAGTGACCACATGGTCTTGAGAATGAAATGATGAAACAGTTTGTTCAAAACTGCAGACGATGGCAATATTATCCAAAAACAGATAAGAATAGCACCAATTAGGAGAAGAGAAAACAACATCATCCCACATCAGACAAACACAAAACCATTCCATATCAGACAAAGACAAAATTATCTAACATCAGACAAAGACAACGCCATTCCACATCAGACAAAGACAAAACCATTCCACATCAGACAAATACAAAATTATCTAACATCAGACAAAGATAAAACCATTCCACATCAGACAAAGACAAAATTATCTAACATCAGACAAAGACAAAACCATTCCACATCAGACAAAGACAAAAATATCTAACATCAGACAAAGATAAAAACCATTCCACATCAGACAAAGACAAAACCATTCCACATCAGACAAAGACAAAGCCATTCCACATCAGACAAAGACAAAATTATCTAACATCAGACAAAGACAAAACCATTCCATATCAGACAAAGACAAAACCATTCAACATCAGACAAAGACAAAACCATTCCACATCAGACAAAGACAAAATTATCTAACATCAGACAAAGACAAAACCATTCCACATCAGACAAAGACAAAAATATCTGACATCAGGCAAAGATAAAAACCATTCCACATCAGATAAAGACAAAACCATTCCACATCAGACAAAGACAAAGCCATTCCACATCAGACAAAGACAAAATTATCTAACATCAGACAAAGACAAAACCATTCCATATCAGACAAAGACAAAACCATTCAACATCAGACAAAGACAAAACCATTCCACATCAGACAAAGACAAAATTATCTAACATCAGATAAAGACAAAACCATTCCACATCAGACAAAGACAAAGCCATTCCACATCAGACAAAGACAAAATTATCTAACATCAGACAAAGACAAAACCATTCCACATCAGACAAAGACAAAACCATTTCACATCAGACAAAGACAAAATTATCTAACATCAGACAAAGACAAAACAATTCCACATCAGACAAAGACAAAAATATCTAACATCAGACAAAGATAAAACCATTCAATATCAGACAAAGACAAAACCATTCCACATCAGACAAAGACAAAACAATTCCACATCAGACAAAGATAAAACCATTCCACATCAGACAAAGACAAAATTATTTAACATCAGACAAAGACAAAACCATTCCACATCAGACAAAGACAAAACCATTCCACATCAGACAAAGACAAAACCATTTCACATCAGACAAAGACAAAATTATCTAACATCAGACAAAGACAAAACAATTCCACATCAGACAAAGACAAAACCATTCCATATCAGACAAAGACAAAATTATCTAACATCAGAAAAAGACAAAGCCATTCCACATCAGACAAAGACAAAACCATTCCACATCAGACAAAGACAAAACCATTCCATATCAGACAAAGACAAAACAATTCCACATCAGACAAAGACAAAACCATTCCATATCAGACAAAGACAAAACCATTCCACATCAGACAAAGACAAAATTATCTAACATCAGACAAAGACAAAACCATTCCATATCAGACAAAGACAAAACCATTCCACATCAGACAAAGACAAAATTATCTAACATCAGACAAAGACAAAACAATTCCACATCAGACAAAGACAAAACAATTCCATATCAGACAAAGACAAAACCATTCCATATCAGACAAAGACAAAACCATTCCACATCAGACAAAGACAAAACCATTCCACATCAGAGAAAGACAAAACCATTCCATATCAGACAAAGACAAAACCATTCCACATCAGACAAAGACAAAACCATTCCACATCAGACAAAGACAAAACCATTCCACATCAGACAAAGACAAAACCATTCCATATCAGACAAAGACAAAACCATTCCACATCAGACAAAGACAAAACCATTCCATATCAGACAAAGACAAAACCATTCCATATCAGACAAAGACAAAACCATTCCATATCAGACAAAGACAAAATCATTCCATATCAGACAAAGACAAAACCATTCCATATCAGACAAGGACATTACCTTTTTCATCAGATAAAGACAACACCCTTCCCACTCAATATATTGTTGCAAAGTTGTTTTAAAATTGCTGCTTAAGTGGAGGATTAAAATGAGGAGATTTGCTAAAAACTCTTCCTGGTGCAGAGTACAATTGAAGACATTTTCAAGCACACAAATGACTCAAAGAACAAGACCTTAACACAGTATCACAGGAAATCACTTCCTTAGTGCACAATCATGTCTTACAGGATTACTTTTCATCAGTAAAAAGATTTACTTGTGATGAGAACAAATTTCCCTTTGTTACATTATAAAATCGTACCAAAACTGATATCATTCTTATCTACTTAGTCCCTCACATTGCATACAACTCTTCACAAGATTTTCATTTTATGAATATTGGAATTTCTCCAATCATGATATCTTTGTCCCCCCCCCCCCCCAATTATATCTCTGTTAACTAGAACTAGGGTGTGTTCTCTCTATCACTCCTAGGGTGTGATATTTCTGTCAACCCCTAGGGTATGATATCTGTCAATCCCCAGGGTGTGATATTTCTGTCAACCCCTAGGGTGTGATATCTCTGTCAACCCCTAGGTTGTGATATCTCTGTCACCCCCTAGGGTGTGATATCTCTATCAAACCCTAGGTTGTGATATCTCTGTCACCCCCTAGGTTGTGATATCTCTGTCACCCCCTAGGTTGTGATATCTCTGTCACCCCCTAGGTTGTGATATCTCTGTCACCCCCTAGGTTGTGATATCTCTGTCAACCCCTAGGGTATGATATCTGTCAATCCCCAGGGTGTGATATTTCTGTCAACCCCTAAGGTGTGATATCTCTGTTACTCCTAGGGTGTGATATCTCTGTCACCCTAGGGTGTGATATCTCTGTCAACTCCTAGGGTGTGATATCTCTGTCACTCCTAGGGTGTGATATCTCTGTCACCCCTAGGGTGTGATATCTCTGTCAACCCTAGGGTGTGATATCTCTGTCAACCCTAGGTGTGACATTTCTTGTCCCCTAGAGTGTGATATCTCTGTACACCCTAGGGTGTGATATCTCTGTCACCCCTAGGGTGTGATATCTCTGTCAACCCTAGGTGTGATATCTCTGTCACCCCTAGGGTGTGATATCTCTGTCAACCCTAGGGTGTGATATCTCTGTCTCCGCCTAGGGTGTGATATCTCTGTCACCTCCTAGGGTGTGATATCTCTGTCCCCCCTAGGGTGTGATATCTCTGTCAACCCCTAGGGTGATCTCTGTCCCCCTAGGGTGTGATATCTCTGTACTCCCCGGGGGGATTTCTGTTTTCCTTGGGGTGTGATTTCGGGCAAACCCCAGGGGGGATTCTCTTTAACCCCCAGGGTGTGTATTTTCTCCCCCAGGGTGTGATATCTCGTCAACCCTAGGGGGTGATATCTCTGCAACCCCTAGGGTGAATTCTGTTACTCCCAGGGGGGTTTATTCTCTGCAACCCCAGGGTTAATCTCTGTCTCCCCCTAGGGTGTGATTCTCGTCACCCTCTAGGGTGTGATATCTCTGTCACTCCTAGGGTTGATATTTCGTCAACCCCCAGGGTTGATTCTGTCAATCCCCAGGGGGTGAAATTTTGTCAAAACCCCAAAGGGTGTATTCTCTGTCAACCCCTAGGTTTGAATCTCTGTCAACCCTAGGGTGTGATATCTCTGTCAACCCTGGGTGTGATATCTCGTCACCCCCATAGGGGGGTATATCGTCTCCCCCTAGGGGTTTTTGATTCTCTTCAACCCCCAGGGGGTGATATTTTGTCACTCCCTTTTTTGATTTTCGTCAACCCTGAGTGTGATATTTGTCAACTAGGGTGTGATTCTCTGCCACCCCCTAGGGTGTGATATCTCTTGTCAACCCCTAGGAAGTGATATCTCTGTCACCCCCTATGACGTTATTTCTCTGTCAACCCCTAGGGTGTGATATCTCTGTCAACTAGGGTGTGATATCTCTGTCAACTAGGGTGTGATATCTCTGGCACCCCTAGGGTGTGATATCTCTTGTCAACCCCTAGGAAGTGATATCTCTTGTCACCCTCCTTGGGTGTGATATCTCTGTCAATCCCAAGGATGTGATATCTCTATCAACCCTTGGGTTGTGATATCTCTGTCACCCCCTAGGGTGTGATATCTCTGTCACCCCCTAGGGTGTGATACCTGTCACCCCCTAGGTTGTGATATCTCTGTCACCCCTAGGTTGTGATATCTCTGTCACCCCCTAGGTTGTGATATCTCTGTCACCCCCTAGGGTGTGATATCTCTGTCACCCCCTAGGTTGTGATATCTCTGTCACCCCCTAGGTGTGATATCTCTGTCACCCCCTATGGTGTGATATCTCTGTCACCCCCTATGGTGTGATATCTCTGTCACCCCCAGGGTGTGATATCTCTGTCACCCCCTAGGTTGTGATATCTCTGTCACCCCCTAGGTTGTGATATCTCTGTCACCCCCTATGGTGTGATATCTCTGTCACCCCCTATGGTGTGATATCTCTGTCACCCCCTAGGTTGTGATATCTCTGTCACCCCCTAGGTTGTGATATCTCTGTCACCCCCAGGGTGTGATATCTCTGTCACCCCCTATGGTGTGATATCTCTTGTCACCCCTAGGGTGTGATATCTCTGTCAACCTCTAGGGTGTTTCCCTAGGTACTGGACATTCACACACAGGATTTTCCCAAGGTAATTTTAGCCCTCTTGCGATCAAGACAGGTATTGTCTCCTGAACTGTTGTATTGTTCTTCTGTTTTGTTCCCAGTTGGTATCTGCTCAAGTAGACCGAATTAAGAGGTATAGCCATCAACATCCACAAATCCCAACATACATTAAAGGGTTTGGTTTTCAATACATCTTTTGGATCCTATCACTAAATCCAGGATTTTCCAATCAGAAGAGTGAATTTTACGTATGCAGTGTGTCAAAAGACATTTATAAGATGGCAGATTATCTGCTGACCTTTAGTTCAGGGACTACAGACTCGATACAAAAGCTACTACTGGCTATATTTCTGCAAAGTTGATTGTTTTTCATAGCAGACAAGAAAATTACTTTCCATTCTTTTGTATTTTGCGTTATGATATTTAGTGCTTGAAAAACAACCTAAGTCATAAACTTCTAGACATGCAGCTGGACCAATATATCTTTCATATATCTATATATGTGATTTGTCACATTTAAAGCTACATTTTCACTGCAGCTGCCTTGCCACAGCACTAGGATGAAACTGAAACAGGTGGTTTGGATTTCAGCCTTGCCAAAGCTGTGACTAGGATGAAATTAAGACATAGTTTGTGGATTTCAGCCTTACCTGAGCACGAGGCTAAAATTGAAGACATAGTTTGTGGATTTCAGTCTTTCCAGAACACTAGGATGAAATTAAAGAAATGGTTTGTGGATTTCAGTCTTACCCAAGCACTAGGATGAAATTAAAGAGATGGTCTGTGGATTTCAGCCTTGACAAAGGATAAGGATGAAATTGAAGACATGGTTTGTGGATTTCAGCCTTGCCAGCTTGACCACTAGGATGAAATTGAAAAGATAGTTTGTTGATTTCAGCCTTACCCAAGCACTAGGATGAAATTGAAGAAATAGTTTGTGGATTTCAGCCTTACCCAAGCACTAGGATGAAATTGAAGAAATAGTTTGTGGATTTCAGCCTTGCCAGCACATTAGGATGAAATTAAAGAAATGGTTTGTGGATTTCAGCCTTGACAGAGGATAATGATGAAATTGAAGACATGGTTTGTGGATTTCAGCCTTGCCAGCACATTAGGATGAAATTAAAGAAATGGTTTGTGGATTTCAGCCTTGACAGAGGATAAGGATGAAATTGAAGATATGATTTGTGGATTTCAGCCTTGACAGAGGATAAGGATGAAATTAAAGATATGATTTGTGCATTTCAGCCTTGCCAGCTAGAGTACTAGGATGAAATTAAAGGGATAGTTTGTGGATTTCAGTCTTGCCAGAGAACTAGGCTAAAATTGAAGGCATGGTTTGTGGATTTCAACCTTGCCAGATAACTAGGATGTAATTCAAGAGAGAGTTTGTGGATTTCAGCCTTGTCAGAGTACAAAGATGAAACTAATATCCAGTTGCCATATTGCATCATATTAAAATGTATTTCAAGCCAAAGTTTGAAATGCCTAGAGCAACCTTGGAGAGGGATGTATCCATTTGATTTGATATTGAAAGGAAAGATATTTCCCCTTATCTTCGCAAGGCAGACCCCAAAATTGGCAAAAAAAAAAGAAAAAAAAATCTGTTTTGACATGTCAAAGTGAGTAATTCAAGTCTTTTGGGCCTCTTGTTTTGTCTGACAATACAACTGCTAGCATGGTGAATTTCCAGAGTGTCCAGCCTTTATTTACACCAGTGGGGTTGATGCTAACCAGACCCACAAATGTACAGCCGTACAGCCTCAAACCAAATCACAGCATATTGACCCATGAACAAATCAAAAGTGTGAGCCAAACATTGTGTTTCATGCCAACAACTAATCTAGCTAACCAGAATCCAAATGATATATTTCATTATTATCAAATCAAAATGTTCTAGATCGTGGATCTAACGATTACCCATCAAACATCAGAGATTGTGAAAGATCATAAAACAAGAGGCCACGCGTAGCTCTATCAGGTCAATTGCACAGAAAAATCACCCATTTATTGAACGAAGCATGTATCTGCTGCCTTTCTGCTGCCATTAATGCTTGTAGTCATAGACTCGACACATTCTGGAATGGAAAGCAGAGAAAACATCTAAGGCAGAATCAGCTTCCTTCAGACTGATGTGCAGGGCCTCCAGCCAGGACCGAAATGATCATTTGCTGATAAAATTGTATTTACTTCAATTTCATTGGAGATTAATCCGTAGCCGTTAGAAATGAAAATTATCGATTGTGCTGCTATTCATTTGCTGAGCCGAGTCTGCGTTGGTACACACGTCAAAACTAATCTGGGCAACACAGTAATCAATTAGCTGCTGTGGCAGCCTAGCTAACAGTGGTGTGGCCACTTTTGTATAATCTTAAGGCCACACAGCTAGTGATGAAATGATAGTTTCCTACCACTCACAATACAGTTGTGTGACCACCTTTTTATTACTGAAGGTCACAACTACCAACAAACCTCCATACAGTTGTGTGACCACCTTCTTATTACTTAAGGTCACAACTGCCAGCACAACACAGTTGTGTGACCACATTTTTATTACTAAAGGTCACAACTACCAACAAACCTCCATACATTTGTGTGACCACCTTCTTATTACTTAAGGTCACAACTGCCAGCACAACACAGTTGTGTGACCACATTTTTATTACTAAAGGTCACAACTACCAACAAACCTCCACACAGTTGTGTGACCACCTTCTTATTACTTAAGGTCACAACTGCCAGCACAACACAGTTGTGTGACCACATTTTTATTACTAAAGGTCACAACTACCAACAAACCTCCACACAGTTGTGTGACCACATTTTTATTACTAAAGGTCACAACTGCCAGCACAACACAGTTGTGTGACCACATTTTTATTGCTAAAGGTCACAACTGCCATCATATCTTCATACAGTTGTGAGACCACAATTTTATAATTTACGGTCACAACTGCCAACAAACCTCCATATAGTTGTGTGGCCACATTTTTATTACTTAAGGTCACAACTGCCAACAAACCTTCATACAGTTGTGTGACCACCTTCTTATTACTTAAGGTCACAACTGCCAGCACAACACAGTTGTGTGACCACATTTTTATTGCTAAACGTCACAACTGCCATCATATCTTCATACAGTTGTGAGACCACAATTTTATAATTTACGGTCACAACTGCCAACAAACCTCCATATAGTTGTGTGACCACATTTTCATTACTAAAGCTCGTATTGTATATAGTTGGCTGGCCTTGAAACTTCAAACCTTGACATGCAGTTGTGGCCTCTCCTCTCTTATTGAAAGCTTAGCATTTTAACATTCCTACAAAAACAAATGACAAAGGTTATCTCATTTAAATCCTAATAAATCTTAGCTTTACACCAATTATAGGCCTTAAATTTAATACCACCACTCAGCTTTTAATCATTTATAAATCATCTCTAAAATTTTTCTTGGCTGAAATATTTCCTTGAAAAGCGATTCTGTAAGATTTGTCTTCCTTGGAAACTGGAAAAACAATCGAAATGTTTTTACATCTTTCAAATAAAAATAAAGCTGAAAATTAACTCAGCTATGGTAAAAATCCATGGTTTTATTGTTTTGCAATGAATGATAATATTGTGGAATTAGAAAGAAAAACAAGAAATATTTAATTTCCCCTTCCTTGTTATACCATTGCCTCTGTGACATTCAGATACGATTACACATTGAATTCCTCAAAGTGTATAAGATCTATTCTGGGAACAGTTAGTAATGATTTTGCCAGGAAATGATTGTGAGCTGGAATGACTAATAGTCTGCTGATGAATTGGTCATTAAGAAAGATTTCATCATCTTTCTCTTAAGTAGAGATCTCTACACAGTCCCAGACTGTTAACAACACACTGTAAACATTCACTATTGTTATAAGTTTCAATTTCACTTTCACTTCCATTCAAGACATCATCAAAGTTTAACAGCAAAAGCTGAATCATAATGTTCTTGGATTTGTTTTTAATTTTATATTTCTACAGTATATTCTCATAAAACGTGCTGATAAGTACATGGTGATCCTTCGACACATTAGTACTGCATGGTGACACCGCCAGCAGGAAACACTAAGTGCTTGATATGGCAATGTATGTTATAAAATAACCACAACAAAATCATAGATTCATTTACTAAATACAAACTGCTATTAGGCAATATGTATAAAATTCCAGCAATCATTTTTATCATATGATACTTAGTGGTTTTCAAGACAGACAAAACAATAGGTATCCACAAGAAAGAAAATTCTATAAGGAAAAAAAATTGACATTTGTGATCCTTGTCATTTTTTTATATCATTGGGGTATCCTACTCTTCAGAACTACACATCAAACCAGTCTCTCAAGGCAGTTTATTTGTATAAAGACAATCCAAAACTCAGGTCCTTTACCAGTTTTATGATCAATGTTGGCAATTTGGTCCAGAATCTCAAGTCTATAAGAGGGGACGAAACCCTCTTTCACAGTAATGTAGACATGATGCTATTATCTATCTCTCAGCCTTGCCACAGAAGAAATATAGATTTTTTCCATCACATAAGTTTATAAAAATTGTTTTTTCGATGCAAGCTCAGACAAATATTCCAATCAAGAGGAATTTACAAAGTCTAAAGCATATAACGTAGGTTCGTATGTCTTCTTAGCATCAAATTGCATCCCTATCAAACAATATAATGACTTACTGACTCATTTCCAGTTCCATATAGTTTAAGTTGTATAGGTTTTACGTAATACATGTACAAGTTTCTGTTGTATACTTCCCAGCAGTTTGCAGGTTTTTTTTTATTATTATTTGCAACAAGGTCTGTTGCTTGATATTCATGAAAATTTAAACAACCGAATTCCATGAAAATGACATTAAACTCATTTATTGTGTATTATGCAATTAATAAAGGTGTGTAGTTTCAAAAGGTATCAAAAAAAATTTGGGATATGGAGATCTGAGGTATCTGAGGATGTGACTTCGAGTAGCCATGAATAGTATAAATAGTATGTAGTCTTTCATATAACACATGAACCTCTGGTGGACTCTGGAACAGACCAAATATCAAAAGGCTAAATTCTTTTCGGCTCCTACACGATCCTCAATCACTAGTGTAGTAACATTCTTTGGCGTGTATATATAAACAGAAAATGTCCACGTTACATACACAGAAGGTTGTCTATTACATATGTATACCTCATATTGATATAATCTCCTTGACTACCAATAAACAATTCATCTATGCACTTTTTTTTTCTCTAGTAATGATACAATATGTTTTTTCTCAAAAGGACCTGTAGCCTATAGACACTGATTACTAATGATCTTAGGTTATTTATTTTTTCAAATTTTACCTCCTCTGAATTCAGACATTTAAAAATCACATCCATCGAGACTCATTTCGGGATAAAAGGGTGTGTACCTTTCAACTGATAAAAACAATTATGGTATTCTGTATATTACAATATTACGACCTTCTGGATGGCCGATACACTTTTAAGAATATTTTCTGAAATATTTATAATTAATTGGTCCCAGAAGACGGAAACTAAAGAGAAAAAATTTGCTTTGAATGTCGTAATATCACAGATTTGTAAAGTTTATTGTCATAAAAATGTCTGTCACCCATACAAACATCAATACAGTGATGGCGGATGGTCTTAACCTCTCATAATTTCGGTCTGAAATGTCCGCCATTATAAAAGTGGACAAGACGTAAAGTCCCCGATTCTCACTCCTTCTCCCTATAAACCCGTCTACATGGCCAACTTTCTGATCTTCCCTCATGTTATCATTTCAGCCGTGTATACCACAGGGAATGCCCGACCAATAGTCCAGCCATGTCTGGTAATTTAATATTTCACATACTATTAAGGCACAACAGGAAACACACCTCCAATGTTAAGGTGAAATTTACACTTTTTCAAGAACCCCAATTGGTCTCTTTTTAAACAATTTCATCCACCAACATGATACATGCGTCATGTAGTCATAGGGTATCACCTGCAGATACAGCTACTTATCAAGTCTTCCAGAATGATGTGTGAAAGAAGTAGGAAAATACATTTTAGTTGTTGGCCCCAAATAAGAATCAAACTCAGGTCTCCTATGCAATAATCCGTGGCTTTACCTACTGAGCCAAATAAGTATGCTCTGTCAGATAAAAGAGACTGTATCTAATACTATATATAAGCCACACTAATCTTCCTGATTTTTTCGAGATTTTTCAAATCTCAATAAACTCTCAAATACCACCATTATGGAAATTCAGTTGCGTTGTCATGTGACAGAACCGGGTAAAACATATTCCTGTTGGGTGTCCCAAAAGGATTCAAACCCAGATCATGTGACCATTTCCTTGAGGTCTTGGCCTTGAGAAGGGACTGTTATACAACACCTTGAAGCAGTCACCATCTCTAAAGTTGACGGATTCTTTCCATGCAAGTCATGTCTGCTCATTTCCTGAAGGTCCCCCAAGAGGGTCTGTTGTTTAATATCATGAAGCATTCCTCTATCAGCTCTACAGATATTGTATGGTACTAAATTGAGTAGAATGATTCAAAACTGCCATGAACCAGATTTTGAAATTAAGCTTCAGCATTATCACTTTCACGTATCAGGGCTCAAAGTAGACATTTTTTAACCAGGTGGCCTATTTGGCATAAAATTTAGGCGCCAATTGGAAAAGTTAGTCACTTGACCTAGTTGTCTTAGATTAAAAAAAAAATGTGTTAATTCTTTAGATCAGTTTAACATATCTCTGTAACTTTTTGATTGTGAAGTACAACCTTTGAAAGATTAACCAAATCACAAATTTACACAATTTGTTTAGTGGCCATGCAGGCACCTTATAGGTCAATAACTGGTCGCCAATGGTGAATTTAAGGAGCCATGGCCACTAAAATGGGCGCTACTTTGAGCCCTGCATATTATACAATTGACTTGTATGTAAACCGTAAACTTTATTTATTTTAAAATGTCTACAACTAAATTGCGAAATAAGTCATATCAACAGATATAAATCAAACTTGTTAGCCTAGATGGAAGCACACCAGCATCTGAAAAGGGTCTTCCTGTTGGAGAAAACCGGAGCACCTGGAGAAAACTGACATGGTCGAGCAAGTGACTCCATACCTTTTATTGGTTGATCTGGGAATCGAACCATGGCCGCCTAGGTGAAAGACCATTATGTTACCACTATTCCATCCAAGGATGTGTATTGTAGCACATGTAGCGCAGACATCAAGATCATGAACATTTCAAATGAACCTCCTACAAATTAATAACTATACAATTCAAATTACGGCCGAAAAAAACGGAGTACCTTGAGAAAACCGACATGGTCAAGCAAGTGACTCCATACCTTTTATTGGTTGATCTGGGAATCGAACCCCAGCTACCTAGGTGAAAGACCATTATGTTACCACTATGCCACCCAATGATGCGTGTTGTAGCACATGTAGCACAGACATAAAGATTATGAACATTTCAAATAACGCCCCTACAAATTTATGATTATACAATTCAAATTACGGCATTATCCACCTACAATTTCACAACTATGAAACTCAAGTTTATCCTGTTATCCCTACACATATCATAAGAGAAACTTGACTGTTACCATGTTTATTTTATCATGTTACGTTTATTATCTTACAGTTACATATTAAGTTTCTACAGTGCTCCTATTCTGCTTTTGCATGAGTTAACCTCCCCTGCAGTGAGCCCATCAGTGAGAGAGTAGAGATTGTAACAGCCTTGGTACAGAGTCTGGACTATGTTGGACTGTGTTTTTACTGTCATGTAGAACTTTTAATTTTCCCTGATAAGATAGACTCATTGCCAGAGTTGACTTTTTACACTTTAATATCAGAGCAATTCAATTAATGTGACAGATTTACGCCCATAAATTGTCATTAACTATCGGTCCTGGCAAAGCTGTAATGTGGCTAAGCCACCATCTCTGATCATAATGTTGCTCCCATAATGTCATACCAGTCTTCATCATCACAACAATCACACATGGTCTACATAAAAACCACTGACCTTCAACGTGACTTAGCTGACCTCTAAACCAATATGGACATCAACATGGAACTAAAAGAAATTTGGGGAAATCTATTTTTCATATATTTGCACAGCCTTCATTCGTTCTATGCAAGTTTGATCTTTTCCAATTTTCTTTTCTTTTTTTTTCTTTTACTGTTGTGTTTGTATGACCTTCATTTGCCCTATGCAAGTTTGATCTTTTCAAAATTTTCTGCCTTTATCCTATGAATTAATTGTTATACTCCTTGTATTTACAAGCTTGTCAATGATAGACTTATCATGGGGTAATATATAAACTGTCGTTCAAAATAAGGTTGTCCTTTAACCTTATACTACCTACAAGAATTCTAAATTGGTAACTGCAGATCAAATTCTAAGATGATACATTGCTCGTTATTTTATTTTCGATCAGTCCCATAATTAATCTGCAACGCTAGGAACCATACAAAATCAAGATGTAAAAGATCCCTTTCATACTTTGTGATCACAAATGCTAACAAATTCCAACTCTTAAAATCAAATCTTTGTTCTTCTTTTGTCATTAAATACAATATCTGTATTTGACCTCTATAACCCTAAAATAAATCAATATGTCCACCCCACTAACCTCTAAGGTCAACAGACACCATGGGTTACAGCAGAGGTCAATAGACATCCTGGATTACAGCAAGGGTCAATAGACACCCTGGATTACAGCAGAGGTCAATAGACACCCTGGATTACAACAGAGGTCAATATATACCCTGGATTACAACAGAGGTCAATATATACTCTGGATTACAGCAAGGGTCAATAGACAACCTGGATTACAGCAAAGGTCAATAGATACCCTGGCCCATACCGAAATAAAGCACACTAAAGTATACTTTTATGCTACTTTAAGTATACACTTTTTCCTACTTTTTTGAAAAAGTACCAAAAAAGTATACTTTTTTTGTACTTTTCTGGACTTAGAAATTTTTCAGAGTACTTTTTCTGTACTAAATTTGGACTCTGAAATTTCTCAGAGTACTTTTTTTGTACTTTTCTGGACTTAGAAATTTTTCATGGTACTTTTTCTGTACTTTATTTGGACTCTGAAATTTTTCAGAGTACTTTTTTTGTGCTAAAATCTGACTTAGAATTTTTTTGAAAGATTGTGAAAATATGGATGTACTTTTTTCCTACTTTTTTGGGACTTAGAATTTTTCAGCTAATGCCATTGTGCTTTTTTTGTACTTATTATGGACTTAGAATATTTTCAGACATTGCGAGGGGTTATAGCATATTAATATTTTCAAAATTAAATCTGACTTTTTCAGTCGACTACAAATCTAAGACTAAAAAAATAATACCCAGGATTAACCACAACAAATATCTATCAAATAAGATACAGAAAATTATCATTTGGTAATATTAAATGTTTTTGATCTCGTTTTTTGTTGGTTTTTTTTTTTTTTGTCTTTTTTATGTTCTAAAAAATACTTTTCATACTTTGATCAGTACCACAGAAATTTATCTAAAAATAATTAAAATTCAACAATTATTATCATAAGTATTTCACTTCAATGTACTTTGTTAGTAAGGTTCACACATTTTAACGGTGATTTCTTTGTCACTTTTCGTTTGTATTTCCATATGCATCTCAGAAGTAATAAACTTCACATTGATGAATGTTACTATACGTTCATGTGACGAACGTCAAAACTTAGCTCTATAAAATTTTTGTTCCAGATCGTTCTTTGAAGTTACAGTATTTTGGCTTTAATTATAAACTCTTTAACGGAGTTTAAAACATTTCGTTTATCCAAACGTTAACCTCTACCAGATCGGGGATCACTCTACGAACACACATGTGCCCGTGCCTGTAATACGCTTTTAATTCATTCAAATGAAATTAAAATCACCTGCTCTTTGTCTGCATATCATATACTTGCTGGATATACGTGGTTTTAAGATTACATCTGATAATTGCACCCGAAATCACGTCGTGTTCTGTCAAAATATTCACCGATATACTCGTATAAACATGTGTAATACTGATATAGTCACTCGGACGCTTCTTTGTAAAACGTATATTGAAGTCAAGCGCTGTGATGATCTCGATCTCGATATGGCTTGACTGACAACAAACAGGCATGATCAAGGAACAATATTCCGGTATTTAAATCAGAATTACATCGCATTCATTGAAATGGTGAAAGTGAACACAAAAAGAAAACTTTAATTTGTCTGATATTTATTTAGCAAGATCGTACGATAATTCGGACAACGACACAATGTAGCTGTACTCTAATATGTTGTAGAATGATCTCGTAGGAGTGTTGTGTGTACAAATAAAATACTCTATTGTATACAGAAATCAAGATCAATACCAAGATCTATCATAAATATTTTAATTGATATAGTAGACGGCTTGAATAACTGCAACACCAAGATCGATCAAAAATATTTCAACTGTTTTAAACTAAATCTTGAAACCTGTCCTGTGTGTTAAGCTAACAAAGCGATCAGGATATATATGCTTAACGTCGTACCGAAAGTTAATTTCACCCGTGGTGTTAATTAATATAAGCGACAGTCGACTGTAATGGCAAATCATACCTAGCTTTATTGTTTATTGGAGTTACCTGTGTACCTCCCGTCTCACCTGTACACATATTGCCCCTCTTAGACCAAGTCTTATGCCCGCGGCGTTAATTATAACAATTTATATTGTCAAGCTTGACTGACTTTCACTACGATCAGATCACAGTTGCCTACCCTCATTTAAACAAAACATCCGGATTACATAACAGGTACTGACGAGGCTTATTTATACCTGTGTCAGATTACCATCGGTCGGTTCACCTATGACCTCGGGGCCGTGATCTCGTTTGTTTACTTCGGTTTACGGAATCTACCGAGATTTGACGAGTTCGCTTCGTGCGATCATTTTGTGCAATGTGCAAGCTTTAAATGCTGAAGTAGTAATACCAAAAGTATGAAACAATAGAGATTAAGGAAGTAGAATATAAAAAAACAAGTAATAAAAGAATGAAATCGATACAGTAGATCTCCGACAAAACTTTTTTTTATCCCATGATGCAACAAACAGCGAGATTTTAGCGGGAAGTCTGATAGCCATGTTTGAATTTCACCGGATGTTTATCAACGGAAGAAACATAAACAAACACGATTTTGATATAGAATAGCCTAAAAACGAAATTCATTTTCTTGCCTAACTGAAGAAGATCGACTATCTGTCAGTAAGTGGCCAAAGAATATCAGCTTTCTTGTTGTTTTTGGCGACAAATGCTCATTTTGACCCGAAAATATCACAGATATCGCGACCAGGTAAGTTTACAATTTTATTATTTAAATCTATTTCGTCTTCTGCACGTTCCTACATCGTTTCACATTATATAGGTGAATAGGGACCTACACATGTTAATATTAATACTTGATTACTTCGTGTTTCAGGGTTTTCATAATGAATTCATCACCGATTACAGTTTTCACGGCCCGAGTTTAATTAACAAAGAACTGCTAGATCCACGTGTGTTTCAATCGTAAGTATTCAATTTACAGATTTATGCTACCATACGCCTGGGATTTTATAAGCATCCTGATTGATAGCACCCAAATATTGAGAACAAGAAGAATTTTATTTCTTTATTGACGAACTTCGACGTAGTTATATTGCATTTTTATTTCTGTCACGTAACGGTAAATTCGTAATATCTTAATTTTTATGACTTCGTTTTTCAATGGAATTTATTGAAATTTCACTTACATGTAAAGAATTATTTGCTTATTCATCTGATAATATTTACAGAATTTTTTGTAGTTGATTTCAAGAGATATTGCATAAAATTTCAAAAAAATAGCAATGACATTTTTAAGTTAGAATATAAGAACGAAAGTAACGTCACATTTCGGGCAACATGTGTATATCTATTTTAGGGAATATATGTAAAAATATCGGTAAATGAGCTAATAATTGTCTACTATAGTATATGGAATTTGAAGAAAATACATTCAAAAACGAAGTCAATAAAATCCATTGAAAATTTGTTGTATGTCATGATCAATTCACAAAAAAATGATCTCAAGAAATGATTGAATAAAAAAAAATCTGTGTTTTGGAGTATTTTGATAGTTAGTTGCATAATTTAAGATGAAACAAACTGTCAGAGAATTCTGGAGTAGCTTGATTTTTATTAAAGTACTTATCCTTATAATTAAAAGTTTTATGCTTTAAATTTAAACTTGTATACCTGTGGCTAGAACGAATATTCATACCCTGCCTACACTGCTCTCCGGCAGGGTATGAAGTCCCTCCCATTGCCGATAGTGTAGCAAGCCCCGATGTGATTCACATCGGGCAGTATTAGCGGTGGTAAAAATTTTCTCGGATAAAAAAACGCATGTAAATTGATGATTCTGGTATCTATTACTAATATTCAAGCCACAAACCTGCACATTACGTCAATTGTTTGACAATAAATAGTAAAATCCAAAACGAGCAAGACACACGGAGATATCAGTTCAAACATACCGCCATCTTTGATACAAGTGTAAAGGTCAATTTCCTTATAAGGAAATCAAAATAAATTGATGCTAATGAGGTTTCCCGCGAGATTTCAACAGAAAAACAGATTCGGAGTAATATATCACAGTAAGGAAGGTCAATTCATTCTGAAATTATTTAATTACGCAAAGCAAGATTCGCTTTCTTCACAAGAGTTACAAAACAGAGGTTAAATATCTCTGATAATGTTTTTATTTATCGTAGTAGCTTCATCCATATATGGTCACGGGTTCCATATTTGGGTCAGCATCCTCGCGAGAGTTCTTCGAGAAGTAACATGGCGGATCACGGAGACAACTCCAAGCAGTATGATATCAGAATATGCGAAATAAAGATTTACAGATTAGACGGTAGGCTAATACATTGCAAAATTGTGTTAGAAATGTTTAATTATACCAGCTATTACTCCAAAGTTAAACGATATCCTCTATTTGTAGCATTTTCGAGGTTCACTGTTTTGCTACATTACGAGCAATGGGAGGGAATCGTAGCTCTGACGACGACCATCTGTCAGAAACTGTCCGTCTGTCGTCCAGAGCTACGTTATCGCAGCTAACCTGTGGCTAGCTTTTCTTGATAAAAAGACTTCCAAGCAGACATGCATCTAATAAATGACAGTAAAGTGATCAGGTGCATATATAAGGAAAATTATCTACATTTTTATATTGAACAAATCTTCACAATTATTCTAAGTTTTGATATACAAAATATTTTAAAATTTTCTCTTTCTTCCAACAGATTATGCAGTACATTCTGAAGTGACGGAAAGCTTGAAGATATTGCATTGTGGTCCGAATTGAGGGCAATGATTCGCATAAAGCAAGAAAGGAATGAAGAGAATCAGACATTTTATTTTTCGAATTCACACTTACTTGGATTTGACCAGTTTAAGCAAGCAACATTATGCATATACCATACTTCATTGTATTCAGTTTGCATTTATGCATTGTTTTTTATTTACATCTTTTTGTTGTGTTTCCTCAAGAGGAATTATGATTCGACAATTTTTACAAATGTTATTGCCCTTTTTATTTAGAATGGTATATTTTTTTTGTCTGGATCTCCTACATACACATGATATAAAATTGTGTTTTCCTGCTTGAAAAAAATATTAGAATAATTTATCAAAAGTTATTGCCCTTATACATAGATGTCCATCTGTAAATCCTTAACCTCACCCTTAAACAAATTTCGAGCTTATTAGATCCAGACTTTGCTATGGCATGAAATTATACTCAGTGGAATTGTGATTGGATAACTAATCTTGTATTTCAATGTTTGTTTTCACTTGATACAATTGTGCATTTCTCTTAGGAATGGGACTGATGTATGTATTGTTTAAGCATGCAGTATTCTCATTTAAGCTTATCTCCTATATTTTCAGAACTAATTTCCTACACCATTAAATTAAGTCCCCTTTTTAGCCCACCATCATCAGATGGTGGGCTATTCAAATCGCCCTGCGTCCGTGGTCCGTCGTCCGTCCCTCCGTCCGTCCGTCCGTCCGTCCGTCCGTAAACAATTCTTGTTATCGCTAATCCTCCGAAAGTACTGAAGGGATCTTTATCAAATTTCATATGTGGGTTCCCCTTGGTGCCTAGTTATGCATATTGCATTTTGAGACCAATCGGAAAACAACATGGCCGACAGGCAGCCATCTTGGATTTTGATAATTGAAGTTTGTTATCGCTATTTTTCAGAAAGTACTGAAGGGATCTTTCTCAAATTTCATATGTAGGTTCCACTTGGTGCCTAGTTATGCATATTGCATTTTGAGACCAATCGGAAAACAACATGGCCGACAGGTAGCCATCTTGGATTTTGACAATTTAAGATTGTTATCGCTATTTCTGAGAAAGTACTGAAGGGATCTTTCTCAAATTTCATATGTAGGTTCCCCTTGGTGCCTAGTTATGCATATTGCATTCTGAGACCTATCGGCGGAAAACAACATGGCCGCCAGGCAGCCATCTTGGATTTTGACAATTGAAGTTTGTTATCGCTATTTCTCAGAAATTGCTGAAGGGATCTTTCTGAAATTTCATTTGTAGATTGCCCTCAGTGCCTAGTTATGCATATTGCATTTTGAGACCAGTCAGAAAACAACCTGCCCGACAGGCAGCCATCTTGTATTTTGACAATTGAAGATTGTTATCGCTATTTTACAGAAGGTACTGAAGGGATCTTTCTGAAATTTCATATGTAGGTTCCCCTTGGTCCCTGGTGTTGCATTTTGGGACCAATCCGAAAACAACAGACAGCCATTATCGCCAAATCTTAAATTTTATATATAGGTTACCCTTGTTTGAAAAGTACTAGAGGGCTGTTTCTGAATTTACACAGATTAGTAAGACTTAGAGGAAGGGAAAAGTAGAGCAAAGATCAATCTGACATGGAACCTATAAAGATCATTCAATGGTGGGCGCCAAGATCCCTCTGGGATCTCTTGTTTTGGTAATTTTTTCCTACTTTTTCAGTACTTTTTTTATACTTTTTCAGTACAAATTTCCTACTTTTTTAGTACTATTTTCCTACTTTTCTAGTACTTTTTTCCTACTTTTCCACTACTTTTTCAGTACTAATTTCCTACCTTATTGGTACTTTTTTCCTACTTTTTCAGTCCTATTTTCCTTCTTTTCAATACCATTTTCCTACTTTTTTGATACTTTTTCAGTACAGATTTCCTACTTTTTTAGTACTATTTTCCTACTTTTCTAGTACTTTTTTCCTACTTTTCCACTACTTTTTCAGTACTAATTTCCTACCTTATTGGTACTTTTTTCCTACTTTTTCAGTACTAATTTCCTGCTTTTTCTGTACCATTTTCATACTTTTTTTGTACTTTTGTACTTTTTTTGTACTTTATGGACTTCCCTGTAAAAGTACTAAAAAAGTATAAAAGCACAAAAAAAGTACACCATCAATTTGGCCCTGTGCACTTTATACTATTATTGTACTTTTAATGTACTTTTTCTGTACTATATTTGTGCTTTTTCTGTACTTAATGAAAACAATAAAATGTACTAAAGGTATACTTTTGTTAGACTTTTTTTGTACTTTAGTACTTTTTTTGACTCAATTTGGAACCGTGTTGGAATATCGGTTCCAAATTGAGTCAAAAAAAGCATACTTTTTCTATGCTTTTTTAGTACTTTTTTCCCATACTTTTTTTGTACTTTATTTCGGTGTGGGGGATTACAACAGAGGTCAATAAACACCCTGGATTACAACAGAGGTCAATAGACACCCTGGATTACAGCAGAGGTCAAAAGACACCCTGAATTACAACAGAGGGCAATAGATACCCTGGATTACAGCAGAGGGCAATAGACACCCTGGGTTACAGCAAAGGTCAACAGACACCCTGGATTACAGCAAAGGTCAATAGACTCCAGGATTACAGCAAAGATCAAATGACACCCTGGATTACAGCAAAGGTCAATAGACACCCTGGATTATAGCAAAGGTCAATAGACACCCTGGATTACAGCAAAGGTCAATAGACTCCAGGATTATGGCAGTGGTCAAAAGACACCCTGGATTACAGCAGAGGTCAAATGACACCCTGGATTACAGCAGAGGTCAATATATACCCTCAATTACATTGTCCTTGTTGACTGTGCATGTCCCCAAGGTATGCATCTACAAATCTTGAAGGTTGCATGTGAAATAGTCAGAGATATACCTGGAAACTGTTTTACAGCAATAGAAAACCCTGAAACATTTTCTTAAAGAGAAACACCTATAGACATGTACATTAATATTATATGTAATTCTATTCAAAATTCAAAGGAAACCAACAAAGTATTATATTACCAGGTGATACTGTTGTACATAGTTTGAAAAGTACCTCAAAATAATATACAACCAAGATAAAATTATATTGGCCATCCCAAAGAAAATTGTCCCTGATTAGACTTGACGCTCCATAATTGGTTATAAATCAATTAGCGTGCAGCCATGGCTGAGCACACAAATCTAATAGGCTGATAACTGCGGAGGAACCTAGCCCTAGGCAAGGTCAAATGGATGTGTTACTGGGCATGGACCTGAACAATTCTATCAAGATATTTCATCTGGAATGCCAGAATATTGTGCCTTATCAATCAATACAAAATATCTGTCAATTCATTTTATTTTCTCATACTTTTTTTTCTGTGCTAAGAAACAAATCCTGTGGAGGCTTCATGAAGACATTTCTCGACCTGCTTCTAATTACTCCAGAAACAAACATATATCTCTACTAAATTTGACTCAGACAGTTAATACTTTTATGAGAAGGACAGCCAAAAATTAACAGTATAAAATTATTTCAAGATCCAGAAAGAGTTCAGACAGAAATTGCCCCCATCAATAACACCTATACTCGCACACACCAAAGTCCAAACACTCTGAACGAACAAGAGAATTAGATTGAACACTGGAGACCACCAAGAGAAATAGAATTCTCTTTTAAATTACCCAGGGAAACCAGGAATGAAACCTACCACCTTCCAGACTCCATGGAAAGTAATCCTTTATCATCACCTTATTGTATACCAGACCAGAGAGCCAACATTTAACTCACTCAAATTAGGGGCTGGTCTTAATTCTGGACAATGAAATAGCATTCGTATAAATTGGATACTAGATATATGGTGACTGCAAGTGAGAATTGTTGTTTTAATCAAAGAATTACTTGTTTTCTATAGGAAACAAGGAAATTGATTGCGGCATCTGACTTTTTTTTATTTTTCAGACTTCTCAGAATATTGTCCAAATGGTTGTATAAATTCTATAAATGCATGACAAGAATTTTGGGAATATGTTAAAATTTGCTACTTTTTAGAAACAAATATACTGGTAGAAATAAACCCTGATGGATTAATACTTCAATGTTTTTTATTTATTTTTTTTATTCAACTTCGGTAAAGTAATACAGACTGTATCACCGACTTTCTTGTCACAAAAACATATGCAACCCACAAATCCTAACTTTTAACATTATTTCAGAGAACTAAAAATTCCACTTCTTAATCATTGGTGTTAGCTCTCCCATTGGCAAAACGAATTTGTACACATTTCAGATACTGACATAAAAACTGAACTAGCCTCAAATTATACAGCAGTAAGACTTACTAATGGTTTAGGAATTAAATGCAAGTCACAGAAATGGAATGAAAGTGTGTGCTGAATTGATCCTTTAATCACAGATTAACAAGTCAATCCACATCACCAGACACAAAGGTTAGGAATTCATTGGGAGCAACTTATTAATCTTCATAAAAAAACGTGAAAAATTGTCATAAATGACACCAGTGTCTTCATAACTTCCTGCTTATCAAGAAACAAATGATTCTAATTACAATCACAGGAAATACAGCAGGTACCCTGTGATCAGTATTACAGTAATATTCATAAGAACAGTAAGCAATCCGAACTATAATTTCTATGTAAGCTTGATGAGGTCAATTATTTACAGCCTTCAGATTACATAATAATTCACTCTCTTTGCTTTTTTATTTATGATTCTGGCACATTTTTCAGGTATTCATTATAGTAGCAATCAACTGTCCGTCAATTAATTAAAAATGTACAAGCTCGATAATTAACATGTAATATATTTGATTTACCATTGCTGTAATGAACTGAACATTATTGTATGTTTTATATATGTTGTATGAATGTAATTCTTATGAGTCACAAGCTTAATTAATATTGAAATCTAATGCTGACCTTAATTACCAATGTCCACCAGGACTCTTAAAGACTCCAATCTCATTGATGTACCATGTTTGGAATAATTTGTTATTTTTGCAACACAATACACATTTGTTTACGGTGGTTTTATTTTCTATTGTATTTATTGTGTGACAGATCAACTTAATGAAACAAACGAGTTCAAGAAACAAGGATGTGTTATCTGCAAGGTAATCATAACGACTGAGACAAATTCTTATTGAAAGAGGTGCCAATTAACATCCAAGATTGCTACCAATAGCAATATATTCAGTACTTCAGATAACTTTTTAAATCACGGAGTGATGTACTCCCTCTGAAGAAGGACAGGGACTAATCCAAATACTTTTTGTGATCATTGTACGCATAATTAAAATAAACAACACAACAATCTACTTGTTTGTTTTCTATCCCTGCATATTTAACAAAATATGATATGTGCGTCAATATATCAAACAAAAATTCCAAATACGGAAATAAATGGCGGCACGCTTTTGCTGTTGTTGAATGAATATTGACATGTTTTTTACTTTTACAACAAATAGTTAATAATTTTGTCTATGATACCTTTGACAATAATCTGGCTTTCATTGACAGATCATTTAGTTTAAAAAAAATACCATCAGCTACTGTCAGCAGACAACATCTTAAGGTTGTTGCCATTCACACAGCGCGCCTCATGCCATTAGTGATCTGAGTCAATAGAGCGCTTAGAAGCACTCGCGGCCAGACTATAGCGACAAACAGCGCTTGGAACAAGCCTTGAAGCGTACATCGCATCATTTATCAGTTGTACATGAACACATTACTTTGCTATGTTAATTGTCATGGGAGCATGTACGTCTCGCTTCATTGTCTTAGGCGTAATGCTACATTCATGGGAGTTTTGTGTATGTCTCCATTTTTTCTAGAGAGTTTTTTTTTCTAATTTCAAGGCATAAATTACGAGTGTATACCCCTAATCTGGGGCACTGAAATTGAATTTCAGGTCTAACTTATTAAAATTAATTTTCAGCAATTTTCAGCAGGAAATTGTGGGACAATTTCATGATGATAAAAACATTTCTTTGTTACACACATAATCCATTATCTGCATCCAAATCCAAGATGGCTGCTCTCAGCCATATTGAATTTTGTATCAGTCCAAAAAATGTATAAACTGTAGAAAGTTGCATGAAAATTAAAAATTCTTTAAGGACTCATGGCATTCAAACCATGTTGTGGTGCCAAACTTTCCATATTTCAAAAGATGGTCTACTGACTTATATGACCAATGAAATCTAATCATCTGTATTTTCCGTGTTTCCATACTACAAAATTGAATATAATACATTTCTATAAATATATGATATAACTAGAACTGTCGCCAGGATGGCCAACTAATAACCCCGCAATCTGCACGAGTCAATGGTGAATTGGAACTGTTAATTAGAGGCTAACTAAGATAACCCAGTAATATAGTGACCAGTTGCCATAGCAACCATAATTTTGAAAAAAAAAGAAAGTGGCATGCACATCTACACATGGTCCTCTATATTTGTGTGAAGTTTCATTGAAATCGGCCCTTCGGTTTAGGAGGAGTTGTCCGGACAAACTTAAAGTTATGGTTCTTATCAGAAAACCTTTTTATAGTGACCAGTTGCCATAGCAACCATAATTTTGAAAAAAAAGAAAGTGGCATGCACATCTACACATGGTCCTCTATATTTGTGTGAAGTTTCATGGAAATTGGCCATTTAGTTTAGGAGGAGTTATCCGGACAAACTTAAAGTTATGGTTCTTATCGGAAAACCTGTTTATAGTGACCAGTTGCCATAGCAACCATAATTTTGTGAAAAATAAAGTGTCATGCACATCTACACATGGTCCTCTATATTTGTGTGAAGTTTCATTGAAATCGGCCCTTCAGTTTAGGAGGAGTTGTCCGGACAAACTTAAAGTTATGGTTCTTATCGGAAAACCTGTTTATAGTGACCAGTTGCAATAGCAACCATAATTTTGAAAGAAAAGAAAGTGGCATGCACATCTACACATGATCATTAATATTTGTGTGAAGTTTCATCGGAATTGGCCCATCGGTTTAGGAGGAGTTGTCCGGACAAAATGCGTCTACAGACAGACGGACGGACGGACGGAGGGACAGACAACCTGATTCCAGTATACCCCCCCCCCCCCCCTAACTTCGTTGCGGGGGTATAATAACTAAACCAATTGAGAGTCCTATGTGACACTTCTTATTGTGTAATGCTAGTGCTGTGGCTGTTTTTTGTGTGGATGCTGGAGAAAGAATATTTGTCTAACCTTGTAAACTGCAGAACAATTCCAGTCTCTACAGGGAGGATCCAGATCCCAAGGTCGGACAACAATGGCATCTTCATCGTCAACCTCAAATTCAAAGGTCAAATTTGTTCCCATGGAAACGGAAGCTTCAATATCAAACTGCTCATCCTTAAATACTCGAATGAAAGGCTGACCCTCAGAAGTCCAGGAATCAGGTGTGCAGGAAGGCAGGTCTGAAATATGTTGCAGTAAAGAGATTTCCAAATCCCGTGGCTCTGGCTGCATCACATTGACTATCACTTTATTCTCAGCCTGTGACAGGATGTTGGTCATGTTGACGTCTGGAAAGTAAAAGGTGCAATCATTAGTATCATCATACCAGCCCACAGAAGCACGGAGTGTACTGCTATAATGATGACAATTTTCAGGCAATACACTAAACTCTTACATATCATAGCAGGCTTGCAGGCACAAAATACAACTGTCTCTGCCTTTAAAAGCTTCTGAAGTCTGATGTCTACTACACATGTTTTAAGGGTATAAATAGTTTAGTGAAAATTTACAAATAAATGTTTCAGATTATTGCAATAACACCCTTGGGGGATTCAGAAACAAGTCAGGAGAAAACACAAATAAAACTGAGCACCAAACATAATGAAATGTTTTCAGGGTATGAATTAACTATAGATAAACTGTCTCAATCTACAGCATTAACACAAATTCTAACTTGAGGCACGTTTTAGGCGGTTTTTTATACAAGTGTTACGATGAAAAGAAGGAGGAAATGTAATACTAATACAATGATGCCTAACACCGTAATGTTAACAGGTAAAGCACTTATAGAGCTATCGGCATTAAATCCCCAAAGCTAATTTCCTGCACCGAGACACCTCCTAGTAAACAGGAAGTTGATCAACAGCCATATTTGTCAGCATACTATGGTCACCATTTCTAAACCACAGGGATATAAAGGACCTTAGTATAAAGTACATATTACACAACACTTAATGTTTCTTATTATTTCAGCGATGTTTGCTGATGATTTTTAAAACACAATGTTTGTTATGCAAACTCCTAAAATAATGCAACTGCAAATAATACTCTTATCCACTATCAAAAGATGCTTTCATTAGCTCTTACAATAGCTTTCATGTGCCAAAATTCAAATGACCCATGGAAGCTATCTTGAGATTAAAATGTAGCTGATTATACTGAAAGTGTTCCTAAAATTTCATGAAGAACACATCAGCAGCTCCTGAGAAGTAGTGGAACTAATGGACTGACTGAACGCAGAAGAAATCTTAAATAAAAAAAAAACATCCGATAGCTGAAAAAATTTCGGAGGATTGGAGAACATTTTCTGCCTAGAAAATTTTCATTGATAGAAATAGAAAAAGAAATCTTCCTTGCAAAACTGGAGTTAAATTTATAAAAACCAATGGAATTTACAATATGGTTGTCCTATGATTTATATGATTGGCACAGTACATTGGCTGTCCTATATATGATTTGTATGTTGTCACTGTACATTGGTCGTCCTATAATTTTTATGATTTCACTGTACCCTGGCTGTCCTATGATGTATATGATGTCACTATACATTATCCGTCCTGCAACTTGTATGATGTCACTATACATTGGCCGCCCTATGATTTGTATGATGTCACTGTACATTATCCGTCCTATGATTTGTATGATGTCACTGTACAATGGCCATCCTATGATTTGTATGATGTCACTGTACATTGGTCGTCCTATGATTTGTATGATGTCACTGTACATTGGCTATCCTATGATTTGTACGATGTCACTGTACATTGGTCGTCCTATGATTTGTATGATGTCACTGTACATTGGCCGTCCTACGATTTGTATGATGTCACTGTACATTGGCCGTCCTGCAACTTGTATGATGTCACTATACATTGGCCCCCCTATGATTTGTATGATGTCACTGTACATTGGCTATCCTATGATTTGTACGATGTCACTGTACATTGGCTATCCTATGATTTGTACGATGTCACTGTACATTGGCCGTCCTATGATTTGTATGATGTCACTGTACATTGGCCGCCCTATGATTTGTATGATGTCACTGTACATTGGCTATCCTATGATTTGTATGATGTCACTGTACATTGGCCGCCCTATGATTTGTATGATGTCACTGTACATTGGCTATCCTATGATTTGTACGATGTCACTGTACATTGGCCATCCTATGATTTGTATGATGTCACTGTACATTGGCTATCCTATGATTTGTATGATGTCACTGTACATTGGCCGTCCTACGATTTGTATGATGTCACTGTAAATATGGCCGCCCTATGATTTGTATGCTGTCACAGTACATATGGATTATATTAAAGTTCTATCCATGTAAACAATTTATTAATACAAATTCTTGTGCTCCAGTAACATCTCTGTACATTATGATACAGACATTCAACATGCCACTTGTTGACTCTCGGAACATGTATAAAGTATCCTTATAGGCTGGGTAACAGACAAGGACCAGGTCATGTGATCTTCATGGAATGTTACGGATAACCACTGCAACCTCCAACAAGCATCAAGTGATTTGCTGCATGCTAAAATGAGTAATTGTCTTTATAAACACAGCCTGTCTGGCTAGTCCAGTGTATACAGAATTCCATTACATTCATCTCTATAAATAAAATTCTCACATCCTTAATGAGCCCTGATTACATAATGTGGTCCTGTCTGAACACAATTACTTTTCCAGGTGCTAACACTTTTGATTAAATGTCCCGCTTTTCCAGGTGTTGCTACATTTGATTAAATTAATGGGATACAGTTTCAGTCCCATTACACAATGAAATATCAGGTAATTATACAACACCATATGTAGCACATTTACAAACTTTCAAATTTTTAAAACATGGGACAATTTTTTGTTACAGCTAGCTGATGACATTTTTAAGATAGATTAGCCTTAGAACCTGAATCAATGTTGATCCAGAAGTTATATAATGTTATGTAAGATACGTGATGGATATTAGGTCAGTGTTTTAATATTTTTTTTATAAAATCACTTGGACAGGATGGACAGATATATTCCTACTATCCATTGTGAGTAGAATTTGTCTCGAATCAAAAAAGAAAAATTTACCAGACATCAAGTGTATCTTTTGCACATGAATTGTTTGGTCACAGTCTGCTGGTTTTATAGTATGAAAACTTCCTGTTAACTCTACATGACAATGCAATCTCCGATTTTTTTGATGAAACATGCTTTGGTAACCCTTGGTTACAGAGGAGGTAGCCATAAAAGAAGAGGATATAACCATGGTTACTCTGGCCATCATCTATCAGATGGGCATATTTTGGTTACCCTTTCAATCCAAGGTTACCTAGGAGCTACCTTGGCCAATCATTGAACAGATGACCATGTCATGGTAACCCTTGGTTACAGAGGAGGAGGCAATAAAGAAAGAGGAAATAACCACAGTTACCCTGGCCAATCATTGATTGGAGGACCATGTTTTGGTAACCCTTGGTTACAGAGGAGGGGGCAATAAAGAAAGAGGAAATAACCACAGTTACCCTGGCCAATCATTGATTGGATGGCCATGTTTTGGTAACCCTTGGTTACAGAGGAGGGGGCAATAAAGAAAGAGGATATAACCATAGTTACCCTGGCCAATCATTGATTGGATGGCCATGTTTTGGTAACCCTTGGTTACAGAGGAGGGGGCAATAAAGAAAGGAAATAACCACAGTTACCCTGGCCAATCATTGATCAAATCAGCATGCACCTTCACTGAAGCTGTGTTAGCTATTCAGCCAAATTAATGGGATACTGTTTCAGAGGCAATCTGTTTTATATGGAAATGGCTTAAAAGTTTAATAAAAACCTCGATCCCACCAATAAAAAAAAATGAAATTCTGTAAACCAGTTTTGTTTCGGTCATAAAATTAAAACAGTACGTAATATTGTCTGCCAGATTGGAATTTGCTGGTCTAATTGGAATTGCTGTATGGTTTCATCTACTAAGAACATTTGCTCTCAAACAGAACAATTAAGAAAACAAGAGGCCCAATGGGCCTAGCATCACTCACCTGTTTCTAATACAGATTTGGGGTTCATCAGTCATTTAATATGGATGCTAAGCTGAGTAAGCCACTGAATTCATATATAAGAGTAGCTTAGTATTATTCATTTGAATATTTCTTTCATTCCAATATCACTGGTCTCAAAGACATTTGACTAATGTGACCTTGAAATAAGGCCCAGATCATTCATTTGAATGTATACATATAGTGGGCACCTGAGAGCCAATCCATTATGGGGTATTACTAGTGCTCTACCAACATTAATGAATGAAGCCATAACAGAATTGCTGCCATTGTAACGGTTGTAGTCTTATTGCTTGCACCATTGCCTGCTGTTGCTATTTTTTTAGACAATGCTCTGTCGATGTCCTCACAATGTACTACTGTTCTAAGAGATACTGTTGTTCTGTCGTAATAGTACAGACACCTAAAAAGTGCCAAAGGTGTGGTCATGTACAGCAAGCTTAGGCGTGACAAGCCCGTAACATCTGATACCAATTCTGTCTGGCCATTCAGATACACAGCAGACAGATATCAACAGTAATCTACACACCATCTCTGTCCAGCATAAACCCATGTCTGGTAATAAGCCCACCATGTCTAGTGTTGTTCAGGAAAATTCTGACAAATTCAATTTTATTTTGAGTGAAATGTTATGAGTTTGCAAAATAGAATTATATTACTGGATAGATACAATTGTTCTATTTCTGCTTTCAATGCATTAAATAATGTCACATATGTCAGCATTTCCTCAATGTTAAAAGTCTTGAAATATTTTTCAACACATTTCATAATTTCCAATTACAATCATTACATTCTCTTCTGAAGAAAGAGTCAATGGGAGAGGACTGTTATACAATGAATCTGTCAGCTTTGCCCTTTCCCTACGACTCCTAAGTGTGGTGTACTATTAGATCAGGAGTCAAGTACACAAATATAATCACACTATTTATAACTATATAGGCACTAGACATTTGTAAGACTCATAAATACGTAATGTTGAACTTTACCACATTTCTTCCCTTGATAAACGATTTATCACGGTGCTTACATATTACACAACAGACCAGGATTTATAGGTTTTCACTTTATGTATGACAATCTTGGGTCAGAATAAAGACAAATATATTTCTAAAGATCGTCTTCATTTATTTATTAAAACATAAAATTAAGAAGAAAAAAAAATATACTGATTTTATATGCAATTAAATGTTGTTGTAATAAAAGCATGTTGATGTTAGATTTTAAACCAGAAACTATAGCAATTATCCTTTTTTAAGATATGCAGTTTGAAAGCTAACAAGTCCCATTCCATTACAAAGGGAGATTGTGTATCTACATCCCTAAACATGCAATGTACACATTAGATAACAGTAAATGGTTTTGTGATGAATTATTTACTCCTTACTCCCTAATACAACATCAAATTAAGAAACTTACACTGAAAAAACACTGTGAAAATTGATCATTTAGGTATTCACAAAGACACTGTTATAGCTTGTACTTGTCACATCAAATACCGAACTGGGATGAATACTAGCTCAATTACACATGTCTTATATATTAAATAAGAAATAATGGGGTCACGTCTGTTAAAAAATATCCTGGACATCAATGAAATATTTTACATGATAAAAAATACTGTTACATTGTTGTTAAGGAAAGGGAGGAAAAATCTAAATGATATACATGTTGACTGACGGAAAGGCTATTATTTGATGATATTAAGATCAGACTGTAACAGGAGAGAAACTATGTATTTCCTTCATACTACAAAATAGCAATTGAGAAACAATTTCTTTCATTCCACTTCAAAACATTGACTTAGGAGACAATAATGATGTAAACATGCTTTCATTGGCTATCAGTTTGGTTATATCAGAAAAAAATAATTTCAGTTGTAACACTCTTTTTCATTGGTCTATCTATTCTGTCTTTCAAATGATAAGACTGCAAATGACATCATACATAACAGCTAGTTTTTTGTAAGGAATACCTCAATTTTGATGATATTTCATCCTCAGCTACAATCTTTCATAGATATATTTGGCCATTAACATGCCATTTTCCATCAAATATGCAAACAGTATACATGGAATTGAGATTGAAATGAAGTTCTTTCTGGCAAATGCATGGTGAACATTTTTAATGGGCCCTGTGTTTGTTTCTATATTGTTGCTATAGAAAAAATACTTGGTTGGTGTAACTTGAATTAATGTTATTTTCCTAACAGTAATTTTGTTTTTAGTTCTGAAATTGAATTATAATGATTAAACTTTAAATAACAAATTAGTTTCTTGATGCAATATATACCAAAAACAGAAGTGGACTCTTTACACAATTCTTCAGAGTGCACCTCGGTTTTCAGTTGATACATTAGAGACCAACTTACTATTATGTTCAATCCTTAAAAAGATGGCATAACAATTTCTTTTTCAAATAATGGATTATAATAAATATCCTTGCTCCGATAATAAAACACTTAGAGAATAATTTGTGTCCAGATGTATTTCATTAAAATTCTATACACTGTATCCTAACATTATTACCCAGATGTGTTTTATTAGAATTCTATACACTATTCTATACAGACAGTATATTTTAAAATATATATGGTGCACTGTATCTAGATAGAATACTAAAAGACAGTGAACGCAAACAGTATGTTTGAATACATATACATTGCATGTGTCTTGCACTGCAACAAATAGTGTTTTATATAGATATAATTCTATAGCAGTAAGTTTCCAGACAAAGTGTCAAATGTTAAATCAGGACAAAAATGGTAAACCTGAACAAAAGGTCTGCATTCAGACATTCGATCACAACATTTTGAAGCAGACAGGAGTTACAAAATATAATTAGAGATATCTGGTTGACAACGTTTGTGGCGTGCTTATATAGAAAAGATGACAGAGGCCTGTCAGTCTGAAGAGTAATAAGATGGAAAACTTTAATCTTCTTCATGTTTTGATAATGTGGGAAATGACAAAGATCTAGCTCTGTGCAAAATGATACTTGTAACAATTCTATGGGGATGAAAATCTTATCGAACACCAACGGACAGTATCATAGTGAAATACACGAGGAAGCTTGATCTTTCTGTATAATGAAAAAAAAAACTTATTTTCTTAACAATAGCTATTATTACACGTCAACAAATTTCACAGCATAATAACTCAATACCTTTTAGCGAAATCTGATAAAGAAGTCATGCAAAGTTCCCATGATAATTGTTCCTCAAACTGATGCATTTATGTTGCACTCTTTAAAATATAGATGAATTTAATCAGTGTCCAATCATAACTGTACATTAATTGATAAGGAAAAGATTGTTGACAGAGTGTCTCCTTTCCTAATGCATAATATTTTGACTAACAAGTAGATGTTACACCTGGTGTCTAAAATTCTCACCTGACCATCTATTGTCCTAACCTGTGCTGCCTCACATCCAGGTAAATTAAATATCTAACAGCTGATTAAAAGTTCACTTGTTTCTCAACAACATCCCAGCCTTGGGGACATTATGACACATACGACAAAAGTGATGGTGTGGTCACATGACTTGAGTGGCGTCCATGTAAATGATAGCGTTACGTGGTGAGATGACATCTACTTAAGAGATAACAGCAGACTTCAAAGCATGCGTGTATATACCTAGGGGAACAATGGGCTGGTAAAAACCTAACATACACTCATGTTAATGTGTAAGGTTAATGAGCTGGAATAAACAACTGGACAACCTTTTAAACCAAGTACGAGTGGGGCATTTTACATCATTTGTAATTCGTAAGTCCCCCAAGAATTCGTTCATATCTACTAATAAGTTCACTCGACTCAGTTACATGGCCTGGCCAACAGGAACAGCTTTTCTATATATATAGCTACATATACAGTCTACGCTAGCTTAAATTCAGTTTTAGTGTAAATGTATCTATTATAATTATATTGGCCAGGTCATCTACAAGAGAGAGTTAAGCACCACAGCTGTTATAGCCCTTTAGCCCAATGTATTAGTATAATAAATAGTCGTATAACTTCAGTCTGTGTTTGAGTTCTTTGTTCATAAATGTATATAATATATATTTCATATCAAATAGAATTCATTCTTGTTCTCTTAATGAAACAAACTTTGACTTCTCGAATACCGGGAAGTTTGTAACCAAACCACCAAAACAACGAGGTATAACAATGCAATCAATGGATTATCTCCTGAATTCTGGTCATAATTTGGTATCCAAAATGACCACAACTTTGTTATACTTTATGGACCATCATCTAATTTCACTTAGGCAATACTCTGTCACCCTAAACTGTATCCACAAACAAACACAAACTTTGCAAATTGCAGTTAAACTAGAAAATATCTGTAAGACATAGATGCCCCCGCTGCCACTTGACAACCTGCCCTGAAACACAGTTTCATGGCCAGGCATCGCCAGGGCATAAAAAGTACAAATGAATGCCCTAGACAAAGCTGTCAATAGACTGACAAATATCAGCATCTTCTAAAGTACAGACGAAGGACTAATATTCAGAGTATTTGAAAGTTTAAAGTATGAGATATATATATCAATTTTATGTTTTCACTGATGGTTCTAAACCATGGCCTATTTCAGCTGTAAATCTCCACCAATTGATGAGATCCAACAAGATTTGTTCATGGAAAAAAGCTGGAGACAGCAGCTCTAAAACTCACTCTGACCAGAAAAGTTTTGATTAAGAGGAAGGTTTATTTCATGTATTCAGTTGTTTTATTTTTTGATTGCTTACCCATTTTCATGTCATACAATATACAAACCAATATGGCTAAATGGTTTTGTCTCCATGGGTGAACTAGACAATTACATTTCCTTCTACAATGTTAACAGTTTACGAGGAAAATGAATCTCTGATGAAACGACATCTCCACAGGGGAAGGTCCTGTGAGGACATAAAGCAGGTCCCTGTTAATGCATGGCAGGGTTTTATATGCCACATAAAGGAATGCATCCTTTAGAAGCACTGGACCACATGGCTAAGCTAAATAGCGGCAGACATGGAATAGACTTCAGGTGCTTTCACATCATTCAAAGTTTTTTATGTTGTCTCCATACACCCTCCAACAAACATCATTCTAATTCAACCTTCATACATGCTCGTTAGTTTTGTCACCAAAACTTCAACTCCCCATGTTGTTTGGTGTCTCCAAACCTCCAACCCTCTGTGTTGTTTGATGTCTCCAAACCTTCAACCCTCTCTGTTGTTTGATGTCTCCAAACCTTCAACCCTCTCTGTTGTTTGATGTCTCCAAACCTTCAACCCTCTGTGTTGTTTGATGTCTCCAAACCTTCAACCCTCTCTGTTGTTTGATGTCTCCAAACCTTCAACCCTCTGTGTTGTTTGATATCTCTAAACCTTCGACCCTCTGTGTTGTTTGATGTTTCTAAACCTTCAACCCCCTGTGTTGTTTGATGTCTCCAAACCTTCAACTCCCTGTGTTGTTTGATGTCTCCAAACCTTCAACCTTCTGTGTTGTTTGATGTCTCCAAACCTTCAACCTTCTGTGTTGTTTGATGTTTCTAAACCTTCAACCCCCTGTGTTGTTTGATGTCTCCAAACCTTCAACCTTCTGTGTTGTTTGATGTCTCCAAACCTTCAACCTTCTGTGTTGTTTGATGTTTCTAAACCTTCAACTCCCTGTGTTGTTTGATGTCTCCAAACCTTCAACTCCCTGTGTTGTTTGATGTCTCCAAACCTTCAACCTTCTGTTTTGTTTGATGTCTCCAAACCTTCAACCCTCTGTGTTGTTTGATGTCTCCAAACCTTCAACCCTCTCTGTTGTTTGATGTCTCCAAACCTCCAACCCCCTGTGTTGTTTGATGTCTCCAAACCTTCAACCCCCTGTGTTGTTTGATGTCTCCAAACCTCCAACCCCCTGTGTTGTTTGATGTCTCCAAACCTTCAACTCCCTGTGTTGTTTGATGTCTCCAAACCTCCAACCCTTTGTGTTGTTTGATGTATCCAAACCTCCAACCCTCTGTGTTGTTTGATGTCTCCAAACCTCCAACCCTCTCTGTTGTTTGATGTCTCCAAACCTTTAATCCTCTCTGTTGTTTGGTGTCTCCAAACCTTTAATCCTCTCTGTTGTTTGGTGTCTCCAAACCTTCAACCCTCTCTGTTGTTTGATGTCTCCAAACCTTCAACCTTCTGTGTTGTTTGGTGTCTCCCCACCTCAACTCCCTGTGTTGTTTGACGCTCCAAACCTTCAACCCTCTGTGTTGTTTGATGTCTCCAAACCTTCAACCTTCTGTGTTGTTTGGTGTCTCCCCACCTCAACTCCCTGTGTTGTTTGATGTCTCCAAACCTTCAACCCTCTCTGTTGTTTGATGTCTCCAAACCCTGTGTTGTTTGATGTCTCCAAACCTTCAACTCCCTGTGTTGTTTGATGTCTCCAAACTTTCAACCCTCTGTGTTGTTTGGTGTCTCCAAACCTTCAACCTTCTGTGTTGTTTGGTGTCTCCCCACCTCAACTCCCTGTGTTGTTTGATGTCTCCAAACCTTCAACCCTCTGTGTTGTTTGATGTCTCCAAACCTTCAACTCCCTGTGTTGTTTGATGTCTCCAAACCTTCAACTCCCTGTGTTGTTTGATGTCTCTTAACCTTCAACCCCCTCTGTTGTTTGATGTCTCTTAACCTTCAACCCTCTCTGTTGTTTGATGTCTCTTAACCTTCAACGCTCTCTGTTGTTTGATGTCTCCGAACCTCCAACCCTCTGTGTTGTTTGATGTCTCCAATACTTCAACCCTCTCTGTTGTTTGATGTCTCCAAACCTTCAACCCCCTCTGTTGTTTGATGTCTCTTAACCTTCAACCCTCTCTGTTGTTTGATGTCTCTTAACCTTCAACCCTCTGTGTTGTTTGATGTCTCCAAACCTCCAACCCTCTGTGTTGTTTGATGTCTCCAAACCTTCAACCCCCTGTGTTGTTTGATGTCTCTAAACCTTCAACCCTCTGTGTTGTTTGGTGTCTCCAAATCTTCAACCCTCTGTGTTGTTTGATGTCTCCAAACCTTCAACCCTCTCTGTTGTTTGATGTCTCCAAACATTCAACCCCCTGTGTTGTTTGATGTCTCTAAACCTTCAACCCTCTGTGTTGTTTGATGTCTCCAAACCTCCAACCCTCTGTGTTGTTTGATGTCTCCAAACCTTCAACCCTCTGTGTTGTTTGATGTCTCCAAACCTTCAACCCTCTCTGTTGTTTGATGTCTCCAAACTTCCAAACCTTCAACACTCGAAATTTGTGTGACATTGATACTGGTTCCAAAGATGTCATCTGGGATAAACAGTCATGCATTAACTTCCATGAATTCTACCCTACTGATGAAGAAATAATAATTACATACCATGAATATCAGTAAAAAAAAAAAAAAACTTATGTAGAGCAAAAAAAATCAAACAAACAGAGAAGTACTTTTCCCATTATCACAATTTATAAATAGTTCTTGAATTCCAGAGATTTTTTTTTATCTTTGTTTTTTTTTTCCAACATGACCAGCGAAGTTAATTACTTAGATCCCCAAATACTTCTACCAATTTTTTTTATCATCTATTGCAACACTGTCTGTCAAGCTAACTTCACAGTGGACCTCAACAATGGATCTCCTACACTGTCCAGGACAAAGCTGTTGAAGATAAAAACCCTACACATCAATCGTGCTTGCCAGTAAAAGCAGGAAAGCCCCACCCTCTACACAGTAGATGACCCCTGAACAATGTCTTCAACACTATCCCCCAACACCCCCTCCTTCTCCACAGATAACAGCTAAACACGTTTTCAACTTATCTCAAGAACTCTAACGTTTTCAGTCATTTTGACCAAATTTATAGAGTCTGGATATCTAGAAACTAAGAAACAAAAGATTTCACAAGCTATTGTATCTTTGTGCAGACATAGGCCGTCTGGTCCCTGTTGTCAGCTATCTGTAAACTGCCAAACGATTAATGATTTCCCACCTTGCCTCTCAAGTAGAAGAAAGGCAGACTGCTTATACACAAATGCATTTTGAATTTCCGTTACAGGACTAGTGGTTTTTTTTAATGTTTGATTTTTTTAGACTCAAACAAACTTCAATACCTCTTATCTAGATTATTGTACTTTGTAAATACATTTTAATTCACTTGGCCAAAAATAAAGGGTTTTTTATCTCTCCTGTTCTCAGAGCAAGCAGTCTGACCATACAGACAAATTTTAGTTCCCTGGCTTTGCTGTACTTTATCAGGTATTTTTAGATTTAATTCAAAAGTGGATTTTCAAATATCTTATCCTGCATATGTACAAATCTTATTTATCTAATACATATACCATACAATTGTTTTTTACCATATTCAGAAATTCTCAAAAACAGAGATATCTAATAATCAAAATTATGCACTGAAAACACTATTCATGATTTATATCAATATGTATTCCTTTATTATAACATGTTAACTAAGTCATATATAGTAAATGTCTGATTTCAATTAAAATTTGTTATGTAGATGTATTGTGTCGCATAAAACATTCTAAATATTGAGAAATTTCTTTTCTTTTAAAATCTAATTGTTACAAAATTGTTGCTATCGTGTAAGGCAACTCTAATACCTTACTTCTGTACTTGTAGTTCCTTATCAACAGTAATAAAATGACTCCAGCTTTTTTCACATAGGATCTCTGTAGGTAAGTTGTGTTATTTTTGTGGAATTTATTTGATTGTGACAACAAAAAATTGGAGACTCCAAATATTATGACATTTTTATATTTTTGTAGAATTTTATTTGAGTGCGACAACAAAGAGTTGAAGATTCCAGATATCACACCAGTTTTATATTTTTGTGGAACTTATTTGATTGTGATAACAAAAAATTGGAGACTCCAAATATTATGACATTTTTATATTTTTGTAGAATTTTATTTGAGTGCGACAACAAAGAGTTGAAGATTCCAGATACATTGTATTACACCAGTTTTATATTTTTGTGGAATTTGATTTTCAGTGAGACAAGAAAAAGTTGGAGACTCTAGATATTACATCATTTTTATATTTTTGTGTCATTTTATTTGAGTGTGACAATAAGGAGTTGAAGACTGAATATTACAACCTTTTAAAAAATATTTTTGTGTTATTTTATTTGAGTGCGACAAAAGAAAATCTGTCAAAGAAACCATTATCGTTTACCCAGGTAATATTATACCAACAATACACAACTCATCCTGAGTTAGCTTGTAATTGTCCTGAGTGGATATAACAGGAAGTTGGGATGGCCAGTTACCTTAACTGTCCAAACAACCAATACATACATTACCACAAGTCTCATGTAAACAGGAAACAGTCCATACAGCTGTCATGTCAATTAAACAATATTTATCTATAATTCTAGGAAAGCCAGCATTATCTGATATTGACAGAATTATTTTATACCTTAACTGGTTAAAGGAAGCAATACATCAATAAAGATGTTGCTTTATGTTTGACAATTCATTCTTATCATCAATAGACTTTAATCAATGAAAATTATGCTGTAATTTTCTCATTTATCCACCAGAAAATGTCAAAGCATGAAATCTAACTTCCATGGAAATAAGCATTCTATATAAATGTTCATAGATTTACAACTGTATATTGATTTTGAGACCCTGACAAAGTCATTTGATGTTTTCTTATAGTTGACCTTGATATTACTTTGCTTTAACTTTCTGCCCTGACGGAGCAAATAAAACTGAATTGCATGATGGGACATGGTGGATGTTGGTATACCAAGTCATGTTTCATTTCATGGGATCCCTGTAAACCCTTGACTCTATCCCATCATGTCTAAAGTAACATGCAGCCTCAATTCACCTCTATACCTGTAACAGTGACAGCTCTGTACTCAATTCGATGCCAACAGATGCCCAATCATCACAATTTCCGAACACAACTCTTTGTTATTGTCAAGCTGTACATATATAACATTTCCGTGCACAAATATCACAAAACCACTTTCACATCAATTTCCGTTTTGCCTGACGTGATCCTTAAATCTTTCATTCTAAGGGATGATGAGAGATTGCAATTCAATTTATGGAATTTCCAACTAATTACAATTTTTTTTTGGTAATATCAGATGTAATTCGTCACAATGAAACGTTTCAAGTGCAGTAGCCCAAGAGTAATTTGCCTTAAGGACAAATTTTCCAAATTGATTAAATAAGTTTCTTAATTGCTGTTAATTCATGCTGAATTGATGTTTCTTGATATCAAGAAAAGTTGACAATTAAGAATGAAAATTTATGAAAACCACAGCTGATTGTTGCCAATGAATAACTCACTCATCAAAGAGAAAAATTTTAATTAAGAATTTTTTTTTGTCTTGAGAACTAGCTGTCAGTCCTTCGCTAGATTTTTTGGATTTTTTATCTTTTTTTTTTCTTCAGTTGTTCTCTAAAATCAGTACATTACACAATTAAAATCAAACTATTGATGACATAGTCCTAAAATCTACCAAAATATAGTATTCCTTTAAATTTTGACAAATTATGCTGTCAACAGAAAAGCAGAATTGATGCAGGTGACTCATAAATGTCGACTAGAGACATATTTGCAATGAAATCCTTTAATTGGCAAGAAACAGTTAAAACTTTCAAGCAATACTACATGATCTTTCACAACACTTTTTTTTTTAAATTTCAAGACGTTTGTCTCTATGGGACATATGATTTACTAAATTCATTAAGTTGACAGAAGGTAATGCATTGCCTAAATAAATATGATTTTAGAGTTTAGGAACTCGTGAGCCGAGAGTTTTCTAAACCACCATCACATATCAAACTATAATGACAGAATTATCACCATGTGAGATTACATACACTTTAAAACTGTGGATTCTAGCAGATCAGATCTCCATAACCTGTGAAATTATACATACACTTTAAAACTGTGGATTCTAGCAGATCAGACCTCCATAACCTGTGAAATTATACATACACTTAAAAATGTGGATTCTAGCAGATCAGATCTCCATAACCTGTGAAATTATAAATACACTTTAAAACTGTCGATTCTAGCAGATCAGACCTCCATAACCTGTGAAATTATACATACACTTTAAATTGTAGATTCTGACAGATAAGCAATGTCCATAACCAAAATGTGAATGAATACAGAATGAACTTGCCTGCTTTTACCTGCCTCTGTCTCAAGTAAGAATTCTATTTTTCACTTAAAATGTAGATTATCAGTAAAACTTTTAGATCAAAAGTTGTTTTAGATACACCCAAGATACAGCCATGCACAGTAAACAAAGGGCGATAACTCCATATTATAAGAGCACGATGCATAATAGTGAAGTAGTGGGTATATAGAAATTGTGATACATGCTGTTCACCTATAATTTCTGCTGGAATAGCAATTCATTGCTTTGTTTAAGGCTTATTTCTTACCAATTTTAAAATGTACACATAGATTCCCACAAAATTAATGCACACAAGTGACACAATCTGGGCTTGCTAATGTTTCTAAATTGATCTCACTAAATCTATACAAAATTTCTACAAATTGAATACTGCATGTTTGCTTATATGGTAAATTGAGGTCTCCAATTTCCATAAGAACATATAGGTAGACACTTTTGTGCAATTTTCATACAAAAAGAAATCGTAACTTGTGCAATAGAAACGGGAAATGGAGGTTACATAATTTCGACATTATACTTACCAAATTTATTTTGTAATGGTAGAGTAAAATATAGCTTACAGCAAGTCGTGAACCTCTCTATTTATTAAATTTAGTTTTATTTATTAACTGATTTTTTTATTGTGAGAAAAAAATCCTCACTGACTAAATGGTAATACCCAGCTAGGTAGGACACATTTTTGGGTAGGGTCCAAATTCTGCCCACAAATTTTGCTGCAATCTCCGATTGGAAGGTTTTATAGGTGTATGCAAAATGTTAGGTATCTAAATGATTATTTGATTGGGTAGAATGGGTATACATATATGAGGTTTTAACACATACAAACTATACATAATCTTAGCACCAAGTATGTCACATGTCATACACGAGTCCTTGAGAATTGAGTTTCCCTATGAGGAAAAATTTACATAATTAGTGAAAATTAGGAACCAGGCAATAAAGTCCATACTCAGCTACAACTCTGTGAATGGTAAACAAAGAAGGCAATTCAATTAAGCTGGAATAAGTTTGAGATACCTTTTTGCAAGGCATAAGTAAGTACACTCAAAGGATGAGGTGTTTCACAAAAAGGGACATAACTCTGAAATATTTCTATAACAAAACATGGAGATGTGGCAGGGCACAGCATAAAATAAGGATGTTATATACATACGTGTAGGTGTGTGTATGTAAAATGTCAACTAATTAAAATTTAATGAAATGCAAAAGTGCATATCAACACATAATAAATAGATTTATCATATGTTCATATGATTAAAACAAATAGCATTTATTAGTACAAACATTGAGATAACCAAACAAAATTGTCACTGCAGAGTATGATAATTAAATTGGCTTGATTTCAGAAAGGTATATTAAATTATTAAGATATTGCTACATCTCAGATTTTGTTAAATCTTCTTACACAACTGTAGTACAAGGAAATGGATACTCTGAATGTTTTTAAATATTTGAGCAACTCTATTGTTGAAATCTTACGCCAATCATAGCACCGACACCAACACTTGATTAAAATTATAATGGCGGCAATGTTGTCTTAAATTTGTAATAGAGATCTGGCCCAAAAACAAAAGGCTTCATTAAAGCTAGCTGATAAGCATCCACATGATAACTTGATAGAGATCGCCCCACCATTATCTGTGGTAAGACCTGTTATAGTGTTGTGTGTAACATGTGTACTGGCAGTACATCACAGGGCGGTTTTCACATCACATGTAATGCACATGATGTCTGTAGTCAGGGTCACCTTCGTACTACTAGCCCTTATAACTTGTGAATGGCAAAAAAAGCGCCTCACCACCAAAAAACACCAAGTACATTCACATATATACTCCAGCTACAACTTTGTGAATGGCAAAAAAAGCGCCTCACCACCAAAAAACACAAAGTACATTCACATATATACTCCAGCTACAACTTTGTGAATGGCAAAAAAAGCGCCTCACCACCAAAAACCACAAAGTACATTCACATATATACTCCAGCTACAACTTTGTGACTGGTAAACCATGCCCATCAAAACAAACATCAAGAGTGCATTTTTACATACATACCTCAAAAATCAAACAGGAACTTTTTGAATGGCCGACAAATGTTAAACAAAAAATTGCGAACAAGCCATGTGGCTTCCTGTTGTAGATAGATTTCTCTCCTGGTAAAAACTAAAACAAGAAATTTGCTGTCGGGGTTGTCATACTTATATATAAGTGGTATTACAAGTGCCTAATTCAGTGTTATATTTCCTGTTGTGTTTTCTCACATACGTAACGTGACCAGATTGTCATTTCCTGTTCATTCACAGATAAAGTATCGTAAGTAAAAATACATGTAAGATGGATATTAAATGTAAATCTGTTTAATTAACAATCCATTAATGTCCCAGTGATAAATGGTTATGTAACTTTTAATGGTCCGCTCTACTAAATTACACTGAAATAGTCAAATATACAGTGTAACTTTTAATGGTCAGCTCAACTAAATTACACTTTATATTAAACTATACAATGTAACTTTTAATGGCCAGCTCTACTAAATTACACTGAAATAGTCAAATATACAATGTAACTTTTAATGGCCAGCTCTACTAAATTACACTTTATATTAAACTATACAATGTAACTTTTAATGGTCCGCTCTACTAAATTACACTAAAATAGTCAACTATACAATGTAACTTTTAATGGTCCGCTCTACTAAATTACACTGAAATAGTCAACTATACAATGTAACTTTTAATGGTCCGCTCTACTAAATTACACTGAAATAGTCAAATATACAATGTAACTTTTAATGGTCCGCTCTACTAAATTACACTAAAATAGTCAAATATACAATGTAACTTTTAATGGTCCGCTCTACTAAATTACACTAAAATAGTCAAATATACAATGTAACTTTTAATGGCCAGCTCTACTAAATTACACTTTATATTAAACTATACAATGTAACTTTTAATGGTCCGCTCTACTAAATTACACTGAAATAGTCAAATATACAATGTAACTTTTAATGGTCAGCTCAACTAAATTACACTAAAATAGTCAAATATACAATGTAACTTTTAATGGTCCGCTCTACTAAATTACACTATATAGTCAACTATACAATGTAACTTTTAATGGCCAGCTCAACTAAATTACACTATATAGTCAACTATACAATGTAACTTTTAATGGTCCGCTCTACTAAATTACACTAAAATAGTCAAATATACAATGTAACTTTTAATGGTCCGCTCTACTAAATTACACTGAAATAGTCAAATATACAATGTAACTTTTAATGGTCCGCTCTACTAAATTACACTGAAATAGTCAAATATACAATGTAACTTTTAATGGTCAGCTCTACTAAATTACACTGAAATAGTCAAATATACAGTGTAACTTTTAATGGTCCGCTCTACTAAATTACACTGAAATAGTCAAATATACAATGTAACTTTTAATGGTCAGCTCAACTAAATTACACTAAAATAGTCAAATATACAATGTAACTTTTAATGATCCGCTCTACTAAATTACACTGAAATAGTCAAATATACAATGTAACTTTTAATGGTCAGCTCAACTAAATTACACTAAAATAGTCAAATATACAATGTAACTTTTAATGGTCCGCTCTACTAAATTACACTATATAGTCAACTATACAATGTAACTTTTAATGGTCCGCTCTACTAAATTACACTGTATATTAAACTATACAATGTAACTTTTAATGGTCAGCTCAACTAAATTACACTAAAATAGTCAAATATACAATGTAACTTTTAATGGTCAGCTCAACTAAATTACACTGTATATTAAACTATACAATGTAACTTTTAATGGTCAGCTCAACTAAATTACACTAAAATAGTCAAATATACAATGTAACTTTTAATGGTCCGCTCTACTAAATTACACTATATAGTCAACTATACAATGTAACTTTTAATGGTCCGCTCTACTAAATTACACTGTATATTAAACTATACAATGTAACTTTTAATGGTCAGCTCAACTAAATTACACTAAAATAGTCAAATATACAATGTAACTTTTAATGGTCAGCTCAACTAAATTACACTAAAATAGTCAACTATACAATGTAACTTTTAATGGTCCGCTCTACTAAATTACACTATATAGTCAACTATACAATGTAACTTTTAATGGCCAGCTCAACTAAATTACACTATATAGTCAACTATACAATGTAACTTTTAATGGTCCGCTCTACTAAATTACACTAAAATAGTCAAATATACAATGTAACTTTTAATGGTCAGCTCAACTAAATTACACTGTATATTAAACTATACAATGTAACTTTTAATGGTCAGCTCAACTAAATTACACTATATAGTAAAATACACAATGTAACTTTTAATGGCCAGCTCTACTGAATTACACTATATAGTCAACTATACAATGTAACTTTTAATGGTCAGCTCAACTAAATTAAACTATATATTAAACTATACAATGTAACTTTTAATGGCCAGCTCTACTAAATTACACTATATACCGAATGTTACAATGTAATTTTTGATGGTCAGCTCTACTAGATTACACTATAGTCAACTATACAATGAAACATTTAACGGTCAGCTCTACTAAATTACACTATATACCGAATGCTACAATTAAACTTTTGATGGTCATGCAGCTCTTCTAAATTACACTATATAGTCAACTATACAATGTAACTTTTAATGGTCAGCTCTTCTAAATTACACTATATAGTCAACTATACAATGTAACTTTTGATGGTCAGCTCTTCTAAATTACACTATATAGTCAACTATACAATGTAACTTTTAATGGCCAGCTCTACCAAATTATACTCCCATAGTCAACTATACAGCACAACTTTTAATGGCCAGCTCTATAAAATTACACTCGAACAGCCAACTATACAATGTAAGTTTTAAAAGCCTGCTCTATCAAATGGCACTCAAGAAGACATATATTTATACACAAAACTGAAATCACAGACAATAGTATATAATGAACAACTTTTACAAACTGGTTACACCACACCTCTGTATTGCAGGGTTTATAATGACCGTTAAAAGTTACCAATTACATCACATTTAAAGTATTTATGTGTATAAATTCTATCTGACAATGATCACAGCCTACAAGATTTCCTCATTATAACTGATAAGTATAATTGGTCTACATGCTAACCTGTCAATTTCTACCAGTCACTAATTACCATGGAAATCAGCTGAAAATTGTTTTATTTTATTTTCTTTCGAAACTAAAAGACCTGGCAAATTTCTCTAAAATAAAATCTAACATTCTTAATATCACTAACTTTTCCCCTCATGTTTTGTAAGCCGCTCGATTTCCCTATACATCTATATTGATTATTTGCCTGTCTTCATCCGTCACTGGCACAGCCATATCTATACTCATAAGATAGGTATACAGACATTTTTATGAAGGAACATAACATTTCACAATTATCTTTATGACAATACTCAAATTCAAATCCGAAAAATGGCAGACTTATCTTATCCAATAAATTTTATCAACAATACCTTGGGGACAACGTATTTTTGAAGTCCCAGACAAGTATTTTAAATTTTAAAAGCATGATAAATCTACACAGAAAACATCCGTATTTATAACCGAGATGAGGCAGTGTTATTGATGTCGTCAATCATTCTACATTTCTGCACTTTTGTAATACTTAACACTGTTCAGACCAGTTCTTGTGAGAAGAAAATCTAACAAATCATAAAATAACCAAATCTCATAAAATATCCTTCATGCCTCGCAAAATATCTCAGGATATCCTCCAAATATCAAAATTGACCCCACGTATCACAAAATAGCTAACAAATATCAAAATATCCCCCACGAATCACAAAATAGCTAACAAATATCAAAATATCCCCCACGAATCACAAAATAGCTAACAAATATCAAAATATCCCCCACGAATCACAAAATAGCTAACAAATATCAAAATATCCCCCACGTATCACAAAATAGCTAACAAATATTCAAAATATCCCTCACGCCTCACAAAATATAAATTTCAAGATATCCCAAAATTTCAAAATATCCCGACCATCTTACAAAACATTCCCCAAATTTCACTAAACATTTATCTCAAAATATACCCCAAGGTCTCATCAAATATCCCCAAAATATCAAATATTCACCCACCTCTCATCGGAGTTATCAAAATAAATGCCACAAATCTTTCAGATTATTAGATTTTATTTCACAAAGGTCTCACTAATAAATAAACTAAATTTTCAAACATTCAAAACTAAGGAAATCAATTAATTTAAGTTACACATGAAGTTTTAAGACTCCAAATGACTAAAAATGATAATAGAAAATTATCAAGCTGCTGGACAAAACTAGTGGATAATGCCCGAAACAAATGGGAGCCATCATGCAGACTTAGACCCTCCTCCCTAATCTCCTGTGTAAATAGAAACAAGAGGCCCATGGGGCCTGTATCGCTCACCTGGTTGGATTGGACCAAATGTCAAAATAATGTTCATATTGAATTTGTTTTATTTGTAAATCTCTAACAATGCTATATATGGTTATAGTGTGGGAATCCGAACTGCTTTAAAGATTAATGAAGTCCAGACTCTCTAAAGGTCTGAAAGACCTCAAGAATTGTTTTTAGAACATGCATGCATTCATCACTTTATAACTAGTAGCGATTTAAAGGAATTACCTCTATTTCCCCTATTGGTCCCCACCCTTTTGGCCCCTCGGGGGGTCAGAGCCACCATTTATGCAAAATCTGTTCCCCTTCCGCCAAGGATGTTTCTGACCAAATTGGGTTCAAATCCATTCATAACTTAATGACAAGTAGCGATTTGAAGGAATTACCTCTATTTCCCCTATTGGGCCCCACCCTTTTGGCCCCTTTGGGGTCAGAGCCACCATTTATGCAAAATCTGTTCCTCTTCCCCCAAGGATGTCTCTGACCAAATTGGGTTAAAATCCATTCATAACTTTATGACAAGTAGCGATTTAAAGGAATTACCTCTATTTCCCCTATTGGGCCCCGCCCCTTTGGCCCCTTTGGGGTCAGAGCCACCATTTATGCAAAATCTGTTCCCCTTCTGCCAAGGATGTTTCTGACCAAATTGGATTAAAATCCATTCATAACTTTATGACTAGTAGCGATTTAAATGAATTACCTCTATTTCCCCTATTGGGCCCGCCCCTTTGGCCCCTTTAGGGTCAGAGTCACCATTTATGCAAAATCTGTTTCCCTTCCCCCAAAGGACGTTTCTGACCAAATTGGGTTCAAATCCATTTATAACTTTATGACTAGTAGCGATTTAAAGGAATTACCTCTATTTCCCCTATCGGGCCCCGTCCCTTTGGCCCCTCGGGGGTCAGAGTCACCAGTTATGCAAAATTTGTTCCCCTTCCCCCAAGGATGTCTCTGACCAAATTGGGTTCAAGTCCATTCATAACTTTATGACAAGCAGCGATTTAAAGGAATTACCACTATTTCCCCTATTGGGCCCCGCCCCTTTGGCCCCTCGTGGGTCAGAGTCACCATTTATGCACAATTTGTTCCCCTTCCCCCAAGGATGTTTCTGACCAAGTTGGGTTCAAATCCATTCATAACTTTATGACTAGTAGCGATTTAAAGGAATTACCTCTACACTTTCCCCTATTGGGGCCCCGTCCCTTTGGCCCCTTAGGGGTCAGAGCCACCATTTATGCAAAATCTGTTCCCCTTCCCCCAAGGATGTCTCTGACCAAGTTGGGTTAAAATCCATTCATAACTTTATGACTAGTAGCGATTTAAAGGAATTACCTCTATTTCCCCTATTGGGCCCTGCTTCTTTGGCCCCTCGGGGGTCAGAGTCACCATTTATGCAAAATCTGTTCCCCTTCTGCCAAGGATGTTTCTGGCCAAATTTGGTCAAAATCCAATAACAACTTCTTGACTAGTAGCGATTTAAAAGAATTACCTCTATTTCCCCTATTGGGCCACGCCCCTTTGGCCCCTCGGGGGTCAGAGTCACCATTTATGCAAAATCTGTTCCCCTCCCCTTAAGGATGTCTCTGACCAAGTTGGGTTCAAATCCATTCATAACTTTATGACTAGTAGCGATTTAAAAGAATTACCTCTATTTCCCCTATTGGGCCCCGCCCCTTTGGCCCCTCGGGGGTCAGAGTCACCATTTATGCAAAATCTGTTCCCCTTCTGCCAAGGATGTTTCTGGCCAAATTTGGTTAAAATCCAATAAGAACTTCTTGACTAGTAGCGATTTGAAGTAAATGTTGACGGACGACGGACGGACGGACGGAGGGACGGACGGACGGACGAGCTAAAAATGAGCAGTACATTAACCTAGAAACCATCAAGCAACAATTCTCTAATGAAGATATTTATTATCACAGATCTTATAAACAGAATTTTATCAGACTTTAATTAAAATACTGATCAATCAGGCAAAATCCTGTTATCATATTCCCTCCGAAACCAAATCGGCAACCATTATGATTCTAATTTGATTTGAGTTGTATAAAAAACATGCATGCACATGCAAATAGAACACAAAACGTCTCAGGGGCCTGCAGTAAATGCATGTTATTCAATGTTTTATGTGATATTTAAAATCATTCCTGTTACAATTTGTTACACTTGCAGATATACATTCATGTAGAGGAACTTGACTGGTCTGAAAGCCATGGCCAAGTAGCTCAAATGGTTACAGCATCTGTCTTTGGAGTTTGGAGGTATCAGGTTCGAGTCTCGATCTAGTAGTTGCATCTTTTCATTTCTGTTACATTTCAGGCATCCAACTAGATACCCTTGGAGGTGGTATAGGATCTCATGTGTGTCTTCATGGTCAAAGACTATGTTGAAGGAGGGGAAACTGTAATGGAACTGGACTGGGAAAAAGACACAAATACAGCAATAGAATGGTCAGGAAGGTCAAAAGATACAACAACAGAATGGTCAGGAAGGTCAATAGATACAACAGAATGGTCAGGAAGGTCAATAGATACAACAGAATGGTCAGGAAGGTCAATAGATACAACAGAATGGTCAGGAAGGTCAATAGATACAACAACAGAATGGTCAGGAAGGTCAAAAGATACAACAACAGAATGGTCAGGAAGGTCAAAAGATACAACAGAATGGTCAGGAAGGTCAAAAGATACAACAACAGAATGGTCAGGAAGGTCAATAGATACAACAGAATGGTCAGGAAGGTCAATAGATACAACAGAATGGTCAGGAAGGTCAATAGATACAACAGAATGGTCAGGAAGGTCAATAGATACCACAACAGAATGGTCAGGAAGGTCAATAGATACAACAACAGAATGGTCAGGAAGGTCAATAGATACAACAGAATGGCCAGGAAGGTCAATAGATACAATAACAGAATGGTCAGGAAGGTCAATAGATACAACAACAGAATGGTCAGGAAGGTCAAAAGATACAACAGAATGGTCAGGAAGGTCAATAGATACAACAGAATGGTCAGGAAGGTCAATAGATACAACAACAGAATGGTCAGGAAGGTCAAAAGATACAACAGAATGGTCAGGAAGGTCAATAGATACAACAGAATGGCCAGGAAGGTCAATAGATACAACAACAGAATGGTCAGGAAGGTCAATAGACACCACAACGGAATGGTCAGGAAGGTCAATAGATACAACAGAATGGTCAGGAAGGTCAATAGATACAGAAACAGAATGGTCAGGAAGGTCAATAGATACAACAACAGAATGGTCAGGAAGGTCAATAGATACAGAAACAGAATGGTCAGGAAGGTCAATAGATACAACAACAGAATGGTCAGGAAGGTCAATAGATACAACAGAATGGTCAGGAAGGTCAATAGATACAACAACAGAATGGTCAGGAAGGTCAATAGATACAACAACAGAATGGTCAGGAAGGTCAATAGATACAACAGAATGGTCAGGAAGGTCAATAGATACAACAACAGAATGGTCAGGAAGGTCAATAGATACAACAGAATGGTCAGGAAGGTCAATAGATACCACAGAATGGTCAGGAAGGTCAATAGATACAACAGAATGGTCAGGAAGGTCAATAGATACAACAACAGAATGGTCAGGAAGGTCAATAGATACAACAGAATGGTCAGGAAGGTCAATAGATACAACAACAGAATGGTCAGGAAGGTCAATAGATACAACAGAATGGTCAGGAAGGTCAATAGATACAACAACAGAATGGTCAGGAAGGTCAATAGATACAACAACAGAATGGTCAGGAAGGTCAATAGATACAACAGAATGGTCAGGAAGGTCAATAGATACAACAACAGAATGGTCAGGAAGGTCAATAGATACAGAAACAGAATGGTCAGGAAGGTCAATAGATACAACAACAGAATGGTCAGGAAGGTCAATAGATACAGAAACAGAATGGTCAGGAAGGTCAATAGATACAACAACAGAATGGTCAGGAAGGTCAATAGATACAACAGAATGGTCAGGAAGGTCAATAGATACAACAACAGAATGGTCAGGAAGGTCAATAGATACAACAGAATGGTCAGGAAGGTCAATAGATACAGAAACAGAATGGTCAGGAAGGTCAATAGATACAACAACAGAATGGTCAGGAAGGTCAATAGATACAACAGAATGGTCAGGAAGGTCAATAGATACAACAACAGAATGGTCAGGAAGGTCAATAGATACAACAACAGAATGGTCAGGAAGGTCAATAGATACAACAACAGAATGGTCAGGAAGGTCAATAGATACAACAGAATGGTCAGGAAGGTCAATAGATACAACAACAGAATGGTCAGGAAGGTCAATAGATACAACAGAATGGTCAGGAAGGTCAATAGATACAACAGAATGGTCAGGAAGGTCAATAGATACAACAACAGAATGGTCAGGAAGGTCAATAGATACAACAACAGAATGGTCAGGAAGGTCAATAGATACAACAGAATGGTCAGGAAGGTCAATAGATACAACAACAGAATGGTCAGGAAGGTCAATAGATACAACAACAGAATGGTCAGGAAGGTCAATAGATACAACAACAGAATGGTCAGGAAGGTCAATAGATACAACAACAGAATGGTCAGGAAGGTCAATAGATACAACAGAATGGTCAGGAAGGTCAATAGATACAACAACAGAATGGTCAGGAAGGTCAAAAGATACAACAACAGAATGGTCAGGAAGGTCAATAGATACAACAGAATGGTCAGGAAGGTCAATAGATACAACAACAGAATGGTCAGGAAGGTCAATAGATACAACAGAATGGTCAGGAAGGTCAATAGATACAACAACAGAATGGTCAGGAAGGTCAATAGATACAACAACAGAATGGTCAGGAAGGTCAATAGATACAACAGAATGGTCAGGAAGGTCAATAGATACAACAACAGAATGGTCAGGAAGGTCAATAGATACAACAACAGAATGGTCAGGAAGGTCAATAGATACAACAACAGAATGGTCAGGAAGGTCAATAGATACAACAACAGAATGGTCAGGAAGGTCAATAGATACAACAACAGAATGGTCAGGAAGGTCAATAGATACAACAGAATGGTCAGGAAGGTCAATAGATACAACAACAGAATGGTCAGGAAGGTCAATAGATACAACAGAATGGTCAGGAAGGTCAATAGATACAACAACAGAATGGTCAGGAAGGTCAATAGATACAACAACAGAATGGTCAGGAAGGTCAATAGATACACAACAGAATGGTCAGGAAGGTCAATAGATACAACAACAGAATGGTCAGGAAGGTCAATAGATACACAACAGAATGGTCAGGAAGGTCAATAGATACAACAACAGAATGGTCAGGAAGGTCAATAGATACAACAACAGAATGGTCAGGAAGGTCAATAGATACAACAACAGAATGGTCAGGAAGGTCAATAGATACAACAACAGAATGGTCAGGAAGGTCAATAGATACAACAACAGAATGGTCAGGAAGGTCAATAGATACAACAACAGAATGGTCAGGAAGGTCAATAGATACAACAGAATGGTCAGGAAGGTCAATAGATACAACAACAGAATGGTCAGGAAGGTCAATAGATACAACAACAGAATGGTCAGGAAGGTCAATAGATACAACAACAGAATGGTCAGGAAGGTCAATAGATACAACAACAGAATGGTCAGGAAGGTCAATAGATACAACAGAATGGTCAGGAAGGTCAATAGATACAACAACAGAATGGTCAGGAAGGTCAATAGATACAACAACAGAATGGTCAGGAAGGTCAATAGATACAACAACAGAATGGTCAGGAAGGTCAATAGATACAACAACAGAATGGTCAGGAAGGTCAATAGATACAAACAGAATGGTCAGGAAGGTCAATAGATACACAACAGAATGGTCAGGAAGGTCAATAGATACAACAACAGAATGGTCAGGAAGGTCAATAGACATAACAACAGAATGGTCAGGAAGGTCAATAGATACAATAACAGAATGGTCAGGAAGGTCAATAGATACAACAGAATGGTCAGGAAGGTCAATAGATACAACAACAGAATGGTCAGGAAGGTCAATAGATACAACAACAGAATGGTCAGGAAGGTCAATAGACATAACAACAGAATGGTCAGGAAGGTCAATAGATACAGAAACAGAATGGTCAGGAAGGTCAATAGATACAACAACAGAATGGTCAGGAAGGTCAATAGATACAACAGAATGGTCAGGAAGGTCAATAGATACAGAAACAGAATGGTCAGGAAGGTCAATAGACATAACAACAGAATGGTCAGGAAGGTCAATAGATACAACAACAGAGTGGTCAGGAAGGTCAATAGATACAACAGAATGGTCAGGAAGGTCAATAGATACAACAGAATGGTCAGGAAGGTCAATAGACATAACAACAGAATGGTCAGGAAGGTCAATAGATACAACAACAGAATGGTCAGGAAGGTCAATAGATACAACAGAATGGTCAGGAAGGTCAATAGATACAACAACAGAATGGTCAGGAAGGTCAATAGACATAACAACAGAATGGTCAGGAAGGTCAATAGATACAATAACAGAATGGTCAGGAAGGTCAATAGATACAACAACAGAATGGTCAGGAAGGTCAATAGATGCAACAACAGAATGGTCAGGAAGGTCAATAGATACAACAACAGAATGGTCAGGAAGGTCAATAGATACAACAACAGAATGGTCAGGAAGGTCAATAGATACCACAAAATGGTCAGGAAGGTCAATAGATACCACAGAATGGTCAGGAAGGTCAATAGATACAACAACAGAATGGTCAGGAAGGTCAATAGATACAACAGAATGGTCAGGAAGGTCAATAGATACAGAAATAGAAGATGGTGGAGTTGACCAAAGACTGGGAAGAACAGTGAGAAAAAGCATTATAAATGGATGGTGGAGTTGGCCATACTCTGGGATGTTTGGTTTGGTTTGTTTTTGTTTAACATCCTATTAACAGGCAGGATCATTTAAGGACGTGCCAGGTTTTGGAGGTGGAGGAGTACCCGGAGAAAAACCACCGGCCTACGGTCAGTACCTGGCAACTGCCCCACGTAGGTTTCGAACTCGCAACCCAGAGGTGGAGAGCTAGTCTGGGATGAAGGTATGAGAAGGCATAAGAAAGGAAGAAGGTGGAGTTGGCCATACTGAGGAACAAATTGTGTTAGAAGCAATTACAAAGAAAGAAGGTGGAGTTGGCCATACTCTGGGAAGAAAAGTATGAGAAGACATTAGAAAGGAAGAAGGTATACAAGTTATGACTCATAATAAATCATCCTACTAGATCTGGCGAATGGGAATTTACCATCAAGGTCATCTATCTTGAGAGCCACAGGTTGCTAGTTCACCCCAATTCTATGCAGGGTACTTTTCATTATGGGAGATATAGAGATATTGTTGAATTGTGGTGGTCTTGGTGACACTTTGTACAGTAGGGAGTGATGTAATATTTGGGTGTATGTCATAGTACAGGCTCCATTTTGTGGGAATTTCCTTTTTAACCTTAGAAAGTAAGAGATCACTTGTCCCCGCCCTAGCTTGGGCAAGGCAATGTCCCTTTACTCCTTCCCGTTATGTATGTATACTTGTCCATACTAAACGGCCTTAAACATGCCATTCAGTGTTCATTGGGTAATATATGAGACCACTGATGACAGATACTTGGGCTTATCTGCCTTGTGCCCTCAATCCTCAAGTGTAAACCCCGGTAAAGCCTAGCAAACTCTCAATGATTCTATTCCACTCTGATAACAACTTCCTAGAGGCTGTTTAGTTAAACAATACATTGTGGCTCAGCTGTCATAAAAACCTGTCCAAGTCCTGGTGATATCACACACATTAATGAAATCAGAGAAATTCATAGGGTCTGTGTAAAAACCTTCCCAAATTACTCCTGATATCACACAAAAATTACATGAATGAAATTGGAGAAATTGCAGGGAGAGGGCTGAAGTAGGCTATGCCTGTTGCCAAATCCCCTTAATACTAAAATCAGAACAATAAAATATTCTGAAAAAATAAAATCAGAAATTCATAAGATCTGTGCAAAAACTTTCCCAAATTCCCAAATTACTGGTGATATCAGACATACACTTATGAAATCAGAGAATTTGTCAGGAAAGGGCTGATATAGGCTTCGCCTGTTGCCCAATCTTGTTTGTGCTTATATCTGAACAATGAAATATTCATGGTATATATGTCCAGAAAGCCAATGTTGGTATGACTTCATGAATGTCGAAAAATTAAATTTCATTCCTTTTGTTTATGGATTTATGTAAATTATACATTAATCATTAAAAGAATACCAGAGGAAGAAAAAATCTTATGGCAGAGAATGCAATCCGTGGTTATGTGGTTCCCAACACTACTACACACTATGATGAGGCTTTAAATAGTGTTATGAAAAACTAGAACTGTCATCAGGATGGCTGACTAATACCCCCGCAATCTGCACGAGTCAATGGTGAATTGGAACTCTTAATTAGAGGCTAACTAAGATAACCCAGTAATATAGTGACCAGTTTCCATAGCAACCATAATTTAGAGAAAAAGAAAGTGAGATGCACATCTACACATGGTCCTCTATATTTGTGTGATGTTTCATTGAAATCGGCCCTTCAGTTTAGGAGTTGTCCGCACAAACTTAAAAGTTATGGTTCTTATCGAAAAACCTGTTTATAGTGACCAGTTGCCATAGCAACCATAATTTTGAGAAAAAGAAAGTGGCATGCACATCTACACATGGTCCTCTATATTTGTGTGAAGTTTCATTGAAATCAGCCCTTTGGTTTAGGAGGAGTTGTCTGGACAAACTGAAAGTTATGGTTCTTATTGGAAAACCTGTTTATAGTGAACAGTTGCCATAGCAACCATAATTTTGAGAAAAAGAAAGAGGCATGCACATCTACACATGATCATTAATATGTGTGTGAAGTTTCATTGGAATCGGCCCATCGTTTTAGGAGGAGTTGTTCGGACAAAATGTGTCTACAGACAGACGGACGGACGGACGGCCGGACGGACGGACAGACAACCTGATTCCAGTATACCCCCCTAACTTCATTGCGGGGTATAATGAATATTTTCGCCAATGCGTCCAAGCATACTGAATGTAAATATTCAATGATATTGGCATGCAATTTTCACTAAAAGGTCCTGTGACCTTACATACATGCCATATTTTCAGGAGACCAATAAGGGTGATTGATGATTATTTTAAGGGAGTTAGCCTATGATAAGGGTAATTTTAAAATAATAAATTCATTTTAAAAGTGATAAAGAATATTCATATTTATTTGAGATATTAATCATACAATACAATAACAACAAAAAGTTGTTGAGGGTAAAATGCAATTAGCATACATATATAAACATTATGATAATATAAAATTATTTTTCATTTCTACACAAAAAGTTTCACAGCTTTATGCATATTACATAAAAGCATTTAAAAAGGGTATATTATAATTACATGTAGCTAAAAATTAAGACAAGCAGGTTCATTTATCAGTTTGGATTTTCTTAAAATGAGAAAGCTCTACTCTGAGGGAATACATCAGTTGTAAAAATCATCATGAAATTTCCTGTGGGATCCCTAATGGTGGACCATTTAGATATAAAAATACTCCAAGTCTACAAGAGTATGCATAGTAGGAGACTGCAGTAAATGGTATCATGAACATTCCAGATTTTGTATATTGTCTCTGTCATGGACGGTACAGTCATTGTAAACATCATGATTGACCACTTCGACCAACAGATGTGCCAGCTACTTTTGATAGTTTTATAAAAGAAAAGATTGGATTTCATCATGCTATCACTTATCCACCATACACATTTTATATGAAAACATGTGTGATTTTGCGTGTGATTTTTCGTCTGACCAGGCTCTGAATCAATTACCATTGACAAAGTACGGTCCTAAAAGAAAACAAAGAATAATTCAAGTCTTTTAGCAAAGAATGTTAAAATTGTTTGTAAGTAACTTGCCTTTAATTCATGGTGATAGATATTGTAACGCAAACATTACACTAGCCAGAGCTTCATGTGAAGGCCGCGTCCAATAGGTGCCATTTTGACTGAGTGATCATGTGAACAGATGGATCACGTGATCGCTAAATTTAGCCAAATCCTATAAAAGCTCGTGGAAAAAACTAACAAATTTCAAAAGAATTTTTTATCATGCAACCTTGAAAAATTGTCAAGATTGTCAGTTTTTTTTTCATAAGAATGTTTCTTCATATGACCTTGAGAAATTGTAAAGTTTTATTCATTTGAACTTTTGTTTATATGACCTTGAGAAATAGAAAAGATTATTTCTTATTAGAACTTTTGTTTGTGTAACACAAAAGATAGAACCAAATTTCATCAGGCTGAATCCTACAATGACATAATGTTAAAAAGTAAATCTTATTAACTTGAAACTACTGTAATCATGTAAGCTGAATGTGCATAACTCGCAAATTATTCCTTTTAATTGTTTGTCGTTAAATCAAGTCTTTAAGTTCACAATTAGTTAATTGACTTATGATTTAATGCAAATCCTAAATCAAACCCGACATCCTGAAATTTCCTACTGTTCACAGACAAATATTGACAAAATCTAGAGGCAGATTTAGAGACAGAATTGAACGATTTTTCCATATTAGACCACAGAAAATTTAGCTGGTCTGCCCCCTCACTTCCACCTAATCTTTGTATCTTATCAGCTCCACGGGCTATTCACAGACATGGTATTCCCATTTTATACAAATCTACATACATTAGCACAAATTTACATTTAATATTTTAGGGATAGAAACAAAATAACAGCTTTCTCTATGTATATACTTATATTCCTTGAAGATGACAGAACACACTGCTATGACAGTAATAGTCAATTCAAACAATTTGTGTCAGCACCCATTTCATACATATTATAATCCCTTAACTATGAAGCTGGTGTCAGATCAGCAGTAGGGTTCACACAAGTTAATTGGCCTTGTTACCGGGGAAATTAAATGTCACTTTGTGATGGTTACATTGTGACAAAGTGGTATGTAAATATACTTATTTAAATTTATGGACCTTTTTTTTCTATTTAGTAAAGAAACTGAAGTCTCCTATTACCTTTAGTATACATAGTAAAAGGTTTTGTTTGTTTCATCTAATTTTCCTTTAGTTTAAATAATTAATCAACTTATCTGCAAAAACTAAAGGTATTTCAACATTGCACACCAAGAACGAAATATAAATTCATCAATCTTAGTCAATGGAATTAAAATAACTAAATTTGACACACTTCAAATTAAAAAAAAAAAATGGCTGTATTATACTGTAAAATGATTGGATAGTTACTATTATGGTCTCTATCATCTTTGTGATGGACCAAGTTTTTCCTGCTCAATCAGTATAGGGCCATTGGCTATCACAACGAGTACCTGGGTTCAATTCCTGTACGTAGGATCAGCAAGGAATCTCAAAGTTGTGAGCGAGTCCGTATATATGGCTTTAATATATATAAAGTATTAAAGGTGGTTTTTGTCACTCAGCTGACAAAGCATGCTTCTTTGGCTCACTGTTGGTAAGGGCAGTAGAATAGCAAACTGGAAGATTTGTGTTTGATTTCTGTTTTGAGACACCCAACAGAAATGTGTTTTCTCTTCTTCTTCCCCACACAAACAACAGATCAGTCTGTACTGGTAAACTTTATAACGTAACACTGGTACTCGCCCATTCGTATGAACTCCTACCCATCATAATATCTAGCTATAAATAAAACATCAGGTCCGAGGCCTATATACCACAGATATAACATGTTTATCGAAGAATTATACACCAGTATCGCCTTGACGACAGATTGACAAAATCTGTGTGGGATTTGTACTCATGCTTATATTCCATCTAATTAGGACTCTGCATGCAAAAAGATGTTTTATAATTAATGTTATCGACCAATTAATTTGTTCCTAATGCGAGCATTACAGACCAGCATCACCTGGGCTGTGAGCATGCTTGTCCATTTTGTACACCGTCCTATTCAGTTTTTGTGCGTATGGATGTACTGTTGCAGTGCCTGAGACTAATTAAGAGAACATAAATATTTAAATCTGGCATTTCATCCTGAACTGTACCTACCTACACCAGCATCATGTCCCTTTGATCACATGATTACACAATCAACCAATACAGGACTGGCTACGGATGCTGACTGGCTCTGGTATAAGTGGATATATGGACTCGGACTGCCTCTGGTACAACTGTAAAAGCGTGGGTTTATGTAGAGTGGGGTGATCACAACTCCAAATCAATATGGTACCTGTCTGTACCAAAAACCATGCTATAACATGGGCCAGTCTGGTAGTTTTAAACAAAACACCACTGTAATTAGGAAACTGTACCGAAACTCTAGCATTTAGATTTTCACAAATTGATCTCCACAGGAATGAAATTGAGACAGGTACGTATCGTGTAACCAGGAAGAGCTGCCAATAAACCAGTGTTAATCAAAATCACTGTTCATAGAATTTAAATAAAACAAGCATTGTGGGTATTGCTGAAGCAGAACATGTGTCCTACCTATCCTCGTTAAAGAAAGTAATAACAGTGACCTTGACCAAAAATTCCTGAAACTCTTAACTTGTCCATGTATTATGGTCTTTGATCGTTTTGTGGATTTTGATCGAAATCCCTCAAGGAATGAAGTCGCTAGAGCGCTGACAAACTTGAGCATTACGTACATATGTCCAAGATTGATGTAGAAAAACTTCTAGTCTACACTGGTTTCACCAGTAAGGGACTAAAAAGTATTCATTTTTCTGGTCAATAATATAAAATAACTAGAAGAACAGTGTTTATTAAATCCTCAATCTGTATAGAGCCATTGTCACTCTGTCCTTGGCATATTGGTTCTATTGTTCAAATGTTTACCAAAACACTATGCTACCCTTACATTATAGTTATTTAATTAATTTCACAAAGTTCATTTGTATTTTATTTTTTCCAATTTTCTCCCTACCAAAACTCAAGATATATCTTAAACATTCTCAAATTAAACTCCTTGATAACTCATAATGACTATCAGCTATCTCAATTTTTTTCATTATTATGCTTTTTAACTGAGATTAGTCAATTTATGTAGAAGTCATCAAGTTCTGTAAAGCAGCAGATGTATAGAAAGGCTACACAATGGCCACATTGTAGAGCACAATTATTTCATTATATCTAACTGTTTTATGTTTAATTCAAGTTTTGCCAACGGACAGAAAGTCTGTCTGTAGTTCAAGTTAAATCAACAGAACAAATAAAATGTGGCCAGCAAGTACAAGTAGCAAGTGTAGACTTTCATCTTTTCATTTTCTGTCAGTTTGTGGGATGACAAGGTCCATGTAGCCCCTGTCATGGTGAAAGGTAGAGAGGCAGGCAGAACACTGTGGGAAAGAAATTTCCACAGGTAATTTACCTGTGACAGGTAGAAAAACAGGAAGACTGGAATAAGTCGACATTAGAACTGACAGGGGGCTATTATAGTGGTTAGATCTGGTCGTGTAGACAGGCATTACTGCTGATCTTATTACAACACATGGTCCCCAGAATGTTTGTCAAGCATCAATCTCCATGAGGTCTGAAGAATGTTTGTCAAGCATCACTTTCCCTGTACAAACTTTTCTTAACTGCTGTGAATTTTGTCCGTCACACCGTCTGTAAAAGTGAATGTTGTTGTCTCCGTGACTTGACATTTTACACTGTCAAAACTATTTCCCATACACTGTTTTTGACAGATATTTTCTTTTAAACTTTATTTAATTTCTAACAATTGCAAAGCAAGTTATACCAACAGAAATTTTCTGTGTAGATTGTAAACTAATGTTAACACTTCACAGCTATCAAATCTACTTCCCATACACTGTTTTCAGACAGAAATTTTCTTTGTATATAGCCATCTAATATTAGTTCCACTCTTTCCTCAATCAATTTTTCATTAAGGAAAATACTTTTCAGTCATGATCCATATAAAGAGGATCTTAACGTAATATTATTAGACACTATAAAATCTCCCAAAGCAATGATCCAGTATTACATCCAATGATATCCATAGACTAATTATCATGTTATCATATAAAAAAGAAAATCTTTTCCATCACCCGAATCTCAATATGAAAATCTGAATACTATAGCTATCTCTACAAACTATCACCAGGCATCCACACATTCATTAGGGTTTGTTTTTGTATAGATACAATTTTGATGATAACCTGCCCTGGGCGTGTATCTTAGTAACTACAAACAAAGGTATAGCTGTTCAGTGACACACCACTGCTCAGGTTTTAGGACACTTACAGATTGAGGACATTGGGCCTGCAAATCTTGCCGGGGATAAATGATACTCTTTCCAGCGTCAATCCTATTATGTAGAGCTGAAGCCTCCCATGGATAAAACCCCACGGGGATTATGCAGATTGGACATCAGGGTAATGTGAAATAAATGTATGTTTATGGTGCATCTGTAATAGGAAAGAGAAATGAAAATGGTTGTACCCACACCGGGGCTCAAACTATAGAGACATCTCCTACTTCTCACTCAAAGAGAGCGGAGACAGACAACATCGTACCACTAGGATAAAGGGAAATCCCTGCTAACACAGGTCAGGAAAGTGACCAATAACCTTCACTTTTACACGGTTCCTTCCTCCTTTACAACAGGTGGCCGAGTGGTTAAGGTGTCCAGACACTTTATCACTAGCCCTCCACCTCTGGGTTGCGATTTTGAAACCTACATGGGGCAGTTGCCAGGTACTGACAGTAGGCCGGTGGTTTTTCTCCGGGTACTCCGGCTTTCCTCCACCTACAAAACCTGGCACTTCCTTAAATGACCCTGGCTGTTAATAGGACGTTAAACAAAAACAAACCAAACCAAACCTCCTTTACAAAGTCTTCTCTCTAAAGACAACCTCAGCCAATAACCTTCACTTTTACACGGTTTCTTCCTCCTTATTAATCAATGGCACAAATCTATAATAGGGAGGAGTAATCAATAAGAGATCCAACATGTACAGTTGCCTCCACCATTTTATTATCTTTATTCTCTGAAAGACGGGTTGTATCTCTATTTTTCCCTTGTTTCCCCTCTTTCTTAATCATTTGATTACAGGAGAACCTTTGTATGAAATCTAGAAAATGATCTAAGAAGGACTTTTTGTGATATATCCAATGCGAAAATTTAAGATGGCCACCTGCAGGCCATTTCATTTTCTTGATCACACTTAAAATTGAATGGCCACAACTACTGACCAAGGGGAACTTGTTTGTTTTTGTTTGTTTTTGTTTAACGTCCTATTAACAGCCAGGGTCATTTAAGGACGTGCCAGGTTTTAAAGGTGGAGGAAAGCCAGAGTACCCAGAGAAAAACCACCGGCCTACGGTCAGTACCTGGCAACTGCCCCACGTAGGTTTCGAACTCGTAACCCAGAGGTGGAGGGCTAGTGTTAAAGTGTCGGGACACCTTAACCACTCGGCCACCGCGGCCCCCCAAGGGGAACCGATATATGAAGCTAAGTGTGAAATATCCCTCCAGCACTTCCTTAAAAATAGAGATAACAAACTTTAATTGCAAAAATCCAAGATGGCTGCCTGTCTGCCATTTTGTTTTTCTTGTCAGTTCCAAAATCTACAGGACACAACAAAGTATAGAGGGGAATCATTCCAGTACTTCTCAATGAAGTAGCGATAATAAATTTTCATCGTCGAAATCCAAGATGGCCATCGTCAGCCACTTTGTTTTTCTGATCAGTTTTTCTGATCAGTTCCAAAATCAAAAAGCACAACTAGGAACTAAGGGATTTAAACCTACATAAAAAATTGAGCAAGGTGCATTCTGCAAGAAATATCAGTAACAAATTTTCTTCAATCAATCAATAATGGCTGTCTGTCAACCATATTGCTTTTCTGATCAGTACCAAAATCAAAATGGCACAACTAGGTACCTACAGATGAAATTAAGGAAAGATCCATCTGGTACATCTCAAGATATAGCAATAACAAACTTTCATTCTCAAAAAACATTTTTCTTTATCAGTCCCAAAATAATGAAGGCACAGCTGCGGATCAAAGAGAACTTTCAAACTGAATTTGAGAAAGATCCATCCTGAATATCTCCAGAAATAGGACAGCACACCTGCAGATTAAGGGGAACATTCAAACTGAATTTGAGAAAGATCCATCCTGATTATCTCAAGAAATAGGACAAACAATGGATGACTGACCATTTGATGATAGCGGGCTAAATTTTCTGCCTGTGCTGGGGCTCAAACTTGTGACCTCTCTCTCTCTGGTGACATCCTAGCCTACATAGAATTTCCATCTTAGTCTGAAGTGAACATTTAAGGTGACCTTTTACTCACCAATTTTACACATACACACCCACAGCTGTCTCCTGTACTAGTCCTAATTATTAAAGATTTCTACCCAATTCTGTTCTGTATACCAACAAAGGTCAAAAGTCATTGCTAAAGTGAAGTAAATTAACCAATCAGGATTATATAATATTTGCATTTCAGTGTAAACTGTACTTAATTTATAAATCCTGCTAAAACTGTTTTCAAATTTTTTTTTTAATTCACACCAATATCATGGTGTAGATGCATGGAAACAGTTGATCAGAAATCATTTTCATGCAATGCTGAAGGTTTTAATAACCAACCGTCAATCAGCAACTGTGCTGTTCACTCTTCAACTGTCTTCCAGCGCTACTTCAATGTTATCTACTGGGAAATAATAACTCTTGAATACTTGATCAAATGATACATGAAACTAAATCATTTTAAGACAGGTATAGCTTTTAAATTATAATGCATACACTCAGTGATTACTGGAAAAACTGACTAAAACTACTTGAATGTATCTTCAGGCTTGAACAGGAAACTAACCAAACGTTAGAATAGCCTAATGCAGAAAACGTATTGGAGCCCCAAGTTGTGATTAATACCCTGGTCAAATCCATGCTTCACTTAAAGTATTGCGATTTGCTAAGTAAGACCCCATTTAGCACCCATCAATGCCAATCTGCACCACCGTAAATGACTTTTCTTCTATCCAGGGTATAAAAACCAAATTTGTGTCAAAGCTAACTCGTAATTGATAACTAAAGCCGTGAAATGAGCACATGGCAATTTTGAATTTTTCACTTTAACAAACATGACAGAATTCTAGTTAATCAATTTAATTAAAATGTTGAAATTGATTAATCCATAAACGGACAGGTGCCTGATACAGTGAGGCTTGAGAAAACAAGCAAATCTGATTTTCTCAATGTCCTCATTTTCAATTATCTCCTCATCTGAGAATACACCTAATGCCTAAGGGAAATCTGATACCAGCAACATATCATGTTCATCTCTGAAAAGGTGGAATAGGCCTGTAAAAGAACCAGTCAACACCTATAAATACTTTAAAAGACCAAACGGTTCACATTATCACTATACCTTACCAATGGGGATCATAAAAGGTATAAAAGGCCTGTATTATCACCTTGTATATTACTACTGCAAAATTCATCTGAGATTTTGTTGATAAATTTCTTATTCAATCAAAGTCAATCACAAAATACTGCTTTTTTATATCTGAAATCGTCTTTTTATGATATCAAAGTTTAGTTCATGGTCATCTTTTGTTAAATTGACTTTCATTTTGTATATAATTTATCTATAATTCTGTATACATAATTTATCTTTTATTCTAGCTATCTAATTTATCTTTTGTTTCATATACAAATTATCTTTCATTTTGTATATAATCTATCTTTAATTCTGTATTAATAATTTATCTTTCGTTTCATATATAATTTATCTTTCATTTTGTATATAATCTATCTTTAATTCTGTATTAATAATTTATCTTTCATTTCATATATAATTTATCTTTCATTTCGTATATAATTTATCTTTAACTTTATATCTAATTTATCTGTATATAATTAAACTTTCATTTCGTATATAAAAATTCTACCACATTGCATATTATAATCAAAGAAAAAACAATGTTTACATAGATCTTTCCATATAGGATTATTTTTCAAATATTCATTTAAGGTTGATTTCTGTATTAAAACAAGCACTAGCTATTACTCCACAGGATTTTCCCCATTTCCCGAGTTGGAGTGTAATGCCTTGTCTAAAGTAACAGTGACATTAGATGGGGACACCATGAGCCTTTATATCCACACTGGGCATATAACTTTTATCTCACAATGGTTTTGTTCCAATTATCTCCCACATGTGCAGACAAAGGGAATTGCAATAACCATAACATTTATTTTTTTGTAATAATTTAAAACCATCGAGGGAACTTAACATGCGTGTAACACTGAAATTTCTTTGTTAAAAATGGCATACAACATTTCATCATTGGCATCAAGTGTCTTTTAAAGGATTTTGTTAGCTTTTAAAGCTCAAGCTTACACAGAAAATATTTTCTAAATACATATCATCATCAATATTCAAGAGATATAAAATTCCATATCTGCATTTCAAAATATCATAAAAGCAATGCCTAACTCTCACATAACACATCAATACATACTGGTTCATCTAAATCTGAACATTACAACAGTAAAGTTTTTAATTTTCAAATTTTTATTTCATTCAACTTCAAACAACATGCTCGAAAGGTGAAAGAGTCATGCTATTGTTGTTTTAAAAGCAAGCAAATAAGCACCACAAATTTTCCAGTATTCCCAGACCTATGCTAATCTGAATTTTGTACTTTAAATTCTTTGAAAAAGAAAGAATGGCTACCTACTTCTGTACCCATGAAGGAAACTTTGAGACAGAGAAATGACTACAACGCTCCTTTCTTAAAGTTAATTTAGGCATAAGGTCATTGTCGGCAAAGACATTACATTCATTTCATGCAAACACCAGTTGACATTAACTCTTTTCATACCATGGTCAACTATAGGTGACAAAATCTGTTCCCTCATCCTAATTATCAAATATAGTCAACAGAAAATGCTCAATCTTCCCTCCTGTTAACTATAGTCCACAAAAATGTGCTTCCTCTTTCCTATTGTCAAATATATAGTAAAAACAAATTCTGCTCCCTCTCTCCAGTTGAGGACATGACATCATTTAAGTGTTGATTTGTTGTAAACCTGACACATACACTTATCCAGGTTTCAGATATTCAAAACTACATTTTGGCTGTTAAATTTGTGTTAATGCAGTCAGCTACTTAATTGTAGGTTACCTATTTTCAATCAAAGCAAAAGATTAACATTTTGTGTGAAGGATACTTGCGCAAACAATATGGCGGCTTGTTCCACATACACTTCCATGGATAGCGCTGTCTGAACCATGATGAGAGCCATAATTTGATTTATTATGTCTCAACCAGAGATTGTTTTTGCAAGTGTCTCACCTTCTCCCAATAAGGCATTTAATTTTTCACACTCCATTGACCATTGACCTTGAGGTCAAGGTTGCAATGATCCAATGACAGGCCACTACATTTCATTAGTTGGGTGATAAATATATACAGCAACTTCTACTGAAGACACATGAAGCAATTTCGTTAAAAGTTATTGCCAGATAAGAAATCATAAGAAAAAGTTGTACTGTAATGTCACTTTGACCTTGAGAATAGGTCAAAGTGACCTAACAGCAATGCATAGTACATCTGCTTTAGGTAAGTATACAGCAAGTTTCATAAAGATATCTTCAACAATTAAGATGTTGTAGCCCAGATAAAAATCACACATATTTGACCTTTGACCTTGAGGTCAAGGTTGCAAAGATCCAATGACCCCGCAATGCACCTCATTATATGCTGATCAAGGAATATAGCAATTTTCATTCAGATGTACGTCTTTTTTGCTTCACAAGTTATCATCCGACAAGAATTATTGGAAATATTAGCACTTAATTGACTGTTAAGGTCAAGGTCACAGTGACCTATCGTCAGTGCACTTCACATCAGGTGATGCAATTAGAATACCGCAAGTTTGGTCAAGACATCTTCAATGGTTAAGAAATAAAACACACATAATATGCACATGACATAGTCTGTCATTTTGTTTAAACTTCTTGAGGCAAGTTACACTAGGGATTAGAAAAGTGGAAATTCGCTCGCCAAAGTGGAAATTCCTACCACTTTTGGCTTAACCTACCAGAGTTTTTTAGTAGTTTCCACTTGATTTTTTATATTTCCGCAAAATGTTTCCTATTACCACTGCTTTAATAGTCTTTCCACGGATTTATCATTCTTACCACTAGCTGTTTATTCTTTCCAGTACAATTTAGTAATTACCACTAATTATATATAATTTGGTTTAATTGGTAAAAGTAGACCGCTTGTAACTATAAATCGTTCATCTGTTTCAGAATACTTGCCGATGGCCTCGTCACGGCTGAGCGCGTTCACCTGTGTGTCAAACGTGCCCCGTGACGATGGCAAGTAAAGGCTTCATACAGTGAACGCGCTGTAAGTTTAGCTGAACCATAGCTCTTGACGACCATGGAATTATTAAATGTACATGAACCAACTGATTTATGGTTGTTTTGTTTTCATTTACATCCATTATTTTTTTAGTTGAAATCAAAATCCTTTGATGTACAGCCGGGGACGTCGTCCCCGATTCAGCGCTGCGTTTGCTGTGGGTACATATCGGTAGGTATCTATATGTGCTGCTAAGTGAATTAAAATCACCTTGTAAAACCATATGACTATCTTCTGAGAGATGTATTTACCTGAATTATTAAAATGTCACACATAAAGTTGTATTACGGTGTTTGTTTTCACTTCCAACGGAGAAATCTCGACATATGTGTCTGTGTATTGATAGCAGATCGAGAGCACCAACACTGTTACGTAGGTGTGACACGTGGGAACACACTGTAAGTTTAGCTGAACCATAGCTCTTGACGACCATGGAATTATTAAATGTACATGAACCAACTGATTTATGGCTGTTTTGTTTTCATTTCCATCCATTATTTTTTTAGTTGAAATCAAAATCCTTTGATGTGCAGCCGGGGACGCCGTCCCCGATTCGGCGCTGCGTTTGCTGTGGGTACATATCGGTAGGTATCTAGATGTGCTGCTAAGTGAATTAAAATCACCTTGTAAAACCATATGACTATCTTCTGAGAGATGTATTTACTGGAATTATTAAATGTCCCACACAAAGTTGTATTACGGTGTTTGTTTTCACTTACAACGGAGAGATCTCGACATATGTGTCTGTATTGATAGCAGATCGAGTGCACCAAAACTGTTACGTAGGTGTGACACGTGAATCTCGGCCGAGTTGTGTGCGCTAGACTTTATATTTTGCTGAAACTGTAATAGATTCTACTGGATTATTCGATTTAAAACGACAATACATTGTAGATATCATTTTACTGTTTTGCATGACTTCTGCATGTACGGACTATCCGCGTTGTCTTTGATGACCTTTCACCTTCAATAGACGGCGCTGTGTTTAATAACTTCAGGAAGTCTACACAACGGTCACGTTTATAAGGCAAGATTTTGTTTTTTGATATTTGTAGATTAGAGCAATTAGACTGCTAGGCCTCCAACCACGGACTTGGTATTTAGTCCTTGAAAAATACGGCCAGCGACAGCGAGGATGGGATATCTTACGATATTTGTTCTCAATTCATTTCAGAAGGATCGTCAAACCAGAGACCTGTTATTACACGTGATTAACTGATATATGCACGTCTATGGTCAAATAAGTGAAAACAATAGTTTGTCTTCATTACATCCATGGGTTAAGTCATTTCGTAGATCATAGGTCCTATATCACATGTGATGATTTTGGTAAAAGTAGGCGTCTGAAAGTTTACCCGCGGCGACTCGATTTTCAAGATGGGTTATAAGTTATTATCAAGACAGTTTTTTGTTTTACTAACAAAACGATTATTGTTTTTGTTTGTTCTCTTTTAGCGTTTTAACTATGTAAAAAGCGGAATACATTCCTCATTCACTCATTAAATATTTGAAATAAATTGTGTATCAAATAATGTATAGTCGGTTTTTAGCAAGTTTTCTCCAGAAGTATTCTATATCTATGTCCCTGGTATAACCCTGCTATAGTCCTATTACACACGTATCTTGCTCGGTCGGGTACGGACTCGTCTTATAAAAGTGTCAGCTGTCAATCAAGTTAACTGATGAACGTGTGATAGTCCGTTATGAACCAAGATTCGTAAGTCTACCAAATTAACTATTACGGTGGGTTGACAGACATATTTTCAAAGATAGTATTATTGCAATCTTTTTACATGTGACAAAATAATTTGATTGTTGAAATTTGGATTCACCGAAGCAGACCGAAGTAACCAAGTGACCATAAACTCGTCAAAAAATAAAAACACGATTTAAATCACATTACAGTGGACCCGCGATAATCCGGACGCCGATAGTCCGGAAAACTCACAGTCCGGACGGAAATGCAAGGGAACGGATTTCCGTAACGTTATTTGTACTCACCAGTCCGGATATTCGGATTCCGATTCCGGAAGCCCATTTTGGGAACGGAACGTACTTTTCATTAGTAAATTTCCCTCAATAATCCGGACGATTGTTTCACCACGAGGAGAAAAAAATGTCGGGCCAAGTCACCCGTGTCGACAGCTGTACAATCTATCGCTTGACACTGTGCGTGGTCATAGCGACCGCTGCCAGGTCATAGCCCCGGGTGTTTACCTGTGTTACAATGTGTAGCTTTTGTTTTTATAACGGTACCTTGCTTTTTCTCTACGACCTAAATGTTACAGAATTTATGCACAATCATACATTACGTGATACGATAGTTGATTAATCTCAAATACATGTAATAAATTTATGATCGGAAATTAAACACGGATATCGGCTTTGTAACACCGTTACGTGAAACGACGACTCATTGAAAGATGCATGTTATTAATTACATACAAATTTACGTATGAAGCAGTGATCACAAGAACTGGGTTGATTACACACAAATTAGTCAAAAGTCGTCTGATACTTAACTAAGCGTCACATTGTTAAGTGAATACGGGTTTAATAATTATCGGACATACCTAGGAAATCAGATATCCAAACACATGCATTCTGTTGTCCACGTTATATTGCAAGGTTCCCGCCATTAAAAAATAGTCGGCTGCTTTAGTGGATTTCATTTTTTTTTTTTTTTTTTTTAATTTTCAAAATGCATCGTCTTAAATTTTATCATTGGTTTAAAAATGATCTCTCCATTGGATTTAATGAACAGTACCAGCAGAGACCTATATACTAAATATATAGGTCCCTGGTACCAGGGTATACATAAACGACCTATTATAATTAACGCAACGGAACTTTTCTAGTAATTTCATGATGTTATTACTTACCATTATAGGGTACAAAAAAATGGCGACGTCAGTCATTTTCATCATCCCACGAAAGATAACAATGAGTTCTTACCTTTCTGTTTTCACAAGATGTCTGGTGGCGACTTTCGATACATTTCTTCAAGTACAGTGAAAGTAGCGACTTGTGGGCAGATAGGTCTACGAAATTAAATGAACTGAAGTGACACTGATTTGTTAATACCGCTGGAATTGATATTTTTGGTTTTATTAACATTCATTTAACTTTAAAGGTAAACACCATCATTTGTACCAGGTCCATAGACGTAGAAATGTATTCACTTGTTTAACGCCTGTCGATTTCAACAACTTATACTATGACCAGTATACAAATCTCGCGTGGACCCACCGTCACCTGTTAATAAAAAAGATCTCCAGAAGAACCGTCTAATCACAATGAATTACAACGAAAGACAGAGTCCGCAATCAAAATGGGATAATCAAGAGGCTTATCATTGGTACCCACTTTTATCAATTATTGCAAGCAAAGAATTGTTCGGTGACCAACTAAGGTAAGATGATTTGACCTATATTGTTTCTACTGGAAAGGCTTGAGTGATCGGATTTGAATTGGTCCCATGTGTTTATCAGTATTTTTTTGTTTTAAACTGTCATTCTGTAGCAATATTTAAATTGCTGTACTTAAAACAAAACATGTACTAGAAGGACGGGTACGTGATTAATACTCCAGCATATATTAAAAAACTACAATCAGTTGTCATATCGTCATGCCCAGAAACGTAAATGTGTCCATAACGTCACGTGTAGATCATTCATCAGCGCATTTCGCAATTTTAATATATTGTACCATTCATTGTGATGCGATAATGGCAGAAAGATTTATCAAATGATTCATATCCTGGTAGCCAAATTACATTGAAGTACTTATATCCTTGCACTAAGCATGCACCCGTCGTCTTGAGCTACGACATCGCAACTTATGTAGGTCCCTCAGTTGCGGTGGATTGATTTGAGAAAGAAAAAAAAATCTTTTAAGAACCTCCTAGGTTGATATCAGAAGGATGAATGATTGTCAATGAAACATGTGGCCATTAAAATGACGATTGCCTTCGGTTGTTAGTTCATTTGTTTATTACAGCGCTGTCGGTCGACTGCTAATCAGCGTATCGGTCAGTCACGCTGATTTTGAAGTCTATGACGCCACAGGTTTAACAGTAACTGAAATGGTGGCCAGCAGTATAGACGACAGTGTGAACAGTAACAACACAGCATGTCTGAATACGATCTGGACACGAGATTTGAGGTTGATGATTTCGGCGAATATTGCCGACAAGAAGTCGAAATCCAGCAATATCAGTTTGAGCGTTCAAAAAGAAGAAGATTTTAGTGAAATCGACTCTCAAAATGATCGCTTGGGTAACAAAGACTAATGTATTATACCAGGGGCAAACAGATGCCATACACGACCCAATAATCGGTCAATCACCAATAAAGGTATATTAGTTATGTGTTTACCATTTCTTCCTCGTTACTATAAAAGGAACACGGCATCAATATTTCTTTTAATAAAATAATGTGCTATTTTATTCGCAAATTAATATTCAAATAAGCATACCACAAAAATACAACAGTTCTGGATACTCTGGTTTGTGAGAAAAGACGAAATACAAAGGTACAGTAAACTTATGCGTTGTATTCTATACAAAACCCTCTTTTAGTCATGAAGGATACTTCATTCAGAGAGTAATATATTGTATAGATCATGATCTACAATAGACTAAATCTCTCCCGAATGAAAACCCGTGTTGAAGCCTCCAACACACTTCTAAATAATTATACAGATTTTATCCCTTATTTTACATGTCACGGTCTCATGGATTATCGACGATTAAATGCTTGAGAAAGATATAATCTATGAATTCGCAATGGTTAAAGTGTATGACTTTTTGTAATTGTGTAATAATCGTGAATTGATTGAGATCCTTGTAATTTTACTTTCAATTCGTGTGTCGCAAGTCAACAGACTTTAATAAATAAACAAACATGCTCAGAGAAACAATTGCCAGGTGTGAGATTACGCTCGTCACACCTGTCTCTTACACCACAGGTGTCTGTGATTTCTGGCGTTCTAATTGGCACGCGCCAATAATTACTTGTGAGTTGACGCGTTTGGTTTCCGTGCACTTCAAAAAATTCCGAAAATATGCTTATACAGGTTGTGCGTAAATTTAACTTGAATTCTGTTAAGAATTGCGTTTATACTATAGGGAATTCACTTTCAGGTTGATGAAATCAAACGATTTTTTTTTTTTTTTTTTTGTATAAAATATGCATGTCTTTGTACAGACACTACAGTACCATGATCAAGAACATCTATCATACACTTCCTGATAAAAAGTCATTGAGAGACTAACCCGTTAGCCACACTCAGCTAAAGTAACCGTATTACCAATATTGGGTGAATATTACAGCCTTGACTTTCGAGCTTGTATTATTTGAAAATAATACATGGTTTTAAACGAATCAAAACTGGCGTTGAATAGCAAACATAGTAGAATCAAATGTTACAAGTTATAAACAACCTGTTATGATAAGAAATTAGTAAGATGATACTCGTTGTATTTGGCCCGTTATAATGGAATATTAGTAAGATGTTACATGTTATATTAATATGGCCCGTTATAATAGAAACTTATATATGTCCCTGGTTTCGGTAGCACTTGTTAATTCACAAAAGTTTATTCAGCACTTACATTATTGTTGTCTAATTCGCATTTATTGCAGGTACGTGTTCACGCGTTTCTATATTTTCCTATATGGCGTCTCTGATGTAATGTCACCGAAGCAGTCCGTGTTTTTTTTTCGTTTTGTTGTTGTTAATTTTGTTTACATTAGTTTACTTACGATCAGTCCATGATTTTATGATTCTTACGTAAGTTAAAAACCTGAAATAAAAGACCCGGTGTCATGTGGGATTTGTATCCCCCATAGGATAAGTACCCGGATACTAAAACAGGCCATAGGATTAGTATCCGGGTACAATATATGGCCATAGGATAAGTATCCGGATACAATAAATGGCCATAGGATAAGTATCCCCCCCCATAGGAATTGTATCCCCCCCTAAAATTTATCATAAGGTAACAATGTAAGAATTTTGGAAATGTTTTTTTTACCATTTAACTGCTTTAAAAGGTTGGACAATAAAGTATTATCAGATAATTTCATTTTTTTTTCTCTTTCACTATTCAATAAAATTGATGAATTATTTCAAAACTGTTAAAAATCATTTGAATTGTTGATCAACCCTGATATAGTCACTGAAGCAGTAATAATTGAAACTTATACTGAATATAAAGTCTGCCCTGTGCGTGTCACTTGGGGAAAGGTAAACCTGTTAGATGGCCCCAGGGAATATCTGTCATAGTTGACAGAGTGTTGTTTTAATCATTATTACCTATCACCTGTTCACCTATGAAGATGTTGGAGTGGGGTAAAAGAATATATCATTAAGCCATTCTTAAAAAGAACCTAAAACAACCAACATGAACTTTGAATTCATCAACCAAATCACAGATTTTCTTCAGAGTCCCACTGAAAAGAAGAAATTAATCATGATCTATGTGCTGTATAAAGATGTGAGATTTTAAATCACTCAAGTGATCATTACTTTAAATTTTGAGTTTCATTTCTAGTGAATTAAAGAATTGACTTGTTATTATGTATTTAGGACATTTTCAAATGACACAAATATATGTTCTATCCAAAATTGTTAAAAATGTTCATAGTCTGAAGAATTGCCTATAGATGCAATATGAAATAGTGATAAAGACATGTTATCAAGTTTTTCTTTTTCTTTAAGTATTACTCAATATTTTATTAGAATTTGTATCACCCCAACTTTATGTCATTTAGGCTGATTTCTATAGCCACAGGATTTGTATCCCCCCCCCCCTACTTTACTTTATTGAAACTGACTTTTATAGCCATAGGATTGGTATCCCCCGGGGGCCCTACGTTATGTTATTTCGGCTGATTTTTATAGCCATAGGATTTGTATCCCCCCTACTTTATGTCATTTAAGTTGATTTCTATAGCCATAGGATTTGTATCCCCCCTAATTTATGTCATTTAAGTTGATTTCTATAGCCATAGGAATTGTATCCCCCCTACTTTATGTCATTTAATCTGTTTTCTATAGCCGTAGGAATTGTATCCCCCCTAATTTATGTCATATTAGTTGATTTTTATACCATAGGATTTGTATCCCCCCTACTTTATGTCATTTAATCTGATTTCTATAGCCGTAGGAATTGTGTCCCCCCTACTTTATGTCATATTTGTTGATTTCTATAGCCATAGGATTTGTATCCCACCTAATTTATGTCATTTAAGCTGATTTCTATAGCCATAGGAATTGTATCCCCCCTATTTTATGTCATTTAATCTGATTTCTAGCCATAGGATTTGTATCCCCCCTACTTTGTCATTTAGGCTGATTTCTATAGCCATAGGATTTGTATCCCCCCCTATTTTATGTCATTGAAACTGACTTTTATAGCCATAGGATTGGTATCCCCCCTACGTTATGTTATTTCGGCTGATTTTTATAGCCATAGGATTTGTATCCCCCCTACTTTATGTCATTTAAGTTGATTTTATAGCCATAGGATTTGTATCCCCCCTACTTTATGTCAGTTAAGCTTATTTCTATAGCCATAGGAATTGTATCCCCCCTACTTTATGTCATTTAATCTGATTTCTAGCCATAGGATTTGTATCCCCCCTACTTTATGTCATTTAGGCTGATTTCTATAGCCATAGGAATTGTATCCCCCCTACTTATGTCATTTAATCTGATTTCTATAGCCATAGGAATTGTATCCCCCCTACTTTATGTCAGTTAAGCTGATTTCTATAGCCATAGGAATTGTATCCCCCCTACTTTATGTCATTTAATCTGTTTCTATAGCCGTAGGAATTGTATCCCCCCTAATTTATGTCATATTAGTTGATTTCTATACCATAGGATTTGTATCCCCCCTACTTTATGTCATTTAATCTGATTTCTATAGCAGTAGGAATTGTGTCCCCCCTACTTTATGTCATATTTGTTGATTTCTATAGCCATAGGATTTGTATCCCCCCTAATTTATTTCATTTAAGCTGATTTCTATAGCCATAGGATTTGTATCCCCCCTACTTTGTCATTTAGGCTGATTTCTATAGCCATAGGATTTGTATCCCCCCCTATTTTATGTCATTGAAACTGACTTTTATAGCCATAGGATTGGTATCCCCCCCTACGTTATGTTATTTCGGCTGATTTTTATAGCCGTAGGATTTGTATCCCCCCTACTTTATGTCATTTAAGTTGATTTTTATAGCCATAGGAATTGTATCCCCCCTACTTTATGTCAGTTAAGCTGATTTCTATAGCCATAGGAATTGTATCCCCCCTAATTTATGTCATTTAATCTGATTTCTATAGCCGTAGGAATTGTATCCCCCCCTACTTTATGTCATATTTGTTGATTTCTATAGGCATAGGATTTGTATACCCCTACTTTATGTCATTGAAACTGATTTCTATAGCCATAGGAATTGTATCCCCCCTACTTTATGTCAGTTAAGCTGATTTCTATAGCTGTAGGATTTGTATCCCCCAAACTTTATGTCAGTTAAGCTTATTTCTATAGCCGTAGGAATTGTATCCCCCCTACTTTGTCAGTTATTCGCGGATATATAATTTCGCGGATATATAATTTTGCGAATTCTGAATTCTAAATGACTTTAAATTCACGAATGACGTTAACAGGTTGGCGATATTTCCATGTTGGTAGCCATTTTGTCATGAGAGTCATGTGACGGTACAAGAAAAGTCATGTGATATGTTGTCTGTCTATACTGAATTGTATGTACCATACCAGTATATACCTCTAGGCTATATACAAGTTTCATGTCCGTTCATATATAGTTTTATTATGCATTATTTAACCGACATGACCACGCCACAGATATCCAATTTAAACAAGAGGCCCATGGGGCCTGTATCGCTCACCTGGTTGGAATTGACCAAAAGTCAAAATAATGTTTATGTTCAATTTGTTAATACACATACTCTCTAAGGGACTGAAAGACCCTACGGATTATTTTTACAACATAAGTTTAAAGAAACTAATTCCCTTAGGGTGGGGAAAGACCCTTGGGCCTATTTTTACATAAGAATTTTGTTTATCCCTTAATGTCCAGCAATGCCATACATAGTTATGGGATGGAGGGTTACAGTAACCATTTATGCAAAATCTGTTCCCCTTTCACCAAGGATGTTTCTGACCAAATTGGGTTAAAATCCATTTGAAACTTTATGACTAGTAGCGATATAAAGGACTAATCTCTATTTCCCCTATTTGGCCCCACCCTTCAAGCCCCTTGGGGGTCAGAGTCAATATTTATATAAACTCTCTTTCCCCCTTCCCACAAGGATGTTCCTGACCAAATTTAGTTAAAATCAATTTGTAACTTAATGATTAATAGCGATTTAAAGGATTAACCCCTATTTTCCCTATCGGTTATGGTTGCTATGGCAACTGGTCACTATAAACAGGTTTTCTGATCAGAACCATAACTTTAAGTTTGTCCGGACAACTCCTCCTAAACCGATAGGCCAATTTCAATGAAACTTCACACAAATATAGAGGACCATGTATAGATGTGCATGCCACTTTCTTTTCTTTCAAAATTATGGTTGTTATGGCAACTGGTCACTATAAACAGGTTTTCCGATAAGAACCATAACTTTAAGTGTGTCCGGACAACTCCTCCTAAACTAAATGGCCAATTTCAATGAAACTTCACACAAATATAGAAGAGCATGTTTATATGTGCATGCCACTTTTTTTTTTTTTTAAATTATGGTTGCTATGGCAACTGGTCACTTTATTACTGGGTTATCTTAATAAGCCTCTAATTAACAGTTCCAATTCACCATTGACTTGTGCAGATTGCGGGGGTATTAGTCAGCCATCCTGGCGACAGTTCTAGTTCAAATCCTGTTTCCCTTCTTCCAAGGATGTTCCTGACCAAATTTGGTTCAAATTCATTTATAACTTTATGACTAGTAGCGATTTAAAGGAGTAACCCTATTTTCCCTATTTGCCCCACCCCTCAGGCCCCTGGGGGTTCATAGTAAAAATTTATACAAACTCTGTTACCCTTCCCGCAAGGATGTTCCTGACAGAATCTGGTTAAAATCCATTAAAAACTTTATGACTAATAGCAATTTAAAGACTAATGTCTATTTCCCCTATTGGGCCCCTGGGGGGCCAGACCAACCGTTTATACAAAATTGGTTCCCCTTCACCCAAGGATGTTTCAGACCAAATATGGATCAAATCCCTTTATTCCTACAGAATTAAGAAGAAGGATTTCAAAGAATTTGCTATATTTCCCCTATTGGGCCCTACCCCCCAGGCCCCTGGGGAGCCAGACCCACCATTTATACAAAATTGGTTCCCCTTCACCCAAGGATGCTTCAGACCAAACATGGATCAAAATCCACTGAGTAGTTTAGGACTAGTAGTGATTTAAAGGAAAAGTTGATGGACGGACGACGCACCATGCCATAATTAAGCTCACTGGCACTTCCGGCCAGGTGAGCTAAAAATAGTAACCAAAGATAATTTGCCAGTCCCAATTACAGAAACAGTGAACAAACATGTAGAATCAAGTGATGTGAAGTACGAAATACATGTATGTAAGCAAGTACGACGTCTTCCGGGTGATTATCCAGGATCTTCGGGATCAGACCTTCTGCGCTTAAATTAACTAAATCGTTGTCTAGAAGGTATTGTCAATAAGTCTGAGTTCAACTACAATATTAGTGTTCAGCGGGTTTTTGTGTGTGAAATGTTGGTGTTTTGTGATATAAAAATACACTCTAGATATATACTTTAATGGCGATGTCTGTTCACCAAATAAAGATTACGATAGATTCAAAATGGACGCCACTTATTATTGTCATTCTTATATAAATATTCGCGAGGGATTTGAATTTGCGTTTGACTCTCCTTGCAAATTAACAGGAAAATAAATCCCACGCGAAATGTAAGTGATTTACATTACTCATATTGCCAATATTCTATGTATAATTCTATACTGAAACCACGTAAGGGTCACATCTTTTGTTGTGCAAAAAATAACATTTTGTTATCTTTATCTATAATATTATCTATATTGCCTTTTGTTATACTAATACTATCAAAACATGTAAACTAGCTATCTTGTTACTTCGATAGAATATGAGTATGCCCACCCGTTACTGTTAGACCCTGTTTGTACCTATCTTGTTACTTTGATAGAATATGAGTATGCCCACCCGTTACTGTTAGACCATGTTTGTACCTATCTTGTTACTTTGATAGAATATGAGTATGCCCACCCGTTACTGTTAGACCATGTTTGTACCTATCTTGTTACTTTGATAGAATATGAGTATGCCCACCCGTTACTGTTAGACCATGTTTGTACCTATCTTGTTACTTCGATAGAATATGAGTATGCCCACCCGTTACTGTTAGACCATGTTTGTACCTATCTTGTTACTTTGATAGAACATGAGTATAGCCCACCCGTTACTGTTAGACCATGTTTGTACCTATCTTGTTACTTCGATAGAATATGAGTATGCCCACACGTTACTGTTAGACCATGTTTGTACCTATCTTGTTACTTCGATAGAACATGAGTATGCCCACCCGTTACTGTTAGACCATGTTTGTACCTATCTTGTTACTTTGATAGAATATGAGTATGCCCACCCGTTACTGTTAGACCATGTTTGTACCTATCTTGTTACTTCGATAGAATATGAGTATGCCCACCCGTTACTGTTAGACCATGTTTGTACCTATCTTGTTACTTCGATAGAATATGAGTATGCCCACCCGTTACTGTTAGACCCTGTTTGTACCTATCTTGTTACTTCGATAGAATATGAGTATGCCCACCCGTTACTGTTAGACCATGTTTGTACCTATCTTGTTACTTTGATAGAATATGAGTATGCCCACCCGTTACTGTTAGACCATGTTTGTACCTATCTTGTTACTTCGATAGAATATGAGTATGCCCACCCGTTACTGTTAGACCATGTTTGTACCTATCTTGTTACTTTGATAGAATATGAGTATGCCCACCCGTTACTGTTAGACCCTGTTTGTACCTATCTTGTTACTTCGATAGAACATGAGTATGCCCACCCGTTACTGTTAGACCATGTTTGTACCTATCTTGTTACTTCGATAGAACATGAGTATGCCCACCCGTTACTGTTAGACCATGTTTGTACCTATCTTGTTACTTTGACAGAACATGAGTATGCCCACCCATTACTGTAAGACCATGTTTGTACCTATCTTGTTACTTTGATAGAATATGAGTATGCCCACCCGTTACTGTTAAACCATGTTTCATTACACCCCCGCAACGAAGTTAGGGGGTATACTGGAATCAGGTTGTCCGTCCGTCCGACCATCTGTCTGTCGACACATGTTGTCCGGACAACTCCTCCTAAACCGATGGGCCGATTCCAATGAAACTTCACACAAATATTAATGATCAGATCATGTGTAGATGTACATGCCACTTTCTTTTTCTCAAAATTATGGTTGCTATGGCAACTGATCACTATAAACAGGTTTTCCCATAAGAACTAAAACTTGAAGTTTGTCCGGACAACTCCTAAACCGAACGGCCAATTTCAATGAAACTTCACACAAATATAAAAGACCATGTGTAGATGTGCATGCCTCTTTCTTTTTCTCAAAATTATGGTTGCTATGGGAACCGGTCACTATAAACAGGTTTTCCAATAAGAACCATAATTTTAATGACATAAAGTTGGGGGGATACAATTCCTACGACTATAGAAATCATCTTGAAATGACATAAGTTGGGGGGATACAATTCCTACGGCTATAGAAATAAGCCTTAATGACATAAAGTAGGGGGGATACAAATCCTATGGCTATAGAAATCGGCCTAAATGACATAAAGTAGGAGGGATACAAATCCTATGGCTATAGACATCATCTTGAAATGACATAAGTTGGGGGGGGGGGGGGGGGGGGGGATACAATTCCTATGGCTATAGAAATCAACTAATATGACATAAAGTAGAGGGGGATACAAATCCTATGGCTATAGAAATCAGCCTAAATGACATAAAGTTAGGGGGATACAATCCTATGGCTATAGAAATCACCTTGAAATGACATAAGTTGGGGGGATACAATTCCTACGGCTATAGAAATCAGCTTAAATGACATAAAGTAGGGGGGATACAAATCCTATGGCTATAGAAATAAGCCTTAATGACATAAAGTAGGGGGGATACAAATCCTACGGCTATAGAAATCAGCCTAAATGACATAAGTAGGGGGGATACAATTCCTACGGCTATAGAAATCAACTAATATGACATAAAGTAGGGGGGGATACAATCCTATGGCTATAGAAATCAGCCTAAATGACATAAAGTAGGGGGGATACAATTCCTACGGCTATAGAAATCAACTAATATGACATAAAGTAGGGGGGGATACAAATCCTATGGCTATAGAAATCAGTTTTACTGACAAAAAGTAGGGGGGATACAAATCCTATGGCTATAGAAATCAACTAATATGACATAAAGTAGGGGGGGATACAAATCCTATGGCTATAGAAATCATCTTGAAATGACATAAGTTGGGGGGATACAATTCCTACGGCTATAGAAATAAGCCTTAATGACATAAAGTAGGGGGGATACAAATCCTACGGCTATAGAAATCAACTAATATGACATAAAGTAGGGGGGATACAAATCCTATGGCTATAGAAATCAACTAATATGACATAAAGTAGGGGGGATACAATTCCTACGGCTATAGAAATCAACTAATATGACATAAAGTAGGGGGGGATATAAATCCTATGGCTATAGAAATCAGTTAACTGACAAAAAGTAGGGGGGATACAATTCCTATGGCTATAGAAATCAACTAATATGACATAAGTTGGGGGGATACAAATCCTATGGCTATAGAAATCGGCCTAAATGACATAAAGTAGGAGGGATACAAATCCTATGGCTATAGAAATCATCTTGAAATGACATAAGTTGGGGGATACAATTCCTACGGCTATAGAAATAAGCCTTAATGACATAAAGTAGGGGGGATACAATTCCTACGGCTATAGAAATCAAATAATATGACATAAAGTAGGGGGGGGGGGGGGGGGGGGGGGGGGGATACAAATCCTATGGCTATAGAAATCAGCCTAAATGACATAAAGTAGGGGGGATACAAATCCTATGGCTATAGAAATCAACTAATATGACATAAAGTAGGGGGGATACAAATCCTATGGCTATAGAAATCAGCCTAAATGACATAAAGTAGGGGGGATACAAATCCTATGGCTATAGAAATCAACTAATATGACATAAAGTAGGGGGGATACAAATCCTATGGCTATAGAAATCAGCCTAAATGACATAAAGTAGGGGGGATACAAATCCTATGGCTATAGAAATCAACTAATATGACATAAAGTAGGGGGGGATACAATTCCTATGGCTATAGAAATCAGATTAAATGACATAAAGTAGGGGAGCTACAAATCCTACTGTTATAGAAATTAACTTAATTAACAAATGAGGGGATATAAATGCTATGGCTATAGAAATCAGCATATTTATGTTAAAGAAAGGATGTTAAAAGATAGCTTATTTTTGTTTTGTTAATATTGTATGCATCCAATTTATCTTGTCAAGTTGTGAATGGAGAAAACCATATTGAAACGAACCAGCAAAAACTTAATTTTTTTTTAATTGTTGATGTAAAAATCCATGTCTTTCTGGAAATTGGAAAAAATGGTATGTATATATATATATACCTTTAATAAATCAAAGCCATTATTAAATATTCATTGATATCACACAGTACTAGGTAATAACTTATATTTATAGATTATATATAATAATAATTAATACTAAAGAAATTTGGACAATATGATAATGGTAATAAATGTTTAAATAAAAAAAACCTAAATCTCTATGAGCTATTTTCTTTAAACCAAACCAAATCCTAATATTTATAAGTTTAAGACTTTGTCATAACACACATCATCCACAATAAATTCACACCTGTCAAGTCCATGGCCATCCTGCTGATTGTGTGTACATCACACCCTGACCCCATGCATGACTGCTCACCACCCCTCCCTAATTGTCTTTGATGACAATCATTATATACACCTAGGTGTAAGAGTCACCAGTTATGCAGAGAGGAACACATATATAAAAGTGAACAGGGAACCACTGCAAATTGTTTATATCATATTTGCTGTCACTTAAATTGACATGTCATGATTAAATAGATAAGTCTGTATATAAAACATACACCCCTGCAGTCCATTCTCCCAATATCTTAAAAACTCCTTTAATCCTCCAATTATCAAAAAAAGAGTTCATTAATACTTTCTAGTATATAAATTCATTGTATTGAACACCCGTATACAGATAAGGTTTCATATGAATAGGGGGGATACTTTTCCTATGGGGGGGATACAAATCCTATGGCCAGTTTTAGTATCCGGATACAAATCCTATGGGGGATACTTATCTTATATGACACCGGTAAAGAAGCTAACATTGTCACACAGGTAAACACCCGGGGCTATGACCTGGCAGCGGTCGCTATGATTACGCACAGTGTCAAGCGATAGTCTGTACAGCTGTCGACACGGTTGACTTAACCGGGCATCGTCCGGATTACTGGGTGAATTTACTAATGAAAAGTACGTTCCATCAGAGTCATATATACAGAGAGATTAGCAGCTCTCTATTTGCCCTTGTGTTTACATAGTGGCCCCTGACCTTCCCACAATCCTTTGCGGTCGCTCGGTTCAGTCCTCACTAAACGCCATATTGGAGAAAACTTGAAAACCAGACACATAATTATCGATAATTTCTATTTGAAATCATCACCAAGATCCAATTATGTGCGTTAATTTTATTAATATCAAAGTGCAGAAGTGTCATCAATATGAAATATATCACAATTTGCTGTCCAAGTGTTTGTATTTTGAGTATGAAAGTCAAGCACAACGCAGGAAAGATCGGCGGGAATCTCCAATTTTCGAAAAGTCCCTATGGGGTTTTCGAGAATACGGATAAATGTCAACAATGTGCATGATAATCAAGACCATATTCCATAAGTATGATTGTTTTTGGTTAATGTGGTAACTTTTGTAGTGACCTAGATAAAACGATGTGCTTTTTGTGTGCGTTTAAAATTGACGATGTTTTGGTCTGACGTAATGGCGGCTATTTACAAACTTGGACATGTCGAATAGGAGCCAATGGATTTTAGAAAATACGGATAAATGGCAACAATGTGCATGATCAATAAGACTATATCCCATAAGTTTGATAGTTTTTGGTTAATGTGGTAACTTTTGTAGTGGCCAAAATAAAACGATGTGCTTTTTGTGTGCGTTTAAAATTGACGATGTTTTGGTCTGACGTATGGTGGCTATTTACAAACTTGGACATGTCGAATAGGACCCAATGGATTTTAGAAAATACGGATAAATGGCAACAATGTGCATGATCAATAAGACTATATCCCATAAGTATGATAGTTTTTGGTTAATGTGGTAACTTTTGTAGTGGCCTAAATAAAACGATGTGCTTTTTGTGTTCGTTTAAAATTGACGATGTTTTGGTCTGACGTAATGGCGGCTTAATTACAAACTTGGACATGTCGAATAGGACCCAATGGATTTTCGAAAATACGGATAAATGACAACAATATGCATGATCAATAAGACTATATCCCATAAGTTTGATCGTTTTTGGTTAATGTGGTAACTTTTGTAGTGGCCAAAATAAAACGATGTGCTTTCTGTGTGTATTTAAAATGACGATGTTTTGGTCTGACGTAATGGCGGATTAACCAGAACATGTCGAATAAGTTCCAATACTACGATACACACATGCGCATAGCCCGATTTACCTGCGCTCGCGTGTGTTTGATAGGAGACAGGACGCTCTCGATAAGGGATATGCTTGAGTGGTCACGAATAAAGGGAGCCACTATGTGTACAGGGAAATAGCGATGTTACTAATCTCTCTGTATATATGTCTCTGGTTCCATTCCCAAAGTAGGGTTCCGGAAACGGAATCCGAATTTCCAGACTGGTGAGTACAAATAACGTTACGGAAATCCGTTCCCGTGCTATTCCGTCCGGACTGTGAGTTTTCCAGACTATCGGCGTCCGGATTATCGCGGGTCCACTGTACCCTGATTGAAAATAGTGGCAAAATGGGATCCATTGATTTTATTCACACGATAACTTAGCATAAAAGTCGAAAGGGAAAGTGTTTTTCACTTAATGAAGATATTTTAACTAGAATCTTGATGTTTTTTTTTTTTTTTTTTGTATTTTTGGTTTTTCAATCTCTATCACTGTGTGTGCATGTACACTATTGGACAATACATGAAGTAGCACACACCATAGAGACTCCCCGGACGGTCAAAGCTTCCGACAAAACCTTACAAATACTGTATACTGTACCTCGTGGGAACAGTGATATCCTTTACTGTCTGTCCAGTGTAACCGGTTGCTTAGACCCGGGGCAGTAAACGGACAACCATAGGAACACATATCAACACATACACCAACAGAAATTAAACTGTTTACACAATTTTTTTTCTCTCACTCCTTTTATTTTTTTTTAATATGCACAAAATATATTTCTATACTACATCTTGTTGATCTTCTTAGCCCTGATCGCCCTCCCACGACAGTAACACACTAACATGTTTTTGGGGGCCGATTTGGGGGTAGAATTTTGGCCCCATTTCCCATGGTAAAATTGGATATTTTTCCCAATCCGACCAGTTAAAATTCCCAATCGAATGATCTATAAAACAATTGTCTTTATGAATGCGGATGGTGCCGTCCCGTTTTTTTATTTACCAAAAGCCCTAAGGCCTACAGGTATACAAGATGTATAACATTAAACAAATACTGAGGTGTACAGGAGAGTGTTGCATACATGTACATGAAAATTGTTCGATATATAATCAACACTAATCAATTTTGTCTTTTGCTAGCCAAGTAGAGATATTTACCTTTTGACAACTCTCTAACATTATTAACAGATAAGAGTTGGATTAATTAATAAAACCGGTGGTCTTTTGTAGTAACATTGCTTTAAATGGACATACCAAAATAAAATGAAACTATGGACCCGTCGTCATCCAATTTCCAGTTCCTGAAGTAAAATCTATGACACTTCTGATTATCAACCATACCTTTTTTTTTCCCTGTGGCATATTTCATTCAAAATAATAATAAGAAACTATCAATAATCATTGGATTGCATGTCCGTCGCAGATAATCCTATTACCCGTACACTTCATTGTATCCGACAGGATGATGTAGACTAACCTACAATAAAAGTACCAATCTGTAGTTACTGCTAACCACATTTACCTCAATCCGGGACGTAGAATCTAGTTCACTTTTATCATGGATTTCTTTACAATACCGTTAATGTAGTAGTCTGATTGTTGTACCAAACAAATTTCTATACAATATCGCGATACCGCGCTATTTCACAAAATATAACTCGAGAAAAAAGCACACAAACGTTCCCAATCACAGCGCCATCTATTGAAGGTGAAAGGTCATCCAAGACAACGCGGATAGTCCGTACATGCAGAAGTCATGCAAAACAGTAAAATGATATCTACAATGTATTGTCGTTTTAAATCGAATAATCCAGTAGAATCTATTACAGTTTCAGCAAAATATAAAGTCTAGCGCACACAACTCGGCCGAGATTCACGTGTCACACCTACGTAACAGTTTTGGTGCTCTCGATCTGCTATCAATACACAGACACATATGTCGAGATCTCTCCGTTGGAAGTGAAAACAAACACCGTAATACAACTTTGTGTGGGACATTTTAATAATTCAGGTAAATACATCTCTCAGAAGATAGTCATACGGTTTTACAAGGTGATTTTAATTCACTTAGCAGCACATCTAGATACCTACCTACCGATATGTACGCAGCAAACGCAGCGCTGAATCGGGGACGACGTCCCCGGCTGCACATCAATGGATTTTGATTTCAACTAAAAAAATAATGGATGGAAATGAAAACAAAACAACCATAAATCAGTTGGTTCATATACATTTAATAATTCCATGGTCGTCAAGAGCTATGGCTCAGCTAAACTTACAGTGTGTTCCCACGTGTCACACCTACGTAACAGTGTTGGGGCTCTCGATCTGCTATCAACACACAGACACATATGTCGAGATCTCTCCGTTGGAAGTGAAAACAAACACCGTAATACAACTTTGTGTGGGACATTTTAATAATTTCGGTAAATACATCTCTCAGAAGATAGTCATATGGTTTTACATGGTGATTTTGATTCACTTAGCAGCACATCTAGATACCTACCGTCAGATATGTACGCAGCAAACGCAGCGCTGTATCATCAAAGGATTTTGATTTCAACTGTAAAAATAGTGGATGGAAATGAAAACAAAACAACCATAAATCAGTTGGTTCATGTACATTTAATAATTCCATGGTCGTCAAGAGCTATGGTTCAGCTAAACTTTTACTTGCCATCGTCACGGGGCACGTTTGACACACAGGTGAACGCGCTCAGCCGTGACGAGGCCATCGGCAAGTATTCTGAAACAGATGAACGATTTATAGTTACAAGCGGTCTACTTTTACCAATTAAACCAAATTATATATAATTAGTGGTAATTACTAAATTGTACTGGAAAGAATAAACAGCTAGTGGTAAGAATGATAAATCCGTGGAAAGACTATTAAAGCAGTGGTAATAGGAAACATTTGCGGAAATATAAAAAATAAAGTGGAAACTACTAAAAACCTCTGGTAGGTTAAGCCAAAAGTGGTAGGAATTTCCACTTTGGCGAGCGAATTTCCACTTTTCTAATCCCTAGTGTTAAGCCTAACAGAATCTGGAAAGAACACAAAAAGTACTGATAGTGTTTAGGAATATTTTCGGCATTTTCTTTTTCAGCGACTCTCAACACCCTTTTTCCTCTCCTGCTCTTCTAAATTTAAGCAATCCAGTCCTGGTAATAAATACAGTCAAAGTCCTGGTAATAAATACAGTCAAATTCAGACACTGTACATTAAACAAATTTCTGATACTCACGAAAAGAGTTGTTGCCTGCAGTATCAAACGTATGAGAGATCCTGCCATACACTTCGGTCCCCTCAGCCCTCAATCCGAGTGAGCCAGGTTCAGTTAAGTCATCGAACGACCACTCCATCAGCATCTCAAATGGATCTAATGATGATGGAACCGCTGGATAAGAAATCAAATATTGAAATATGAAAGAAATTTCAAAATCTATACCATATAGCATCACAAAATTCTTTCCTTTTTTTCTTGAGATAGTAGTTTGAAAATTAAACACTAATCGGCCCAGAAACTTTAACAATTAAACAATGTTGTTCACTCCTAAATATCTAAAATATCAAATGTGGCTCCATTAAGCACATTGAAAGCTAAATAGCATGACTTTCCATAACTTATTAGATTGTATAGAAGATATAAAGTAAAACAAGAGATCCCAGAGGGATCTTGGCGCCCACCATTGAATGATCTTTATAGGTTCCATGTTAGATTGATCTTTTCTCTACTTTTCCCTTCCTCTAAGTCTTACTAATCTGTGTAAATTCAGAAACAGCCCTCTAGTACTTTTCAAACAAGGGGAACCTATATATAAAATTTAAGATTTAGCGATAATGGCTGTCTGTTGTTTTCGGATTGGTCCCAAAATGCAACACCAGGGACCAAGGGGAAGATCCCTTCAGTTTGTTATCGCTATTTTACAGAAGGTAAAATAGCGATAACAAACTTCAATTGTTAAATCCAAGATGGCTGCCTATCGGCCATGTTGTTTTCCGATTAGTCTCAAAATGCAATATGCATAACTAGGCACCAAGAGTAACCTACATATGAAATTTGAGAAAGATCCCTTTAGCAATTTCTGATAAATAGTGATAACAAACTTCAATTGTCAAAATCAAAGATGGCTGCCTGTCGGCCATGTTGTTTTCCGATTGGTCTCAAAATGCAATATGCATAACTAGGCACCGAGGGGAACCTACATATAAAAATTTGAGAAAGATCCCTTCATTACTTTCTTAGAAATAGCGATAATAAGTTTCAATTGTCAAAATCTAAGATGGCTGCCTGTCGGCCATGTTGTTTTACGATTAGTCTCAAAATGCAATATGCATAACTAGGCACCGAGGGGAACCTACATATGAAAATTTGAGAAAAATCCCTTCATTACTTTCTGAGAAATAGCGATAACCATTTTCAATTGTCAAAATCTAAGATGGCTGCCTATCGGCCATGTTGTTTTTCTGATAGGTCTCAAAATGTAATATGCATAACTAGGCACCAAGGGGAACCTACATATGAAATTTGAGAAAGATTCCTTCAGTACTTTCTCAGAAATAGCGATAACAAACTTCAATTGTCAAAATCCAAGATGGCTGCCTGTCGGCGATGTTGTTTTCCGATAGGTCTCAAAATTCAATATGCATAACTAGGCACCAAGGGAATCCTACATATGAAATTTGAGAAAGATCCCTTCAGTACCTTCTCAGAAATAGCGATAACAAACTTCAATTGTCAAAATCCAAGATGGCTGCCTGTCGGCCATGTTGTTTTCTGATTGGTCTCAAAATGCAATATGCATAACTAGGCACCAAGGGGAATCTAAATATGAAATTTGAGAAAGATTCCTTCAGTACATTCTCAGAAATAGCGATAACAAACTTCAATTGTCAAAATCCAAGATGGCTACCTGTCGGCCATGTTGTTTTCCGATTGGTCTCAAAATGCAATATGCATAACTAGGCACCAAGGGAAACATACATATGAAATTTGAGAAAGATTCCTTCAGTACTTTCTCAGAAATAGCGATAACAAACTTCAATTGTCAAAATCCAAGATGGCTGCCTGTCGGCCATGTTGTTTTCCGATTGGTCTCAAAATGCAATATGCATAACTAGGCACCAAGGGGAACCTACATATGAAATTTGAGAAAGATCCCTTCAGCACTTTCTCAGAAATAGCGATAACAAACTTCAATTGTCAAAATCCAAGATGGCTGCCTGTCGGCCATGTTGTTTTCCAATTGGTCTCAAAATGCAATATGCATAACTAGGCACCAAGGGGAACCTACAAATGAAATTTGAGAAAGATCCCTTCAGCACTTTCTCAGAAATAGCGATAACAAACTTCAATTATCAAAATCCAAGATGGCTGCCTGTCGGCCATGTTGTTTTCTGATTGGTCTCAAAATGCAATATGCATAACTTGGCACCAAGGGGATCCTACATATGAAATTTGAGAAAGATCCCTTCAGTACTTTCTCAGAAATAGCGATAACAAACTTCAATTATCAAAATCAAAGATGGCTGCCTGTCGGCCATGTTGTTTTCCGATTGGTCTCAAAATGCAATATGCATAACTAGGCACCAAGGGGAGCCTACATATGAAATTTGAGAAAGATCCCTTCAGTACTTTCTCAGAAATAGCGATAACAAACTTCAATTGTCAAAATCCAAGATGGCTGCCTGTCGGCCATGTTGTTTTCCGAGTGGTCTCAAAATGCAATATGCATAACTAAGCACCAAGGGGAACCCACATATGAAATTTGAGAAAGATCCCTTCATTACTTTCTGAGGATTAGCGATAACCAGAATTGTTTACGGACGGACGGACGGACGGACCACAGACCACGGACGCAGGGCGATTTGAATAGCCCACCATCTGATGATGGTGGGCTAAAAAAATACTGGTGGACAACTAGCAGACTCTGTTATTTTCTGCTGGTTGATAAGTCCATATTTGAGCTTAAGGGTCTTTACAAAAATATCACTGAGCATCATTCAATTGTCCCTTATTTGAATCCAAGATTCTATACAAAATACCACTGAATTTCTCTCAATCAGTAGATATACTGTACATCACTTTAAAACAGCAAGAACATGACAACATTGCCAAAAAATTATGAAAATCGGTGGATATTCAACCTGAGTACTGACGAGAAAACAGTGATACATAACAGTCCAAACAATACATGTACATATTCCCATGAGCCAAAGTGCTATGAATTACTGTGGAAATGCTTCCCATATATGGGTCAATGTCAGGATAGGAGAACATTTTTGGTTTCATATTAAATACACCATTAGTAAAGAATTCCCAATTTTTTCACATTTGGTAATTTACCCTAAATACACTGGATAATATAACCATGATTAAAGTATCATCCAACGGTATTTTAGCAATATAAACCAACATTTACGGCTGGTAATAACCTGCCATGTTACACAATAATCCATTTCCATGCCAGAGGTTTTGTTGGAAAGCATTTAATGGGAATTGAGGTCGATAAAATTAGTGAATTCAAAACCTGGGTATTTACATGCTATTTGAACTGACAATGCAGATATGGCCAGCATTCAATCAAGATACTGAAGAATCAATAGGTTTTTGAGATTGTTTTTTCCCCAAGACTGATTAATACATTTCCACATATCATCTTCCATGTTACGAAATAATCAATTACGTGGATATTTTAGGAAGAAATCTTAAATGTTCCTTTTTTAGATTCTGGTCGATGAATGCTAAAATCCAACACATTATTGATTAGCTATATCAGTTTATCAATGCGACCATAAAAGGGAATTAGATTGTTACTAAAGATTCCTTTTTACCCTTGACTGAGGCTGTATACCTGTCACACAGCAAACTTACCAGCATCTTGAACAGAAAATGTTCTAACCCAACCCAAATCAGATTATTAAACTGTTATCAATGCATCCAGTTAACAGACCACAAATATGTTACAGGGAATGGTTTTCTGGAAATGATTCTGTAACTTAATTGAATTTTATTGATCGCTAATAAAACATCTCGTAGGATTTTATTTTCAGGCCATCAAAGATGCCACCATACATAGAAAAAGGTAATTTTGTCATTCAGGAGATAGTTTGATAAGCATTTGTAAAAATTCTCCAACTGAACTGATTTTAATAAATGATTTACAGAAAATAATTCTACATAGAAAATCATGAAATTAACCAGTAGTACCTTTGCATATAGTATGATCAAATGCAGTTCAATAGCAGGACTTCAGACAATTCCGTCCATCCACAATCAGACAGACACCATGATACCAATCTCCCCCTTACTTCATTGAGGATGGAGGGCAATAGAAAAGTGGGAAAATCTCTGTTCTGTTTTGTCAATCTTTTATTACCATACCTGCAAGTTTTCTTCTCATATTCATTCATTATGTTTTTTTCTTGATCAAATTTGACCAAAGCCTTTAAACTCAAATTCATTTGCAAAAGTAGATTACTTTATAAAATTCCAATGAACTTGTCAAATGCCAGCAACAATCAAGTCAGTTTCTTGGATTTATTTTGTAACGTCTCCCTGGATTCCAAGTTTGTGATTAGCTGACTCTTAACATCTCAACCTCCAAGTCAACTGTAATCATTGTCTCCAGCAAAGTTTGGAAAAACTGTCTCATTTTCTGGGACATCTGAGAATCTAAGTCACAAGAGAAATGATGGCAATAACACTTTTTTCAATTAAGGGAAAACTTACCATCAGATATATTAACAAAGCTGGCCAAATCTGTCACTACTTCGATCACTACTGGTCTGCCCATGACTACCCAGGGAGTATCCATGGTGACAGAGATGTTGGCGATGTAAGGCCCTGATGATCGGAACACGCTCCATGACACATTCATTTGCCCACAAGGTAAGGGCAGATAATCCTGTTCTGTCCTATTCCTGAAGGGAGAATAAAATGCCAAATTAATTTATTGATCATGTCTGGATACTTACTGTTCTGTATATGGACTAGAGAGAGGAAGTTGGCCCACCGCTGATCAGAGGTGAGTAGCAGGCCAATCAACCACTTCTTCATTAATCGAAAATAGATTCCAAATTGAAAATAGATTCCTATCATTCACTAAATTCCTTTGTAATTTAGAAATCCAAAAACAGCATCTCTTTTAAGCTGATTTCTCTTAAGAAATCTTTCAAGAGAAAATTAATATTAAAATTTCTAACTAATCAAAATTATAATAATGAAAATTCAGAACACTTTTTCCAATGAGCAAACTAATCACTGACCAACATCTATACTAAATTTATATCTGACTGACTACAACTGTACACAACTGATCCCCAACCACAATGTTCATAACTGACTAACTGCGAATGCACACAATTCAGTAGATAACTACTTGTTTATTAATAAAGGTAGGTTAATGTTGGTCAAGGGAGATAACTACTTGTTTACTAATAGACGTACGTTAATGTTGGTCAAGGGAGATAACTTCTTGTTTACTAATAGACATAGGTTAATGTTGGTCAATGGAGATAACTACTTGTTTACTAATAGACATAGGTTAATGTTGGTCAAGGGAGATAACTACTTGTTTACTAATAGATGTAGGTTAATGTTGGTCAAGGGAGATTACTACTTGTTTACTAATAGACGTAGGTAAATGTTGGTCAAGGGAGATAACTACTTGTTTACTAATAGACGTAGGTTAATGTTGGTCAAGGGAGATTACTACTTGTTTACTAATAGAGGTAAATGTTGGTCAAGGGAGATAACTACTTGTTTACTAATAGACATAGGTAAATGTTGGTCAAGGGAGATAACTACTTGTTTACTAATAGACATAGGTTAATGTTGGACAAGGGAGATAACTACTTGTTTACTAATAGACATAGGTTAATGTTGGTCAAGGGAGATAACTACTTGTTTACTAATAGACATAGGTTAATGTTGGTCAAGGGAGATAACTACTTGTTTACTAATAGACGTTAATGTTGGTCAAGGGAGATAACTTCTTGTTTACTAATAGACGTAGGTTAATGTTGGTCAAGGGAGATAACTACTTGTTTACTAATAGACATAGGTTAATGTTGGTCAAGGGAGATAACTTCTTGTTAACCGATACAAATCAAGGACAGACGATGCAGCGATGCACCACTCTGCAATCCAATACATTGATGCATCTGTGAATCGTTACACCACTAGTTAATGCTGATGCATTGTCAAACAAATACCAAATTTCGTAAAATCACTAATCCTCAAAATTCCCCATACATATGACATTTTTACCCAAGAAACTACTGTTTCTGAAAAGTGGGAAAAATGTCACGTGATATATGGTATCCCTCATTTCGAAAGTCAATGGACCATTTATTCTGGATAACATTCCATAAGCACGAGGCCCAAAGGGCCTGTATCGCTCACCTGGTTTAATGAGATAAGAAACAAGAATGATGCTTAAGTATATTTGTCGCTGGTATTGATGCTTAAGTATATTTGTCACTGGTACTGCTATGTCAATATATCATAGGCATTTTATATGGGAACATGGTTTTTATGCCAAAAACTACATTAATCAAACAATTGTACAATTTTGAATCCCAACCCGAAAGGGATGCTCACAGTCAAATATGAGAGATATCCACTGCTGACTTTCAGAGAAGAAGTCGTTTATATCAATTAGTGCTGTAACGATACATCAATATGTATCGATATATGTTCGTTTTGTGCCGCAATACGATACATCGATACAGTCATCCCTGTATCGTAATATCGCCGGCATGGGTGCGGGTCCATGTAACACATTTGATACAGCAAATCGAGCGCGCCGAAGCGCACCGTCAGTAAAACGCTTGTAACCAGATTGTATGAAGTCGCCAATGCAGAGCGCCTTGAGGATTGCGAATAAATATGGACAATGGCTAAAGCTGACAGCCATGTGTAATTCCGTTTAACTTTATCTCTCTATCTATATCTTAGTAGTAAACCTCCTCCGACTTGTAAATCAAAGATATTCGTTGACTTGAAACAAGTCAAGGGTCCACAGCACATGGAACTTACCTATCGAAGTAGAGTATTCAGTATTGCCGTATTCACAGAATGGGAGGCAGAGTTAACGTATTCCGGGAACACAATAACTTGAATTCGCATTAAATCGGCATCGCCCTCATTTGACAATTTTACACCACCAGCAAGACAAGTATTGAAAACCGAAAACCGTGGACAGGTTTAACACAAATAAAGCCGAAAACCATTATGTTTAAAAGCTGATAGCAAACATGCTACATGATGTATCGATAACTAGTTTATAATAAATGATCTGCGCCCTTTTCGGCAGTGGAAATGAATGTTTCCGTGAGTTGTAACTTGTTGCACGTTGTTGACCCAAGGTATAACATTCAGAGTCGACAATGTTTCAGTGACAAGACTCAAGAGTCCTGTTTATATTTGACATTGATTTAGATCTGTTTAATTCTACTGTTTTTGTTAAAAATGTGTTCAATGAGTGTCATTAAAACTTCAGATTGAACGTTAAATATTGTTTGATTTGTTTCAATTTATTACAATTTCACGTATACGCGATACGTATCGTATCGTGATGTCTGTATCGCAATACCTATCGTATCGTGACATTATTGCCGATACACAGCACTAATATCAATTCTGCAAAATTAACCCCTTTTGGCCCCGCCCTTTAGCTCCCCGGGGGGTCAGCATCACCATTTGTACAATTTTGAATCCCTACCCCAAGGGGATGCTACCAGGCAAATATGAGTGATATCTATTGCTTAGTTTCAGAGCAGAAGTCATTTATATCAATTAAGCCAAATTTACCCCTTCTGGTCTGAAATAGTCTTCTTTATGACGTATGTAGCCAAGAGCATAACAGATGAAATCTATTTCAATGTCTAGCTGCGCTAGGGATTGAACCTGGACCTCTCGCTTTCCTAGTCTTATGCTCAACAGATCGAGCTAAAGGAGACTTCTCTCTAGCTAGCAGAGCGGTATATTGCAGCTAATTTACTAAGGTAACATGTTTATGTTATTTTTCTATATACTGTATCAACTTCATGGTTACCGACTTGGATTTTCTGGATACGATCATAGACTTCCATACCTCCATTAAAAATTCAAAGAAGAGCCAAAAGGAACATGGCTAGAAGTTGTATTTTAGGTTGTTTTTTTTCAACAACACATAAGAGGTAGAAACACAAGGCTTCATCTCCTTATATTGCAACATTTCCAACCAGGAACAGTTCCTGGAAGAATTAACGATTTCTAGGAATTTGAGAAAAAAAATGTCTTTATTGGCTATTTGATTAGGTACCTGGAAAGTTTATACCTATATATACCCAAATCTTATATGAGACTTTTAGATGGTAGCCAACCTTAGCGAAACCTAAGTAATTCCATCAAAATTAGGCCACATAATAGGAGCTGCCATGGCAACACGTCTATCTGCGATACTAAATCAGGATTGTGGTGCGTTTGAATTTGTTTTTCAGATTGGAAAACAAATTTGAATTGGTTCTAACAACGACAGGGAATTGGCATCCATCTTACAGTGATGTGCACATACATGTTGTATATTGTTGCTATGTCATTGTCCTATATGGCCTAATACCAACTGGAGGTCACTATGAAAACGGAAACTCTTCTAGAGAGTTTGCATGAAGGCAGTAAAGGATTGGCGGAGTCGATTTATCTGTCTGGTCGAGAGAACCTATCATTCAACACCACCAGACATCCTGGTTAAAACCCTGACAATAGTGACTACAGCACTAGTTCTGCTGGAGTTTTATCTCCACAAACACATTGTAGTAATGTTTATGTTCTTCAACTTGATGCAATTAATGAACCTCTGTAGGAACATCAACACCTTAATGCCTTTCTTTTCTTCCCTATGACAATATCGCTTCAAGGCACATTGCATTCAATTAGTGACATTTGTGAAAAATTGCTTTTTTTTTTAACCTATGCCAATAACAATAAAATGTCATTCATCAATAGCTACAGTATGGCACGGTATCAACAAAGGCGAAGTTATATTTTCTTCTGATACGATGATATAATTTGGTTTCATACCTTTTAATTATTTTCCCTTGTGACTGATTAGAAAATATTATACAATTTCCCCCCCTTCATTTCCCTTTTTAATTGCTGTTTTGGTTCTGTGAAACATACACTATAATATATATATTTCAATTGTACTTGTTTTTAGTGTTTGAAAAATGTATAAGCTTTATTTATCTTACAAAAATTGCTACACAAGGTATATTATAACTTATATTAATCACACTTGTCGGCCCGGAGGTAAGAGCACAAAAGGTTTTACTGTGGGAAGAAACCAGAATACCTGGAGAAAACCTATGTGGTCGGGCAGGTGACCTAACACCTTTTCACATCCGATCAGGGAATTGAACCCCATCCGCCTAGGCAAAAGACAAGAGTGTTACCACTGTGCCACCTGACCACCCCACTGTTTATGACTGTAAAGTTAAGTTTCTGTATATAAATTTCTATGGCAAATATTTAGTTTTGACAACATTTAGATTTATAACACCTATCTGTTAATATTCAATGATACTTAAAAATTAGGTAAGTACAGCATAACGATCGTGTTAACTTACTCAGACAGACAGAGGTCATCACTAAGCATTCCAAGGTCATTCTTGTTTCTATGGCAATGGCACAAATCTGACTGTACTGCAGCATATTCAAACCTGCAAAAAATAAATACAAAATTCATTGAACAAATTACTCAAAACCAATCAATTTTGTTGCATTTGAGGACTAGTACTTCAGAACATGCTTGCCAGCTTTCAGAAATGTCCAGGGTGAAGAAACATGCAAAAACTCAAATTAGCAAACCTCAAGGAAAGTACATTTATAGACCTGCTTCTGATAAACTAATACCTTAAAACTACAAGTTTGAAGTTTCTCTTTCTTCTGGAGTCATAGGATTTTTAAAACAATTAAGTTTTTCTGATAATTTATGTCAAAATTTTTGACCTAACATCAACAATGTCAACCCACACCGAAAGTATGAACTTCCAGGGACTAGTAGTATATAGATAGCCAGACAAAACCTTTTCTTTCATGATGGCCAAATGTCAAAATGTAGGTCAACCAAGGTCAAAATATAGGTCAGAGTGTCCTACTTCAGATACATGACACCCTGCCTCACCAATGTGAACTCATACACCTAGGATAAAGTTCAAGTGTAGGAGATGGTGTCTGGACAACATAGGAATGGACACACTGCAAAGCTAAAGTCCCCCCCCCCCCCCCCCCCCCCCCCCCCCCCCCCCCCCCCCCTGTTTCCAGTGAGCTGCTAACAAGCTGTTAAACACAAATCAATGTTCATTATTTCATCAAGTTACAATACTATCAGCATTACAAGGTTAAAATTGCAACATAGACAAAACTTCAAAACCTGAATCTGTCCAAAATAACCTAATACCTGACTAATTATTATCTATCAGGTGTACCAGGTCATAATGCTGACAGCTATAAATGTCAGACATTTTCAATATCTATTATATAACCATAGGGTTGAATACAAAGAATTATTCAAAAATCATTTTGCGGACTAGTTTTCTCTATACAAAATTGAAACACAGAAGAAGAGGAATGGTGCTGGTAGCAGGTTTCTTCATGTGGCCAGCATCAGGACACAGCTGACATTAGGAAAATATAAAAATTTTACACCCTCAAATGACTCCGGTAATCATTAGTTAGTTCACATTTACATACATTTCAATGATTACAGAAACATTTACATAAAGTCTGAACCACATCAATCAAACCAAACTGGAATTTGAACCCCTAAATCATTTTAAGGCAATCAGAGATCTAATGACACTATCATCCATATTTTCACCAACAATTTGCATTTTTTTGTAACAACAGGCCTGGCATTGCCATGTCATATTATATGGATTGGTACTGTATACAGTACAGGCATTATGGTTCACAATGCTGCATTTGCCCACCACACATATTGCTGCCATATCAACTTTAACAACATTAAAACCACTGTTCAATACTATAGTTATATTTCCTTACCATTTTTGTCAATTTTGAAAACTGAACCAACAAAAAAAATACTGCATTTCTTTAAAGTCACATATGACCCACTAGGTGTTATTGTTTGAGGCACTTGGTGTTAAAGCCCGAGATACTTTTTTCTCACGGCCTCACAGTTATTAGAAAATGTGTCTTTTAAATTTCTTGGCCAATTCAACTCTTTCAACTTTAAATCATGGTCAAGGTCATTCACTTGAACAAACTACCTAGCCTTTACCCAAGAATGCTACAAGCCAAATAATTAATCAGGTCTCTGGTTAGTGAAAAGATGTCACCGAAATATTTTAGTCTGACCCCTGTGGCCTTTAATGAAGGTCAAAGTCATTCATTTGAACAAACTTGGTAGCCCTTCATCCCAGCATGCTTCAGGCCCAAAACTAGTTATAGGTCTCTGGGCCTTTTGGCTTTGAAGAAGTAGTTTGAATAGAAAAGTTGAGGCCAGACAGTTGACGGACACTGTGCCACAGCATAAGCTTACTTTCGCTTTGGGCAAGTTGAGCTAAAAAATACTTTCAAGTATCTAGATCATGCAGTTTCCTTTGATTTATGGACATATGAATTCAAGGACCGAGGTTTTCCATCAAATCAATGGAAATAAAACCCTCTCAAAAATGAAATATTTCACATCAACAAGGCTTTTAATAATGCATTTTTATCCTTTATTAAGGAAATGAAGTTACAACCTTTAGAAAAATAATATATTGTCACTAAGTATCTTACTCTGATAATCAGAATTTTATAGTAGTGCAAAACAGTTTAAAAATCCCAACAGTCTGATACACATCAGGACACCGTAATCGTAATCGACACAGCTTCAGGCATCAAGTTGTATTGCTTAAGCCTGACATAGGAAAGCATACAAGTTTATTTTATATCCTTCCATCTTTTAAAATTGCCCCTGCAGTGGTGTAAAGCTACTGAGCTATCAACAATCGACAGTAAATTTGCTTAATCCTCCCCAGAAGTTACAGAAAGATATCTCTAATTCTTGTTTTACTGGGTGAAATATGAGGCAGTTTAACATTTTAAGACAGCTGATATGAATAAAAATGTCTGATTTAAGACTGCAGAATGTCTCGGACTGAAATAAATGACAATAAAGTTGTCATAGGTTTCATAGATACTAAATTATCACAAGTAAAGAGTCAGAATAAGTTTTCACAGCTTCATTTCAAACAGGATGAACCAGATCTCAGTCAACAAGATGTCACAGTCACCAGTCAAATATTCACAAAATGTCACAATCTCCTGTCAAACATTCACAACAAGATGTCACGGTCTCCTGTCAAACATTCACAACAAGATGTCACGGTCTCCTGTCAAACATTCACAACAAGATGTCACAGTCTCCTGTCAAACATTCACAACAAGATGTCACAGTGTCCTGTCAAACATTCACAACAAGATGTCAAACATTCACAACAAGATGTCACGGTCTCCTGTCAAACATTCACAACAAGATGTCGGTCTCCTGTCAAACATTCACAAGATGTCACAGTCTCCTGTCAAACATTCACAACAAGATGTCACAGTGTCCTGTCAAACATTCACAACAAGATGTCACAGTCTTCTGTCAAACATTCACAACAAGATGTCAGTGTCCTGTCAAACATTCACAACAAGATGTCACGGTCTCCTGTCAAATATTCACAACAAGATGTCACAGTCTCCTGTCAAACATTCACAACAAGATGTCACAGTCTCCTGTCAAACATTCACAACAAGATGTCACGGTCTCCTGTCAAACATTCACAACAAGATGTCACGGTCTCCTGTCAAACATTCACAAGATGTCAGTCTCCAGTCAAACATTCACAAGATGTCAGTCTCCAGTCAAATATTCACAACAAGATGTCAGTCTCCAGTCAAATATTCACAACAAGATGTCACGGTTTCCAGTCAAATATTCACAACAAGATGTCACAGTCTCCTGTCAAACATACACAACAAGATGTCACAGTCTCCTGTCAAACATTCACAACAAGATGTCACAGTCTCCTGTCAAACATTCACAACAAGATGTCACAGTGTCCAGTCAAATATTCACAACAAGATGTCAAGTCTCCTGTCAAACATTCACAACAAGATGTCACGGTCTCCTGTCAAACATTCACAACAAGATGTCAGTCTCCAGTCAAACATTCACAACAAGATGTCACAGTCTCCTGTCAAACATTTACAACAAGATGTCACAGTCTCCTGTCAAACATTCACAACAAGATGTCACAGTGTCCTGTCAAACATTCACAACAAGATGTCAAACATTCACAACAAGATGTCACGGTCTCTTGTCAAACATTCACAAGATGTCAGTCTTCTGTCAAACATTCACAACAAGATGTCACGGTCTCCTGTCAAACATACACAACAAGATGTCACAGTCTCCTGTCAAACATTCACAACAAGATGTCACAGTCTCCTGTCAAACATTCACAAGATGTCACAGTTTCCTGTCAAACATTCACAACAAGATGTCACGGTCTCCTGTCAAACATTCACAACAAGATGTCACAGTTTCCTGTCAAACATTCACAACAAGATGTCACGGTGTCCTGTCAAACATTCACAACAAGATGTCACAGTCTCCTGTCAAACATTCACAACAAGATGTCACAGTCTCCTGTCAAACATTCACAACAAGATGTCAGTCTCCTGTCAAACATTCACAACAAGATGTCACAGTCTCCTGTCAAACATACACAACAAGATGTCACAGTCTCCTGTCAAACATTCACAACAAGATGTCACAGTCTCCTGCCAAACATTCACAACAAGATGTCACGGTCTCCTGTCAAACATTCACAACAAGATGTCAGTCTCCTGTCAAACATACACAACAAGATGTCAGTCTTCTGTCAAACATTCACAACAAGATGTCACAGTCTCCTGTCAAACATTCACAACAAGATGTCACGGTCTCCTGTCAAACATACACAACAAGATGTCACAATCTCCTGTCAAACATTCACAACAAGATGTCACGGTCTCCTGTCAAACATACACAACAAGATGTCACGGTCTCCTGACAAACATTCACAACAAGATGTCACAGTCTCCTGTCAAACATTCACAACAAGATGTCACAGTCTCCTGTCAAACATTCACAACAAGATGTCACGGTCTCCTGTCAAACATTCACAACAAGATGTCACGGTCTCCTGTCAAACATTCACAACAAGATGTCACAGTCTCCTGTCAAACATTCACAACAAGATGTCACAGTCTCCTGTCAAACATTCACAACAAGATGTCACAGTCTCCTGTCAAACATTCACAACAAGATGTCACAGTCTCCTGTCAAACATTCACAAGATGTCACAGTCTCCTGTCAAACATTCACAACAAGATGTCAAACATTCACAACAAGATGTCACGGTCTCCTGTCAAACATTCACAACAAGATGTCACAGTCTCCTGTCAAACATTCACAACAAGATGTCACAGTCTCCAGTCAAACATTCACAACAAGATGTCACGGTCTCCTGTCAAACATTCACAACAAGATGTCACGGTCTCCTGTCAAACATTCACAACAAGATGTCAGTCTCCTGTCAAACATTCACAACAAGATGTCACAGTCTCCTGTCAAACATTCACAACAAGATGTCACAGTCTCCTGTCAAACATTCACAACAAGATGTCACGGTGTCCTGTCAAACATTCACAACAAGATGTCACGGTGTCCTGTCAAACAAGTCACAACAAGATGTCACGGTCTCCTGTCAAACATTCACAACAAGATGTCACGGTCTCCTGTCAAACATTCACAACAAGATGTCACAGTCTCCTGTCAAACATTCACAACAAGATGTCACAGTCTCCTGTCAAACATTCACAACAAGATGTCAGTCTCCTGTCAAACATTCACAACAAGATGTCACGGTCTCCTGTCAAACATTCACAAGATGTCAGTCTCCTGTCAAACATTCACAACAAGATGTCAAACATTCACAACAAGATGTCACAGTCTCCTGTCAAACATTCACAACAAGATGTCACAGTCTCCTGTCAAACATTCACAACAAGATGTCAGTCTCCTGTCAAACATTCACAACAAGATGTCACAGTCTCCTGTCAAACATTCACAACAAGATGTCACAGTGTCCTGTCAAACATTCACAACAAGATGTCACAGTCTCCTGTCAAACATTCACAACAAGATGTCAGTCTCCTGTCAAACATTCACAACAAGATGTCACGGTCTCTAGATAAATATTGACAAAAAAATGTTACAGCATCTAGTCAGATATTGGAATTGGAAGATCCCTCCAATTTTCAGTCAGAAGTAGCACTTCAACTTATTCCTCTAAAATTTAATGATAGCCATCAGCTGTGTACTTGCATTGGACTAATGGTGGACTAAATGGAAACTGCACCACAGACAAAATGCGATTTGAACAACATCTTGAAGTTTGATCTCAAACTGGAGGCTTCTTAATGAAAGCTATCATACTGTGGTATATCATATGTATTTTAAACAGTTGTTATCGTATATGAGGTCAGGTTAAGATTTTTAACAAATAACATAACTGAATTTGAAAAACAAAACAAAAAACTAAAAAAATCTTGGTGAAGGTTTTCCAGAACAATAATCTCCTGTTTTGACCCCTTCACAGGTACGTTTGATGAAAGAAAAAAACGACAAATCTCACCAGATTACAGATCTCCATTAGAACACAGGCTAACTTAAAGGTCACATACCATTGTAACAAGACTTTTTTATTACCCTATCACCATGGAAACAAAAGGACACGAATAGTGGTACCAACATTCCCCAACCACCTTGTGGTACAAGTTTGTGCACTCAGATATAGGTCTCAATGGACAGGAGTTTGTGTCTAAATACTTGATCTATGTACCAGGGAACCTCGCCACATGATTAGAGATCATCACGAACTTCACACTCATAAATCTCTAAAACAAATACCCCACTTAGTAAACAGTTCAGGCTGTGGTAATATTACACAAGGTCATACAGCTCCGGTTTATCTGTAATCAGAACTGCCAGACAAAATGTCAAAGATTTTTTTTTACTTTTGCATTTCATTTTTAATTCTATTTCAAATTTCATCAATAAGCTATTTTTTAATCAATGTTCAAATCAATGAAAAAAGTCTTCCTTTGGCACCATTTTGTCGCAAGCGAGACACACACAACAAACACAAAACTAAATAACACCTCCTTACAATTAATATTGAATATTTGTTTTAAACAGACACTGACCAAATACTTTTAGTGCAGTCCACAAATAGTCATTATTAAGTTTAGTTTTTTGCTTTTTAGTTTCAACAAAGTAGATTATAAAATCGCTATCATACAAACATTTAAATAAAACCATTTAACTTATAATTCAAATTTCCTTTGTGTTGTTACTGTATGTGTCATTAAAACCAACAGGCCTAATGGGCCTTGATCTCTATCTCTTGTTGGCTAATTGGTTCATGCGACTTTTCAAACTGAATTTAGTCATTGATGTAGATCCCAAATTAATTCATTTCAATACTCCATCTTTTAGAAATGTGATAGCCCTTTATCCAAGCATATTTATTAGTTATCAAGAAGTTGTACAAAGATGTTTTACATATTTGACCCCTATGACCTGAAGAGTATGTCAAGGTCATTTATTTGAATATCTTTCTGGTGCAATATCAATACCTAGGTCTCCTTACTTTTGGGAAGAGGTCAATGAATGATTTTAACATAGTTGAGTGCATAAACAGTGAAATTAGGTCAATGTTTTTCATTGGAATATATATACAGTCAAACCTGTCTATAAAGGCCATCCAAGGGAAGCAACAAAAGTGCCCTTTATAGACAGGTGCCCTTTATATAGAGGTTCCATTCATACTGTGAAATTTGATCACCAGTAGCCCTTTATAAAGTATAACAAGCTATAAAATAAGGTTCACATTTTATTACAGTATTAAATAAATACATATATACAGCACCATTTTATACTATTGCTCAACATAAAAATTACATTTGATTAAAAAACAGTAACAATTCTGTAAAACATTTACCAAACTTAAGATAATGCTAATGTAAAATGTTACATAAAACACTACTCATTGATCACAGTTAATTTCACAGCACTATTTGTTTACCCAATCAATGTATCAATATTGCACCAATTCTAATCAATAAATACACTACATACTGCATCATATTATAAAACATAAAAATTACTTGTTCCAAACACAATATTATGCCGTGATTTAAACGAATCCAACCATCCATTTGAAGCCTTGAATGTAGTGTTACCAAAGTCTGATGCAAAATCCAGTGCCTTTTGTTTTAACAGTGGCCCACTAAGATTAACACGGCGCGAGGAAGCGTCTTTAAAAAATTCCCACACAAGGTTATTTATTTCCTCATTGCCCGTAGGCCGCCTTTGTCGTTTCCTATCGGGGGCAACATTGTCCTCCAGATCAGCGAGGTTTTCCGATTTTCGTTTTAAAATCCTATCGATTTGAGTTTTGCCAACACCATACTTCTCGGCAATTTTGCGAGAACTAGTATGAAATTTCTCCGATTCTCTGATGACTTGCAATCGTTGCTCGTGGGTTAAAGCGACCCGCCGTTTCGTCGACATCTTGCATCAATTGGTGAACTGCAGATCACTGATCACTTCCTAGTTTCAGTAAACAACCTCGTTCTCGATAATTGAACGATATCCGGATCCCGTGGGATTTGTTTTATTTGTCTCAAACTATATTTATGTATCAAATACTATCAGATTCCTACTGTAACTTTTAATTACTGAATAAAACTTAAAAACACACAACATGCATACGTTTATTCAGACAAATCATTTATCAAATAATTACTCGCTTCAAGATGAAGGTGAAGGCCGCGTCACAGTCGCCATTGCGTTAGGAAGTGTGCTCTGCAGTCGGAGATGTAATCAATAAAAAGACCACTGAAAATACCTTTTGTGGGTTTTCACCCGCAAACACACTGCCTTGGGACAATATATACAGACTTATATGCCACAATCACGGTTAGTACATGTATTTATATGTACCTATTCAACAAACATACAGACACGCTCGATTGACTTCCAGAGCTTACCTGTGTCTCGGTGAATGGCGATGTTTTTACAGTACCATTGATCAAGATATTATGGTCTACTGATTTTCCAAGGGGAAATTAGCCTCGACTTTTGTGCCCGTTATAAACAAGTTTGTTTATATTTTTGCTGAGAATAAGGTGCCCGCTGCCCGCGTTGAGCAGGTCCCGCTATATAGAGGTTCAATAAAGAGTAAAACTTGACGGGGGGAATTGAAAGTGCCCGTTATAGACAGGTGCCCGCTATATAGAGGTGCCCGTTAACACAGGTTTGACTGTACTTATATACCCTTTTACCTAGCAAAGCAGGATATTAGCCCAATTCCATTGCCCTACATTAGCTAGGACACTGACATTTCAGAAAGAGCCCTATCTCGTTAATGTCAACACTAATTGGGCGTATAGTGATACTACTTTATCATCATTCTTAAAAGTGAGCTAAACAATTCTAAAAGCATTTGACTTTGATCTTTGACCAAAAAAGCCTTACGCTTTGGTCACGTGAGACCGTGTTTAATTGTATCATATATGTGATCATCTAATCATTCATTTTTTTAAAAATTTTCAAATAGAATTTTGTGCTGACTGCATTTGGCAAGGTAAGCTAGAAGTCACCTCTCATACACAAAGAAAACCACTTGAAAATAAACAGCTAACTGGTACTCATCATGATGCATACTTCATCAGAAAGTTAAGTTATCCTGGATCAAACTGTCAGTCTTTGAAGAATCTATTTTTATGATAATCAATGATAACCTGCTATTTCATGGTATTATGTACTGATGACAGTTAAAACCCTATAATTTTCAAAGATTTGTAAATCCTGACCGTCCATCAGGCATGCTTACGATTGAATATGTCTGCCACCACAGGGATTCACCACAAGGAATTTATTCCATGAATGGACCCTTTTAGATTTGACAGAAACCTTTAATTGATGATTTAGACTAGTTGGAAAATCAATCTGTCTATTTCAAATTAAAAACTGAGAAATACATGACCCCCTGGCTGTCGTGTAAAAAGAGGATTTTAAATCCGAGGGCCACAACAAATTCATGGCCAACCCTCCCTACTTCCTGTTCACGAATACACACAATGCATTCTGATCGTCCAGCGAAAATATGCATGATACGGATATAGCATTAGGGGAGGAAATTGAAATCGATACAGAGCGATAGAACGCCAAGAGAGTGGGTGACAGTTATTATAAATGGTCTTTATGACGCGACTACAAATCATCTAAAATAGGATTACATTATAAGAAGCTCACAATGTCCCTAGTTTGACTTGTGCATATCCTATACATTTCTCAATCAGAGACAGATTTACAAGTGACAATCCTAGAGAATAGCAAAATGGATAAAGAGCTGGTGACAAATCAAAATTAAATACACAGCTGTCATATATATCTAACATCGATTTATGTAAATTATCATGGCAATTGCTATATCCACACTTATTACTGCTAAATTGACCAATCATGTCTCATATGGAAATAATTGAAATGAAATATATTCTGTAATGAACAGAACAGAGACTTGATTAAACAACAAATAATAATATTCACCAGTACTGATAAGTAGATCAATTAAATGGCCAAATAGAATCCGTACATTTTACAATGTAAAAGAGAATTTTGCTAATGATTGTGTACATTCACATTAACAAATTAAAGCCAAGCTATTTCATGGACTTTGAGTATTTCAAACATGCAATTACTAATTCAAGGTATCATTTTGATTTTATTAACCTGCTGTTTCTAAAAATAGAAACATCAAGTTAATATCTCACAATAATGACCTCCACATGACCATTTTTTAGTCAACAAGATGCATGAGGAAAATCAGACCATATATCTGGTGTTATACTGTATGTTTTAAAAATGCTCAGGTGATGTTTTGATTGGTCAGGATAAATGATACAGTTGACCTGTCACAGATATATACAGTAACATGTTCTGATTGGTCAGGACAAATTATAGAGTTGAGTAACAGATATATGACATGTTCCGATTGGACATGATGAATTATAAAGTTTACCTGTAACATATAGATATATAACATGTTCTGATTGGACAGGACAACTCATAGAGTTTACCTGTAACAGATATACAACAATATATTCTGATTGGTCAGGACAAATTGTAGAGTTGCAATCATTGATTTTGTCTTGCTTAGATACCAAGGTCATTTACTAATTTAGTCTTAGATACCAATGTCACAGTCTTTGATTTTATCTCAGAGACCAAGGTCAGTCATTGATTTTGTCTTACTTATAGGCTATAGGTCATTTTTTGATTTTGTCTTTGATATCAAAGTTAGTCATGGAGTTTGTCTAAGATATCAAAATCAGTCATTAATTTTGTCATACATTGATACTTAGTAAGCTAATCATAAATTTGGCTTGAAATAAAAGGAATATGAAAACAAGAGGCCCAGGGGCCTTAACGGTCATCTGACTCTAAATTAAAACCCTTATATTATTGTAGTATGCATTCTCTGTAGCATGTATATAGTAACACTGTTGGCCATGGTGGCCATCTTGGATTTCTGACCGACCCAATAAATAACAACACTTGGTCTGGACCATCTAAGGATAATTTCTGGTAAGTTAGAGCTGAATCCCACCGGTGGAATTTGAGAAGAAGTTTGAAATATGCATTGTTCAGGAAAACCATGATTGCGCAATCATGTTACAAAATGGCCGCCATATTGCTGCAATGTCAAAGTTTTTACGACGCCAAAAAAATAACAACACTATGTTGGCTTGCCTTCCTTGACATCCTCACCCATTTCCAGCTCAATGGCACCAATGGAACTGGAGAAGAAGTTTAAAATGTTTTTTACAAGATGGCGGCTATGGCGGGCATCTTGGATTTTGAACCGACCCGAAAAATAACAACACTTGGTCGGAATCATATCAGGATCATTTCAGGCAAGTTTCAGCTCAATAGCACTGGTGGAACTTGAGAAGAAGTTTAAAATGTGTTTTTCAAGATGGCGGCTATGGCGGCCATCTTGGAATTCGCACCGACCTGAAAAATAACAACACTTTGTCGGGATCATCTCAGGATCATTTCTGGCAAGTTTCAGCCCAACAGCACTGGTGGAACTTGAGAAGTTTAAAACGTGTTTTTCAAGATGGCGGCTATGGCGGCCATCTTGGATTTCGGACCAACCCGAAAAATAACAATACTTGGTCGTGATCATATCAGGATCATTTCAGGCAAGTTTCAGCTCAATAGCACTGGTGGAACTTGAGAAGAAGTTTAAAATGTGTTTTTCAAGATGGCGGCTATGGCGGCCATCTTGGATTTCGGAGCGACCCGAAAAATAACAACACTTGGTCGGGATCATCTCAGGATCATTTCAGGCAAGTTTCAGCCCAACAGCACTAGTGGAACTTGAGAAGAAGTTTAAAATGTTTTTTTCAAGATGGCGGCTATGGCGGCCATCTTGGATTTCGGACCAACCCAAAAAATAACAACACTTGGTCGAAATCATATCAGAATCATTTCAGGCAAGTTTCAGCTCAATAGCACTGTTGGAACTTGAGAAGAAGTTTAAAATGTGTTTTTCAAGATGGCGGCTATGGCGGCAATCTTGGAATTCGGACCGACCTGAAAAATAACAACACTTGGTCGGGATCATCTCAGGATCATTTCTGGTAAGTTTCAGCCCAACAGCACTGGTGGAACTTGAGAAGAAGTTTAAAATGTGTTTTCAAAATGGCGGTTATGGTGGCCATCTTGGATTTCGGACCAACCCGAAAAAATAACAACACTTAGTCAGGACCATCTCAGGATCATTCCTGGCAAGTTTCATCTTTATAGCACTGGTGGAACTGGAGAAGAAGTTTAAAATGTGTTTTTCAAGATGGCGGCTATGGCGGCCATTTTGGAATTCGGACCAACCTGAAAAATAACAACACTTGGTCGGGATCATCTCAGGATCATTTCTGGCAAGTTTCAGCCCAACAGCACTGGTGGAACTTGAGAAGAAGTTTAAAATGTGTTTTCAAAATGGCGGCTATGGCGGCCATCTTGGATTTCGGACTGACCCAAAAAATAACAACACTTGGTCAGGACCATCTCAGGATCATTCCTGGCAAGTTTCAGCTTAATCCCACTGGTGGAACTTGAGAAGAAGATTGAAATGTGAAAAGTTTACGGACGGCGGACGGCGGACGACGACGGACGAAACACGATGGCTATAGGTCATCCTGACCCTTCGGGTCAGATGACCTAAAAACTATTCTTTTCAAAATAGTGTAAACACAAAATAACACCATAGATTCTTATGTTCACTCAGCTTCTACTACACATGACCCTATATATTGTACCTGAATGACTCTGAGGGATTTACAAAGTCATCTGGTGCAATACATCACCATTCACAGAATATAATTACAACAGGGTAAATGTCCTTACACTCACCATTTCCTGATGTATCCTAAATATTGCTGATTGTCCAGGTGAAACATTAAGCTATATGAATAGTATTCTCACTAAATAATGTGTCAAATTCTATAGTGAAAAATGATGATAGTTAATTAAATTCTTTAAACATATACTCAGGTTTCCAAGTGCACATTTTCAACAGAAAAAGCAGCTATTATGTGTGTGTGGCGAGTTCTGCACAGATACATTATCACATGTACATCGATTTAATGACATGCAGGCAACCACAGCCACCATATTTATCGTAAACATCACCCATGAGAGTAATATAGATTATCTTTATGGCTAGACATGGGCTTGTATTAGCTTCACCTCACAGATTCTCATGATTTTATGGAAATTATTTGACTTTGACCTTCAGCTGATTGACCTCTTGCAATCTTGGATATCCTTTCTCCAGGAAAAAACTTATTCTATCAGTATACTCTATGGACTCCAGGCCCTGACAAATGCTGATTCAAAGTACCAAAAACAAAATGCCTAAAAGGTCTAGAGATTAATGGTCACCCCCATACCATAAAATATCCTCTGGTTTGGTGGATATTTAAGAAGTGCATCCTTGTGGAATTCACTAGGGGTAAAGACTAATTCTTCCTTTCACTAAAACTGGTGACTCTTTACCTGAAAGGTATCGGCAAAGCTGTCATGACTACAGGCCTCTTAGTTCTTAAGAAGATGGTCTTGGTGTCTAATCAGATAAGACACCTGTTCTCAAAAAAGGGTAGACTGTCATTGAAGTATTTAAAGATCGAAATAAAGTCTAATGTATTTCACTTCATAAGCATGAGAGTTGAGCCAGTAAGCTATAGCTAATGACAATGTAAAGGAACTCATTACTTACATAGGCATGATGTTTGACTGGAAATCTGGAGAAAACATTTTATGGGTGTTTCATATTCCATTAACTCTTTCCGTACTCACGACGACTACAGACGTCACAAAAATGTGCTCTTGTATCCTTCATGACGACTACACACGTCACAATTAACATGCCTTCCATCCTTTGTGACGACTCAAATCGTCGTAAAACATCGCGAAAGATGTTGATATTACTTGCTGGTTTAGCATAGTCATACGAAGGAATTGACACGGAAATGATGTTTTTAAGAAATAAAAAGCAATATAAATATTGTATTGATGGTATATTTTACGTACCAGAAGCATAATTCATTCGTTAAGATTGTCTATTTCAAAGAATTCCGCCGGTTCATGCCGAGCTGTTTACATAGCTACAAAATGGCGGCCTCAAATTTACTTTCGTTTTCTGCGAGATTGTTGAGGTGTTAAACACAATAAAACAATTAAAAACGATAATATATATATAATTGAGTAACGTTTATCATCAAAATAAGTAAGAAATACGTAAAATATTTTTACACACCGAAAAAACGATGTTTTGGCTGCGTGATTTCTTGCACATGTGTGACACATCCCATACCGAAATAAAGCACACTAAAGTATACTTTTATGCTACTTTAAGTATACACTTTTTCCTACTTTTTTGAAAAAGTACCAAAAAAGTATACTTTTTTTGTACTTTTCTGGACTTAGACATTTTTCAGAGTACTTTTTCTGTACTAAATTTGGACTCTGAAATTTCTCAGAGTACTTTTTTTGTACTTTTCTGGACTTAGAAACTTTTCAGGGTACTTTTTCTGTACTTTATTTGGACTCTGAAATTTTTCAGAGTACTTTTTTTGTGCTAAAATCTGACTTAGAATTTTTTTGAAAGATTGTGAAAATATGGATGTACTTTTTTCCTACTTTTTTGGGACTTAGAATTTTTCAGCTAATGCCATTGTGCTTTTTTTGTACTTATTATGGACTTAGAATATTTTCAGACATTGCGAGGGGTTATAGCATATTAATATTTTCAAAATTAAATCTGACTTTTTCAGTCGACTACAAATCTAAGACTAAAAAAATAATACCCAGGATTAACCACAACAAATATCTATCAAATAAGATACAGAAAATTATCATTTGGTAATATTAAATGTTTTTGATCTCTTTTTTTTTGTCTTTTTTATGTTCTAAAAAATACTTTTCATACTTTGATCAGTACCACAGAAATTTATCTAAAAATAATTAAAATTCAACAATTATTATCATAAGTATTTCACTTCAATGTACTTTGTTAGTAAGGTTCACACATTTTAACGGTGATTTCTTTGTCACTTTTCGTTTGTATTTCCATATGCATCTCAGAAGTAATAAACTTCACATTGATGAATGTTACTATACGTTCATGTGACGAACGTCAAAACTTAGCTCTATAAAAATTTTGTTCCAGATCGTTCTTTGAAGTTACAGTATTTTGGCTTTAATTATAAACTCTTTAACGGAGTTTAAAACATTTCGTTTATCCAAACGTTAACCTCTACCAGATCGGGGATCACTCTACAAACACACATGTGCCCGTGCCTGTAATACGCTTTTAATTCATTCAAATGAAATTAAAATCACCTGCTCTTTGTCTGCATATCATATACTTGCTGGATATACGTGGTTTTAAGATTACATCTGATAATTGCACCCGAAATCACGTCGTGTTCTGTCAAAATAGTCACCGATATACTCATATAAACATGTGTAATACTGATATAGTCACTCGGACGCTTCTTTGTAAAACGTATATTGAAGTCAAGCGCTGTGATGATCTCGATCTCGATATGGCTTGACTGACAACAAACAGGCATGATCAAGGAACAATATTCCGGTATTTTAATCAGAATTACATCGCATTCATTGAAATGGTGAAAGTGAACACAAAAAGAAAACTTTAATTTGTCTGATATTTATTTAGCAAGATCCTACGATAATTCGGACAACGACACAATGTAGCTGTACTCTAATCTGTTGTAGAATGATCTCGTAGGAGTGTTGTGTGTACAAATAAAATACTCTATTGTATACAAAAATCAAGATCAATACCAAGATCTATCATAAATATTCTAATTGATATAGTAGACGGCTTGAATAGCTGCAACACCAAGATCGATCAAAAATATTTCAACTGTTTTAAACTAAATCTTGAAACCTGTGTGTTAAGCTAACAAAGCGATCAGGATATATGCTTAACGTCGTACCGAAAGTTAATTTCACCCGTGGTGTTAATTAATATAAGCGACAGTCGACTGTAATGGCAAATCATACCTAGCTTTATTGTTTATTGGAGTTACCTGCGTACCTCCCGTCTCACCTGTACACATATTGCCCCTCTTAGACTAAGTCTTATGCCCGCGGCGTTAATTATAACAATTTATATTGTCAAGCTTGACTGCCTTTCACTACGATCAGATCACAGGTGCCTACCCTCATTTAAACAAAACATCCGGATTACATAACAGGTACTGACGAGGCTTATACCTGTGTCAGATTACCATCGGTCGGTTCACCTATGACCTCGGGGCCGTGATCTCGTTTGTTTACTTCGGTTTACGGAATCTACCGAGATTTGACGAGTTCGCTTCGTGCGATCATTTTGTGCAATGTGCAAGCTTCAAATGCTGAAGTAGTAATACCAAAAGTATGGAACAATAGAGGTTAAGGAAGTAGAATATAAAAAAAACAAGTAATAAAAGAATGAAATCGATACAGTAGATCTCCGACAAAACTTTTTTTTTATCCCATGATGCAACAAACAGCGAGATTTTAGCGGGAAGTCTGATAGCCATGTTTGAATTTCACCGGATGTTTATCTACGGAAGAAACATAAACAAACACGATTTTGATATAGAATAGCCTAAAAACGAAATTCATTTTCTTGCCTAACTGAAGAAGATCGACTATCTGTCAGTAAGTGGCCAAAGAATATCAGCTTTCTTGTTGTTTTTGGCGACAAATGCTCATTTTCACCCGAAAATATCACAGATATCGCGACCAGAAAATATCACAGATATCGCGACCAGGTAAGTTTACAATTTTATTATTTAAATCTATTTCGTCTTCTGCACGTTCCTACATCGTTTCACATTATAAAGGTGAATAGGGGCCTACACATGTTAATATTAATACTTGATTACTTCGTGTTTCAGGGTTTTCATAATGAATTCATCACCGATTACAGTTTACACGGCCCGAGTTTAATTAACAAAGAACTGCTAGATCCACGTGTGTTTCAATCGTAAGTATTCAATTTACAGATTTATGCTACCATACGCCTGGGATTTTATAAGCATCCTGATTGATAGCACCCAAATATTGAGAACAAGAATAATTTTATTTCTTTATTGACGAACTTCGACGTAGTTATATTGCATTTTTATTTCTGTCACGTAACGGTAAATTCGTAATATCTTTACTACATATTTCATGCATTTTGACAAATTTCCAATTAATTTTTATGACTTCGTTTTTCAATGGAATTTATTGAAATTTCACTTACATGTAAAGAATTATTTGCTTATTCATCTGATAATATTTACAGAATTTTTTGTAGTTGATTTCAAGAGATATTGCATAAAATTTCAAAAAAAATAGCAATGACATTTTTAAGTTAGAATATAAGAACGAAAGTAACGTCACATTTCGGGCAACATGTGTATATCTATTTTAGGGAATATATGTAAAAATATCGGTAAATGAGCTAATAATTGTCTACTATAGTATATGGAATTTGAAGAAGATACATTCAAAAACGAAGTCAATAAAATCCATTGAAAATTTGTTGTATGTCATGATCATGATCAATTCACAAAAAAATGATCTCAAGAAATGATTGAATAAAAAAAATCTGTGTTTTGGAGTATTTTGATAGTTAGTTGCATAATTTAAGATGAAACAAACTGTCAGAGAATTCTGGAGTAGCTTGATTTTTATTAAAGTACTTATCCTTATAATTACAAGTTTTATGTTGTAGCTTTAAACTTGTATACCTGTGGCTAGCTTTTCTTGATAAAAAGACTTCCAAGCAGACATGCATGTAATAAATGACAGTAAAGTGATCAGGTGCATATATAAGGAAAATTATCTACATTATTATATTGAACAAATCTTCACAATTATTCTAAGTTTTGATATTAAAAATATTTTAAAATTTTCTCTTTCTTCCAACAGATTATGCAGTACATTCTGAAGTGACGGAAAGCTTGAAGATATTGCATTGTGGTCCGAATTGAGGGCAATGATTCGCATAAAGCAAAAAAGGAATGAAGAGAATCAGACATTTTATTTTTCGAATCGACTCTTACTTGGATTTGACCAGTTTAAGCAAGCAACATTATGCATATACCATACTTCATTGTATTCAGTATGCATTTATGCATTGTTTTTTATTTACATTTTTTTGTTGTGTTTCCTCAAGAGGAATTATGATTCGACAATTTTTACAAATGTTATTGCCCTTTTTATTTAGAATAGTATATTTTTTTTGTCTGGATCTCCTACATACACATGATATAAAATTGTGTTTTCCTGCTTGAAAAAAATATTAGAATAATTTATCAAAAGTTATTGCCCTTATACATAGATGTCCATCTGTAAATCCTTAACCTCACCCTTAAACAAATTTCAAGCTTATTAGATCAAGACTTTGCTATGGCATGAAATTATACTCAGTGGAATTGTGATTGAATAACTAATCTTGTATTTCAATGTTTGTTTTCATTTAAGCTTGATACAATTGTGCATTTCTCTTAGGAATGGGACTGATGTATGTATTGTTTAAGCATGCAGTATTCTCATTTAAGCTTATCTCCTATATTTTCAGAACTAATTTCCTACACCATTAAATTAATTCCCTTTTTTTGGTAATTTTTTCCTACTTTTTCAGTACTTTTTTTATACTTTTTCAGTACAAATTTCCTACTTTTTTAGTACTATTTTCCTACTTTTCTAGTACTTTTTCCCTACTTTTCCACTACTTTTTCAGTACTAATTTCCTACCTTATTGGTACTTTTTTCCTACTTTTTCAGTCCTAATTTCCTTCTTTTCAATACCATTTTCCTACTTTTTTGATACTTTTTCAGTACAAATTTCCTACTTTTTTAGTACTATTTTCCTACTTTTCTAGTACTTTTTTCCTACTTTTCCACTACTTTTTCAGTACTAATTTCCTACCTTATTGGTACTTTTTTCCTACTTTTTCAGTACTAATTTCCTGCTTTTTCTGTACCATTTTCATACTTTTTTTGTACTTTTGTACTTTTTTTGTACTTTATGGACTTACCTGTAAAAGTACTAAAAAAGTATAAAAGCACAAAAAAAGTACACCATCAATTTGGCCCTGTGCACTTTATACTATTATTGTACTTTTAATGTACTTTTTCTGTACTATATTTGTGCTTTTTCTGTACTTAATGAAAACAATAAAATGTACTAAAGGTATACTTTTGTTAGACTTTTTTTGTACTTTAGTACTTTTTTTGACTCAATTTGGAACCGTGTTGGAATATCGGTTCCAAATTGAGTCAAAAAAAGCATACTTTTTCTATGCTTTTTTAGTACTTTTTTCCCATACTTTTTTAGTACTTTATTTCGGTGTGGGATGTGCCGATTAACATGTCATTTCCCGCGATTCTGCCTGGTGATTTCGCCGTATTTTAAAGGAAAAATTGGGTAAAAGAGTTTCCGTACTCAGTACTTGTTCCATATGATAAACTTCATTTAATATTAAGCATTATACAACAGTAAAAGATCAGTAAAAGATCGTTTTATCGACGTCTGATGTGATAGCCATATGCTCCAATACACAAAGGACCTACCCAGCATTAACTTCCGGTAGCGACCGCGAAATTTGAATGAGTACGTAAAGAGTTAAGACACAAATTTTGCACAGTAGCCCTGGTGACCATGTTTATCAACAGGTTAAGGTAACATGTTCTATAGGTGCTGCACTAGATGGTTGTTTGGTTGTGATATTTCAATGACCTATGGTAAATCTCCCTGCTGTCTTCCTCCTGTAATAGGCCTCTAAGTATCAAAGAAAAATCATATATGAAACAATGTAAAAGGGACAAAGGACAATAGGATTTTGCATCAGCTCTATAACAGGTGTTCTAATAGTTTTCAGACAGGGGTCTACCACATCCTGATAACAATCACTACTGCCCAGCAAAGTCATTACAAATCTATTACAAACCCATTACAAAACCATTAAAAACACTGATTCCATTAAAATTGGCCATTATTTCTCGTTTCCATTTTTGGGACAAACCTGGAGTTAAGTAATGTAATGGGCATTATTTTTCTAAATTTCAATTACTTTCCTATTAATATTTTCTTGGTAATGGTCATTAACAAAATAATGGCCATTACTTCATGTTTTGTATTTTTCTTAATGGCCTTTATTCTGTTTGTAATGGCCATTAGAGTGGAGTCATCATAATGTTATGGCCATTACTAACTGTGGATTTTATGTACTCCCATAACATTTTCCATTTAATGGCCACAACAAATTATGATCACAATGTAATGGCAATTATTTATTGGTAACTTCATGTAATGCCCATTACATTTTCCATTTAATGGCCATAACAAATTATGATCACAATGCAATGGCCATTACTTATTGATACCTTCATGTAATGCCCATTACATTTTCCATTTAATGACCATAACAAATTATGGTCATAATGCAATAGCCATTACTTAATGGTACCTTTATGTAATGCCATTACATTTGTTATTCCGATGTGCAATTCCTCATAAGTAACATTTTTTTTCTTGTAATGGCCATTACAAATATTACAAATATCATCACATCATATTGTAATATATATGACAATGTTTAATATACTACCATGAATTGTTGACCTTAAATTAATGTATTATTTCAGTATCTTATTTTTCATTATATTGTTATTGTTGAATTCCATGTCTATATTACAATTTTGTTGTTGGCTTAAAGAAGAATAAGGAAACTGTACAGGCTTACTAAACCCCTTTACAATAAGAAAACTTCAAATTTCCCGCCAAATTTTTCCCGCCCAATAACTTCAAGCAGGAGAGTTCCAATACATGGCAGCCATGAGGCTTTTCTCACACATATGAACAACATGTTATTTTACAAATGAAGGGAAGTATTTATCTTTAATACCAGGATCATGATTAATACAAGACTACCAGGAAATGAAATATTCAACTCTGGAAGTATGTCAACCTGTTTATAGGTAAGAATTAACTTAAAACCAATCACCATGCATGTGACCTAAATTTACATAGTGTACATTATATTCAAACAGCTTTGGCATTTCTTAAATTGTATTGCCTATTCAACCAAATTGTACAAACAAACATCATCACTGGTAACTGTAAAAGTCTGAATTTTGGCGAAAAATCTGAGTTTTAAAATACATATCTGAATTTCAGCCGAAAAGTCTTAGTTTTTCAGATATACATTTTATATTCAGATAAGTTGGGGGAAACTCAGATAAGTATTATAAAATTCCGATTTGCATGCTGGAATTCAGATATGTTGGGTAAAATTCAGATGTTTTCTTATTTGTGCCCTCGGGCACCCCTTCTTGCCGGCGAGAGCAGCACGGGGTTTCACACCTCCCGCGGAGCCGGGTGTTCATGGTCCACCGGCACCAGCTTACCTTTACCTGTGCTGTATAAATCATCCGCGTGCGACTCGATCGGTCACCAATATAGACTATCCTACATCGGTCGCTGTAAACTTCAACATTACGGCCGGTAAAGTGTTTTAATTTGTGATTATCTTCGTCTGTTTTTAATGTAATGACCAGTGTCGTTGTTCCGTGTGTTGCGTGTGTTTGATACTTTTCTACCTCCGATAACAAAAGATCTGACTGCACGGTGCGGTGATGCAATCGGACCGACGACGTTTTGTACAAGGGCATATCACAATCGACAACCAATATCTCTTATTTCCAATTGGTATCTAAGCTTAATTAAAATGATATTCTCAATAAATCTGTTCACGTGTTGTTATCTGTTGAAACAGTCGGTTCGTAACGTAAGTAGCCGCCCATATGTAGAGTCTACAGTAGACTACTGTGCAGTGCGTAATTAATAAAAATCGTGTGTTGATACCGATATTCACACTGTTATAGACCTAATATTAACTATATATGCGCTGATCAGCATACATTTAACGTAAAAAACGGACCCAAACCCACATTGTATCTATATTTTTGTGTGTATTTTTCACCCGTTCGATAGCTTGTTGTCACATGACTAGTTATACGTCTGGCCGAACACAGCGCCAGCAGGCGGTCTATTTTAAGACCGATCAAAAGGCATACTTACGCAGTGTGTCGCCGTAAGTGTCGTGTTCTCTTTGACATTTTCATAATTGTCTTAGGGAGCAGGTTCGTTATATCATAATTGTGTTTACGTTAATATAACACTATTGCCATTTTCTTGTTTCAGGTGTCCGAGAACTGAAAACATCAAACCAACTTTCTTACCAGTTGCCTTTCCTGTATCTAGCCCTGGCGATTCTGACTATCTTTGTTCAGTTCAAACACACTCTTAGAATTTGATCATTTTTAAATAATTTGATATGTGCATCGTGTAAAATTTTGACAAATTTCTTGATATACTGGGACGTATATTCTAAATAAATGGTATACGTAAATATTATACCGACACATAATGTATCATGCTAATTTTCTGAATAGAACTTGCATGTGTATCGTTTATCGTAATGTTAATACTTTTGTGAAATGTAACAGGACCGGATGTATTGTTCATCAGGATAATTAATTAACTTTCTATCAATAATGGGCCGTATTTTACCATATTGGGTCACATTTTGATAATTCATTAAGCAGAACAGGACGAAGCGCACAGCGTACGACTATTAGATTATTTCTCTTATATATTTATATAACAGGATATGTGTTGCATAACATTTTGACAATTTTCTTCATATACAACAATTTGATAAAGCTCCACATGCTAACGATGTAATGTAATTGGTCTCTAGGCAAATATAAAGGAATGAAAACCAAAAGATTATTTTATGTAATGATTCGTCGATGCACAGGACTTAGAATATGCCGGTCAAGCTGATGTCCATCAGAATATGTCGGTCAAGCTGATGTCCATCTTCCTCAAAACCATTCTTGAAGTGAAAATATTTATCAATTGATGACCAGCAAGAGGGCATCTTCGTCATTTCGTCAGCTGAAAGACCGTAAGGTCTTAATACAGCGGACGTAACACCTGTTAAGTAAGTAAGTAGAACGAGTGGAAGCAGTCAATGCAAATTCTGGCAACTTGCAACCACATTACTGTATGATATCGACTGCACATGCATCATTTAAACCAGCTATTTGACAACTTCGTTAAAGCTGAAATAAATGCATCTTCCAAATCCGAAAATAATTAAGGAACGACTTAACCAAATGTTGGTATTTTTTTGTGAGTAGAGTAAACCACATCTGTATAGATTTACGGATACGAGTCGGAATGGGTACGTGTCGTCTGATAAATTAGTCGTATGGGATTTGAATATACAATAGGTTTTTGAATGCCTTTATTTATCACTGTTAGTTGTTACGTCAGTTGTTCCACGGACTTTTGATTAGATACGTGTCCGTAATAGAACATAAAACATTAGAAACACAAATTAACTTACCGAACTTGTTGAATTATTATAGTGTTCCCTTTTGCAAGTATTATATGATCGATGTCGCAAATGTCCACCTTTTTATTAGTGTGAAGGGCTTTCGTCCTAGGGGCTAATGTCCCGGGGGCTAATGTCAAGAGCGGGCTTTGTCCGTACCCCGTTTGTGTACATAGCAGGGAGCGGTAAAACGGCTGTAAAACGTCAACATTGAATCGTCTGATATAGGTGAAAATATCCCGTTTCACAAATGATGTAAAACTAACAAAAATATGTTATTTTCGTGGTTATATAAATAACTTGCTGCAGTTACGAAAGCGCCAACGCTATCAAAAATTACATTTACATCAGGTCAGAAAAGAATGTCTACTGGACGTACCTGACACCTGCACATGGAAAAGAAAAGGTTAGAATTATTACTTCAATGCATGTGCTCATGTGTACACATACTTTTTAACATGTAATTACATAATCATAAATACATGAAACTTTGATGTAACGAATATAAAAATACACTCTCCAATCATCGTTGTTTATCAGCCGTTCCACGGTTGAACCTGTATATATATGATTTTGTGAATTATGTTAAATAATATGTCTGTGCTCTAAACTGATGAGCTAATTCGCTCAAAGTTCTAAAGAACTTGAACTGGATGTACCTGACACCTGCACATGGCTAATGTGGCCACCCGTGGATAGCGCTTTGACAGGTAGGTAGAGTACCTTTCTAAAGGACGCCTCAAGTCCGTTTGATCTGATTCGAGTACAGGTAAGGGACATAGCTTGGAGCAATCAGATAATCAAGATGCTTATTGATTAAACACAGCAGTTGTTATTGATGATACGCAGGTGAGTTAAGCAGCTCAATATCAGCATCTCGTTTTCTTCTTATGTAACATTGATCAAAATATATAATCCACACATGCATATACATGACCCCTCCCCGGGTCCTAGATTTCGTTTGTCGATAATTAACAGATGATTCAATTTACGTCAAAACATACTATTTTCAGTCAGGAGTATGGAATTTGCCACCCGACATTGTCACTTCTAACCGCTGACCTCAGGTTTGGCGGAGTTTTGTGGACTGTGGAGAAAAACAGAAACATTTGCTTCATAGCAAACTTTTTATTTGGCTATTTAGTTATATCATTTGTACACCACCTAAGATGTTTTCTAATTAATTACAAATTACAATAGGCGAATTAATAATCGACCATGTTTTATGTCTATATGTCATCGTTTATAATTTTAATTGTGTCAAGACAGAGACGCGTTATCTGATATTCACGTCTCGGGTCAAGGTAAATTCGTGCAAAATACAAGTCTTCATACACGCACTCTTTCTTATTCCATCACTGTCCTTAAAAAAATAAAAGATAATACTACATACTGTTTAATCACTTAACAGTTCGCATTTATCTTAAGTATTTATCTCGGTTAAATACTTACTGTAGATTATCGTAACGAATGTTTGATCAAAGTATTACAATGGGTCCTTGCTATGGGAATCCACGATACATCCTTAATTTGTACCGGTTTGGATATCGGTCGTCAATCCATAATTCGTTTTACCAATTTTGCGAACTTTATTGTTAAGGTGAGGAGTTTTCATAAGCAAAACGTTCATGTACTAGATCATTGTTTCAAATATGGTGTGGTCACTGCCCTAGTCAGTTACAATACACAACCTCTGCTAGTCCAGATGACACTGATTACAGGTCAATTATCTTGTTCACTGGACCGTTGAGAAGTCGGCGTGCCATCGACAATGTCGCAGTGTCGAGTTCTACAATAATATAAATATAGGGACAATTGTATAGGCAGGAACTCATTACACACCCATGACATAGGAATGCATATTTAAACAAATTTCAAGACCATGAGCTGTGACAAGACTACTATATTCTGTATGTATCCTGGAATTCTTCATACTGTGTTGCTTTTGGAAATGAATTGAATTACGTAATATCCTATCTCGAAGGTAAAATACAGAGGAGTCCTTGTTGAGCTACGGGGAGAAATGGGTACTTGCTGTGGCGACATCCCGTAGGGAATGGAGACCCATATTTTATTGACTAAATCAGTATCCCAGTTTTAAGATGAAATGTTCATGTATTGTATGAATAAAAAGATAATCTACACGTAACGTTTCGGATTTTATTAGAAGATTTGATATCGATAAAATGATTCCGGCTATGATTTTATGAGTTTAACTTTATGAGGGTCGGGAGTAAAACACGTAAAATGAAAGCAAAATGACGCTTATAAATCCAGATACATTTAGAAAATTATATAAAAAAAAACGTTTAACAATTTATACGTCCCATTCTATTTAGAAAATTATAAAAAAAAAAAAAAAAAAAACGTTACACAATGTATACGTCCCAATCTATTTAGAAAATTATCGAAATGTTGCAGGATATATCAAGAACAAAATCTACATGGCACACCATTTACGTCTGTCCAATTATCTTAAGAAAATGATCAAATTTTCACCACTCTCTACCTTCGATTATATTAAAAATACAAAAACAAAACAAACAAACAAAAACGCCCCGCTATAAATCACGAAGAATTATCAAAATGTTGCCGATATATATTCGTACCGATACATTAAGAAACTTTGATGCTCGAGTTCTATTCAGAACATCATCAAAATGTTACACGATATATACGTGCGATTCAGAAAATTATCGAAATATTTTTCCACGATCTAAAATATATATTTAAATGTGTATCTCTGTTGTATTCGGCAAAGTATAAAACATATTGTACGACATACATGTCGTGAAATGAGTCCTGATATGCCCCATTATTTTATAAGCAGAGACGTATATAAAGGTCACATGTATGCGATATATACGTCTACGTATTTAGGAAATTATTAAAATGCTACAGGGTAAATATGTCAAATAATGTTAACGGATATAGGTATACAGTATATATCAAAGTCAATAAATAGCAAGCATGGTTCAGGCCAGGCACAAAGAAGAAAACTGCAACTGGTTAGAAAGTTGGTCTAATTTTTCTGCAACCGTATTACAGCCATGGGATACCTGAAACAAGAATATAGTAACTGTGTTATCTATACGTCAAAACAATTATACGATTAAGTTGTTCACAAAGACTAACATTTTCCAATCTCGCCAAATAATCATTAACAAAACGATGGTTCTGTAAGAAATATAAAGGACAGCAGCGACACTTACGGTAGGTGATTCTGTTTGTACTGGTAGCTAGCTGGTAGCCCATGACAGACGTACGGCTTTTGATCGGTCTTAAAATAGACCGCCTGCTGGCGCTGCGTACGGCCAGACGTATGACTATCATGCGACCACAAGCCATCGAAAGTGTACGAACAATTTATACACAGTAGATCTAGGCTAGTATTGTTGATTTGCGTCTGATTTTTCGTCAAGTGCACATAAATAATGTTTGGTCTATAACAGTGTGAATATCGGTATCAACACACGATTTTTATTAATTACGCACTGCACAGTACTGTACATATGGGCGGCTACTTACGTTACGAACCGACTGTTTCAACAGATAACAACAGGTGAACAGATTTATTGAGAATATCATTTTAATTAAGCTTAGATACCAATTGGGAATAAGAGATATTGGTTGTCGATTGTGATATGCCCTTGTACAAAACGTCGTCGTTCCGATTGCATCACTGTGCAGTCAGATCTTTTGTTATCGGAGGTAGAAAAGTATCAAGCACACGCAACACACGGAACAACGACACTGGTCATTACACTAAAAACAGACGAAGATAATCACAAATTAAAACACTTTACCGGCCGTAATGTTGAAGTTTACAGCTACCGATGTAGGATAGTCTATATTGGTGACCGATCGAGTCGCACGCGGATGATTTATACAGCACAGGTAAAGGTAAGCTGGTGCCGGTGGACCATGAACACCCGGCTCCGCGGGAGGTGTGAAACCCTGTGCTGCTCTCGCCGGCAAGAAGGGGTGCCCGAGGGCACAAATAAGAAAACATCTGAATTTTACCCAACATATCTGAATTCCAGCATGCAAATCGGAATTTTATAATACTTATCTGAGTTTCCCCCAACTTATCAGAATATAAAATGTATATCTGAAAAACTAAGACTTTTCGGCTGAAATTCAGATATGTATTTTAAAACTCAGATTTTTCGCCAAAATTCAGACTTTTACAGTTACCAGTGCATATGTACATTGAGAATTAATGCAATAATGAACATAAATCACTCTTACATGTATCTGAAGAATATTAAAAGGATTTTGGGTCCACATGATTGTGTACTGTGAATACCCATTTTTGAAGCAGTTATCAATTTGAAACAAATGATGGATCACTTTGAATGCAATTTTTAATGGAAGGACTACATGCATGTACAACGATTGTCAAACATGCATAGTGATACAGTTCATGATGAACTTTGATGAAATTAAGTGGTAAAATGCATTTTCTAAATTTTCTGAATGCGTCTAATGTAATGGTCACATGTAGGTCCATTAATGTTGTATACCTGTATATATATAATGGCCATTACACTTTTGTTTGTAAAAACGTAATGGCCATTACCATTGTGTTGATCTTTAAACAGTTTTTGTACTTTAAAAGTAATGGTCATTATATTGGTAAAAATTATGGCCATTAAAGTGTATTTTCTTGTAATGGTCTATAAGTTTTGTACACCTTTAATGGCCATTACACCTTTTCTGACGAAATGTAATGGCCATTACAGAGTACACTTCAGAAAGTAATGACACTGTTAATGGGCATTACAAAAATGGTTTTGCTCCAAACCAAATGGCCATTACATTACACCAAAATGTTTAATGCCCATTACACCATAAGATTTGATGCCCATTACATTGAAAACTAATTATTGATGGCCCTATTACATTGTAATGGCAATTACTTAGTGAAAACTTTAATGGGTTTGTAATGGGCAATTTGACAGTAGTGATAAGAGTTAATGACTACTAATGTTTTTGTCAAACCATTAAAATCCTTAAAATGCATTTAAATTTTATTGGGTTTTTTTCAGACCCATTAATTTTGTACCTTTAATAGTCATTAATGTTAAATTAAAAGCCATTAATAAAATAAATAATGATCATTATAAATGTTTTGTTAATAGCCATTAAAATGTATTAATTAAGTACCATGAACTAACTGATTTGTTTCAACCCTTTGATGGTCATTAAAATTGAAAACTGTCACATTTAAAGACTATCAAACTTGTATTAATTTTTTTCAATTAATAGCAATTAAAGGTACAAACTTAATAGCATGATTGATGGTTTTCTGATGGGAAATTTTAATGGGGTTTTTAATGGCCGTTTTAAGGGCTTGGGTATGCAGTAGTGAATAGTACCTGGTTCTCTGGCAAGATGATCTAAAAGCGTTTAAAAGTCTTCCGGAATTTTTTTCCAGAAACAGGGATGATTGAATCTAATAAATGCTGAAGAATCTTTGTAGAATCAAATACCTTCATCTGAAAGGAGGCCCAGACTCCATCAGATTCAGGGCATGTCTTTCAATGACTATAGGAACTGAAATCACCAACTCTCAATTCTAAACATATACTCATGATCAGTGTATACAATCAGGCAAATATTAACTTCCAAAAAGTCTCATTCTAGCCGCTAAATATGGTAATTCAATAACTTCAATAAAACTGATGACAAGAAGTTGACCTAGATTTTAGTGAAAAAGGAATATGTCAACTTTGTCCTCAATGCAATGACATTCCACACGTTGTCAATTGAGAAATTCTAATTTTGTCCTTGGCCTGAATTCATGTTTCTATTTCAAATTGATCTTTTGTAAGCACTTACTATCAAGAGTTATCAAATTTCAAATTTACATAGGCAACCCAATTCACTGAATCCACAGATGATCATCAAAGTTATTTACATGTACCATGTGGCATAGATCTAGAGACATGCTGACTTCAGACTCATAGTACCATATACACTAAGGAATAATTAAGTTTCTGCCAGTGACCAATCAATACCCAATGCTTTTTAGACACTTATTAACGACTCAACAAGGGGATCTTAATACATTACTAATGCTATAGTCCCATGTTGTTGTTCGTCAGGGTCAAATTCATTTCAATCCTTTTAATATGTCCAACTAAATTATGAAATCCATTTTTTAGATTAATACGGTACTCAAAATGCATTGCATTTCATTTTAGAGTTGCTGCTTTGATGTATTGACTTTGGAAGTTGTCACTGAAGATCACTGAAGCATGACAAATCTATTGCCAGGACTTTCTGGTAATCGTAACCGATGAACGTGACACATGAACTTTACAATAAAGCCACTGTAACCCAATGCATGTACTAGAAAATAGTAGAGATTGAAACTGCAGTAAGAGTTTGTTAAGATGTGGCCTCCCATGCCATTGATCTCCATGATGCAGTAATGGCTTTCCAACCCAGAAGACAGATCTACTGCTGTATGATTTATTTCTAATGGTATACGTGACATTTTTTTTTGTAAATAACAGTTATTAAAATCTCAAAAAACATCTCAAATCTTATTGTTACCAGCTGATTTATCTATTAAGTGTACCACATGTCACAAAATTATATGCCTGTCTGACCTTTCGCCAGGTGAGGTAAAAATAAAACCACTTGGGGTATAGTGACACAACTTTCTACTTACAGTATATAAGTATAATCAAATGATTTGTTTTCATTCAATTAACACCATATAGTCCTGAATTAATAATGTTTCCCAAGCACAAAAATGACAACAAACATCCCAATATTTGTGAGGAATATCAAACAAGAGGCTCAATGGGCCTGCATTGCTTATCTGGTACTCACTTCTTTGACGATTTTCTATGCCTGCCTTTAAGTTAATCAAAATATTTAGCTTAATGTGCTTTAATAAATATGACCCTTATGACCTTTAATAAGGGTCAAAGGCATTTGCAAACTGTTGTGCTCCTTCCAGAAGCCTACCAGCCATATATCTATGACCTTGAATATAGGTCAAGGTCATTTCTTTTCGTAAGTTTTGTTGATTCTATTGCAGAAACTTAACCAGTCAATTATTATGACTCTAGGCCTTTCAGTTTGTGAGAAAATGTTGTTTGAATGTTTTAATACATTTGACCTCTGTGACCTTGAATATGGGTCAAAGTCATTTCTTTTCTTTCACAAATATTGTGGGGCTCCATCCCAGGAACCTAGCAGCTAAATATTATGCTTCTAGGTCTTTTGGTAAATTAGAAGGTGTTGTTTAAAGATTTTAACAAACTTGAACTCATTGTCAAAAGGTGTTTCTTTTTGCAAATTTTCACGCTGCAAAAGGCATTTCTTTTTGCAAATTTGTCAGGCCTCATCAAAGGGAACCTCTAGCTATCAGCCAAATACCTTGACTCTGGGACTCTGATTACTAAGAAGTTGTTTAAATGGAGAAATTGATGCTGGACAGACAATGGAAGCCACACCATGGTATAAGCTCATTTGACTCTTTAGGAACATAAATTAGTGCAAAATAGCAAACAGCTAATTGGTGGAGAATAGCAAACAACCCATTATAATAGTGCCAAAAGGCAAAAAACATTTAGTGTAAACACTTTGAGGAAAATGGCAAACAACCAATTAGTGGATAATAGTAAACAACTAATTAGTGCAAATTAGTAAACACCCAATAAGTGTTGAATAGCAACCAATCAATTAGTGGATAATTGCAATCAAACCAATTAGTACAAAACAGCAAACAACCAATTAGTGCAAAATGACAAACAACCAATTTGTGTTGAATAGCAAACAACCAATTAGTGGATAGTAGCAAACAACCAATTTGTGGAGCATAGCAAACAACCAATCAGTGGAGAATAGCAAACAATCAATTAGTGGAGAATAGCAAACAATCAATTAGTGGATAAAAGCAAACAATCAATTAGTGCGAAATGGTTAACAACAAATTTAAAAAGTAAGTGTAACAGGAAAACAATCTAGTTCATCTGTTCAACTGTAAGTCAATCTATTTTAAGCATTCTGTAACCTTCTCTATCAACTTGATTTCTTTTCCTTGTTCATTGTTCAATGCTAATTGTGTAATTGGCAAACAACCAATTAGTGGGGAATAGCAAGCAATCACTTTCAAAATTTGAATAATTAAAAAAACAAAATTGTGAAAAATATAAACATTTGAAAATAAAACACTGGACTAAAACATTTGATAAACAAAGCACTTCAGCTTGCATATACAGTGAAACATTTTAACTTGATAAATGGATTCATATAATTGAGGAGGACATACATAACACACCATACTAATTGAGAAATCAACCCAATGATATTTTTACACTCCATTAAGTGTTAAAAATGTACGCCTACCCATAAATCTCCTAACAAGGCAAGTTCATACTCAGTGACATTTAAACAGCTTGGTATGATAGCAACTGAACAATTGATTTAAAGAATGTTAGGATATGGCTGGCTCAATGGGCAAAAAATTGAAAACCCTGTATTTGAACTTGCCTGCAGTTTAATTCAATAAAAGCCATAAGCCTCCAATTCGGTGGTGCAGGCATGCTCCCCTAATGCCAACTTGCATCAGGGACATCAAGAGAGATTACAAACACATATTTGCCCAGTTGAGTTGCTAAGCTTCTTTAAAGTTTCAGTGCTCAGCCTAACAGATAAATATCACTCAAATACAACATGCAGTATAAAAGGGGATATTTTCTACAAGATATTTTTTACTGTTGAAGGTCAAAATACACAACATAAATTTATTTGTCATCATAAAATCTAAATTTGTCACTTCTGAATTTACAAAACACTTAACTACACGCTGCAGCAACATCTGGTTATAACACCTATTAACACATCAACCATATATTTTCATAACCCATCTATAAACATTTTGTTCAATGCTTAGAAAACTGTCCATATATATATTACTTCAGCAGTCCTGGTACATGATCTTTATTAAAAATATTAGAAATATATATAATATTCCATAAATTGGCTTTGTACAATATCTGTGTAAAGTTTTAAAATCAAGCATAGTGAATCACTTGCCATATCTATCAAGCAAGATTCCTTGCCTGGTAATAGGCCCACCCATAACTATGATGATAACTGAAGCTATTTCATTGTCTACAGTTAAGGTCCACTCTCTAATTTGAGACAGTTAATGTGTTGGCCCGTAGACTTATCACAGGATCAATTTTTCACAATAATCAATTTTAAAATCACAAGCTAAAATGAAAACAAATAAGTCCTGCACAAACTTAAATACTAATTTTACACCAGGGGATTGGGTTTATTTGAAGATAAATATGGCACTAAACTTTATCTCTTAGGGTGGTGACAACTGTGAGACCCAACAGGCCTATCCACAAGTATCAAACTAAGGAGGTGACACCAGAACGACCAGGTATATCAACGAACATCAAACCGGGGAGATGACAACAGAAGCACCAGGTGTATTAACGAACATCAAACCGGGGAGGTGACAACAGAACCACCAGGTGTATTAACGAACATCAAACCGGGGAGGTGACAACAGAACCACCAGGTGTATTAACGAACATCAAACCGGGGAGGTGACAACAGAAGCACCAGGTGTATTAACGAACATCAAACCGGGGAGGTGACAACAGAAGCACCAGGTATATCAACGAACATCAAACCAGGGAGGTGACAACAGAAGCACCAGGTATATCAACGAACATCAAACCAGGGAAGTGACAACAGAACCACCAAGTCTATCAACGAATATCAAACCGGGGAGGTGACAATAGTCCACTAGGTATATCAACGAACATCAAACCGGGGAGGTGACAACAGTCTGCTAGGTATATCAACGAATATCAAACCAGGGAAGTGACAACAGTATCACCAAGTATATCAACGAACATCACAACGGAAAGGTGACAACAGAACCACCAAGTATATCAACGAACATCAAACCAGGGCGGTGACAATAGAACCACCAAGTATATCAACGAATATCAAACCAGGGAGGTGACAACAGTCCACTAGGTATATCAACGAACATCAAACCAGGGAGGTGACAACAGAACCACCAGGTCTATCAACGAACATCAAACCAGGGAGGTGACAATAGAACCACCAAGTATATCAACGAACATCAAACCAGGGAAGTGACAACAGTCCACTAGGTATAACAACAAACATCAAACCGGGGAGATGACAACAGTCCACCAGGTCTATCAACGAACATCAGACCAGGGAGGTGACAACAGAGCCACCAGGTCTATCAACGAACATCAAACCGGGGAGGTGACAACAGAACCACCAAGTATATCAACGAACATCAAACCGGGGAGGTGACAACAGTCCACTAGGTATATCAACGAACATCAAACCGGGGAGATGACAACAGAACCACCAGGTATATCAACGAATATCAAACCAGGGAGGTGACAACAGTCCACTAGGTATATCAACGAACATCAAACCGGGGAGGTGACAATAGAACCACCAAGTCTATCAACGAACATCAAATCAGGGAGGTGACAACAGAGCCACCGGGTATATCAACGAACATCAAACCGGGGAGATGACAACAGTCCACTAGGTATATCAACGAACATCAAACCAGGGAGGTGACAACAGAACAACCAGGTATATCAACGAACATCAAACCGGGGAGGTGACAACAGTCCACTAGGTATATCAACGAACATCAAACCGGGGAGGTGACAACAGAAGCACCAGGTATATCAACGAACATCAAACCGGGGAAGTGACAACAGTATCACCAGGTATAACAACAAACATCAAACCGGGGAGATGACAACAGAACCACCAAGTATATCAACGAACATCAAACCGGGGAGGTGACAACAGTCCACTAGGTATATCAACGAACATCAAACCGGGGAGGTGACAACAGAAGCACCAGGTATATCAACGAACATCAAACCAGGGAAGTGACAACAGTATCACCAGGTATAACAACAAACATCAAACCGGGGAGATGACAATAGAACCACCAAGTATATCAACGAACATCAAACCAGGGAGGTGACAACAGAGCCACCAGGTCTATCAACGAACATCAAACCAGGGAGGTGACCATAGAACCACCAGGTATATCAACGAACATCAAACCAGGGAGGTGACAACAAAACCACCAGGTATATCAACGAACATCAAACCAGGGAAGTGACCACTGAACCACCAGGTTTATCAACGAACATCAAACCGGGGAAGTGACCACTGAACCACCAAGTATATCAACGAACATTAAACCGGGGAGGTGACAACAGAACCACCAGGTATATCAACGAACATCAAACCGGGGAGGTGACAACAGTTCACTAGGTATATCAACGAACATCAAACCGGGGAGGTGACAACAGAACCACCAAGCATATCAACGAACATCAAACCAGGGAGGTGACAACAGAACCACCAGGTCTATCAACGAACATCAAACCGGGGAGGTGACAACAGAACCACCAGGTCTATCAACGAACATCAAACCGGGGAGGTGACAACAGAACCACCAGGTCTATCAACGAACATCAAACCGGGGAGGTGACAACAGAACCACCAGGTCTATCAATGAACATCAAACCGGGGAGGTGACAACAGAGCCACAAGGTCTATCAACGAACATCAAACCGGGGAGGTGACAACAGAGCCACCAGGTCTATCAATGAACATCAAACCGGGGAGGTGACAACAGAGCCACAAGGTCTATCAACGAACATCAAACCAGGGAGGTGACAACAGAGCCACCAGGTCTATCAACGAACATCAAACCAGGGAGGTGACAACAGAGCCACCAGGTCTATCAACGAACATCAAACCAGGGAGGTGACAACAGAGCCACCAGGTCTATCAACAAACATCAAACCGGGGAGGTGACAACAGTTCACTAGGTATATCAACGAACATCAAACCGGGGAGATGACAACAGAACCACCAAGTCTATCAACGAACATCAAACCGGGGAGGTGACAACAGAAGCACCAGGTATATCAACGAACATCAAACCGGGGAAGTGACAACAGTATCACCAGGTATAACAACAAACATCAAACCGGGGAGATGACAACAGAACCACCAAGTCTATCAACGAACATCAAACCGGGGAGGTGACAACAGTCCACTAGGTATAACAACAAACATCAAACCGGGGAGATGACAACAGTCCACTAGGTATATCAACGAACATCAAACCAGGGAGGTGACAACAGAACCACCAGGTATATCAACGAACATCAAACCAGGGAGGTGACAACAGTATCACCAAGTATATCAACGAACATCAAACCGGGGAGGTGACAACAGAGCCACCAGGTATATCAACGAATATCAAACCGGGGAGGTGACAACAGTCCACTAGGTATAACAACAAACATCAAACCGGGGAGGTGACAACAGAACCACCAAGTCTATCAACGAACATCAAACCGGGGAGGTGACAACAGAGCCACCAGGTATATCAACGAACATCAAACCAGGGAGGTGACAACAGTCCACTAGGTATATCAACGAACATCAAACCAGGGAGGTGACAACAAAGCCACCAGGTCTATCAACGAACATCAAACCAGGGAGGTGACAACAGTCCACTAGGTATATCAACGAACATCAAACCGGGGAGGTGACAACAGTCCACTAGGTATATCAACGAAAATCAAACCAGGGAGGTGACAATAGAACCACCAAGTATATCAACGAACATCAAACTAAGGAGGTGCCAATAGAACCACCAAGTATATCAACGAACATCAAATCAGGGAGGTGACAACAAAACCACCAGGTCTATCAACGAACATCAAACCAGGGAAGTGACAACAGTATCACCAGGTATAACAACGAACATCAAACTAAGGAGGTGACAATAGAACCACCAAGTATATCAACGAACATCAAACCGGGGAGGTGACAACAGAGCCACCAGGTCTATCAACGAACATCAAACCGGGGAGGTGACAACAGAAGCACCAGGTATATCAACGAACATCAAACCGGGGAGGTGACAACAGAGCCACCAAGTCTATCAACGAACATCAAACCAGGGAGGTGACAACAGAGCCACCGGGTATATCAACGAACATCAAACCGGGGAGGTGACAACAGAACCACCAAGTATATCAACGAACATCACAACGGGGAGGTGACAACAGAAGCACCAGGTATATCAATGAACATCAAACCGGGGAAGTGACAACAGTATCACCAGGTATAACAACAAACATCAAACCGGGGAGATGACAACAGAACCACCAAGTCTATCAACGAACATCAAACCGGGGAGGTGACAACAGTCCACTAGGTATAACAACAAACATCAAACCGGGGAGATGACAACAGTCCACTAGGTATATCAACGAACATCAAACCAGGGAGGTGACAACAGAACCACCAGGTATATCAACGAACATCAAACCAGGGAGGTGACAACAGTATCACCAAGTATATCAACGAACATCAAACCGGGGAGGTGACAACAGAGCCACCAGGTATATCAACGAATATCAAACCGGGGAGGTGACAACAGTCCACTAGGTATAACAACAAACATCAAACCGGGGAGGTGACAACAGAACCACCAAGTCTATCAACGAACATCAAACCGGGGAGGTGACAACAGAGCCACCAGGTATATCAACGAACATCAAACCAGGGAGGTGACAACAGTCCACTAGGTATATCAACGAACATCAAACCAGGGAGGTGACAACAAAGCCACCAGGTCTATCAACGAACATCAAACCAGGGAGGTGACAACAGTCCACTAGGTATATCAACGAACATCAAACCGGGGAGGTGACAACAGTCCACTAGGTATATCAACGAAAATCAAACCAGGGAGGTGACAATAGAACCACCAAGTATATCAACGAACATCAAACTAAGGAGGTGCCAATAGAACCACCAAGTATATCAACGAACATCAAATCAGGGAGGTGACAACAAAACCACCAGGTCTATCAACGAACATCAAACCAGGGAAGTGACAACAGTATCACCAGGTATAACAACGAACATCAAACTAAGGAGGTGACAATAGAACCACCAAGTATATCAACGAACATCAAACCGGGGAGGTGACAACAGAGCCACCAGGTCTATCAACGAACATCAAACCGGGGAGGTGACAACAGAGCCAACAGGTCTATCAACGAACATCAAACCCGGGAGGTGACAACAAAGCCACCAGGTATATCAACGAACATCAAACCAGGGAGGTGACAATAGAACCACCAGGTATATCAATGAACATCAAACCGGGGAGGTGACAACAGAACCACCGGGTATATCAACGAACATCACAACGGGGAGGTGACAACAGAACCACCAAGTCTATCAACGAACATCAAACCGGGGAGGTGACAACAGTCCACTAGGTATATCAACGAACATCAAACCGGGGAGATGACAACAGAACCACCAGGTATATCAATGAATATCAAACCAGGGAGGTGACAACAGAACCACCGGGTATATCAACGAATATCAAACCAGGGAGGTGACAACAGTCCACTAGGTATATCAACGAACATCAAACCGGGGAGGTGACAACAGAAGCACCAGGTATATCAACGAACATCAAACCGGGGAGGTGACAACAGAGCCACCAAGTCTATCAACGAACATCAAACCAGGGAGGTGACAACAGAGCCACCGGGTATATCAACGAACATCAAACCGGGGAGGTGACAACAGAACCACCAAGTATATCAACGAACATCACAACGGGGAGGTGACAACAGAAGCACCAGGTATATCAATGAACATCAAACCGGGGAAGTGACAACAGTATCACCAGGTATAACAACAAACATCAAACCGGGGAGATGACAACAGAACCACCAAGTATATCAACGAACATCAAACCGGGGAGGTGACAATAGTCCACTAGGTATATCAACGAACATCAGACCAGGCAGGTGACAACAGAACCACCAAGTCTATCAACGAACATCAAATCAGGGAGGTGACAACAGAGCCACCGGGTATATCAACGAACATCAAACCGGGGAGATGACAACAGTCCACTAGGTATATCAACGAACATCAAACCAGGGAGGTGACAACAGAACAACCAGGTATATCAACAAACATCAAACCAGGGAGGTGACAACAGAACCACCAGGTATATCAACGAACATCAAACCAGGGAGGTGACAACAGAACCACCAGGTATATCAACGAACATCAAACCAGGGAGGTGACAACAGAACCACCAGGTATATCAACGAACATCAAACCAGGGAAGTGACAACAGTATCACCAGGTATAAAAACGAACATCAAACCGGGGAGGTGACAACAGTCCACTAAGCATATCAACGAACATCAAACCAGGGAGGTGACAACAGTATCACCAAGTCTATCAACGAACATCAAACCGGAGAGGTGACAACAGAACCACCAAGTATATCAACGAACATCAAATCAGGGAGGTGACAACAGAACCACCAGGTATATCAACGAACATCAAACCAGGGAAGTGACAACAGAAGCACCAGGTATAACAACAAACATCAAACCGGGGAGGTGACAACAGAACCATGTGGCCTATCAACAAGGAACATATCCAACACCAAATCACACAATGAACAATACAATTGTATAAGTTATTATGTATATATATTTAATATGTCAATGCATTACAGAAAAGCAAACTAAAATTGTGTATGTCTATATACATTTAAACATGTTCTCAATAATTATGATTCCTCTCCAACTTATTTCTTTCATTTAAGAAAGTTAAAACCCCAATTGTAACAAATAATTAAGAAGAATTTCTTTTTTATCTGACCGTATTATGGAGTTTAACCTGGGGATAAAACTTACTGATAGGTTGGGGTCAGGGTTGAAACCCAGTAATTTATAGGTCGTGTTTGACTCACAAAATTTCGTGACAATTTCGACATTTTATTTATAACAGTACAGAATCTCTCATACCACACCTAGGAAAAACCTTCATCATGAACTTAAGGTCAAATGACATCAAAGTGGAGTCGTGCAGACATTCAAGTTTATAAGGGAAGGCTGTCTTACAATAAATATCACACATGTAGAGTAAGCAGAAACTGTTATCATTGCTGTGATGGCTAGTGTTTCAGGTAAGTTTAATGGCTTGCCATGACCCCCTAGTTTTACAGACAAATTATCAAGCTATTTCTCTCTCAAAGATGGACTCCATGTTGTTTACACCAACAGACAGTATCACCAGTACTTGAGTGCTAAATAAATGATTCAAGATTTTGTTTGGAATACAAAACAAGCATACTGAGTATAGCTAATGCAATACACAGTCCCCTACCACCCTGGCTAGCTATATTACACTATAATGAATTATATCGACAATACCCTTTGGTGCTAATTTCAGAAATTGAAAAGGATACAATTAGCTTGTAACTGATTTTAATGTAATAATACTAGACATTCTAATGTAAGTATTTTGATGGGAGGAATTATATAAATGAAACCGTAATTTTCTAAAAAAAATAGTTATCAATGTGACCTTGACCTTAAATTACAAGCCTGAAACTCAAAACTTGATGTTATGATCCTTTATACGTGTCTAAGTTTGATCAATATCCCTCAAGGAATGAGCCATTAGAGACAATGAATTGTTGAAAAAATAGTGACAGTATCTTTGACCTTGACCCAACAACCCTGAAACTGAAACTTAAGGTATCATCATCCTTTGTAATTCCATGAAGTTTGATCAAAATCCCTAAAGGAATGAAGCCTCCAGAGCACTGACAGGACAGGATGTAAAGGAACACTACAGCCCCCCCCCCCCCCCCCCCCCCCCCCCCCCCCCCCAACACCATCTCCCAAATTATTTACAACAAAATTTGATTATGAAAAATTACTATGTGATTTTGAGTATACATGTAGATGGTGGTACTACATGTAGCTCATTGATGGCTGACTTTGAATTGTGATATTGTAAGTACATGTCCATGCAATTTACACCTGCTGTGCAAAAAGAAGGATTTAACATTCCAGAAGGAGTGTAAAAGGCTGGGAAATAAAAGGGTTTAAAATTCGAGAAGGGGTGTAAAAGGCCTGAAGTCCATTGATTTTCAAATTAAATGAAAACTGCAATAATAAAACTACTGAAAACTAACATGCAATAATAAGTACAGTATTAAATTCTATAAATTTATCCAAATACTTTTTTTAAGTTGACAGTATTCCAAAAGCTCATTTTGAATAACATGTATGCTAACAAGATATCACAACTGATAAGTATATAAATATTTGAGAAAATGAAAATGTCCATGAAGTTTCTGCGGCTCTCAAACCAATGGCATATGACATGTACATGTACAATGCATTAAGTTTGAGGAGTTTGGGTATAAAAAGAACATAGAGTGGTATTCTGGTTGGAGGACATTTACAATAGGCACTCAGTTCTCCACCTATGTTGAAGTACAATACATCCTTTACCAACTGTGTCCCATATATAAACCTCCAATAGAAGAAAAGGCATGTTTTAAAGTCATAAATAACCGATAGTAACGGCATCAAGGGCAATATATATTCCCACTTATAGCCAACAATTGTGCCACTGGAACACAGCTACTGTGTTGGTTTAAACTGTGCAAATAATCATATGAAGTCAGCTCTGTGAAAATATTTTCTTACACTTTGTCTTTATTCTGAGGCTCGGGTGACAAACACATAAACTAATTCATAAGTAGGGGTGGGCTTGTTACAGAGTTTGTTAGCATTTTCACCAAACTGTAATAGAAATATCAACTTCTTGCTGGATAATAACAGTAACCTTGGTCTTTGTCTTTATTCTGAGGCTCGGGTGAAGAACACATAAACTAATTCATAAATAGGGGTGGGCTTATTCCAGAGTTTGTTAGCATTTTCACCAAACTGTAATAGAAATATCAACTTCTTGCTGGATAATAACAGGAACCTTGGTCTTTGTCTTTATTCTGATGCTCGGGTGAAGAACACATAAACTAATTCATAAGTAGGGGTGGTCTTGTTACAGAGTTTGTTAGCATTCTCACCAAACTGTTATAGAAATATCAACTTCTTGCTGGATAATAACAGTAACCTTGGTCTTTGTCTTTATTCTGAGGCTCGGGTGAAGAACACATAAACTAATTCATAAGTAGGGGTGGTCTTGTTACAGAGTTTGTTAGCATTTTCACCAAACTGTGATAAAAATATCAACTTCTCGCTGGATAATAACAGTACTGCCTGGCAGGACAAGTGACCCCATATTCTGTATCAGACTGGGGAATCAACTCCTGGGCGACTAATTGGCGAATGGACGATGTACTATAACCACTGAGTCACATGACCATATTATTTTGTTGATAGCGGAACCCAAAATAATCATCTTCAATTATCACACATGAAAATTATCTGTTGTTTAATTAGCAGGCCTACATGTTCTTTAATCAAGTCAATTAATTACAAGAGGTTAATTACTATTTAGTGTGATTAAGACTGCGACAGTGTATAATTTCCTGATTCCCGCATATGCATTATCTGTCAATGTCCGCCTGTAGAATCTGTAGTGCACAGAGAAAACCACTGAAGTACAACTCAATGCAGCAAACTCTGCGGTAGATCTTCTTGTCGATATCTATCATCTCAATTATTTACTGAATGATAAGTTGGGTGATGGCGGTTCTATCTATTGATGTGTATTTATTTCGCCGATATGATAAAAAAAAATCATCAAAGACCATACACACATACAAATCTTACATCAGAAATCATTCGATAATTCTGCAGGCTCCTTTTAAAACCCTCATTCTTCGGTACTTATTCAATAATTAATTAGCTCTTTTCATTTCTTCATAATTATTCAACAAGGATTCTGAGGATAAAGTAAGATTATTCCTTGTAGATTGTATTCTTATAATTACATAAAAGCATTTTTTACAATTTCTCACACCCTTTCTAATTCAATCCTTATATATGAAGGTTTCTATTTTCTAAATTCCAGTCACATGTATAGATTTGCTGAATTCAGTTAGTTCTGTTCTGAAATTAGAAAAAAATCTATAAAAAACAATTTTAAAGGATTTTTTTACCTGGAAATTAAATGGAAATCCTTTGAAAATAGAAATAAATTATTTTACTATACGCAGGTGTTACTAAAAGTGTGGTGCTATCTTTTAATACATCTGCCATTAAGATGCATTAAAATGATTAAAAATGTACAACTATATATTTGCAGGTCTGTCTACAAAGTCAGGATCAAATACCTTGATAATATTTCTTTAAATGTATTAACTAAATATCAAAAATTTAAAATTAATTTCTAAGATAGAGTAGTGAAGAGTTATATTTTGCTGTCACATGGGGATGTGAATGTTAATGAATACCCGTTTAATCAACTCTCCCTATTTTGGTGGAAACTTGCTAATTCTCACTACAAATTCTTGTTGTCAGATTTTGCATAAATTTATATATCTAAACCTTGCTACATACTGAAATGAAATAAGTATGCTCTTTTTCACAACTGCCACAAATTTTTGTCTGATAATAGCATTAAACTTCTAACTGTGTTTTTTAATCTGATGAAAGATAAGTGCTAGCAAGACAGAAATGAAATCAACTAACATAATTGTGGATTTGCTACATTCATTAAGTTCAACTTCAACTGGCAAGTGAATATATATATATGAACATTGGGAAAAAAATGGAAAATTAATCTAACATTTTTCACACTAAAACAACTTTTGAAACATACCAAGTTTCTAAATGAAATAGGGTCACGCCCAAAATCCCAAACAGAGATGTCAGGATGTTTCCTACATTAATGTTACAGTGAGAGAACACATTGTATAAAGGTTTGGCGGGTCTGTGTGGTGTACATGTAAATATGCCCATTCACATTACCATCACGATAAGCAACTGGTCTTGAAATATAATTTGAACTCCACCCACCTTTACCAAATAAAAAAAAGATTAACCCTTTCTTTTATTGCTGGATCAAATAATTGAAAGGCTGATCAGCTTATAACAAGAATATGTAAAGTTTTTAAATCATAAAATTAACATATGATCTATCATTGAAACTGCAATTTCACAAAAGTCAACCAAACAACAACACGAATATACATTTATTTATTTCAATGCATTTAATTTTTTTTTTTTTTTCTTTTTTAAATTTTAATAACTGTGTAAGCTAACCAAACTTTGAACAGCTAGGTCTGACTGATATTCAGTTTTATAATAATTTGGCAATTTTACAAAAGTCATATCTATCTTTTTGATTCTGAATCTTCAGTATGAAATTAATTATCTATTCATTAGGATTAAAGTACATATGATGCTTCATTCCATCATTTTTTAATTCAAATTACAAAAGATCTAAAACTACATAACAGTTTAAATTGAACCCAATATCCCCCTGTACTGTACTCCAGCCCTCATTGGCTACAACATACATACTTCATATATTACACAGAGTTAAGTGTTTAGACTTTTGATTATCATCAACTTGCAATCACACTTAAAAGTTGTGACTCATCAATGTATGAATAAGTTGTTCAGGGGTGAGATCAACTCAGATTAAGAAATATATGAAATAACATTTTTAAGTAGACTTTCTACCATATTTTTTTAGCAGACATTTCTACCATATTTTTTAAGTAACATTACACTAAAAAACAGAAAAAGTTTAAAATCAGATATTTAGCTGAAAAATGTTCATGTCTACTTATTGGAGATGAAGTCTATAGCTCTACACGTTCTTGCATGTAGAACCTTCATCTCAAGAGTCTAAATTTCATAAATTAATACAAAGAGCACTGTATGAATGATATGTTTTATTATTTCAAACATTTTGCAAGCAGACAGTGAACTTTTCACCCTAACTGACATATCCATTTTATAGTTGATTTACCGTAGACAGGCACTGGAGTCAATGTATGCATCCTCACACCCACACAACACCGATAATTTGTTCTAAGACACAGATTAAATCTGGCTAACATGGATAAAATATCAAAGGTAGAAAGGTAATCAATAGTCAAATGCTAAATTTTCCTTTGTTGTTTTCACCGATTTTTTAACTAATGAACAAATTAAAAACCACAGAACTGTATGTTGAGGATACCTTGTTTTAAACAAGAGGAAACAAGTAAATGCTCAACCATTCACAATTTTATAAAGCAAACATGTCAAGAATTATGAAAATCTTCATCACAGCTACTCTGAGAGATCATCTGTCATCAGAGATCACAAGTCCTCAAAGATCACATATCCTCAAAGATCACATTTCCTCAAAGATCACATATCCTCAGATATCACATATCCTCAGAGATCACATATCCTCAAAGATCACATATCCTCAGAGATCACATATCCTCAGAGATCACATATCCTCAGAGATCACATATCCTCAAAGATCACATATCCTCAGAGATCACATATCCTCAGAGACCACCTGTCCTCAGAGATCAACTGTCCTCAAAGATCACATATCCTCAAAGATCACCTGTCCTCAGAGATCACCTGTCCTCAGTGATCACCTGTCCTCAGTGATCACCTGTCCTCAGAGATCACATATCTGTCCTCAGAGATCATCTGTCCTCAGAGATCACCTGTCCTCGAGATCACCTGTCCTCAGAGATCACCTGTCCTCAGAGATCACCTGTCCTCAGGGATCACCAGTCTTGAGAGAACACCTGTCCTCAGAGATCACCTGTCCTCAGTGATCACCTGTCCTCAGAGATCACCTGTCCTCAGAGATCACCTGCCTTGAGAGATCACCTGTCCTCAGAGATCACCTGTCCTCAGAGATCACGTACCTGTCCTCAGAGATCACCTGTCCTCAGAGATCACCTGTCATGGGAGATCACCTGTCATGGGAGATCACCTGTCCTCGGAGATCACCTATCCTCAGAGATCACATGTCCTCAGAGATCACCTGTCCTCAGAGATCACCTGTCCTCAGAGATCACCTGTCCTCAGAGATCACCAGTCTTGAGAGAACACCTGTCCTCAGAGATCACCTGTCCTCAGAGATCACCTGTCCTCAGAGATCACCTGTCCTCAGAGATCACCTGTCCTCAGAGATCACGTACCTGTCCTCAGAGATCACCTGTCCTCAGAGATCACCTGTCATGGGAGATCACCTGTCCTCGGAGATCACCTATCCTCAGAGATCACATGTCCTCAGAGATCACCTGTCCTCCGAGATCACCTGTCCTCAGAGATCACCTGTCCTCAGAGATCACCTGTCCTCAGAGGTCACCTGTCCTCAGAGGTCACCTGTCTTGAGATAACTGATCACCTGTCCTTATATAGAGATCACCTTCCCACTTATAATGATATAATGTTAGAGAGTATATGATCTTGTCATAGTGATGGGAATCAATTCCATTTTTAAAGTGTGCTTCTCCAATTAATAATATAAAGTTAATTTATAATCAATATATGTATTAAATACAGGCTCAAAAAACATCCATTGGTAATAAATACCTTTCTAGTCAGCCAGGTCAAAATTTCCCCTAAATAATGTATGAAGAATTCTACTTGTTCATATAAGATCAGATTAGGTCCTGTTGTGTCAAATCTTAACTCCAGTGATTAACAAACAACTTTGTCATTGTTTTGATTTTAATTTCACATTAACAATTAATATTTGTTTATATTTTCAATTATCCACATATTATTCTTATAATCAGCCTACCATTATCCTACATATAATACATTTTACCATTTTTGAACATTATTGAGGAATTCTTTAAGAAGTGTACATACAAGAATTCAAATTTGTATATTCTAACACCTATGTGAGCTACTAGTTAGCAAATAAATGTGTAACTTTATGTTAATGTATTACTGCATTACAAGCTGATCACCTACCTGCAGACATATTGGACAGCTGTAGATGAGATGCGGTTAAGATACATGCCATCTCAATAATCAGCCTTATCAAACCAGAATTATTTATTCACAATTATACACTGTGTATGATGAAATGATATCAGGGATACTGATTTTAATTTTGGAAATGCATGAATGCTAGACTACCTATAAAGACAAGTCAAATTAATTTAAGTATAATTGTTTGCAAAACTGAAATGTGTAAAACCTATTCATGGTACATTATTACCGGTCACTGCATGGCTAAAACACCTGAATTAATTTTAAGTTGTAAGAAATTTAAGATATAACACCTTTTGTATGTGTGTAACAAGTATATACTGAAGTGATATTTGATACACAGACTTTGTGTGTGTAAACCAAGTACAATAAAATATGAAACAGTGGCCTTCTCAACAGTCTTACACACAGGATTCATTGTAACTATAGATTCATTGGTTGTTATATAGAATGGGGGGATTAAATCATATTAACTCAAATTTGGAATGAACATTGTAACTCAGAATCGGGATGATCATTGCAATGCAGAAACGGGAAAATCATTGTAACTCAGAAATGGGAAAATCATTGAAACTCAGAAACAGGAAAATCATTGTAACTCAGAAACGGGAAAATCATTGTAACTCAGAAACAGGAAAATCATTGTAACTCAGAAACAGGAAAACCATTGTAACTCAGAAACAGGAAAATCATTGTAACTCGAACAGGATAATCATTGTAACTCAGAAATGGGAAAATCATTGTAACTCAGAAACGGGAAAATCGTTGTAACTCAGAAACAGGAAAATCATTGTAACTCAGAAACAGGAAAACCATTGTAACTCAGAAACAGGAAAATCATTGTAACTCAGAAACGGGAAAATCATTGTAACTCAGAAACAGGAAAATCATTGTAACTCAGAAACGGGAAAATCATTGTAACTCAGAAACAGGAAAATCATTGTAACTCAGAAACGAGATGGTCATTGTAACTCAGAAACAGGAAAATCATTGTAACTCAGAAACGAGATGGTTATTGTAACTCAGAAACGGGATGGTTATTGTAACTCAGAAACGGGAAAATCATTGTAACTCAGAAACAGGAAAATCATTGTAACTCAGAAACAGGAAAATCATTGTAACACAGAAACAGGAAAATCATTGTAACTCAGAAACGGGAAAATCATTGTAACTCAGAAACAAGATTAACATTGTAACTCAGAAAGGGCATGATCATTGTAATTAAACTCAGAAAGGGCAAGATCATTGTAATTAAACTCAGAAAGGTGGGGGTCATTTCATTGCAAGTTGGATAGGGAGGATGTCATTCAATGTAACTCATAAGGGTATTTAATCAATTCAACTTAATGGATAAGAGGATTGCCATTTATTGAAATATAAATGGTGTTTAAAAGGGGTATATATAGACAGAATGAAATTTTTCTAAATGTTTGGAAAAGCTGATTTGGAAAATGATTGCAACAAATTTTCATCAAAATATGAAGGGCAGCTTTGAAAGTCAAAGAAAGATTTTGCACTATGTTAATATAGTAACCATGCCATGTCTATTGTTGAAATGACAAGTAAAACAATCCTGTAACAAAAGTGGTTTAAATCAACAACTCTAATCTGATACAATGCGTAGTGTGAACTTTTTTTGTTTAGAAGCTGACAAACTTTCTAAAACATTTCACGTATTGTTCCATTTTGGAATGTTAGGGTTTGGCCAATTTAACATACCGAAAGGCTGTTATTAAGATAAATTTGTGTGACTTAACCAATCTAAATAAGTGTCACCTTATCAAATTTATCACAAACTAATTAAATTATCACATTAATTTTCTCATAAATAAATTGCTTGACCTCAAATTGTTATTTGATACACTTCCCCATACCATGACGGACTCAAGTCTACGCTTGCTGATAGTGGTGGCGCTGTTTCCAAATCTACCATATTTAATTACCTTTTATGTTAATCCAAATATCCTGTGTAATTGTTCAAAGCTGTATGTATATTGAAGTGCTCCAGTATGTAATTAAATATCTGTACCAGGATGCTGACATTTGATCTGCAGGTTGTTAAAAGCTTTTTAATTTGACTATAAATTGGTATTCATGAGAGATCTAGAGTTAAGCTATTCTCAAATTAAGTGTATTTAGTTCTGAAGACAAAAGAAAATATCCAAATCAACAATATAGTCATATGAAAATGTAATACTTGATACAAATGGATGAACAGGATATATAGATTTTTTTTTATGTTGAGTTGGAGCTAAAGCATTCTATGTAATATAAACCTGGCCATCAAAATCGAAATTATAAAAGTTGATGCCATGTAGAGTAAATAAATTTTGATTGTTTTTTTTTGTATTTATGTACATACCGGTCAATACCTCATCATTTGACCTTCACTGAAAATTGTCTTTTACTTTTTTAATAGACTTGCTCTTTTTCTGTGAAAATTGCTTATATTTTCAATTTCATGGTGTCTATGGAGTATTTTTCATTCCATAACAACAGACGGAAAACCGACATAAAACTGACAGGACAACCTGTATGTAAGCCCAGCGAGCTTTGGGCCACCCAATGAAACTCTTTTTATACCGATCTAGACATATAAATAGTGATTCATCATGTAGTGTGCTGAAATATATTTTGATATTGAGAATCCAATCTTGGTGTCTAAAAGTAGCCAAGCTGATTCTTTGTCTAGACAACGGACTTCACTTTACATGTTGTAACCATACAGGCATATTGATTCTAACATGAGTGATTACGTGAACAAGTCATCCATTTTCTATTCTCTGCTTCCATATCGTATTCAAAAATGTACAGGAAGGGAAGCAACTCTTACAGCTACTCTTCACAATTGTTTTAGTCTGAAATAAAGCAATGGGCAACTTTGAATCTCTGAGGATAGAATCGAAGCAAGTGGCCAAAGAGCACCAGATTCTAGTCCCCTCCTGTCAATACATTTTTTCTTTCCTATTACATATCATCAATGACCCAACATAATAATCCAGACAACTTTCATATAATGAAGAAGATGTCAATTTTCTATGTGCAACCTGTTTCAACTGATATGAAACAATATATACCAAACCAGTAGAAAAAGTTAAAAGTCTTATAGTATGAAAGGAAATAGCTCTATTTTCATGATAGATAATCAAATACAGATTGTTTATAGATCATAATTGGTTTTGTCAACAAAAGAATAATTCAAGTTGCATATCTTTTCTGATTGAAAATATAGAAACTACAAACTTTTAAATAAAATAAAATTCTTTCTAATGATCCAATGACAGTGCAATACACTACATCAGTGGGTGATTAAGATGTACAGTGATTTTCTTTTAAGATTGGGTGGTATTATTGAAAAATCGGTATATTGCAATACGGTCAAAACAATAGATCGATACACTAGTCAATATATCAATATACCCTGACTACCATTTTGTTGTCTGTTTACAAGGTAAAAACAATGAGTTATGTTGATTTTCATTCTCAAAATAAAACGTCGGACAACCATTTTCACTTCAGTCATCGGAACATTCATTTAACACTGATACACACCTTAGTCAAGCGTCTCGGTGACAGGGTTTGTAACCAGAAATAGGTTTCATCAACATATACAGAACGACAAAATTGCAAAGGCTGCTTATGAAAAACATGCTAAATAAAACAATAGAGACATTTTAGAACGAAAGAAGTTGATTGGAAGATTTAAGATGATACCGATGTATGTGTTGTAAAACGGACATGAAACATGTATAAGGGAACTACTTATCTCGTATTCAACATTCGTCACCAACACATTTAGCTGAATCTGAATGGCATAATGTTGTAAAATTGTCCACAACAGTTACTAGATTCTTGTCTTGATCTTAAGTGGCAAATATTTACAGAGAAATGCTGGACAATTGTGCAGAGCAACACTTACTGAGAAATTAATCACAATGGATAATAGCAACAAATCCATCATATAGTTAAACTTTTATCATTCATAATAATTGATTTTTCACATCATCACGATTTCTGTTAATTTTGAATAAAATAAAACAAACACAAAATCAGGTTTACTTTATATTAATAATAGACAAGTTTATGAACAAAACCAACTCCAAAATCAACTATCAAACAGTAATAAATCGATGTAAAATCACTGCTAACAGTTCCCACAATATACTGCAATACATATATATCACAATATTTTTCAAAATATTACAATATATTGCAATACAATTTGGCCATAAAACCCAGCCCTAATTAAGATATCCTTAAGGTTAAAATGTTATTGGAAAATTTACCGCTATTTCACCTTTGTCCTTGATGTCAACATCAACATATCTTCAAAAGAATAGAATGCTTGGCCTTGACAAGATATTGCTGAAAGATTTGCTTTTGTTTGATCTTGAGGTCATGCAAGGTCACATTGATGTAACTACACTGCACTGACATCAGATTTACATGATTCAAGTATACATCATCAAAATATCTTAATATCTTATCTTAAAACAGTTTAGAAATTATGGCTCTTATTTTACCATGACGTCAAAGTCACTATGACCATGACATTGCACTACACATTGTCTTCAGGTTATGCTGAAAGTTTTATTACCACATATCTTCAACAGTTTAGAAGTTATGGCCCCCACAAGAAATTGTTGTAAAATTTAATTTGACCATTGTCCTTGAGGGGAATCTACATATCAAATTTCAGAAATATCCTTCAAATACTTCTCAAGAAATAGTAATAACAAGAATTGTTTAAGAACAGAGTGAAGAAGAACTGTTGACGAACCGTGGACGGACCACAGACCAAGTGACAACGAGCCACAGATGCTGAGAGATTTTAAAGGCCCTCCATCTAATGATGGATGGCTGATAAAATGTATCCCTTTTAAACCCTAATTTCACATGAAAATGTCTTCCTGAAAATGTCTTTTTGTTGGCATATCTCTTCCAACTTTTAATGAACACTTTGATAAAATATATCCCTTTTAAACACTGTTTTCAGAGAAAATATTTTCCTGAATTTTTTTTGTTTTTTTGCTAGCATATATCTCTTCTAACCTTTTCGTAAACACTTATTAAAGGTCAAGTAATGTGCAGTGGAGACTTACCTAGACACAGTGAATCATACAAAGAAATATGAACTTAAATTACCCTGATGATAGAGACTAATAAAGTACAGATCTATCTTTGAAAAGGTCAAACTGTATCGCAGTAGCAAGAGAAGAACCTCAAGGATCCATCTTGGGAACAATTCTGTTTATACTTCACATACAACTCTACTGATTTAGCAGTTAACATTTTTGTAACGATACTAAATTATACAAAGAAATACATGGGTTAGTTCGATGATGTGAATACTCTCCAAAGAGATTTGATATTAACTTTACTGACCAGGGATTCAGACAGATATTCTCCCCACCCCACTTATCATTAAACAATCCAGTTAATTATGCATGTTTAATTACTGGTAATAGTATTAATATAGATGGATTGTTTCTCAGAAAGATTTTGAAATGCCCTAAATGTTCTGGATAGCATATGACAGGCCTTCTATATGGTGTTCAGTGAAGTAGCCACCAGCTACTACAAAGATATCCAACCTAAAAATGGCTCTTGCAATTCATGCGTAGATAAAAACTACATCTCTTGATGGACAAAAGGGAAGTATATCTAAAACCTTTCTGGCACAGACAGATGAACTCACAGACACACAAACAATGTGATTACTGTACACCTTTCTTCCTTCACTAAGTCAGTGTGAGGTGCAATAACTTTCTGAGGGACCTAAAATTGCTCCATTTCAAATGTTTCAAACAAGACATCCTGGAGGGATCTGTGCAAGACTGACATTTCATCTACCTTTCCCTTTTTACTGCTAGATCTTTTCTACTTAATAATCTGATAAGAAGAAACACCTTGATATGAAATCTAAAAAGATCTAAGAATAATTTTCTGAGAAATAGAAATAATAATCTTAAACTATATAAATCCAAGATGGATGCCTGTCGATCATTTTGTTTACATGATCAGATTCAAAATTGAATAGCCACATCTAGGGACCAAGAGAAACCTTTATGTGAAGTCTGATAAATATCCTTCCAGTACTTTTGAAGAAATAGTGATAGGGTTGTAAGGGTTGTTTATGGATGGACACTGACGGACAATGGAAGACTGACGACAAACATCATCAGATGAAGAGCCAGATATACAAGTAGTTTCTTTGCCATATCTTCAACGCTGTTATCAAATTTTGTTTTTGAAAACAATTAAACATAATATCAACTTACTGTGCTATTGTGAATACATACTTAGCTTTGTTTATTCAGTCTAGTCAAGGAATATACCTTTGTCAATCTTAAGTGCATAGTGCTCTTAAGATAGCTATTGATCCTAGCTGTTGTGAATTGTAGCTAATATGCAAGATTGTGTAATAAACACAACGTGAACTCAATCTGAATTCATCCTTTGAAAATCCTACATTTATCACTCAGTGAGATTTTTTTAAACCAATGAAATGCTCCACAATTAAATATCTCTAACTAATTGAATACACTATTTATAAAAGAATTGATTATTTATTTCACAAATTGTAAATAAGGCATTCCAATGAATTAATGACCAATTATCTCACCTTTGCATGAAACACTTTCTGCAGCAGTCTACAACAGAACAGCTATTTTCGTCTGTCTCATTTTCAGTCCCCAAATGCAAACCAACTGTATCTCTGTTGTCCCCATCTGGTGCCTCGTGTCTAACAGCCGATATATCTTTGTAACAGCCTTGATACCAACTACTGTCGCTGGCAACTGGAAAAGTAGAATATTACACCACTAGTTTCATTAACCCTCACATATCACATTAAAAAGAAAAGGAATTCACATATGATAGAAGTTATACGACACAACCAATATGATATTTAAGAGTGTGATGTTTCAATGTCTACACTGTCACTTTCATCAGACTAATGACCAATGTTAATTAGCATGCTAGCGCTGTCTTAGTGTCAATATAGGATCATGATAAAGACGAAACTAAATTTTTGTGGTATGACTTTCCCAGTGTTTATTTAATTTATATTCAACTTGAATTGCTTTACACATTTAATGGCAGATTGTTCCATACGTCTACTGTGAGTTCTGAGTAAAATGAAAATTTCTAACATATTAATTTCAGTCTTGCACCTGTTTGGAAGACACATTTTCTGGCCTTTTCCGATAGTTTCGAGTTTTCAAGGTATAAAGCTTAATCTTCAATATCTGCAATTCACTAATTTTCTTTCAAAATAAAAAAATAGATTCAACCTGAAATGAGTGAAGAATACCATGGTTTTACAAATGCTCCCAGCCTCCATAAATAAAATCGGACTACTCAAAACAGAATCTGGAGCATTTATGATTTCATAAAATTATCTGCCAATAGTAACTCTACATTAGCATCAAATACATTGTGATTGCATTCTACACCTTACTTTAATTAAATAAGGCTGCATTATTTTGTCGAAAACAATCTAATATATTACTGGTCTAAGGGAGATAACACTTACAGTACAAAAAATCATACCTAGCAAAATATAATACACAACATGATAAACTTCATGATCACCAGAACACGTTTATAATAGGATTATGTATCTGTATGTGAGGCTTGAGACACAGGGACTAAAATAACAATGATGAAATTTCAAAAGAATTTCCTTAACCCAGGTATTTAAAATAGGCCTTCTATATATTGAAAATACTAGATTCAAAAATATTGGGTCGCTTGCTTTTCTTTGTTCCCACTGTTTAATTCATTCTTTTTTCCTACTATGATTGCAGAATATTGAATCGTACTGAGGTTTTTTGTTTAAGATAACAGCTGAATTTTATACCATTCGTCATAGTTTTTCTATAGGTACTAGATAATCTTTTCTACCACATAAGCTTACACTCCATGATGGGGGGCACACACACATACAATGTATATATATACATGTATGTACACTTCTTTGAAAATACGTCTGTTATAAAGTCTGGGGCTCCATGGTGACCAGCTAATTATACATTTAAGACACGTGATAAGATGTTTTCCCCCATCTTATGTTGTATAAGACATCCATTCACAAGTTCATGGAATAAACAACATGTCCCACTTACCTGCACCCAAAGTTGATACAAACAGCACCAGACCGACAATACGGGTATCGGGTCTATCCATTCTACTCAATACTAAACCCTACATTACTTCGTGGTGATAAACTGCTTCTGGTCTACATGGTATATTCATACTTTCGCCTACTATTGACAAACTTTGAAACTTTACAGAAAGTTCTGACTTAGAACAGATCATTCATTGAAAATAGTTCGCAATTAATTCCAACGCAAGTGTTTCCGCTTTGTGTAAATCTATAAAAATGTCGAGATTGTACCTATTTTTTAATATACAAACACCCGGTGTAATTGAACATTGGTACATATCTAATTACATCCTGTAACTTTGTTGTGATCTGATATAGCCGGTCAAATTATATTCTGTGGCGGCATGATAAATCGCGTAGGAGTGAGCAGGCAGTCAGCATCACTTGTTGCTGCGCACATGCAGGTGCGTTAACCTTTGACCTGATTCAGACGTACACACCATCGCGGACTTTACAGACCATTCGTGAATGGAAAAAAAGGAATATACACAGATTGAACTAAACAAAAATCAAACACGTTATTCTAATATAAGTTTTGGTATAATATCAGCATGTACAACATCTATACACAATAATGATAATAAATGTGATATTTTAATTATGATACTTTATAATGAAATGTGAATATGGTTATTCCTTTATACTGGACTCAATTAGTATTCTACAATTTGTGTTCAAAGTTCATTTCTAGTTATGGTTACCTTATAATTATATAAAATGACCTGATTTTCCATATTTCATTTAATCTATTTTTAAAAGTGTTTATATTTTTAGCAGTTACAAAAAAAAGTCCGGAAGACTGTCCCATATTTTTACAGTTCTGATGGCGAAGGTTTGTCATTATCAAAGGGGCAATTATATCCTAATCTAGATATTTACTAATTTCGTGTCAGTCAAGATGATACTTTATCCTATATCGGTGTGGTTCTATTACGGAAAACTGGTACAGATTTAGTGACAGATGTGTCACCCGCGTGAATGTACAAAACAAACGTAAGACATTTAACCATTTACAGTTATGAAACACTTCTGTACGGCGACAGTCCTTTTTTAGTGTTATTAAATCCTTTTTGTGTAATATTATATAATAAATAGAGGATATTGAATGGTTGCCCGTTTAATATAACAAATATTTCACGAGTAGGACAGAATATCGATATTTTCACGAGTGAAATGCTGCTGTTATAGGAGAATCGGTGCATGACTAGCTAACGTCAAGTGGATATTTTGTCAAAAACTAGTCTAAATTATAACCAATTTATCTATCTCCGCTTCGATTGGAAAAATAGGCAAGTTTCAACGAGGTGAATACAAAGGTCCGCTCTGATTAGACAAAACCAGAAAACTTATATTTTCACTGCAAAATCTTATATTTTCACTTCTCATCGCTGCAGTGAAAATATAAGTTTTATTTCTTTGCTAAATTTCTATATTTCACTGGCAAAAATGCAATAAATCTGGTTTGAATATATATCTGAAATTCACATTGAACGGTCTTGTGTAATGTGCCATTACGGGGAAGTGAAGGATGAAGTACACGGGCCCGTAACGATATAAATGGGATGAAAAAAATAACGTAATCCGAGTGCAGGTTAGTTATTGGGATATGGCGGTCGATACCCTATCTGTGACCTAGTACCGCGCATGAGCTTAGAATATACTTCAAGGTAGGAAAATCATAATCAGTGAAACATGCAGATACAGGCGACAAGTACTTGACAGAGTACACATACCACTGTCATATCAAAACAAGAAATATCTTTAAAAAAAGATAAACGGCATAGTTTTAGTGCTGGTGGTTATAATATTAAACTGATGGTGAAATAAATGAACGAACTAATGTGTTTCAGTACAGAAAACAAAATAATATCAGTTTGAATCATGAATCAGGAATATAATTTTATTAATGTGTCATTTGAAAAGATACATCCACTTATTCAGCTTGCATTCAATCTTAACTTTGTTTCGTTTTTAACTGCATATCTGTATTTTGCATTGACCGCTACATTGACCAATCACATACTTTATCTTGACCGGTAACGCCAACTGTCGCGTCATATCCGGGCCAAAAGAAAATTATACGGCTATGCCGAAAAAATGAAAATCACTTTTTCTATGCAAGCGCCTGTGGCAGATACAAAGATTAAACAGGATATCACCATCTTCGGCATTCAACGGTACTGATGCAAACCATATATGCTGCTGGGATATGCCACAGTAAAATCAGAAACTCACAGTTCACATTTTAATTGGTTTCAAGGCAACCAAAATTATCTACACTCACGCTACCGTCAAACCAATCAAACTACTTTGACAGTGACTCTCACCTGTGCTTCCCTTTGCTTTAGTTAGTCAAACAGATCACAGGTGCTGTATAGTTCCGTAGATACAAGATATGAGTATGTTCAGGGCGGAACCCTTGGATTTTGAAGGTATAGTACAGGTTACTAGTATAACTTTTTATTTCGGGCGCATGTAAAGGTAAATTACTCACTTATATTTTTTATATTTCAATATTTTTTTTACATCACGTTATAAAGACAATTGACCGTACGTGACCAATGACGTAAGACAATCTCTAGTGTTATACAGTACTTAAAAGATAAACGAGACTGAGATAACAGGTACCCTTTATCTACAGTATCTATGTGTACATCTATCAGATACCAGTATAAACTTATTGTATACTGTATACAGACTAAAGTTATAATGTCGCTGTATGGATATTTCAAGCTGTTTGATTCGTACCCCCGTGATTCATGTAAATTTTGAAACGTCGTGTTTTCATATTCCCGGTATACCATGAACAGGGAAAGTTTATTGTTTGTGTGTTTGGTCCTAGTGTCGGGGACATGCGCACTGACCTGTACACAGAAAGACTTGTGTTCATGTAAAATGGACGACGGCAGTGGGGACGTTGATGTTTCTACACTTGGTAACCAGGACGGAACAGCAATGTAAGCATGTCGATAGCATTCCTCGATATTCCAGAGATTAAGTTCGCTCTAGTTCTTTGAACCAATGGACTATGCAATGGCAAATTATTTAAGGTTCGATCACCGCCATCTTAAGGATAAAGCTTAAAAAAAAAATCCAGGGTCGCAGAGAGCGAAAATGAACGGAATCCGTGGGGTATCGAGGGCGGGCGACAAGAAGAGTTCAGTATATGACTTTTGTATGCCAGTCTATTTGTCCCAGCAGTAACGACAAATTGTGTCCTTAATGTCTCGGCCATTACATGATTCGAAAGAGCAAACTTTTGGGATATCCATCTCTTCTCTCTAAACTCTTTTTCATTCCAATATCTCCTTTGTCAATGCCTCACCTTTGGCATCTGAGGAGCTTTCCTCCTTGAGAGGAAGGTTATGGCGTCTCTCCCAAAACCGCGACATTCTAGTCATTTAAATTGAGGTTATTTCGTTTACAGTTTAATTGTGTCACTCCAATTTGCCTGCAGCATATCAAAGAAACCTTGGGTTGGCACAGAGACTTATATTTCTTGGATATGCTCTTGCTGGCTCATTCTTGTAAGCAATGTCGATCGTCCTAAACGAACCCTGTTGTTTTCGTAGGTAAGCTATTCTTCTTCTTCTTCTTCTTGAGGCAAATCTCGATCAAATTCGGGTTAATTCACATTCTCAAAATGAGAACCAGGAAGGTGACAACGGAACATGTCAACATAACACCCAACACGTCTGAAGTATACCGTACAAGGAAATATGATATTTCCTAATGAGATTATGACTTTAAAAGTTCCCCTAAAATCTTCATCAACATGCATCTCTCGAAACCTTTAGATGCTGGTTTTCCGTCATTAGTCGGCATCTGTAACGGAAATCGTGATAATGGGGACTGGTCTTTGAATATCTTATTAGCTGGGACATGTTGATATCCAAAGTATGCGCTATCAAAAGCAGGCTTACCTTAAAAGAGACTGAAAATTGACACTATGAATAACAATATTAGTATCGTTTTTCTTTTCACAGGTTCCAAGACATGATCGCTGCGGATGGGTTAGAGTATTCCCTTAATTTGTGTTACCCATTTAACGAGAAGTCGTGTGTAAACACAGCAGTAAGTATACGGCATGCTCTATAACCAGCTAATGAAAGTAAATTCACCAATACCTATACAAACTCCAAAACCAGATATTGAAAGTAGATGTTTCATCAATACCTATACAAACTCCATATCAAGCTATTGAAAGTAGATGTTTGACTAATATGCAACAACAACGGCATATACAAAGCCCATGGTTTCGATCCATATTACGAGTAGTAATTTTGATATCTCATTAGTGCGAAGATCACTCTTAAACGAAACTACTGATATTTCGAGGTTAGGAAATGAACTTCAGGTGGTTTAATAAATGCTATCTTGTGAACACCTTTGTCCTTATTGACGTGGCTCTGCAAGTATCCTTTTATGTATGGAATATAATTTTTTTTTTTTTAATTTATTTTTTATTCATTTAAATTAATATTACAAGACATGGAATATAATTTTGGTATTATCTGTTCCATCATACAGGCTTGCCAGATTTCGCTTGACGGATCCAGTTACGCGATAGGAGATGCAACCAACGTTGGCTTTGAGACGGACACGCTGGATCAGGTCCATATCAAGTACACCAGTGTCGACGTTGCTGGGGTCATAAAGTAACGCCAGATCTAGATCATTCTCCTCTTTATTTATTTCGTTAAACACTATTTCCCTTCTGGAGTCACACTCTTTTGTTCCCCAGCATCACTGATGTATACTCTCTTCAGTGTATAATTTATCCATTACTAAGAGTCATTCGCCCGCATGTGTTCTTGCATGTGAAGTTTCTTTTTATCGCTTAAATGACAAAGATATCTGTCATTTCTAAGAAGACTGAAGTCAATTTGATGTTGAGCTGTATATTAACAAGACGTACTAATTTGTTGTTCTCTAATGCGCATAACGCAGTTTGGAGGCCGTCTTTTACACATAGCGTTTGTAAGTGATGCTTCAAATGGAGACGTCATATTTGAAACAGTTGAGAAACAGATATTGTTAAAGGCGTTATATCATATTGTGATATAACCTCTTAGAAGTACATATCAACAGTCACGATTGTCATTTGAAATAAGTTCATTTTGAAACAGTTTAAATAGTTCTAGGACGTGTAGGTTGTACTTTGGAGGATAGTCTTGCCGGTATGACCTCTTCTTAATTTTTATTTCTGGTCCAACTTTCACATCCCTTGTGTAAGAAAATAATTTAAATTGTCCACGTGAAAGCATTATACAATGTATAATTAAAGGGAAGCTTCTCAGCTAAGATCATTTCCTTTAATCCTCTAATGCTTTTCAATGGAAATGCTTCTTAAAGGTGCTACACTAACTACAAATAGTATTTTTAACAATTACAAACACGAATCGACTCATATGTATTTTTCTTCAGAAATTAAAGTTACCCACTTGATACTATTACCGCCATCGGAATGTTGATGAAACTGACGACATGTTTTCAGGACCACCGACGTGAGGATGATCTGCAGTCCCTCAGCTGACCCTCCACTGGTTACCGCCAACGGGGAAACAGCTCCCGGATCTAATTCCTATGTAATACTCCTATCTATGCCAAATCTCAGATGTATAGTTAAGTAAGAAAGTGATAGTTTGAGTATTGTCATAGTAACATCAATATAGTATGATTTTATAGCCAGCCTGTATTGCGTTGCTTCAGTTACAGAGGCATTAAGGTAAGGATCAGGACTGTCTGCACACAATAATATACCCTGGTACTATAATGTAGTTTGCTGTATAATATCAATTGATTTGTTAATATTTCATTATGTATCTACATGATATATATAGTTAAAACATACGCCAAGATAGCTTTTATGCCAGATTTAAGTCCATTCATTATTATACAGAATCACATTTTCTACGTAATACCCCCAGTATTATAGAAATATTTATTGTAATCTTATAGTATGTGTAATTTCTCGCGTGTTGAACACCACCAGATTATGGCACTACTGTGGTATGTTATACAGTGATACTATAATACATATAATTCTTCACTATGATAAGACTGTATATGGTCGAGACGAATTATGGTGTCATTTGATATCTAATATGGGTATAAATTTCTTTATGTATCCACATAATTCACCAGACTTTGATTTAACTTGCTGAGAAGTGCATTTAATAATGTATTGTCAAACGAAGATATTGATTATTTCAAACTTTATTTTAAGATTTTTGTATCAAATGTTTAAAACATATGAACCAATTAATTATTAATGATTATCAAATGCCTGTGTATTTGTAAAATAACTAGGTACATTTATACGATCCTGTTCTGCATGTTATCTGTAATTCAATAATCTGTTTATAAAATCAGCAAATAAGGAGAATAATTGACTTATTGTATTTTAGGTAATTCTGTGTGTGGGTGTGTGTGTGTGTGTGTGTGTGTGTGTGTGTGTGTGGGTGTGTGTGTGTGTTTCATTATTATTTTTTGTTTGTTTGTTGTTGTTAGTTGTTTTTTTTTTGCATGTAATATTGTAAAGCATATTAATATCTTTCATGTACAAGGAATTCCTGCTGTACTCAAAATGTGGCTGTGCAGGTCAGTGTGACGGTGGTCCAGGACCACGGCCTAACAAAGCAGGGTCTACAGTGACTTTCAGCGTAGGGACCATTATCATCATTGTGTACGTACATGTAAAATCATAAATATATTTATCTTCCTACTTATTTATAATGTTATTCTGATAGTCTGAAATCTAAAACAAGCATACTATATATATATCGGAACTACATTTTCACGAATTCAAGCCGCAATGATTTAATACTTTAATATAAAGCAGGTGATTGTTGAAGTAATGATACTTCTTTCAGCGCTCTATCACTCGGATGTTTATACATGGTTGGAGGTATTTTATATATGAAGATGGTTCGCCATGCCCAGGGCAAAGAGGTTGTTCCTAATGTCTCGTTCTGGGGAAGTTTTCCCGGCCTTGTCAAGGTAAGTGTATGACCAGATGGCATGATCCATCAGTAATGATATAACATTGTCCTTAGAGAAGACGAGACAAGTCCCTTATCCTTTATCATGCAATAGATGAAATATTGAATTACAATGAAATAAAAGAAACAAGTGTAAAACATCCTAAAGGAATTTGTTTTATTTGTAGGAGGGATTTGTTTTTACAGTAAGCATGTGTAGGAGAGGTCGGTACAACGAAATATAACAACTGTGCAACCGTAATTCCAAGTCAAAATCGCTAAAACTATGGCAGATTACGAAGAAGCGTGGACACCATTGCTAAAGCAACAGAGAGAACAAGACGATGCGTTCCGAAACAGTAAGCGTCTTCTGCTACATAGACGACACTGGCAATGAATACACAACTGGTCAAAGTCAGATGTAAGTCACTTAAGCCCTCAAAATGACAAGTGGGATAGAACGAATGATAGCGCTGTGTTTGTGAACAAGGCTAAGTGTAGTTAGGATGAAACAAATTATTGACACCCGTAGGTAAGAGATCATTTTCAAGATGGTCACCATTCTTATTTGCTTTCTTAATATCCGGAATCTCCCTGTGGTTTTTCCCTGTGGTACTGCAGGACAATTACTCAACTCTGTTTCCAAAACCTAAGTCTGTTTTACACTGATAAAGACAGATACAGATTAATTATGTTGATTTAGCTTCAACTGTAGTTAGTATTTTCTTTAAACGTATACATGTAATTAAGTATTGTTGTTGGTGTCTATCATCGGAGTATACTCAAATAAGTATTTGATTGTCCTTTTCAAGTAAATTGTATGCTAATGATTTTCATGTCTTTAAATACGTCATTAAGTTAAACGTGGTTGTCATATCCATGTATCTTAACTTTGTATTTATTTATATTTAGTGAGTATGGTGGGATACTTAAATAAACAACACCGGATTGTCATTCTTGCATATCGATGTGTTGTGTTATGTTTTAATCATTGTTGGAACTATTGCTACTGTAAATGTCATGCAGAAATCAACATACGAACATACGTTTATACATTATAACGACAAACCTAATACGAAAATGAGGTAATATATAATTGATACAAATGGCTAAATAAAGTATGAACAGAAGAGAGAATACCGACTAAGTGATGAAACTATACTTCTAACTTAAAATCGATACAGCGAGAACAAAATACGAACGAAATTACAAAATTGCATGGAGACCTCAGAAAGTACAAGGCAGATAAGACCAGATGTCCCTGAAGATTAAGCATCTTCTCTTTTCATCGAGGACCTCGCCATACAAATCTAGGTTAGGACACATTCTCAAAATAAGTATTTGGATGTGACAACGGAACCGCTAGCCATATCATCATCCATCGGACACATCTGACTTCATATCGCACAATAAAATAGAATATATCAAAAGGAGATAATAATTCGATCACAATTTTCCTATGCTTTTTTAGTTGTCGCGGTTTCACGATAATGAAACTAAGAAATACGTTAACACCGTAGGTAGGAGAAGCGGGTGTGTTCCTCTCAAGAAATGTAAAGTTACAAATTCAGGAAAATTGAAATCTTCACGCTTGTTAAACGGATAACGTTGCAAGCACGGATCGAAGTAAGCGGCCGATGAAAGTCTGTATACACCACACGATCTCATTGTGTTTAAGTACACTTTTGTAATGATGAATTTCAAACAGTCAAAAGATCATGTAATGATGGCTGCCAAATACCATTTACCATTTCCATAAATATACATTCAGGATAATATATAATGATATGCCATTAATCAGATAAGTACGGTAGTTGATTTGTGTCATTTTGTCCTTTCGTCTTTTTGCTCACACACGAAAATACAAAATAAATACACGCAAATTAGCGACTTTAATTCTCGTCTTTTTGGGTTCATTTATTTTGTCATTTCGTCTTTTCGCCCCTAGTCGTAAGCCTCTTCGTGGCGAAAAGATGAAGATTAAAAACCTTGACTTTCGTCTTTTCGACCCGAGGTGACGACAATAAGGCTAGAGAACTAGGGTGTTGACAACTTTAAACAGGATATCAACTAGCACCTCACTATCACATAAGGAAATAGAACATTGACAAACGAGATCATGAGACAAATATAAAATGGTCGATGGTCTTAATCAACATGAATCTCTCGAAACCTTGTGTTTTTAATTTCTCCATCAGTAGTTGTCATCTGTCAGGGAAATCGTGAAAAAGGGAACAAGGCATTGAATAACGAATCACCTATGACATGTTAACATCTTAGGTAGGGGTGTTACACTGTACAAAAAAGACATTAGCACTTTTCATTAAAAATCAAACCGAATATAACAGGTACATTTAGATGTACTAGAGCCATAAATAAATTAAATACGCCATGCAGCTGTTTCGTCCATAGTAGTGGTTAATCTAAGGGGGGGGGGGGGGGGGGGGGGGGGGGGGGGGGTCGACCGTCTACCTTTCCTAGTTCTCACTCGACACTTCATCAGAATTAATATCCCCTTGCAAACGTTTTGTCAGTTTTCTCACGAATTCATTTCGCAAGGGAATCTTATGGAATTGGTCACATGCCTTGACTATGATAACATCTCGGAGGAGTTTTAGTTTCAAGACTCAAACTTCTTTATTTACAGAGTTATTGCCCTTAATTTATTTCACTCATTGTTTGCGCTCTCACGAGTTCATTTCTCAACATCTCATATGCGGTCTGGTTTCAGATACAGTGCTCCCTTATTTACAGAGCAAGTGTTCTTAGGTTTCTTTTTCACACAAATATCATTTTGTCAGCACTCTCAAAAGTTTATTCGTCAATGGAATTTCATGAAACTTGAAATATGATTGTATCATGATAATATATCGTATGAGTGCAGGTTCTATATTCAGCGCTACAGAATTCAATTACACTTTGTACATGTGTTTGCTCAGGTGCACTTATTTACAGAGTTGTTGCCCTTTGTTTCGTTCACTCAAATTTAATTTCATCAGCTCTCCCACGTTCATTTCTGAGGAGAATTTCTATATATAGGGGGCATTCACGTCTTACACTGTTCAGTTGTATTTTTACTTTAATCGTCTTGAACAGGAACAAGTTTTCAAAATTATACATATGTTGTTTATTGCGAGGTGATTTGTATCGTTTGTGATACCATTATCAAAATAAAAACTATGACAAAATGACAACCAATATTACTTATTCATTTAATTTATCTATTTGTTTATTTCATCTATTTATTTATTTATTTATTAAATCTATGTCCAATCTGAATTTGAGTGTACGGTTTCCACTCATTAGATTAAATAATTACTGTTATTTGGTATCCTGATAGGAGTTGTGTGATATGATGCAATGGTTAATCATGTGATAAATATGATATCAAAGATTCATCAAATGACTGAACCCGTATTACATTTACACTCGTGTTAGATCATCTATTTTAATAGAAAAATACCCAACACTACTGTTTAACAATTCACAAGGCTACATTATACGAGATTAGTAGTAAGCTTCCTGGTGTCTCGTTTTTACTGTTTGACCAACCAAGAAGGACTCTACGTCATTCGCATAACGAACAACCTGCCAATAATTTGAATGTGTATAATTAGGACAACACTGCAAACATTTTATAGATAAATAATTGTAATCTATTTAGAGGCTAGAGCATTCATGTGACTTGGACGACCATGTAAATAAATCCGTGTTGTTATCTGCAACTCGCATCACTGTACCGATAGGTATGCCACCGAAACGTTTATATACTGTGTAATAGTACCACTTGGTGTTCGCTTTATAACAGATTGGATTACTGCGAGTTTTGTTATTCTGACGAGGGGTGAATTTCACGGTTTACCATGAACTGGACAATTTATATGGTGTGTTTATCCCTAGTGTCTGGGACATGCGCACTAACATGTACACAGAGAGATTTATGTTCCTGTACAATGGACGACGGCAGTGGAGATGTTGATGTTTCTACACTTGGCAAACAAGATGGAACAGCAATGTATGATGTATTTACCTATATTCATAATTCATACCACACTCACTTGCCCGAGTTTCTTCTGTCCCCTTACACCATGCCATGACATGGTGTTAGGGCCAGAGGAAACTCGGGATGCACACTCACATATCCATTATCGATTAGTTACTTTTTTACATTCTCAAGTTATGACAACCTCGTTAACAAAACCGATTACAAATATAAACACTAACTTTCCTTTCCTCAAGAGCAACATAGGATTGTTTAGTGTTGGTAGTAATTGTATTAAAAGGTGAATTTCTAATTCTAAATGATTGTTACTTTTAAATTTCAGGGTTAATGAAAAAAGGAACTGTGATAAATAGGTGTATTGTTTAAACACATAACTTTAAACAAATTACAAATTAAAAGACACTATCAATTTTAAACTTTACACGAATAATCTATATAATCTCATATGTTGTTAACATTACATATCTTCCTAACAATATTAGGGAAATAATAGCATGTAATTGAATACAGTTCAAAATAATACACTACTCTTAGATGAAGGAGAAATAGCAGAAACTAAAACAGGGCTGATATTGGGGTGGAACATGTACTCTGAATAGTTTCTGTGTCGTAAAAGGCAACCATTTTGATATATCACATCAAAATTGTAGGCAGTAGATGTACGCAAGCAAACAAAACCAAAACCAGTGGTCGAAAGTAATAGCGAAATATCTGTATCATTAGTATATATACATATAAAAAGTCCAACGTAATAGAGAATATATTAGTATATTACTAGATTATATAAGTATAAGTGGTCGAAAGTAATAGCGAATATCTGTATCATTAGTATATATAGATATTACTGGTCGAACGTTATAGAGAATATCTATCACAAGACTATATAGATATTACTGGTCGAACGTTATAGAGAATATCTATCACAAGACTATATAAATATTACTGGTCGAACGTTATAGAGAATATCTATCACAAGACTATATAAATATTACTGGTCGAACGTTATAGAGAATATCTATCACAAGACTATATAAATATTACTGGTCGAACGTTATAGAGAATATCTATCACAAGACTATATAAATATTACTGGTCGAACGTTATAGAGAATATCTATCACAAGACTATATAAATATTACTGGTCGAACGTTATAGAGAATATCTATCACAAGACTATATAAACATTACTGGTCGAACGTTATAGAGAATATCTATCACAAGACTATATAAATATTACTGGTCGAACGTTATAGAGAATATCTATCACAAGACTATATAGATATTACTGGTCGAACGTTATAGAGAATATCTATCACAAGACTATATAAATATTACTGGTCGAACGTTATAGAGAATATCTATCACAAGACTATATAAATATTACTGGTCGAACGTTATAGAGAATATCTATCACAAGACTATATAAATATTACTGGTCGAACGTTATAGAGAATATCTATCACAAGACTATATAAATATTACTGGTCGAACGTTATAGAGAATATCTATCACAAGACTATATAAATATTACTGGTCGAACGTTATAGAGAATATCTATCACAAGACTATATAAACATTACTGGTCGAACGTTATAGAGAATATCTATCACAAGACTATATAAATATTACTGGTCGAACGTTATAGAGAATATCTATCACAAGACTATATAAATATTACTGGTCGAACGTTATAGAGAATATCTATCACAAGACTATTTAAATATTACTGGTCGAACGTTATAGAGAATATCTATCACAAGACTATATAAACATTACTGGTCGAACGTTATAGAGAATATCTATCACAAGACTATTTAAATATTACTGGTCGAACGTTATAGAGAATATATATCACAAGACTACATGTATATAAATATTACTGGTCGAACGTTATAGAGAATATCTCTCACAAGACTATATAAACATTACTGGTCGAACGTTATAGAGAATATATTTCACAAGACTATATAAATATTACTGGTCGAACGTTATAGAGAATATCTATCACAAGACTATATAAATATTACTGGTCGAACGTTATAGAGAATATCTATCACAAGAAAATACATGAGATATAAATGTAAACAATGACTATATACCCCAGATATATCCCATTGTACGCGGTGACCTCCTTGACCTCCATTTGTCAACAAATCAACACCACGAGACCACGATTTCACATGACTAATACGTCATATCTAATTTTAAAAAAAACTAGAAACACTGATAAGTTATCATTCAGAGAAAGGTATTCCCATCGTCGAAATATTTTTGAGGTGAAATAATGAGTTCATTGAGTTATAATTAACTAATATAAAGCCATATAGACACGATAAGTTAAGATATGATGACACATTCAGGGTTTTATATTTAAAAATGAGATAATTAATTTTTCGTCTGAGAAGAAAAGTGTATAGACCTATAAATATCTGGCGGTTGGGTAATATAGTGGTGTAACATACTTGCCTTTCACCTAGGCGGTCGGGGTTCGATTCACCGATCGGGCGTGAAAAGGTACCGAGTCACCTGCCCGACTACTCGGGTAATCCTCGTGTACTCCGGTTTCTGCCCACAGTAAGAGACCTCCACGCTTCCATCCGGGCCTACAAGAGTGATTTCTATCAATCAATATAACTTGAATCGCAATTGTTGTGAAATAGATTAAGCTTATATTTTTTTACATTCACCTATAGATATACATGTAACCATATAAACAATTGAAAACAAGATAATGCATCGCGAAACCACTTTAAGTTCGTGTTGTATGGCGGAGGTTGTTCATAAACAGCTGTTACAAAATACATTATATTGTTTTGCTGGCCACAGGTTAAATATCCAGAAATATTGATCACAGATGTCATTTGTTGTCTATCAAATACCATGTCCAGTCGCCACAACTGGGTTTGTCAATAGAACACACTGAAGCGTACAACTTGAAGTGGTCAAAAACAAGGTTAGGTAAGGGGAGAGTTGCCTCTTTTTTTGTAATTGTCAAATAGCCCGCGAACCGCAGCTTTTTATTACGACCAATTAAGCGGTTGGATGGGTTGAATACCCGACATAGAATGGCCACTCGGGGCAAATTTTCATTTCAGTCAGCTTCAAGTTGAACGCTTGTAAGAACCCAATTTAGAAACTTCGGTGTGGCGATTGGACAATGTGTCAAAAGGGATTTGATTATATGTTACCTGTTATTTGGATTGTCTTGGACACGCATGGTTGATCAATGGTAGAAGGAACATTTGTTCTATTCCTACAGATTACGAGAGAACAGTTCTTCATGTCATCTGTTTCTATCCTCAACTGAAAGAGAGGGTCAGTCAGATGCACAAGAGAAACGCTTTCAATAATTTGAATATCTGTCAAGTTATAAGGGTTTCATGTACATACTACATAGTCCAAGTGTCGCCTCACTAATGTTGTGAACAGTTGTTTGAATATAGTTGGTGCTTTATGTTTTTTTCTTTTGTCTTTTTTCTTGCTTTCCTAATCCTCCATTTCATTTAGATTCTATGTCTAGAATATTCCTGGTACGTTTGCAATGAGTTTGTTTCCAAATATCGTGGCCATCCTCGGTTTCTAATTTATCTTCGTTATGACCTCTTTACTAAGTGATAATTTGCCATGGGAGTAGTTGCCTTTCTTTGGCATAAAATCTGCTGTTGCTTTGAAAATGTTCGCAAAAAAACCCAAACAAACAAACAAACTATATGCTTTCTCGATATTTTGATTTTGAAGAATGTTTCAATTTATTTTGCTTAAATCCTCTTTCATTTCTGATGCTTTCCCTTGTTATAGTTATAACCTTGGTTAGTTTTTATGTATTTCTTTCTCCGGAATGCGTATTTAAACGATATTGCATGGCCGCTGTTTCCAGTAGGACAGTTGTCCTCAGTATCAGTTATCATTTCCACTTCATTAGTAAGGACCAGGTCAAGGATATCCGCCTTATTTCCTTTTCTAAATTGTGTCCTTTCAATGACATATTGATAACGGTAGCTATCTCTGAAAAGTTCTATGAAACAATCACAATGAGTTTAGTCTTCAGATTAGTATTATACCGGGTAATGAAAGTCTCCTAATATAGGAAGACGTGGATATTGTTTGTTTGACGTGATACTGTTGATGAGTTGAAACATTTCTTCATTGTGTCCTTTCCATGACATGTTGATAACGGTAGCTATCTCTGAGAAGTTCAACAAAACAATCACACTGGGTTTTCGTCTTCAGATAAGTATTCCTCTTTATTTCCGGGTAATTAAAGTCTTCTAATGTAGGGAGATGTGAATATTGTTTGTTTGACGCGATACTGTTGATGAGTTGAAACATTTCTTCATTGTTCTCCTTATCAGAATTGGACTCCTGTATACAAATCCAATCAGACTTTTACAGCCAGGTGAATAAATGGTTGCCCAGATACTTTCCTTAAAATGATTTTCTATATTTACCTCAACAGGACGGACATCCTCCTAAGTATATACCTACACCACGATGGCGATTTGAATAATTCTTGTTCACAAACGGTTGATATCCCGGTTTGTAGAATTCAGCTTTAGTTGGTAAATATCGGGGAATCTTATGGTAGATTTCAGTGATTCCTGTTATATCGATATCTATGGGGTTTTTTGTTTTGTTTTTTTAAGGATCCTCGTTTTCAATTAGCCAAAGAAGACTGTTGGCGTTTGCACAAAAGCCGTTTAAATGTTCTTTGACTTGCTTTCTGCAGTTTTTGTTTGTTTTGATCCTGACAATTTCCCTATTCCATGGCGAGATTTTTATACGATGTACGAAACTCCAAGATTCTTCATCATTTCGTCTCTTAGCTTAGAGCGGCTTCTTCTAATCTCTCGGATTTTGTGGGATTATTGATCGACCTAGTTCTCTCATACACTTTTGTTATTGTTCTGAAGGCTTGAAATATGGTTTTCAAAAAAATAATGTTTCGAATGTTTCAGACATTCAAATGCAACTACTACTTTTGTTTTTCATTTTGTAGTTTTCTAAGCCTTACGATGATAGCTATGCTGGCTAATGCTTCATTGGTTGGCCTGCATGTTATTAGAGCTTCAGTTACTATCTTTTGATCCTTTTGCTGTCTCTCCTCTCTTTGACATTAATTTCTTATAACACAGCAGTTGTTGTTCCGTGGTTACGCTGAACGGGAGCTAATTGTACAGCTAGAGTAGAGTGTGTTACTTCCTCTTGGAAGACTTTAAGTTCCGCAAAACTGGTTTCCAAATTTTTTGTCCTTTCTTCATAGTTTGACTTGAGCTCTGCGTATTTCTTCTCGGCTATTTTTTTTCTGTTTGGAAGTGTTTTCCACTGAAACTTTACATAGAGCGCAGAACCACATTAAGTCACATTGTTTCAGAAACTCGTATTCTTTCTTCCCCTTTCCGAGACATGCGGTTCGAAGTGTTTCTGAAACCGGTCATACTCCATTATCTTAGCGTTTGGGTTGCTACCATCCTCGTCACACATCTCACAAGTCCGTGGTTCAGTCCAATAGGAGTTTGACTGCTTGGTTTAACTCACCATACGTCCTCGATAACGACTTGTGATTGGGTCGCTATTGGAAATTTTGATGGCTTTGTTTCATTGTTTCCTTGACCATTTCCGGCCGGCATGATTAGAAAATGATCGCAGCTCGCGTTGCAGCAGAAATACTACTTAAAATGAGCACAGAATTTTCTGGCTTCTAACCTAAACTTACTTACTGACATATATCACGTTTGTTTGTTATCGAAAACTATGATAAAATTACTAAAGGCGATCTGGTCTACCTGAGCTGTAAACAATAGCGACCGCTGCGATTGATGACGTCACAAGTTCTCACGCTCTCATCAGTTGCATTATTTGATTATATATGTTTTTTAAAACAAGCAGAAAGATATAACACCAAAGACAAAAATGTCCATAAAGTTGGCAACTAAAATAACTGAAAGAAAATTTGATGAAGCTCTAATTCACACGAGGTTCAAGCGAGGGTAAAACGTAAATCAATAAATAAATAAAAGATGGATTCAATTTCAAATGTGGTGAACAGAGAGAAGTGAAATTATATAATAGAAGATGTTTTACATTAAGAAGCGAAATTCTGAACCTTGAAATAGAGCAACGGGTCATACGCTTACACAGAACGCGAACAGGACTACGAACGATTATCACCATGGTCACTATTTTAAGGATAATTTCCAAAGTTCTAATAGTAGGGTTACTTCTTCTAGTATCAATTAAGTTATAATGGTGAGTGACTACTTGTAATATAAATTAAGTTCTAATAGTAGGGTCACTACTTGTAATATAAATTAAGTTCTAATAGTAGAGTCACTACTTGTAGTATAAATTAAGTTCTAATAGTAGGGTGACTTCTTGTAGTATTAATTAAATTCTAATAGAAGGGTCACTACTTGCAGTATAAATTAATCTCTAATAGTAGAGTCACTACTTGTAGTATAAATTAAGTTCTAATAGTAGGGTCATTACATGTACATTGTAGTATAAATCAAGTTCTTATAGTAGGGTGACTTCTTGTAGTATTAACTAAGTTATAATAGGAGGGTAACTACTTGTACTTTAAATTAAGTTCTAATAGCAGGGTGACTAGTTGTACTATTAACTAAGTTATAATAGCAGGGTGACTACGTGTAGTAATCAAATCATTATATGTTTATCATACTTCGGAAATAATTCAAATGCAGCACTGTATTCATGAGAAGTAAATGTTTTGCGTTTTCTGTTTCTAGGTTCCAAGATATGGCTAGCGTTGACGGCCAGATATATTCCCTCAACCTATGCTACCCATTTAATGAATTAACATGTGCAAATGCAGCAGTAAGTATGGACAATCTGATAAAGTTTTAATTCTGATTACAATAATGGAATGATCTTAGAAATATATTATATCCCAAAAAGGGATTGATATCAGAAATGTTGATATCAAATACATAATAGACTGATTTCAGAAATGTACATACAAAAATAATTGAATGATATCAGAAACATCTATACATCAATGTATATATTAAAACAATGGAATTATCTAAATATGTATATATATATATTTCATTACATATACAAATGTACATACTATATATGTTTGTGCACCTGGTTTAACCTTAATCAAATATAGGTAAAACATAACAGATTGGTCAATGTTAGATTTCCAAAGTTAATGAAAACAGAGCTGAGATAAATTAGAACGATTAACAAAACTAATGAATATGCCCTAAAAGTAAAAATCTGTGAATTGAATCATCTATATTATTTTAATTGTATTAATCATTTCAGGCGTGTCAGATACTGTCGGACGGCAGCGCCAGTTATCAGATCGGGGATGCTACTAATGTCGGTTTTGAGGTTGATACTTTAAACCAGGTCCACATTAAATACACAAATATCGACCAGGGATCTGGTCTTACGAGGTAAACATACACAAATATAGACCAGGGAACTGGTCTCACGAAGTAACGATACACAAATATAGACCAGGGAACTGGCCTCACGAGGTAACGATACCCAAATATAGACCAGAAAGCTGGTCTCACGAGGTAAGGATACACAAATATAGACCAGGGAACTGGTCTCACGAGGTAAGGATACACAAATATAGACCAGGGAACTGGTCTCACGAGGTAACGATACACAAATATAGACCAGGGAACTGGTCCTCACGAGGTAACGATACACAAATATAGACCAGGGAACTGGCCTCACGAGGTAAGGATACACAAATATAGACCAGGAAGCTGGTCTCACGAGGTAAGGATCAACAAATATACACCAGGGATCTGGTCTCACGAGGTAAACATACACAAATATAGACCAGGAAGCTGGTCTCACGAGGTAAGGATACACAAATATAGACCAGGGAACTGGTCTCACGAGGTAACGATACACAAATATAGACCAGGGAACTGGCCTCACGAGGTAAGGATACACAAATATAGACCAGGAAGCTGGTCTCACGAGGTAAGGATACACAAATATAGACCAGGGAACTGGCCTCACGAGGTAACGATACCCAAATATAGACCAGGAAGCTGGTCTCACGAGGTAAGGATACACAAATATAGACCAGGGAACTGGTCTCACGAGGTAACGATACACAAATATAGACCAGGGAACTGGTCTCACGAGGTAAACATACACAAATATAGACCAGGGAACTGGTCTCACGAGGTAAACATACACAAATATAGACCAAGGATCTGGTCTCACGAGGTAAGGATACACAAATATAGACCAGGGAACTGGTCTCACGAGGTAAGGATACACAAATATAGACCAGGGAACTGGTCTCACGAGGTAAGGATACACAAATATAGACCAGGGAACTGGTCTCACGAGGTAAGGATACACAAATATAGACCAGGGAACTGGTCTCACGAGGTAAGGACACACAAATATAGACCAGGGAACTGGCCTCACGAGGTAAGGATACACAAATATAGACCAGGAAGCTGGTCTCACGAGGTAAGGATACACAAATATAGACCAGGGAACTGGCCTCACGAGGTAACGATACCCAAATATAGACCAGGAAGCTGGTCTCACGAGGTAAGGATACACAAATATAGACCAGGAAGCTGGTCTCACGAGGTAAGGATACACAAATATAGACCAGGGAACTGGTCCCATGAGGTAAGGATGCACAAATATAGACCAGGAAGCTGGTCTCACGAGGTAAGGATACACAAATATAGACCAGGGAACTGGCCTCACGAGGTAACGATACACAAATATAGACCAGGAAGCTGGTCTCACGAGGTAAGGATACACAAATATAGACCAGGGAACTGGTCCCATGAGGTAAGGATACACAAATATAGACCAGGAAGCTGGTCTCACGAGGTAAGGATACACAAATATAGACCAGGAAACTGGCCTCACGAGGTAACGATACCCAAATATAGACCAGGGAACTGGTCTCACGAAGTAAAATACAACAAAGGTAAGCGAATGGGCAAATTTAGATCAGGAATCATGGAATCAGGAGTTTCATGAGCTAAAAAAAAGACTAGTGACATAGACCAGGAGTCGGGTCTAACGAGAGAGAAAATCTCCACAAATTTTATTTTAGAGTAGGGGTCGAGTCTAACGAAAGAAAAAAAAGCCCACATATACATAGCAGGAGTCGGGTTTAACGAGGTTAAAAATTTGTTTAAAAATTCACAAATATAGTTGATTATATAATATGTCATAAAACAATATAACGGACTTTTGACGTGATATATTACATGTACAATGGGCTATTGACGTGATATATTACATATACTATGGGCTATTGACGTGATATATTACATATACAATGGACTATTGACGTGATATATTACATGTACAATGGACTATTGACGTGATATATTACATGTAAATGGACTATTGACGTGATATATTACATGTACAATGGACTATTGACGTGATATATTACATATACAATGGACTATTGACGTGATATATTACATGTACAATGGACTATTGACGTGATATATTACATATACTATGGGCTATTGACGTGATATATTACATATACAATGGACTATTGACGTGATATATTACATGTACAATGGACTTTTGACGTGATATATTACATATACTATGGGCTATTGACGTGATATATTACGTGTACAATGGACTATTGACGTGATATATTACATATACAATGGACTATTGACGTGATACATTACATATACAATGGACTATTGACGTGATATATTACATATAAAATGGACTATTGACGTGATATATTACTAATACAATGGACTGTTGACGTGACATCTTACAGATACAATGGGCTATTGACGTGATATATTACATGTACAATGGACTATTGACGTGATATATTACTAATACAATGGACTGTTGACGTGATATATTACAGATACAATGGACTATTGACGTGATATATTACATATACAATGGACTATTGACGTGATATATTACATGTACAATGGACTATTGACATGATATATTACATATACAATGGACTATTGAAGTGATATATTACAGATACAATGGACTATTGACGTGATATATTACTAATACAATGGACTGTTGACGTGATATATTACTAATACAATGGACTGTTGACGTGATATATTACAGATACAATGGACTATTGACGTGATGTATTACAGATACAATGGACTATTGACGTGATATATTACATGTACAATGGACTATTGACGTGATATATTACATGTACAATTGACTGTTGACGTGATATATTATAGATACAATGGACTATTGACGTGATATATTACATGTACAATGGACTATTGACGTGATATATTACATGTACAATGGACTATTGACGTGATATATTACATGTACAATGGACTATTGACGTGATATATTACATGTACAATGGACTGTTGACGTGATATATTACAGATACAATGGACTATTGACGTGATATATTACATGTACAATGGACTGTTGACGTGATATATTACAGATACAATGGGCTATTGACGTGATATATTACATATACAATGGACAATTGACGTGATATATTACAAGTACAACGGACTATTGACGTGATATATTACATGTACAATGGACAATTGACGTGATATATTACAAGTACAATGGACTATTGACGTGATATATTACATGTACAATGGACTATTGACGTGATATATTACATGTACAATGGACGATTGACGTGATATATTACATATACAATGGACTATTGACGTGATATATTACATATACAATGGATTATTGACGTGATATATTACATATACAATGGACTATTGGCGTGATATATTACATATAAATTCATGACCCCATGAAATCGACCAAATCTAGATTCAATCCTTATATTTCAATTGTTTTTTTTTCGAATAAAAAAGTCGGTCTAGATATTAATATTTTGTAGCTTGTGCAAGTCTAAATGCGGAAAAGTCCGAGGAGTTCCGGATTGTACATGTCTTGTCGGTCGAGTAAAATAGTCCGCAATTTTAGGATTAAAGACAGCATTATTTTGTCAAAAAAAAGTATCTAGCATATCTGGTCTTTCATAAAATACAAGAATACATTATGAATTTGATAATTTTAATAATTAATCCATGTTTATAACAACAATGTAGAAAAAGTGAAATAGTTCCGTGGAAGGATTTTAACCATGTATTCATCCGCACTGATCAGTGTTAATCTGGTCAAATTCATGAGCAAATGAAACAGATTAAGTTTGGTAGTTTCATCGAGTCCAACTTGAGTAGAAATTGAAATATTACGTGAACAATGGACTATTGACGTGATATATTACATGTACAATGGACTATTGACGTGATATATTACATGTACAATGGACTATTGATGTGATATATTACATATACAATGGACTATTGACGTGATATAGTATATGTACAATGGACTATTGACGTGATATATTACATGTACAATGGACTATTGACGTGATATAGTACATATACAATGGACTATTGACGTGATATATTACATATACAATGGACTATTGACGTGATATATTACATATACAATGGACTATTGACGTGATATATTACATATACAATGGACTATTGACGTGATATATTACATGAACAATGGACTATTGACGTGATATATTTCATATACAATGGACTATTGACGTGATATATTACATGAACAATGGACTATTGACGTGATATATTACATATACAATGGACTATTGACGTGATATATTACATGAACAATGGACTATTGACGTGATATATTACATATACAATGGACTATTGACGTGATATATTACATGAACAATGGACTATTGACGTGATATATTACATGTACAATGGACTATTGACGTGATATATTACATATACAATGGACTATTGCCGTGATATATTACATATACAATGGACTATTGACGTGATATATTACAGATACAATGGACTGTTGACGTGATATATTACAGATACAATGGGCTATTGACGTGATATATTACATGTACAATGAACTATTGACGTGATATATTACATGTATAATTGACTATTGACTTGATATATTACATGTACAATGGACTATTGACGTGATATATTACATATACAATGGACTATTGACGTGATATATTACATGAACAATGGACTATTGACGTGATATATTACATGTACAACGGACTATTGAAGTGATATATTACATATACAATGGGCTATTGACGTGATATATTACATGTACAATGGACTATTGACGTGATATATTACATGTACAATGGACTATTGACGTGATATATTACGTGTACAATGGACTATTGACGTGATATATTACATGTACAATGGACTATTGACGTGATATATTACATGTACAATGGACTATTGACGTGATATATTACATATACAATGGACTATTGACGTGATATATTACATGTACGATGGACTATTGACGTGATATATTACATATACATTGGACTATTGACGTGATATATTACATATACAATGGACTATTGACGTGATATATTACAGATACAATGGACTATTGACGTGATATATTACATATACAATGGACTATTGACGTGATATATTACATGAACAATGGACTATTGACGTGATATATTACATATACAATGGACTATTGACGTGATATATTACATGAACAATGGACTATTGACGTGATATATTACATGTACAATAGACTATTGACGTGATATATTACATGTACAATGGACTATTGATGTGATATATTACATGTACAATAGACTATTGACGTGATATATTACATGTACAATGGACTATTTACGTGATATAGTATATGTACAATGGACTATTGACGTGATATATTACATGAACAATGGACTATTGACATGATATATTACATGAACAATGGACTATTGACGTGATATATTACATATACAATGGACTATTGACGTGATATATTACATATACAATGGACTATTGACGTGATATATTACATATACAATTGACTATTGGCGTGATATATTACTTGTACAATGGACTATTGACGTGATATATTACATGTACAATGGACTATTGACGTGATATATTACATATACAATTGACTATTGACGTGATATATTACATGTACAATGGACTATTGACGTGATATATTACATGCACAATGGATTATTGACGTGATATATTACATATACAATTGACTATTGACGTGACATTACTTGTACAATTGACTATTGACGTGACATTACTTGTACACATGGCTATTGACGTGATATATTACGTGTACAATGGACTATCCACGTGACATTACTTGTACAATTGACTATTGACGTGATATATTACATGTACAATGGACTATTGACGTGATATATTACGTGTACAATGGACTATCCACGTGACATTACTTGTACACATGGCTATTAACGTGATATATTACATATACAATAGACTATTGACGTGATATATTACATGTACAATGGACTATTGACGTGATATATTACATATACAATAGACTATTGACGTGATATATTACATATACAATAGACTATTGACGTGATATATTACATATACAATGGATTATTGACGTGATATATTACATATACAATGGACTATTGACGTGATATATTACATGTACAAAGGATTATTGACGTGATATATTACAGATACAATGGACTACTGACGTGATATATTACATGTACAATGGACTATTGACCTGATATATTACATGTACAAAGGATTATTGACGTGATATATTACATATACAATGGACTACTGACGTGATATATTACTTGTACAATTGACTATTGACGTGATACATTACGTGTACAATGGACAATTGACATGATATATTACATGTACAATGGACTATTGACGTGATATATTACATATACAATGGACTATTGACGTGATATATTACATGTACAATTGACTATTGACGTGATATATTACGTGTACAATGGACAATTGACGTGATATATTACATGAACAATGGACTATTGGCGTGATATATTACATGTACAATGGACTATTGACGTGATATATTACATGTACAATGGACTATTGACGTGATATATTACGTGTACAATGGACTATTGACGTGATATATTACGTGTACAATGGACTATCCACGTGACATTACTTGTACAATGGACTATTGACGTGATATATTACATGTACAATGGACTATTGACGTGATATATTACACGTACAATGGACTATTGACGTGATATATTACGTGTACACTGGACTATCTACGTGACATTACTTGTACAATAGACTGTTGACGTGATATATTACATGTACAATGGACTATTGACGTGATATATTACGTGTACAATGGACTATCCACGTGACATTACTTGTACACATGGCTATTGACGTGATATTACTTGTACATATGGCTATTGACGTGACATTACTTGTACATATGGCTATTGACGTGACATTACTTGTACACATGGCTATTGACGTGATATTACTTGTACACATGGCTATTGACGTGATATTACTTGTACACATGGCTATTGACGTGACATTACTTGTACACATGGCTATTGACGTGACATTACTTGTACACATGGCTATTGACGGGATATTACTTGTACACATGGCTATTGACGTGATATTACTTGTACACATGGCTATTGACGTGACATTACTTGTACACATGGCTATTGACGGGATATTTTTTCAGGACAACAGATGTGACATTGGTATGTAACCCCACGGCTGATCCCCCACTAGTATCCGCAGATGGTGAGACAGCTCCGGGATCCGTCACTTACGTAAGGCCATATTCTATAACTATACCTTACTAATTGGAACTCAATACGTAATTGAATTCCATGGTCTCGGAATAACAGTTTCTACTGAGAATATCGATCACGTGTAAAAGTGCATAAATGTTCACTTTATTCCAGTCACATCCAATTCAGTTTTTGTTTTTACAAATATGAAAAGTATAATTTTGTAAGCAGTTTATTTGTATGCTGCACTACATGTTATGATAAGTGTGACATTGTATTTACACAGTTATTTACCGCAAACTCGAAATGCGCATGTCCAGGCGGTTGTGGGGGCGGACCTCCGCCACCAGACCCTACAACCACCAAAGGCCCTGGTCCAAACCCCGGTCCACAGCCTAGCACTGGAGGATCCTCAGGTGGTATCAGTATTGGGACCATACTTGTCATTGTGTAAGTACATATATGGTAGGCTGCATGTAACTTCTAAAAGTTGGGGATTTAGCCTGCATCCGTTCGTCCGTCCAAAACCTTAGAGTGGTTTTTGTCTACGTCCATTCGTCCACACAACCTTGGGTTGTTTTGTCTGCTTGCGTGTCTGTCGACCAAACACCTTTGGTTGGATTTGGGTGCGTCCGTCAGTCCAAACCTTGGGTTGGTGTTGTGTGCGTCCGTCTGTCCTAACCTTGGGTTGGTTTTGTGTGCGTCCGTCTATCCAAACATTGGGTTAGTTTTGTGTGCGTCCGTCTATCCAAACCTTTGGTTTGTTTTGTGTGCGTCCGTCTGTCCAAACCTTTGGTTTGTTTTGTGTGCGTCCGTCTGTCCAAACCTTTGGTTTGTTTTGTGTGCGTCCGTCTGTCCAAAACCTTTGGTTGGTTTTGTGTGCGTCCGTCTATCCAAACCTTGGGTTAGTTTTGTGTGCGTCCGTCTGTCCAAACCTTTGGTTTGTTTTGTGTGCGTCCGTCTGTCCAAACCTTTGGTTTGTTTTGTGTGCGTCCGTCTGTCCAAACCTTGGATTGATTTTATGTGCGTCCGTCTGTCCAAACCTTTGGTTTGTTTTGTGTGCGTCCGTCTGTCCAAACCTTTGGTTTGTTTTGTGTGCGTCCGTCTGTCCAAAACCTTTGGTTGGTTTTGTTTGCGTCCGTCTATCCACACCTTGGGTTGGTTTTGTGTTCGTCCATCTGTCCTCACCTTGGGTTGGTGTTGTGTGCGTCTGTCTGTCAAAACCTTGGGTTGGTTTTATGAACATCCGTCTGTCCTAACATTTGGTTGGTTTTGTGTGCGTCTGTCTGTCCAAACAATGGGTTGGTTTTGTGTGCGTCCGTCTGACCGTCCCCCCTGTTGTTTAGAGGTTTTTATTTACTGATCGTTCACACGATCATCGATTAGGAAGCCACAATTTCGTAAGAATGTTTTGATATATACAAAAATTTAGATGGTCTTGTGGGTTCTAATCTATACAATGTTGCAGTGAACAACCGGAAATAGTATTCTCACTTTTAGTTAATTTAGAGCAGATTTTCAGTTTAAAATTTCGGTTAAAAGTTTGAAATGGTTCATCATCCCATAATAGTTGTTTTAGGAAGCTGATGTTTTACAAAGGTTCTTAAGGTGTTTTACATTAATGTTGCAGAGTGAAACTGGATTTTTTTCTAGATATCGTACATGTTTGGGACATATGTTTGCCAAAATTGTTAGTCAAAGTCGTCATGTTTATGTTTCGGTAAAGCTCTGAAATGACACGCCATGTATTCACTATATAATTGTGGGGTTTTTTTTTATTTGTTTTGTTTGTTTGTTTGTTCTTTTGTTTTGTTTTTTGTTTTTGTTTTTGTTTTTTTGATAATATTTTCATTTGGACTATCTCACTTTCTTTATATGTATAGGGACAGGTAGGGGATATGAACTGTTTAAGCACAAATCAGAAAGATCGTAAAAAATGCCTTTCATTATTATCATTACAGAGCTCTATCGCTAGGATTTTCGTACATGGTTGGAGGTATTTTATTTATGAAGATGGTTCGCCAAGCTCAAGGTACAGAGGTAGTACCTAATGTCTCGTTCTGGGGAAGTTTACCTGGCCTTGTCAAGGTAAGTACTAGCTGAAGCAGACAGACGTCATTCTGATCTGTCGAAAGATTGCTGTCAACAGGAAAGAATTTCTTAACCAGAAAAGGAATAACACCTAGAGAAAACAATCCTAATTATTTATTATGTGTAAGCATTTTGGAGCTGTATCTGTACTATCTACCTTACGTCGGTGTGAAGTGATGACAGTGTCTGGCCAGCCAAATTGTCCTTTACACGTGGAACAATGCTGATCCAGTAATCAACCAACTTATACAAGATATTTGTTACATAAGATGTCTTAGATATTTTGAGATATCTTATATACTTTTTTAATTTGGTCAAGTACTGAATCAACATTGCTCCATGAATGACAACTTGGCTTGCCATTAGTGTGAAAAGATGTTACATATAGTATCAAAGTATTGTTTTGTAACATTTCCTTCGGTAAGGAAAATAGAACAAGGAAATAAAAACCTAACAAAAAGAAAAAAAAATCAACATTATTTTTGCGCTAGCATGAATCTTTTTTCGAAAGCAAAAAAAATATTTTTTTCCAGATTCACCTTAAATATTTTGTCAGTCCTTCTAAAACATAATTGAACAAAACATTTTATTGAATTTATTTGCTTTTGTTCTGTAGTTTGAGGATAATTCTATTGTTTTCCGTGCTTTTTCAGGATGGTTTTGTGTTCACCATTGGGAAGTGTAAACGTGGAGGCTATAGTAAAGTGTGACGGAAATGTATCTGACTCTATCTACATGACCTCTATCTAATACCTCCATGTGTGATGTTATATACCTCAAAAACAAACAGACAAGGCTTTGTGTATAATGGGCTCATAGGTTGGTAAATAATACTCGTAGATATCATAACTGATAATATATATTTATAGATACTTGTGTATGCTTCAAATCACTACATCAATTTACAAGCACTGAAATTGTTACGGGATGCAAGTTAATTTGCTCGCAAAAAATGCACATCTCTGGAAAGATCTGAAGGAATAAAATTGTGTAATAAAGTATTGTTGTTAAGATATTTATAGAATGAGAGCATCAGCACTGACTTTAAATACGATTGAAGTTAAAATGATCACTACTTTCCGTCATTTTAGAAACATTGAAATGAAAAGGTCAAAGGTCCTACTTACACTTGTGAAATATTTAAAGTATTTACGGTATGTTTACATACAATATATATGATTCAGGAAATTGATACCAGAATATTTATCTGGACAGTGTTTTTTTGTGGACATGTGACTTTCGTAAGATATATATATGTTGTACATATTATAAATACAGTGTTTCCAGAATAGATTAATCAATGTTTGCGCCAATATGTTTAAAGTATCATACTTCTATCCTCTCGAGAAAAGAACTAATATCAATATCATTGTCAATATAAACCGCTATGCATGTGATTATTGTAAAGCTTTAAACTCGGAATGTCCATTGTTAATAAACGTTTTGTTTGTATATATAGGCAATTAATTAAAATTTTATTATAAGACCATGATTTATTATGTACATGCTATATAACAAAATAGGAAAAGGAGGTTTCCAAGCTTGACGTAACACAGGGACCTGAGGATTTGTTACAGTCTATGTCTATCTAACTAAATAGAAACAGGAGGTTTCCAGGCCTGACGTAACACAGGGACCTGAGGATTTGTTACAGTCTATGTCTATCTAACTAAATAGAAACAGGAGGTTTCCAGGCCTGACGTAACACAGGGATCTGAGGATTTGTTACAGTCTATGTCTATTTGGACTTATCATGATTACCACATTTTCAGATTCTTTTTTTTTTTATTTCATTTTTTTGTGGGGTGGGGGTTGAGAAGAGACAGAATTCGGTAAAAATGACACCCTCCGTATTAATGAACATTGAGTCGAGGGGTGTTATTATTACCAAATTTTAATCCAGAATTTTAATCATGTGCTAAACAGACTAGGGAAGATCAAAATACAAGCGGACTGTAAGAAATTCTCAGTTCCCTGTGGTAAATACAATAAAACAAATTTAGGAATGAAGAATGCACTTTTATTTTTATTTAACATTCAAAAATGTTATATATATCATGTCATAATAAAGAAGACAAATGACAATGGTACCTTTTGATAGTGTTTTTAATACTGGTGACTTCGCATGCAACAGATTTATATCTCCTAGAATATTTCGTATAATATACGGAAAGGCTACTAATTATATAGCTATCCGATTGTGACTCCCATTACAGGCATCTGCATCTGGTCAGCATTTATAGAAAAAATATATTAGCCCTTACTTTAACTACATCACCCTACAATTTGTATTTAGTAAAGTAGGGGTATGGGTTATTTTTCGGCATAGCCGTATAATATTCTTTTGGCCCCGGATATGACGCGACAGGTGGCGTTACTGGTCAAGATGAAGTATGTGATTGATCAATGTAGCGGTAAATGCAATATACAGATATGCAGTTAAAGACAAAACAAAATTAAGATTGAATGCAAGTTGAATAAGTGGATGTATCTTTTCAAATGACACATTAATAAAATCATATTCCTGATTCAAATGCAGTCTTATTATCGTCAAAAATGATTCAAACTGATGTAATTTTCTTAACCGTGCTGAAACGTATTATTACTTCGTTAATTTATTTCACCAGCATTTTTACGTTATAACCACCAGCATTAAAACTATGCCGTTTATCTTTCTTAAAAATATTTCTTGTTATTTCTATAAATACTAACAAGATGCAGACGCCTGTGCTCCCATATACAACCCCTTAGATTAGGAATGTTTTAAATGAATGTATAAAATGATTCCCAGTCAACATTTGCAGTACATGTAAATATCAACTGGTCTGTTATAGGGCAATGAATATAGGGAGCTCAGTCAACAGCAAAATATAGCTTTTATAAACATTGCACAAATTACGTTGTGAAATATAATGCTTCCTACAGGTAAAATTTGTCCCTGGCTTAATGACGCAGGGGGCTAAACAATATTAATAATGCTGGTTCAAATGGCTTTTGAAACTTATCAATAAAATATTCAAAAGTGAGACATTTTCATTGATATCATGAATTCTTCTGTGATTTTGATCCAAAATATTCAATTGGAGTTCTTATATTTGAAATATTCTGCAGATTAAACCCCACTTGCTAAAAACAGCTGTAATTGGCAAAGGAAAATTCTTTGATTGGGCTTTGTCACATTTATACATGATTTTAATGCAATGAAAAAGGAAAATGTGGCAAGCAAACTTAATATTGATTCAAGGAGCATTGTCGATCCTGTATTTACCATATTTAAGGAGCAATGTCGATCCTGTATTTCACCAAGTTAAGTAAAACATTCTATATACAATATTATATATGATATCTTATACATACATGTATATGTCATGCGAGATATCTTATATAGAATACAATCAAATTTCTTAATCAGATATCTTACATGTAGTATATAAGATATATCATAATGTTATATAAGATAACTTATAAAGCGTACACGATGTCTCGCGGTGACCGAGTGGTTAAGGTGTCCCGACACTTTAACACTAGCCCTCCACCTCTGGGTTGCGAGTTTGAAACCTAGGTGGCATGGGGCAGTTGCCAGATACTGACTGTAGGCCGGTGGTTTTTCTCTGAGTACTCCGGCTTTCCTCCACCTCCAAAACCTGGCACGTCCTTAAATTACCCTGGCTGTTAATAGGACGTTAAACAAAACAAACCAAACCAAATAGTATGCTATATATGTACATGTTAGATATTTTATATATCATTATGAAAATAAAGATCGGCATTGCTTCTCAAATAAACCTAAGTTGGCTTGCCATAAAACTCTGATATGTTATAAATAATTGATTTAAGAATCCTATCGGCACATATAATTAGATAAATACATGTACAATGTGTTCTGACAAAGAGAATTGACATCATTATCCTGGGTGCTTCGTTTCCCAAAAATTATGTATAAGGAGTATGATCTGAAAAATGAGTATGGTCTGAAAAATGAGTATGGTCTACAATTGAATCGTGAAAATGATAATTCTTGAAATGAATATATAATCATCTTAACCAGCCCTGTTGTATCAAACAAACATTTGACCAAGTTCAAATGAGTATTCACAAAACATGAAAGGCTGAACATCTAACCTCAGAACATATGGTCAGATCCTGGCTAACCATTCTAATTGAAGACTGTTACCAAAAGCCGATAACTTTAATTTACAGTCTATTGTGGACCTATCTGAGTGTACAGGGCATTTTAGTTGTTTTAGGGGGCTAAACTGACATCAGGTAAAATGACTAGAGCTTCATTGAAAGTTAATCTAACCCCATTAAACTCTAAAATGCCCTTAATCTCACAGACGATTTCAAATTCCCAAGTGCCTTAATGACCTTCTCTAGCACTTTACGGTTATAATCTACAAAGTTTCCCTACAAAAACATTGTGTTTTAATTGATACATAATGTCTAAGGAAAAAACATAACAGGTTTTTTTTTTAATTTTGAATATTATGCTTGATAAATGCAATTTTTTAATGTTGTAAATTGGTAGGTTATTATTGGTATGATATTAATGATTTGGCAGAAAACGATCGTCGATATATCCTTACAACAATATTCACCTTGAGAGCTGTTTCCCTGAAAACTGGACACATATTTTTCATGTGATATCGTAATCCCTATCACTTACATAATCACTACAGTGCATATATAGACATACTATAAACTTGAGAAAGCATTACATGCGATGATTTTGAGTTAATATCAAATGAACTGGAAGCCCTTGGATATAATAGTTTATCAATCCTAAAAAGTCTATTGTGACTGACCATGAGAACCCAAAGTAGTCCTAAAACTTTTCTCCATTTTCGTTCCATGTCTATCACGTAAAACACCTTATCACACTTTGTATAAGTACAAAATAAATTAAGATTTCAGTAAATATGAAATTATGACATTATGTTGTTTTGAATCTAGAAAATATCTGTAAGACATAAATGCCCCCGCTGCCACTTGGCACCCCGAAACCTCAGCAGTTCTAGAGATTAGCTAGTTACATTGCATTGGGACGGGGCGGGGCGGATAAAGTTAACACTTTATGCCCTCCATTTCATGGCAGGGGCATAATTAATAAATATTTTTATAATTCTTAATGACTGAAACCTTTCTGCCATCCTTACAATCCCTAGTGTAAAGTTCACAGCCAAGAGTAATATGACATTTAATGACAAGCTATCCTAACACTTATGCCAGGGGGTACCTGAACAAACATATACATCATTATGTATTTCCTTCATTAACAACAGAAAACATTGGTTAAACACCTTTAAACCCAGAATCACTGGGACAATGAGTTACCACACCACAAAGCACTTCTTATTAAAGTATACTTCTGCTTAGTTTTATTTGAGTCTGAATTGTAACCATTGAGAATGCCGATATAAAAATTCATGCCAGTTATTAACAGTCATTTTAAAATGGTAATAGAAATTCCATTCCATTTAACATTCAAACTTGATAGGGCCTATTCTGGTTTTGATTTCAAAACAGAATAACACTAAATAATCTAGTGACTCGGTGTCTATAACTGCCTAGTTTGATTAAATCAAAAGACAACATTCTCCTGTTTCAGGTAAAGATCTCCATAACCAGCTACTTCTAATCAAAGATACAATTGTAAAAATACCATGACGTCCTGTCATACACACCACAACTATCTGGTTCATGTCATAATAAAACAAAAATTGATCCTCCGTTATAAAAAGAGATGACCTCTACATAATAATGGTTTATATATAATTATTCCAATATCATTCTGATACCAGCTGTAGTCAATGAAAACAAAGAAGTACATACTAACATGTAAACAAAAAATGTAATTATAAAATGTAAACAAAAACATGAACAAATGAAAGACCTACAGAGAGATATTAGAAAAAGTACAATGAGAAAAATACAAAGTGTTTTACAAGGCTGAGCATCTCCTGTTTCACCAAAAACACTCAGCATGTAAATGTGAGTCAAATTTCAGAAATGTAGGGTTCTCAAAATGGGAACTAAGGTAGTGATAATGGTATTGATGTGCAATCCACAAATGTATTCTATATAACTCGTTTATAATGTAAATCACTTTAGTATTGTAGCACATTTATTTACATTTAATTAGAACTTGTTAATATTGATTCAAATGTATCGATATTAACAAGGGAAGGTCCTCCTGATTACATATTGTGCGAGCGAAAATATGAAAAAAGGCATATTTTTTGGAAAACCTTTTGATTTACAGTCTAGTATGAACAGGGATGTGCATACAGAGATTGGAAACTGTCTCTATCTGTTAGTAATGACGTAGCGAGATGACATCAAGTTAACTACACTACCTCATTGTGAACTACTTTTCTCCAAAATGCTCATCCAATATTTTTCATTTTTGGATTTGTAAAAAGCTGAATAAATCCCAAATTCACTGATGAAGTGCTTGAAACATATTTTGTTATAAAGCTATAAAAATTTTGCATCAAATATTGTTCATTTTTTAGCAAGTTTTCTCCAAAAGTACTCATTCGAATTTTTTCATTATTGAATCAATAAAAGCTTAATACATGTACATTGTTTGTGATCAAGTTTAATAGCAAACGATTTTGAAAAAGTTAGCTTTAATTCATTTTAATTTGACATCAATAAGCAGACCTTTGATAAAATTATCCAATTTAGCCTATATGTCTACTGGTATAGTAGTAGTGATATAGTGGTAGTCACGCCTTCACGGCTCAGTGCACAAATACAAAAGCTCACACTATGTCAGTCTCCTAACTAGGGGAGTCTCTAATCCCTCTATGTATATATGCACTGGTTTGAAAGAGTAATCGATCAACAAATCTCAAATTGTATAACAAAAAGCAAACTTAATATAAATACAACATTAAAGCAGATGTCTTTGGTCAAGGTCATTGATGCTAAGGAATACAAGTTAAATGTCATGGTGAGAAATTTTACCTTCGTAATAATATACATGTATCTAATGTACATTTACATGGCAGTGCCATGATGTAAAGAACTAGAAACATGTGTGATTTAAAGGACTGTAAATGCCATCCATAGCATGCCTGTTATGACATCATAACTGTAGCCATGGGTACGGCAACAGATCAAAGTAAAAACGGCTATATTCAATCTAAATCATCACAATGTTTGTGATATGTAACGTGAGTAATAACTAGCTTCAATATACTGCTCCACTTTAGCTGGATTGAGTGTTAAGACTTGTAAACAAGAATTACTGTGTTTCATCTGTAGTGGAGACATTGCACTCAATGTAATTTATCATGACCTGTTACAGGTGATGAATAACTTCTTTTAGAATTTGAATTAAGATCAAAATATTTCGCTCTAAAGCCAAATTCCAGAAATGAAATGCCCGGTAAGAATTTAGAATTAAATGTTAATGACTATATATGATGTGGACCTTTTTGTGGACCACACAAACAGTTTTAAAGTGATAATTGAATGTTCAAACCAGTGCTGTTCAAATCACTATTCAACCTAGTGTTCAAACCACTGTTCACATCACTGTTCAACCTATTGTTCAAACCACAAACCACTGTTAGAATCATTGCTCAAACCACTGTTGAAACAAATGTTTAAACCAATTCTAACCACTTAAAAAGTACTAATTTGCAATTCAAAACACAAAAAATTGTCAACTTTTTGCATATTTCTCCCAGTAGACTGAACATTGCAATAATACATGATATCAGTTAAGTTCCATTCTATGTCCTGAATTTTGAAAAACAAATGAGTGTTTTATAAACATGTATGAAGTCATCAAACAATGACGAGACTGAAGACATATGTAATTTCTGTGAGTCAGGAATAAAATTCACACATGTTCTGTCTAAAGATCCTTAATCTTAGAGATTCATAAATTATTACCAAATTCTAACATGCATAAGACATTCTACTTAGCAGGGTCCTATCACAGTCCACTTCTGATATCAATTTGGTAATTTTAGAAAATTGGGAAAAATAGACACCATCAGGTAGTTTGGTACCTGATCCTCTCATCAAGCCAACATACACTGAATTTAATATCTCTCTCACTTAGGAAGTTGCATACCATCCTGATAAAAATCTACTGTTTTGGCTTCATGACTGGCTTTTTGAACTGGAAGCTGAGGCTGGATGAATCATCACAGATGCTGAGGTCCAGGGCGGAACCTTTCTGGTCTGGGGAGGCTCCAAGACATTTACCAGAGGCAGGGTTATAAAACAACATCACAGACCCATTCTGAAATTTCATTGAAATACATGTAATTCTCTAACCAGACTTAACAACTACAGACATTAAGAGATTGTGTTGCTACACAAATCATATACAGTGCTAACTTGATCTATCACCATCCCATAATACCATCACCCTCGCCTACCGCCAACTAAACCCCCCCCAAAAATGGCGTTAAGAGGGTAGACTGTACATTCCCTTTCAAAAATTCTATTAAGAGGGAAAACATTATAATGGAAGAGCTTATTTATCACATGAGAAAAGGAATCAAAACAGTGCCCAAAGTCACACTGTAAACTAGGTTATTTTCGCGGGGGGTTAATTGCGCGATTTCGATATGTAAACTATATGCGTAATTTTCACAATCGATCCACCTTAGTTTGTAGTTTGAGATTATGCAAATTGATATCAAAATAATACGCGTGGGGGAAAATTTCGCGATCAAAAGGACTCCATGTAATTGGCGTAAATTTCCACGTTTACAGTATATAACTGCCCAATCCAATGTCTTAGTAATTCTGATGCACTGAACATATTACATCGCAAACATTATGGTGTGAACACAGGGCATGTCTAGTCCTATATTAAAACAAGAGCTGTTGGAGAACAGCATAGCTCTTCTCGCAAATGTTTGTCAATAAATAATTAAAATATATTTATTGGAATGGTTTCGCAAATTGCATTAATAATATTTATATTGTTTACTTGAACAGATTGTGTTTTGTGAATTCATGCAATTTTCAAAACCATACCAATTTATATATATATAAATTATTTATTGACAAACATTCGGGAGACAAGCTATAATGTTGTAGATTAAATGAATATATATTAAATACAAATGTAATTGCTTTTGGACATATTTCTCCAATTTTTTTATAAAATATTATCCTTATGAGAGTTGTCTCCCTTGAAAAATGTGGACCGGTATAAATTGTCTAATGTGAGCATTTTCACATTGTTTTATTTTCAGTTTCACCCCAAGAAGGGATAGTGTAACTCCATAGGGACTCTTTAACCAAATATCAGCACCCTAGTACAATCATAAAGTGATGTGTTATTATTAATTAATAGCTTTCAACATTTGCACAAAACTTTTAAAAATCTGTTTTTTCCCCAAAATAATCTTTCAGTTTAACTCTGGCAAGGGATAGTTTAACAACCCCCACAGGTTGTAGATCAAATGAATATATATTAAATACAAATGTAATTGCTTTTAATTACCATAAATTACTATGCCTTTCAACACTTGCACCAAAAATTTAACATTTGGAAAACCAACGCCGACGCTGGAGTGACGACATAAGCTCTCACTCTTCTTCGAAGAGACGAGCTAAAAAATAGTCAGAAATACCTATATATAATAACTTTACAAATAGTTGTTTCTGTTTATTTTTTAACATAAGATTAGACATGCCTCTGTGGTGTGAACATACAAAGCGTACCTTTTTGATGGTCCAGGATTGTGATCCTCTGTTTCCGTGACACTTCATGAGCCGAGCAAATGACCGGCCTTGAGGAACGTTCTGTACATCCAGACACAGAATATCACTCAACAACAGCTCATCATTTTGTGTTTTGTACCAGTTCTGTAACACAGCATGTACATGTCCCATCAGTATTTATATGAAAACCATCAGCTCTACACAGGGTAAGTGAATCTGAATCTTCAAGTTACAACCTGCTAACTAGGTTAATCTACTCTAATAATAGGAGTGGTATCAGAAATGGAATCTAACCTAAAGGTTTGGTTTGGTTTATTTTGTGTAACATCCTATTAACAGCCATGGTCACTTAAGGACGTGCCAGGTTTTAGAGGTGGAGGAAAGCTGGAGTACCGGGAGAAACAATAGCTGTTGGAGAACAGCATAGCTCGTCTCGCAAATGTTTGTCAATAAATAATTAAAATATATTAATTGGAATGCTTTTGCAAATTGCATTAATAATATTTATATTGTTTACATGATCAGATTATGTTTTGTGAATTTATGCAATTTTCAAAACCATACCAATTTATATATATATAAATTATTTATTGACAAACATTCGGGAGACAAGCTATGCTGTTGTAGATTAAATGAATACATTAAATACAAATGTAATTGCTTTTGGACATAGTTCTTCAATTTTTTGACAAAATATTATCCTAATGAGAGTTGTCTCCCTTGAAAAATGGGGACCGGTATAAATTGTCTAATGTGAGCATTTTCACATTGTTTTAATTTCAGTTTCACCCCAAGAAGGGATAGTGTAACTCCATATGGACTCTTTTACCAAATATCAGCACCCTAGTACAATCATAAAGTGATGTGTTAAATAGCTTTCAACATTTGCACAAATTTTTTTTAAAAATGTGTTTTTCCCCCAAAAAATTATGTCAGTTTAACTCCGGCAAGGGATAGTTTAACCCCCACAGGGAACCTAATACCATGTATTACTATGCCTTTCAACACTCACAATATAAACTTAAAACAAAGTCCAAAGATTTAAAAAAAAAAAAAACACAGATTTAAAAAGGAAAAAATCCAATTTTTTTTTAAAAGTTTTACTCCAGGAAGGGATTGTCTTACTCCATAGGGACTCTATTGCCAAATATCAGCACCCTAGTACAATTATAAAGTGATGTATTAAAACCTCTTAACACTTGCACCAAAAACTAACGCAGAAATATTCTAAGTCCAAAAATTTGAAAATTCTGGTTTTTTCACAAAAAAATCTTTTAGTTTAACTCCGGCAGGGGATAGTTTTACCCAAGAGGGAGTGTATTACCAACTATCAGCACCCTAGTACAATTATAAAGTGATGTATTTATATCTTTCAACACTTGCACCAAAAACTTAACGCAAAAAAATGCAAAAATGTTCAAAAATCAGTTTTTTTCCAAAAATCTTTTAGTTTAACTCCGGCAGGGGATAGTTTGACCCCCACAGGGACCATATTACCATTAATTACTATGCCTTTCAACACATGCACCAAATATTTAACATTTGGAAAACCAACGCCGAAGCCGACGCAGGAGTGACGACATAAGCTCTCACTCTTCTTCGAAGAGACGAGCTAAAAACCACCAACCTAAGGGCAGTACCGCAACCCAGAGGTGAAGGGCTAGTGATTAAGTGTCGAGGCACCTTAGCCTATAGTGAAAGTCTATTATGTCCTTGATAAAATTATTCTATGAAGCTGTTAAATTTCAAGAGGCTTACATTTGCAGTTGTCTCAGTCTGACCTAGTTCACAGCTATTAAATTTCACGCAATCACACCTTGTATGCATTTGTTTGTATATATATATATATATAAAGTTGTCTTCCTTCATCAATTGTGTTGCTAAGTTATATATATATATATATATATAACATAAAACAAATAAAACAAATCGCCTGAAGATGGCCAGCAAGGCCTGAAAACGTTAGCGAAAATGCTGTGTTGATTTCATTATTTCTACTATATATATATATATTTAGATAATAAATTGTTTTTATCCTTACGGACGAATTATAAAAGTAAAATAAAACAAGAGATCCCAGAGGGATCTTGGCGCCCACCATTGAATGATCTTTATAGGTTCCATGTCAGATTGATCTTTTCTCTAATTTTCCCTTCTTCTAAGTCTTACTAATCTGTGTAATTTCAGAAACAGCCCTCTAGATCTAGTACTTTTCAAACAAGGGGAACCTATATATAAAATTTAAGATTTAGCGATAATGGCTGTCTGTCGGCCATGTTGTTTTCCGATTGGTCCCAAAATGCAATACCAGGGACCAAGGGGAACCTACATATGAAATTTGAGAAAAATCCCTTCAGTACCTTCTGTACAATAGCGATAACAAACTTCAATTTTCAAAATACAAGATGGCTGCCTGTCAGCCAGGTTGTTTTCTGACTGGTCTCAAAATCCAATATGTATAACTAGACACAGAGGGCAACCTACAAATGAAATTCAGAAAGATCCTTTCAGCAATTTCTGATAAATAGCGATAACAATCTTCAATTGTCAAAATCAAAGATGGCTGCCTGTCGGCCATGTTGTTTTTCGATTGGTCTCAAAATGCAATATGCATAACAACGCACTGAGGGAAACCTACATATGAAATTTGAGAAAGATCCCTTCAGTACTTTCTGAGAAATAGCGATAACAAACTTCAATTGTCAAAATCCAAGATGACTGCCTGTCGGCCATGTTGTTTTCCGAATAGTCTCAAAATGCAATATGCATAACTAGGCACAGAGGGGAACCTACATAAGAAATTTCAGAAAGATCCCTTCAGTACTTTCTGAGAAATAGCGATAACAAACTTCAATTGTCAAAATCCAAGATGGCTGCCTGTCGGCCATGTTGTTTTCAGATTAGTCTCAAAATGCAATATGCATAACTAGGCACCGAGGGAAACCTACATATGAAATTTCAGAAAGATCCCTTCATAAGTATCTGAGAAATAGCGATAACAAACTTCAATTGTCAAAATCCAAGATGGCTGCCTGTCGGCCATGTTGTTTTCCAATTGGTCTCAAAATGCAATATGCATAACTAGGCACCAAGGGAAGCCTACATATGAAATTTGAGAAAGATCCCTTCAGTACTTTCTGAGAAATAGCGATAACAAACTTCAATTGTCAAAATCCAAGATGGCTGCCTGTCGGCCATGTTGTTTTCCGATTGGTCTCAAAATGCAATATGCATAACTAGGCACCAAGGGGAACCCACATATGAAATTTGGGAAAGATCCCTTCAGTACTTTCTGAGGATTAGCGATAACAAGAATTGTTTACGGACGGAGGGACGGACGGAGGGACGGACGGACGGAGGGACGGACGGACGACGGACCACGGACGCAGGGCGATTTGAATAGCCCACCATCTGATGATGGTGGGCTAAAAATAGAATAAAAAAACCAACTCTCGTTAAGTTTTAGAACGGAGAGTTGGTTTTTTTATTTTACTTATATATATATATATACATATCTTAACTGGGTATTTATTATTGCACTAACTTAATGACTGGAACTATAGCAGAATTAAATCCTCTGTGAATATCAACGAATATACAGTTGCAAATCATTATCATGCATGACATTTTTGTATGTGGAATTTGAAATGAAAGAAGGGAGAATTCATAGCGCTATATCAAGCTAATCAAGACACTGACCAAACTGTGACATCGAAATGGAAACAAGACAATATGAAGTAGCTATTGTCCATATTCGCATGCCTAACAGGAAAGACATTAAAAAATTATCATTAAATTCAATATCATCCACATTTTTGTTAGGAAGTCCCAATAGGTTTTTACATGTAAGACAGTTAATAACAATAGCCATCACTATGATGTGACCAACATTCACGAGATGGAGATTCCTACTGGATAACGGTCATTACCTGGTATTTGTATTGTTTACCGGAGTCCTGACAGGGGGCCAGTACAAGCATGGCTTTCTTGGTAAACACATCCGACTCGGACTGCACACACAAGCCGGAGTGAAGATGATACAGCTGCCCACGAAGTGTGGAGGATGCTTTCTCACGACGTTTGACCTTCCCCAGGGCAACGGGGGCATCTTTCTCCTCTGACGGTAATACCTTATGAAAAATGAAACACAGGAAATAACAAAATGTCTTTGGTTGAATGCTATAAATAAATGACATCACATAATTGTCTCGGTAGTGAAAATGTACAATTGAAATTCACCTCCGATATACCAAATTTAATCCAAGAGTTGATGATTTTCTTACAAGTAATATTGGCTCATAGACACATCAAATTATTGAAGTTATTTAATAAATTCTGTATCATATAATAATCAATACTCATATATGATTCTATTTATCACAAAACTCAAATATGTCTTCAAATACACAATCCAGTTACTCATTAATTAATGTAAAATGTAAAAATTATTGTACACACTTTTACTTAGTGCTTTTAGCTAACAATAACTTAAAGTATACAAACTATTGACACTCAGTCGAGGAAATTCCAACATAGCTGTAATGGATATCGGTAGGCAGAATTAATACTTGAAAGTCCACAAACCTGTTCTGGATAGATATTTTCGAGGTACCATTTAAATGATTTACATCCGAGACGTTTACGGAGTGCCAATCGGTCAGATATATCTCCATATGCCATGTTCTTGGCAGCCGGGTGGAGCTTAAAGAAGTGGTCCTGGAAAAAGTTATATTAAGTATGTAACGATATCCTCTCGGGGAATAGACATCATTTAATAATAGCATGAATGAAGTATGTATTTATTTGATCAATTTATCTATATAACTATACATTAAATTAAGATATCTGATCAAGAAAATATTGATGAAAAGGTAATTATAAAAGAAAACAATTCAAAGCTTTAAAAGCATAAATTGATTTTCAACTTTTAGCTGTGTATGGCCGCACACTTTTCATAAAACATTTCTAGCTGTCTATGTCCGGCTGTAGATGTTTTATCAAACATTTTTAGCTGTCTATGTAGGGCTGTGGATGTTTCATAAAACAATTCTAGTTGATGTTTCATGAAATCATTAAAAAAAAATTACAAGATTTACCTTGTATTCATCCATCCACACATGAGCAAGGCGTAGAGAATTTTTCATAGTTGTATCTAGACCTTTGGGTGATCCATATGGACGGCGTTTACGGAAGATATGACCCACACGGGAGCATGGTACGATTTCTAGTCTACCCCCACACTGCCAGATCTGTGCAACAGTCACCAAAAAACATATACAGGGTATACCATATTGACAGTGTTAAAAGATGATAGGGTATACCATATTGACAGTGTTAAAAGATGATATGTCCTACACGAGAGCACGGTACAATTTCTATAGCTAGTATATCCCAACACTGCCAGCTCTGTGTCTATGTGTGTATTTATACCAACAAACACTATACAGTGTATTTTTGAATTTCTAGTACATAAATTTTAATGTGACCAATTAAATGCAAAAAAATTCCTTTAGAAATGATGCATTACCCGTGCATGTATATGAATTTTGTAGTAAGTTAAACAAATATATGTCAACTTATCGACTTTTCATATAATTGCAACAAAAATTATTATAACAGTTTTATCTTGATATTGTCCATAGCTTAATGCCTATCTTACTAAATATGTTTTGTTGAAAAATAGCAGTTTACTCTGACAGTAGCAAAGTAAAGAGGATATCAGAAATGAAGGCCTAAGGTTGCGATGTAGGTAAATGGTCGTACCCTGAACGATATTTCTAGGTTTTCTCCTCCCCAAACATCCATGCCAGCATCATACTGGCCCATGTCATTGAAGTACTGCCTATCTATAGCAAACAGACCACCAGCCATAGTCGGAGACCTGAAATGTGATCAGACGTTATGTGTGGTGAAATACGTCAATTTGTTCCTTTTGTTGGACAAACCTACCACACAAAAATAATAATTTTAGGCCTATTGGCACTCCTATACATATATGAGGTCTTATTCCACATGACAGCCTGTCAAATTTTCCTGTCGTGTTAACCTCAAATATTATTGGAGTAGCCTATTGGTTGATAAGATGAGTGTTTTCACAAAGCTGACCCCTCTGCCCTAGAATAATGGGTCAAGGAAACTTTTTTTCACAAATCTGCCTGGTGTCATCCCTGAAATCTAACATCCAAATATCTTGTTTTAAGGCCTTTTGGTTATAATTGTAAGAAGACAGTGTTTTAACAAAATTGATCTCTGTGACCTTAAATATTGATCAAAGTAATTTCCTAATTCAAACTTTGTCAGGCTACATATCAGCCAAATATCTTGATTCTAGGCATTTTGTTTATTGCAATCTAGAAGAAGCTGTTTAAACTAGTAAAAAGTTGATGCTGGACAGATGACGGATGCACTGACAACTGACAGTCAACATACCAAGACATTCAGCTAGAAATTGACTTATAACTGTTCCAACATCAAATGCTTACTGTAAACATGGAAATTTACACGAGGGGTAATTTACCCTAATTATTAGTACATTTGATCGCAAAAATTCCCCCCACGCGTATTATTTTGATATAAATTTGTGTAATCTTGAACTACAAAATTAATGGTAATAGCGAAGGTGGATCGACAGCGAAAATTACCCTCACGCATATACAGTTTATATATTGAAATCGTGACATTAACTCCCCACGAAAAAAAACACATTTACAGTAATTCTTTAAATAATTCAACTTAATTTTATTTCTACATTGTACGTTTTTTCAACAGTTATATTCAAAATCTGCATTTCAATAATTTTATTCATATTGATTCGCAATATTTTATATATTGCAATTATTGTACAGTTGTACATGTCTTAGCATTTCCTGAAGTAATTCGATATTGATAAGAAAAATGAAACACAGACACATGGTTTGCGGAAAGAAGAAATACTATATACAGTGGACCCTCGATAATCCGAACACCTTCGTTCCCAGCCCAAACCGTCCGGATTACGAGTTTTCCGGACTACCGAATTTCGTCTACCAGGTCAAAAAATTGTTGTGTAAGAGTTATCTCCCTTGATTATATACAATCCGGGACGTTTTAATGACGTTTCATAAACACGTCTAATAGTCAGTCTTTTTAAAAAATAAATACACTTATGTTCTTGATATGATTCTTGTTTTCTTTTATTTTGTAGAAACTAAAAAATAAACAATGTTTTTAAAAGAACATGTGAAGTGAAAGTTGTTTTATTTATAGCGGGCATATGTGACCTACAAACAACACACATGGGTTTCGTCCCAGAGGTTCACAAACGAGTAGAAATTACATACGTTAAATACCTGAAATGAAAGACCCACTATGTACAATGTACGTTTTTTTACGTAAATTATGAACCTGAAATGAAAGACCCGGTTTTTACAACTTACCAACAGTCTGTGTTTTTGTGTTTTTTTTTACTGTAAGTTAAAAACCTGAAATAAACGAACTGCTATGTACAATGTACGTTTGTTACGTAAATCAGAAACGTGAAATGAAAGACCCACTATGTACAACTTACCATTAGTCCATGCTTTTTTATATGATTTTTACGTAAGTATGAAGATACAATGAATAAGTTGCAATGTGTAGTTTGGTATGTTCACAGTCTTTATATCAGAAGTTATCGCATCACGTTACGCCCATTTATTCTGATTGGATAATAATAATAAAAACTATTCACAATATTGTGTGTTTTTAATCGTGTAAATAAAATTCAGACATACGCCACGTAATAATTAACATTAATTAATGTAGTGAATCGTAACTCACTTTGCTGTACCAGAAACTCCAAGCTACCTATCTAAAAGTACGCGACACCAGCGAGAACTACCCAAGCTGTCCGATAATTATTAAACCCGTATTCACTTAACAATGTGACACTTACTGAAGTAAATCAGCGGTATCTGACGACTTATTAGTGTGTAATTAACCCGGTTCTTGTGATCACTGCTTAATACGTAAATGTACCATGTGTGTAATTAATAACATGCATCTTTCAATGAGTCGTCATTACACGTAACGATGTTACAAGCCGATATCCTTGTTTACCAAATACAATTGTTAGTGATGTTAATTACCGATAATAAATTTATTACATGCATTTGTGATTGATTAAGTATCGTATCACATACTGTATGTTAGTGAATTAATTATTGCTAACTACGAAATAGCACTATGTAAAATAACTATAATAGATATTGTACGTCAAGTTGATCAAAGCAAGACCAGTCTACACTATAAAACCCTTTAATACTGTAGCATTTAGGTCGATCGTAAAGAAAAGCAATGTACCGTTATAAAAACAGAGCTACATTGTAACACAGGTAAACACCCGGGGCTATGACCTGGCAGCGGTCGCTATGACTACGCACAGTGTCAAGCGATAGTCTGTACAGCTGTCGACACGGGTGACTTGCCCGACATTTTTCTCTCCTCGTGGTGAAAAAATCGTCCGGATTATCGGGGGAAATTTACTAATGAAAAGTACTTTCCGTTCCCAAAATGGGCTTCCGGAATCGGAAACCGAATTTCCGGACTGGTGAGTACAAATAACGTTACGGAAATCCGTTCCCGTGCTATTCCGTCCGGACTGCGAGTTTTCCGGACTATCGGCGTCCGGATTATCGCGGGTCCACTGTATTCATGCCTGGCAAACCGAGTCACGGTCTACATTCAAATTATTGAGAAATAAACAATGCTCAAACTTTTTGATTTAAAAACAGTGACAATTGTATTGACATATAGATGTATATAGCTTTCTAGAACAGAAAACTGCATACATTTCTGAATAATGGACTCACTCGACCGGTTTAGAGAGATAATTCTTCATTTGTTTGAGTCTGTCGGGAAGTTGGTCCCAGCGGTAGTGCAGTCCCCAGTTAAATCCTCCCTTGACGAAGGGAGAAGAGACGTACTCCATCGTGTCCGGATTGATGATGTCCATTACCGGCACTACCACATTAGACTTACTCGCCTTGATCCTCGACAGGAGAGGTTCTATCCAGTTAACATTTACCTCACAATGACTGTCTAGGAATACCAACACCTGAAATGTGTTACTTATGTTTATATACAAGGTCATCGTTTACTTTTGATATCTAAATTCAGGATCGTTTGAGATCATGAGTCAGTTATCATAAATTGTTTTCCAGACATCCTCTAAAAATGGAAGAAAATTATTTTTGTCTGTTCATATATAATAAAAGAAAAAGTAACAAAAATGAGGTCTTCTCCATTACAGACATAGAAGTTATATGGCTAGAAAGGTAGCTCATGTGCACTAATTGTAATGCACTTAGATTTAATTTGACATTGGAAATATCCAGATTGGTTAAGTCTAGTTTAAAAATTATGTCGAAAAACCTTGAAAGTACAATTTTACCTACCAGTATCTGTTTCCATGAATGAAACACTTAAACCTGCACATCATTTTAAGTCCTACCTCTCCAGAAGCCTGACTGGCTCCAAACATGCGTGCCCTGATAAGTCCAGCCCTCTCCGGAGTCTTGATGTACTTCACCTTGGAGAAGTTCTCCTTGACGTAACTATGGATAGGTTCTCGCCACTGAGCTGATATTCAAAGTAATCAAGTACTGTATATCAGATACATATAATGAGTTGATTTGTTCAAATTCATATTTTCTCTCTGAAATGCTGAATAATAATCTATTTGAGTAGCGTTTTCTGAAATTGACCAATGTTTGACATGTCTGTATTATCTTTTCAAGTAAAATAGATATGAGTGAGAAATTCCTGTTACAGCGACCTCTGAACTTTAGACGACCTCTGAACTCTAGACAGATGCTCTAACCATTTGAGCTACATGTACTTACATTGGCCACTGACATTAAGCCAGGTCCAGTTCCACTACAGCATTAATACTAGCTTTATCATTTTTCTTTATTTTTGGAAAATTGGAAAGTAGGTTGGATGACACAACTTAACTTTTTTCTGGAAGCAGAAACCAATAATGTTTTTGTAGGTGATCATGCGACTTGCTTTCAACCAATTGATAATCGTAGAATATCAAGAAAAATAATAATGAGTTATATTTTGTAAAGTGTAGCTGTACATGTTTACTTTATAGATTGATCATACTCATTTCACTGGAGTCGTCCACGATAATTATCTCTTTGATGTAACGTGGCGGTGACCGGTCAAGGACACTGACCACTGTCCGAAACAAGGTTGACCAGGCCTCATTGAAGTAACATATTATGACCGAGGCCTCAGGTAAGTCGGATGGATAAGACTCGTTAGCACACCTGTAAGAAAGTATAAATATTATGAGACTGTACTAAGTTTTATATACATTTGGATACATTGTTTGTATTTGAAAGATTGCAACATTGCACTGTGTAAATATATCACAACACAGAACAATGAATCTGACATAATTACAAGTATACTGTACAACATATTACAACAGGACCCCCGATTATATACTGTATATATGTATGGTACATTTCAGACAAGAATTCCTCAAGTCATTGGCCATATTGAATTTCACATTTAAATTACACTAATATAAATTCAGACTTGAAAGCAGATGATTAATTAATGCTAGAATTCTTTTTAAGAAATTTCCATGTAAATCAAAACACTTAATGTTAAAAAAAATCCTTTATGTAGGGAAACACTGTATGAATCTTGGTTGTGTATAGAGAGCTGATTACATGTAATATTCCTTTATGGAGGGAAACATTGTAGGAATCTTGGTTGTGCCTGGAGAGCTAATTAATATTCCTTTGGAGGGAAAGATTGTAAAAATCTTGGTTGTGTATAGAGAGCTAATTAATATTTCTTTATGGAGGGAAAGATTGTATAAATCTTGGTTGTGTCTAGAGAGCTAATTAATATTACATTGTAGGAATCTTGGTTGTGTCTAGAGAGCTAATTAATATTACATTGTAGGAATCTTGGTTGTGTCTAGAGAGCTAATTAATATTACATTGTAGGAATCTTGGTTGTGTCTAGAGAGCTAATTAATATTACATTGTAGGAATCTTGGTTGTGTCTAGAGAGCTAATTGATATTACATTGTAGGAATCTTGGTTGTGTATAGAGAGCTAATTAATATTACATTGTAGGAATCTTGGTTGTGTCTAGAGAGCTAATTGATATTACATTGTAGGAATCTTGGTTGTGTCTAGAGAGCTAATTAATATTACATTGTAGGAATATTGGTTGTGTCTAGAGAGCTAATTAATATTACATTGTAGGAATCTTGGTTGTGTATAGAGAGCTAATTAATATTACATTGTAGGAATCTTGGTTGTGTCTAGAGAGCTAATTAATATTCCTTTGGAGGGAAACATTGTTTACATCTTGGTTGTGCCTGGAGAGCTAATTGATATTACATTGTTTACATCTTGGTTGTGTCTAGAGAGCTAATTAATATTACATTGTAGGAATCTTGGTTGTGTATAGAGAGCTAATTAATATTACATTGTAGGAATCTTGGTTGTGTCTAGAGAGCTAATTAATATTACATTGTAGGAATCTTGGTTGTGTCTACAGAGCTAATTAATATTACATTGTAGGAATCTTGGTTGTGTCTAGAGAGCTAATTGATATTACATTGTAGGAATCTTGGTTGTGTCTAGAGAGCTAATTGATATTACATTGTAGGAATCTTGGTTGTGTCTAGAGAGCTAATTAATATTACATTGTAGGAATCTTGGTTGTGTATAGAGAGCTAATTAATATTACATTGTAGGAATCTTGGTTGTGTCTAGAGAGCTAATTGATATTACATTGTTTACATCTTGGTTGTGTCTAGAGAGCTAATTAATATTACATTGTAGGAATCTTGGTTGTGTCTAGAGAGCTAATTAATATTACATTGTAGGAATCTTGGTTGTGTCTAGAGAGCTAATTGATATTACATTGTAGGAATCTTGGTTGTGTCTAGAGAGCTAATTGATATTACATTGTAGGAATCTTGGTTGTGTCTAGAGAGCTAATTAATATTACATTGTAGGAATCTTGATTGTGTCTAGAGAGCTAATTAATATTTCTTTATGGAGGGAAACTCTATGAATCTTGGTTGTGTCTAGAGAGCTAATTGATATTACATTGTAGGAATCTTGGTTGTGTCTAGAGAGCTAATTAATATTACATTGTAGGAATCTTGGTTGTGTCTAGAGAGCTAATTAATATTACATTGTAGGAATCTTGGTTGTGTCTAGAGAGCTAATTAATATTACATTGTAGGAATCTTGGTTGTGTCTACAGAGCTAATTAATATTACATTGTAGGAATCTTGGTTGTGTCTAGAGAGCTAATTAATATTACATTGTAGGAATCTTGATTGTGTCTAGAGAGCTAATTAATATTTCTTTATGGAGGGAAACTCTATGAATCTTGGTTGTGTATAGAGAGCTAATTGATATTACATTGTAGGAATCTTGGTTGTGTCTAGAGAGCTAATTGATATTCCTTTGGAGGGAAACATTGTTTACATCTTGGTTGTGCCTGGAGAGCAGATTTTACCACGGTAAATCTTGTCCCCGACATTCTACAGTGTATGATACCTTTTGTTCCTGCTGTCAGGGATAGCTCGGTGGAATCCAAGTCTGTCACTGATTAACAAGTTGAAGGCATGCTGTCTGTGACCTGTTTAACACAACACAAAGAAACAAATTCAATACAAATTGCTGCAAAGCGTGCCCAGCTGTTGTTATGAAAACCCAAATATGACACATATATATCAACGTTATATTATATCTTGATGTAGTTCCTATACGTTTATTATTTGAAAAGGTACAACAAGAGCACTAACCCAATATATACAGAAAGTTTCGTGAATTAGAATGGAAAGGTTTTAAAGCTGTAGCCTGGAAAAGAGAGTAAACAACAATTTAGTTTTTTTGACGTTTCCATGGTTACAGAAAAAAAAAAGAAAAAAAAGAAAAAAAAAGAAATGTAGTCAATAGTGAAGGCACAACTAGGCCACTAATTTAAGAAGAATGCGTTTTGCATGGGATAATAAACATACATACATACATTGTAATGTAAATGTACATATTTTAGAGGCTATATATAATCTTACATAAAATCAAACATATCAACATCTGTTAAATGCTTTATTTGACCCTTGTGTTCAAGAATTAAAACATTGATTACAAAGACTTAAGAAGTGTAATATAAGTAAGCTTAGATGACATAAATTTTCTACAGAAGGTGCCAATTATGTATTAAATTTAGAAAACCGATTATAATCTACAATTGATTGATTTTGAGTTTTGATTATCAATTCTGAAAGTGAAACTGATTCCCATTACTCCTTTATACCTTCATCCCTTAAATGCTGGTCCTCTGGCGTCCTGATCACTCCCAGGTTGTGGAGTTTCTTTATATCATAATGCTCACGCAGGAAAGGGTCACTATTGTCTTTGATAACATAGTCAGTGTAGCCATCAAAACGCTGGTTTTTTTTCTTGACAATTTCATTTGGTTGTGTTGTCTTCATAAAACTCTGACGTCTGTCTGCTATTAAGTGGTTTTTAGCTGGAAACATTACAAGATATCTTTTACATGTATGAATTTAAATCAAAATGTGTGTTTATAAAATGCATATTTGCTTTAAATTCTGCATAATGTACAGTGAAGATTTTGTACTTTTTTTACCAATGTATTTAGTACATTTTTGTATGTGTACACAGTACAATATGTAATACATTGTATATATTTTTGTCAGCTGTTGCAGCCACTTTAAAACACAAACTTCGATACTGACATCATAAAGGCTGAATTGTGGCATTCCTGCGATAGTTTTTGGTCCAATAATGAACATTTAACTACAAGCAGTGATGATGCAGTTATTTTTAGTTGTTGGGGAATATCTACTTATTGAACAATGCCGGCGTTTCCAACAAATGCAGATCAACATGTGTATAGGTATTTGCCAGGTCGAGATGTAAACAACACAATTAATTCTAAATCACATTTCAATTAATTCATTTTCTAAATCATATTATAAAAACACTTTAATTCTTGCAAAATTATTCTTTAAATTTGTTTTGGACTTGCAAATGATCAATATGTGTACCATAGTTATCTAGTGCACATTTTCATGTCTACCGGCCGATACACATTTGTCTGGGAAGGAACCAAACCCAAACTTCGCTTATTTGCATATTTTCACCTGGAAAAAAGCATATGCAAATAAGTGGATTCCTCTTTATACACATCATGATAAATTTCCTTATGAATTACAGAGGGCGTTATTTACTGTATGTACTTCCTGCTCAGATGTTATATTAATTACCTGACAGGTGCTCGTCATGTGCCGCAGGAGAATTTAGCATGACCCAATTGTACATCTGCATCAGACTTAGCGTTACAGCACACACAAACGTCAACATCACACAAAATCTCAGACTGCTTCGACGCTTCATCATTAAACAATGTCTTAATTCTCGACCTTGATTTCAGTTCAGTTGAGCTATTCATCATCCATATCATCAAAATACACATCTGGATTGATCCCTAGTCTACAGATCTAAACGTAGGCTATAGTGATCCTGTCATATAAATAAGTGTGACCTAGCTCTAGAGAATTTGGAGGTCGTAATCAACGTCAAGGTATTCAGTGGGTTATTGTCATTGTCAGCACATCTTAATTACCTGTAATTAGAAAGAAAATACAATTTTTTTTAACCAAAAACATTTTTTTTGGCAGTGCTTTCATACATATGATCATTTAAGGTTTTCATGATTATTTAAGGATTTCAGAAATCACAAAGAAAGTCAAATACCACATACATGTCATTGTAAACACAAAAGTCAAAACTAATTCTCATGGAAAGTCAAAAACATGCTCTCCCGGCCAAAAGTTTCCCCATTGCCACTACCATAGCTAATAGGGGGGAAAGAATATGGGCTAGCCAAAAGTTTCCCCACTACCATAGCTGATAGGTGGGGAAAGAATGGGCTAGTCAAAAGTTTCCCCGCTACCATAGCTGATAGGGGGGGAAAGAATGGGCTAGCCAAAAGTTTCCCCGCTACCATAGCTGATAGGGGGGGAAAGAATGGGCTAGCCAAAAGTTTCCCCGCTACCATAGCTGATAGGGGGGGAAAGAATGGGCTAGCCAAAAGTTTCCCCACTACCATAGCTGATAGGGGGGAAAAGAATGGGCTAGTCAAAAGTTTCCCCGCTACCATAGCTGATAGGGGGGGAAAGAATGGGCTAGCCAAACGTTTCCCCGCTACCATAGCTGATAGGGGGGAAAGAATATGGGCTAGCCAAAAGTTTCCCCGCTACCATAGCTGATAGGAGGGAAAGCTTTGTTCAATATCAAGAAATGATGACTTGACAGATGTTACACAACATATATAAACATACACCATTTAATGATGACAATATTATTGACTCAAATGCTTCAGCTGGTAGCTTATATATATATGGCTACTTCTCTTGAACATGTGACTTTATACATGTAGATGGCCACTCTAACACCTAACTACTGCCGAGCAGCCCAGTTAATTTCTACTCTGGTACGTACTACTACACTTCTCATAGCTTTCCATCCTTAAATTATTGTGCATATTCAAATTTTCAGAAAAGAACAAACATCTTAAATCAACTAATTAAGCCTGGATCCCTATCTGATGAAATCATTGGATTAAAAAGTTACCAATATTGTTACAGTGAGAGGCTGGAAAAAACTCAAACTACCAACATTGGCATTCAGAAGAATTAGAGGAGATATGATAGAACTGTACAAAATAATGATAAAGAAATATGTTTTAATGGTATCATTTTATGGAAGGATGCTGCTGAACGCAACAGTACCAGAGGACATACCAAAAAAATATTCCCTAGACTATCCACAAATACGCTAAGAAAAAAGTACTTTTCAAACAGAACAGTGTCAATCTGGAATGAATTGCCAGAACAGGTTATATCAGCATTAAATGTAAACTCCTTCAAAAACAAGCTAGACGATCACTGGAAAAACCAAGAACTTTTCTTTAATTACAAAGCATCAATTAAATCATAAAAACAATGTACAGTAGACCGGACAGAAGTACTATATCAATCTCATGTATTATTTTGAGTCTGGTATAGAGGACTTTAAAAGTCCTGAACCAGAAATAAACTTATCTTATCTTAATATGAAAACAAAATGATTGACAATTAGATTATTAAATTCAGGTCTAAATTCAGAGGTCTCCCTTGATCCTAAATAATAGAGGGGTTAGCAAGTATATACAATGTACACCTTCCTAGTCCTTTAACAAAGTCTTTAACACACACAACATCCTATAAAATCATCCACGAGTAGATTTATATTACGCTACAAAACCTTATAGTAACAGGAAAACTATAATGACCGGCTGGTCAAGACTCGAACCATGCAGGGACCTTCAAACTCCAAAATATACTCTGCTTGCAATTGTGTGACACTCAAACTAGCAACCTCTCACTCTTAAGCATCGTACCAAAAGGAAATTCCTATTACCCTGAGCCAGTAAGGTGATCCACCTTATACACTCCATTTTAATGCTACATTATTCCCTCCTTTACAAAGTCTTTGCCCCCAAAGACAACACTGACCCAGGTTCTTTAGCTCGAAGAAAGGCTCTCAATCCCAGATACATTGTAGCTTTAACATTGAGCACGCATGAACAAAGACACCAGATCTGTAATAGGAAAGAGTAATGAAAAATATCCTGACTGCATGCGATGGTACTTGAACTCTTTTTTTTTATACATCGATAACGCCGATGTTTTATAAGGTTTTAGAATGTATATGAATTCTTAATTTATAGTGTTGTGGTTGTTTACTGATGTCATGCATATGTGTTACTCAGAAACCTGAAACCGAGCCCCTGTGGTTATAACTGTCTCACCTAAATTATTAATGATGCGTCAACGCAATCATAATAGGACGCTCTTGTTTTTTAGAGTTTAAAGTCATAGACGTATAGCTACGGCAGAACGATTTACCCAAAAACTACCCCAAAACACCCAAAAACTACCCAAAAACATCTCACAACATCAACACATTATATGAAAACATCATTAGAAATTGATATGTATATGTTAACATATCAAATACAGCTATTGATACCTTCTTTTGTTGACTTATCGGCGAGTAGGGTTTTGACGGCGAGGGAGATAACTCTTACAAACAGTCATACAATAAAACCGGCAAGACAATTATCTACTCCTATACGTATATGAGGTCTTATTCCACCTGATTACATTGGTGGATATTACATGACAGCCTGTCAAAAGTTTCCTGTCGTGTAAACCTCTAATATTATTGGAGTAGACAATTATCTAGACTAGCGTAGTTTGTCGATTCACGCACATTTATCTTCCAGACATTTTTTTTTCATTTACCTTATTAACGATTGAATTATTACTATTGCTTGAATTTGATGTGTTTTTGGGTAGTTTTTGGGTGTTTTGGGTGTTTTTGGGTAAATAGTTCGACCCTATAGCTATAGGTCTATAGGCTATATGCAGATATAAAGTGTAGAGTAGATTCTATATACGTGTACAAATCAAACCTATAAGAATGTATCTTAATTGAGGTGCGACGCTCATCACAAATAGTCTATAGGCCTATGTTGATTGTCACGTGACTTTTGTCTGGCAGCGTGCATCTCGCACCTGGCCACGTATGATTTTAATTTCATATGCAACCTCTAACAGCTTACAACTAGATCTACAAGTGTCCGATTCTGTAACCGCTGAAATCTGGTTGGGATGTCAATGGAACTCGACACCAATACAACCCCGTGGAATATAGAACGATATGTTATTAAAAAAAAGCAGTCCGTCTACAAAAGAACAGACCCTAAATTATTTGAGTTGTTGTTAATAAACCTAGACCTATACAATCTACATGTTACATTTAGTCTATAGCTACTTACCCAAGTTTCAACTTTCAGGTGGGCTCTGCGTGTTTTTAACCTGACTGATTAAGTCGTTGTCTTTTGGGGCGATAAAGGCGTATCCAGAATGAAATTGAAGCCGCGTGAACTTTTCAGGTTAGTAGACGTAATTTCCGGAAGTTTTGGCTGCTGAGTCTGGAAGAGAATAACCTTCATCATATATACATCTTGCCGGCTTGGACAATAGAACACAGGAGTGCACACAAAGGATTAAAAACGTACAATTTACGTTAAATACCAGTAAATCTAAGACAAACAGAGCACTAAATAATGTAGTTATCCTGCATAATAATGTAACAAAGCATGTACAATGTAGATATTAATTTATTATATGTAGTCTACTACATGTATAGAAGTAGCAAGATGCTTATACAAATATTGTATGTATACATTTTCAATGACAGCATATATATATATATATATATAAGAACTTGCCGTTTCGAATCATAACAATGTAAGCATGACTTATGTAAATAAGGTCTCTTTAATAGAAAGACATTGATTAATTGTGTAATTATTTAACAATTAAAAATGGCTTAAAATATTAAAAAAATAAAATAACAAAAATACCAATTATTTCATGAAAATGGAAATTTCAACAAGTGATTTAAACATACTGTTATAGCTAATTGTATAACATTTTCTTGCAAAAATATTGCATTTCATTTTGATTTGTTTTGTGACAAATAATCAAAACAGGTGTAAATCCATTTTACTGTACATAATAAAATTGATTTGATATCAGATACTTTGCAACTCATTCATTATTATATAATATGAAATGATAGAGATAATATTTGATTATACGACTGTATATATGGCAAAATATACAGTTAATTTGTAACAAATTAAAACAAAAAATCACACATTGTCAAACCGCAGTCTTTATAGATTACAACCTGTCTTTTTGTAATCTAACTTAGAGTATCAATATGGAGGGGGGTAACTCAAGTTACACAAGACTGAAACTATACTCTTCCATTTTGATGTTTTTTGTAACATTTTCATGTTTCATCTGCTCATGTTGTAAAAGACCGAGGGTACTCATCTTTTGCCAGAAAGTACATGTACCTGCTAACATTGAGTGTTAATAAGTTTCCTCATACCATGCAATGACTTGTCCCATTTTCAAGGTCACAGGGGTCAATTTTCAGGTTCCAACCCAGAGGTTTCATATGTGGCCAATGGGCCTCAAGGACCTAACGCATTAAAGTTTCCGCATAAAATTGACCTTGACCTATTTTAGAGGTCACAGGGGTCAGTTGCATTTTGTATGATAAGAACTTCCAATAATCTTCTTCTGAAGTTCCTCAAGATCTAGAGACCTTACATGTATATGTTGCTAGTGGTTCTCAATGACTGAATGATATAAAGTTTACCTATTTAAGTGACCTTTACATATTTTCAAGGTCACTTTTATGAAATAATGAGCATATACAATATGTATACTACATTGCTACACTGGATCAACAGCACGCTTCACATCACAGTTCATTGACCTATCCATATTCCTAATTATTACAAAATCATTTGTAGAAAATGTTCATTTTCAGAAAGTTAATCAGAAAAGCAGTTTCCTATAACTAAGACGAAAAAAATGTACCTCCCCTTTTTCTAACACCTAACACCCCCCCCCCCCCCCCCCCCCCCCCCCCCAAATCCCTTCTGTTAACACTATAATGACTGTACTTTCCTATTTTTTTTATAGATCTGTCAGGGAAATGCCTTGTGATATGTTTGTGGCATTGCCACCAGCAACCAGTGATGGATGTGTCATTTTTGGAAAAAACACTGATAGACCAACTGGAGAAGTTCAAGAGGTCATTCATGTGCCTAAACAAGACCATGAGGAGGGATCAAAGGTCATGGTACGACAAAATGAATACGATACACAATAGTTATGTTATTGGGGTTACTGTGGGGGCAAAAGGTCACAGTTGGAATGCCAGTCTGTAACCATGGTAGTACCTTTATTGAGTCCTTAATTCATATAGTATCAACCTCGTTTTGAACTTCAAAATAATGTTTTGGAAGACAAGGAGGGAGTTTTGAACTGTAAACTTTAAAAAAATTTGATTTTCATACGCTTGCCACTGTTTGTCTGTCGGTCTGTTCATTCGTCCGTCTGTCCGTCCATCTGTTAGACGTCTGTCCATTGGGAGGGATAAACAGATGTTGATTTCCTGACGATGACTTGAGAAAAGATAGATGGATTTGAGTGAAACTTTATGTAATATTAGGTTATGAGGTAGAATGGGCTTGATTTTGGGGTCAAAAGGTCAACTATGAAGGCCACATTTTTTAAAAATAGATATTTTTCATCAAAATTTGGTTTCCAGATGATAACTTCAGAAAAGATTTATGGATTCGATTGAAACTTCATAAAATGTTAGGTGATGAGGTAATACAGAGTGGGTTTGTGTTTTGTTATATTTTCAGATACAATTACGAGCTTGAAAAGTCCTTTAATTTTGCTATGTGGCCTTGAAAAGCTTTGAATTTACTTTTGGCCATGAAAAGCCTTGAATACTGGTATACAATTAAATAATCATAAATACATTTGCACAGGTACATCTACTTTCATTTCAAATTGAAAAATTTAAAGTTCAAAAATGACTTTTTGAATGTAGATTTCATTTTGTGTCTCAAGCTAAAAGACCTTAAGAAAATTTGTGATCAATGCTGAAATCAAACATAAAATGTTTTAACCATTATGCATTCACCAAAATCATGAATGTCTTTAAGAATGTGTTTTAGACTGTAATGTTCTTTGAAAAAAAATAATTATGACCTTGACATGGTCCTGAATTTGGCTTTGTATATATATATATATATATATATAAATATACAACAAAAAAAAAGACAAATTTCACAACACATCTTTAAAGATGTCAAGTTTGTTATTTTTCTGTATGTATTATTTCGTCTGTAGGGATCATGCTTAGTGATTTATATATATATATATATATACATGTAAATGATTTGATATGATTGTAGTGTACTTACATAGAGGTGGACCAGATACCACACACACATGCAGTGATCCTAACCAAGCCGGCCTGGATGTGGGGTGCCGAGATGGGAGCTAATGAGCACGGCCTATGTATCGGTAATGTGGCTGTGTGGTCCAAACTCAATGGTCCTGACGACCTCAAGGAGAAATTACTGGGCATGGATCTCATCAGGTATCTACACAAGGTGGATTGGGCAGAATAGGTTGATGAAGGGAAAATGAGTGTAGAAGTCAGTGAAATGAAATTTTCTTTTTTCGAGATATGTGTTGGTGTGTTTAGATTCATGGGGTTTATCGTCTCGTCAGTTCTGTACATCATTAGTATAAAAACACTACTATTATTTTCTTTTGTATTATACATGTACATTTAGCATTTATTGCATATCAGGTTGAGTTATATAAAGTTTTAACCTAATGATTGGATGTTAGGTTGAAAAGGTATCCCGTCATATTTAACTTAAAAATAAGCCCAAATATAAAAGTTTAATACCGTACTCATACTCAAATAAGACTTATCTCCAAGTGTAAAAGTTTAGTATTAAAGTTTGAAAAGGACTTATTTGTGAACAAATTTTAGCTTACTGTTTTAAAAGTGATGATGCTGCAAAAATGACGGCAGGGACTTGTTATTTGTGGGCAGGGACTTATTTGTGCATGGGCAGGGACTTATTTGTGGACAGGGACTTATTTGTGGACAGGGGTTTATTTGTGGGTAGGGGCTTATTTGTGGGCAGGGACTTATTTGTGGGCAGGGACTTATTTGTGGACAAGGACTTATTTGCTGATAAATATGGTAGTTATATTGTCCAAAATTTAACAACTAAATATGTTTTTGTTAAGGTTAGGCCTTGAAAGATCAAAGACTGCCAGGGAGAGTTTGGATGTTATAACTGGCCTACTGGGACAGTACGGACAGGGAGGTCCGTGTGCCGAGGAACCAGGATTAACAAAATGGGCGTACCACAACAGTTTTTTACTGGTTGACTCGTCAGAGGCATGGCTTCTGGAAACTGTGGCCTCTCACTGGGCAGCAGAAAAACTCACAGGTTCATAACATTGCTTCTCACTTTGTAGGAACTATGTACAACAACAGGTTGTTTTTCATTGTACTCTAATATCACAATTTCATATTAAATAGTTTAGGAGTAGACCATATGTAGACTGGACAGGACTTGACTTGGAGCCGGTGGTCTGGTAACATTAATGGTTAGAGCATCTGTCTAGAGTTCGGAGGGCACGGGTTCGAGTCCTGGTCTGGTTTTGCATTTTCCTTCTCCCATTACACATGCATATGTATATATATTATCTGTGTCTTGATAAAGGGGTGGATTGCCTCGAAAACTTGACATTTTTCATGTCCACACTGTTAGAATTACTTCTTTGCCTCATATATACATATATATATATATATATATGTGTACATAATCAGAGAATTTGAAATAATATCCAAGAAAAAATGATTCCTTTTTCGATAATTTTGGACTCGTCAGTTTTTGTATGGTATAATAAAAAGTCAGGAGTCATTATTTAATTGATAATTAAAATGACAAAAAATTTCATCTGTCACTTTCAGGTATCCACAATGTATCAAATGAGCTAACAATCACGACCAAGTTTGACCTGTCTTCCCCTGGCCTAGAGGAGGCAGCAGAGGAAGCCGGGCTCTACAGAAAGGAAGACGGAGACTTCAACTTTTATCGTGTGTTTTCTGAGGAGTCATCCGGAGGTTCCTCTATCTCACCAGGATCAACAAGATATCTCCATGGAAAACGGCTCCTAAAGGAATTCGCTTCCAAGGGTAAAATTTTCCAGAATTTAGTTAGTTCTGATGTTTTACTGTGCAAGGATAAAAATCTGTCTGGAACATAAATCAAACATGGGTCGGTTCCGCGAACAAGGATATCTCAACCCTCGTGTAAGAGTTTGGCTGGCTAGCACTCAGCAAGCCTAGAGCTTACTGGCCAAACTCTTACACGAGGGTTGAAATATCCCTGTCCATGAGACTCATGTAAGATTCTATTTATCGTAAAGATGGTTTTTTTTAGATTCGTGCATGTTCCTTATGACTATATGTTTCCTCTCCATCCATTTTGTACGTATTTACATGTTTGCATAGGTAAATAACACCAAAGTTTGTCAGCGCTCTACAGATTTTGAAGGATATCGATCAAACTTGACACAATGATGAAGGACCATAATATCGGAGACAAGTTCAAATTTCGGAGTTTTTGAGAAAAGGTCAAGGTCACTGTTACCATTTTGTAACAGGGGCCGGTAGGGGACATGTATTGCTTTAACAATACCCAGTACGTTTGTTATTTAGATTTTCCTGCTCCAGCAACTTCTGCCTCTTTGATTTCAACATTTTTATATTGTCATCGTGCTTCGTCCGTCGTCACCCGCCATGCGCTGTGCGTAAACTTTTCACATTTCAAACAACTTCTCAAGTTCCACTGGTGGGATTGAGCTGACACTTGCCTGGAATGATCCTGGGATAGTCCTGACCTAGTGTTGTTATTTTTTGGATTGGTCCAAAATCCAGGATGGCCACCATGGCAACCATCTAGAAAAACACACTTTAAAGTTCTTCTCCAGTTCCACTGGTGCCATTGAGCTGAAGATTGGTGAGGAAGTTAAGGAAGGAGGGCCAACAAAGTGTTGTTAATTTTTCAGCTTTGTAAAAACTTTGACATTGCAGTCACGACAGCCATTTTGTAACATGATTGCAGAATCATGGTTTTCCTAAACAACACCTAGTTCAAACTTCCTCTCAAGTTTCAACAATGAGATTCAGCTCTAGTTTACCTGAAATGAACCTGAGATTGTCCTGACCAATTGTTGTTATTCTTTGGCTCATTCTGAAATCCAAGATGGCTGCCACCATACTTGCTACTAAGTATGTATATACAATAGTTCATGGGTCTTTAGAGTCAGATGACCGTTAAGGCCCATGGGCCTCTTGTATGCTATAGAAATACATTTCATGCTGTGTTGTTACCTATTCTCATCTTTTGTTGACAGGACAGATAGGAGTGGAGGAGATGTGTAAGATTCTCCGCGATGAGTCCAGTGGTATCAACATGAGTGGAACCTTCACTACCATGGCCAGCCATGTGTCTGTGCTGCCTCCCCCGGGGTCTGCCACGCCTCCTTGTCATTGGTTCACAGCCACACCAAATCCCAGTACAAGTGTCTTCAAACCGTTCATCTTCTGCCCACAGGCCAACATTGGAGATCTGACTACCTCCCCTGCCTACGGAGCTGAGGACCCAGTCAGGAAATCTCCTCGCTTCCAGGAACAAGTTGACCGGAAACACCCTCTGTATCTTGGACACGAAAATCTACAAACACTGGTCGATAAGGATGACCCAAAAGGTCAAATGATTGTCGAAAATCTGCAAGAACTTGAGGTTAAGTGTATGGAAGACATGAGAGAAATGATGAAAGAGTTTGATGAGAAAATGTTTATGAAAGTTTCCCAGATATTCCTCCAGATATGTAATTTTGAACTCAATTTCTATAAGTGTTGATTGAAATAAGAAAAAAAAAAAAAGCCTAATAAGAAAAAAAAAAGCCAAAGTTCCTCAATTTATGATTTGATTTTAGTGAAATATATTTACAATTGAATTTGATTATTTAATTTTTGAAATATATTTATTATTGCTTTAGATATTGTTAAGGGGAGATAACTAGCTACCCTAATTATTGTGAAAGAATTCAATCAAAGAATTCCTCTTGTATTTCATTGTAAGATATTTGACAGGACATACTTTTGTATGTGATAAAGTTTGTTTATTTTATGTTTATATATATTATCTAATTTATTTCAACACTGCCTGGCTTGATAGATTATCTCGTGTTTATCAGATTGCCACACCCGGATAATGTAAAGTCTGTAGTTAACAAATCTGTATTCCATATTTGAGTAAGAAAAGTAAAGAAAAATGTTGTTATGCACACGACCTGTGAACTTACCCTTTGACCTTTGTTTCCAATGGTCAGGGCCTGATATTTCCTGCCGAGATATGGACAGCATGGTATATACAGCTTTGTGATATACATTAACACAAAGTGATTAATCAAATCAGATGTTGTGTGTTATGTCTTGCTTCCACGAGAATATCAATTACTGTTAATGGTGGTTTAATGACATGACAAAATTCCCTGTGATGTAATACAAAATGGCCACCTCTCAACCAAAATACCCACCTGTTGATGATGTAGATCAAAATCACTGGTATAAATACATGTTTTATACACTAATGTATATTGTGGAGTCCTGACATAACTGTATCATTGTGTATTGCCTGAATAAGTCATTCCAAAAGAGTTATTGTTACCTGTGTTATTTACAAGTGCAAACAAAGGTGTCCCTAGTCATATCTGTTAGTTAATGTTAGCTATATGATGTATGTTTATACATACGAAAATGTAATAACGGTTGACTGTCAACGCATATTTGTCTCATTCTTAATTATTTATTATCGGTTAACTGTCAACACGTATTGTCTCGTACTTAATTATTTATTATCGGTTAACTGTCGACACATATTGTCTCGTACTCAATTATTTATTATCAGTGGACTGTTGACACGTATTGTCTCATACTCAATTATTTATTATCGGTTGACTGTCAACACGTATTGTCTTGTACTTATTTATCAAAATGTTGACTATTGACACATTTTGTCTAGTATTCAATTATTTATTATCAGTTGACTGTCGCCACGAATTGTCTCGTACTTAATTATTTATCAAAATGTTGACTATTGACACATTTTGTCTAGTATTCAATTATTTATTTAACTGTTGACTGTCGACACGTATTGTCTTTAAAAAGTCAACGTGGTAGAATTTTACTTGGTGATTGATTTTCCTAGAATTAATGTGATTTTGTTTGTTGGTTGTTTTCTGCAAGGCTTCAAAAGTGATCTTGCACATATTTTATCTGTGATAATTTGCTTTAGATTTATCTTTTCATTAATGAGAACTTGTATTTATGTGTTTACAATCATATTCTTTTTGTTGACTTTGTTTTCATTTACTCCAAAATGTGAATTAATTTTATTCACAATAATGAATACATCTATATAATCCTGAATATGTATATGTACAGTGTGTAGACTTGTACAAGTTAATATATATATATATCTAGTCAAATCTAAATCGGTGACTTTAACACTGTAGTATTGATGAGAATGATGTATTGATCTCCATTTATTTACAGTCTTGACAGTTTTTATACCCCACCGTTTCTTTGTCAACGATATATTGTGTTACTCTTGGCCGTCATTCCATCATAATCTTGTTTTTGGTTATCAAATCTTTAATTAATAATATATAGAACTGTAATTTGGTATGTAGTTGTGTATGATGATATACAGATAAAGTTCTGTCTTGGTTATGGTCAGTTAGTTTTTTCCAGAGTTAAAGAATTTTGATAGAAAAAAAATTAAAAAAAACAATATTGGCAAAAGAAGAGAGCCTTGCCTACCTCCAAAGGGGAAAAACCCCGAACATAAGTACAACAGAGGTTAGAATCTCCTATTTACAAAATATTGATCTAGTCCTTCTTTAAACCAGTAACACCAAATATGTTCAAATTTTCATATTGTTTGAATATCAAAAGTGATGACAAATCAGTTGTTGTAGCCAGTGATGTATACAAGGTTGTACCTGATTGTTATTTGTAAGATACGATTTAACCACAGGCGCTTGCATAGAAAATGAGAATTAAAAAATATATATATATCAATGGTATGTGTACTGTGTAATAGGGAAGGCCGGAAACTCCGCCACGAGCGAAACAGCACCCCATCTCACTTCAATCGACTAAAAAACACATTTATTCAATCTGACACGGTGCACACTATATGCAACCGTCATCACATACCACTGTCATATCAAAAAAAAATTAATGAAAATCACATTTTCTGTGCAAGCGCCTGTTGATTTAATTTAAGTCTCCTTTTCCACCGAGTTGTTTTTCATTTTAACATGCCTCTTTCTAGGAAGAATAAACTATATGACATGTTTGATAAATTTCCTTTAAAATTTAAATGAATAAACAATTCTATTTATCACATAAATAAGATGAATTTTGTAAACATTCGTTAAAATCTTACTTTATCAGACTGGTATTAGGTCTAAAATTCTGATATTCTCACTCCAAGTTGCAGTGAAAGTGATGTCTTCACAATGAAACACAGAAATTGAAACAATGAGAAATAACGGCTAATTCGAATTCCAATAGAGGCTACGGGAAGAATTGTAATAGGAATACTAAGAAACGGATGCTATGACACTAATAACAGGGTATTTATGTGATAAATGTTTTGTTGTGTTGTAATTTGTAGATTTATTCAATGTTGTAGGATGTAGTTAGAAATATTCATATGTTTTGTTGTGTTGTAGTTTGTCGATATATATACAATGTTGTGCCAAGTTGTGAGTTGTAGTTTGTAGATATATATACAATGTTGTCTCAAGTTGTAAGAAATCTTTATACATTTTTTTTTGTGTTGTACCCAGATCTCTTTAAGAATCTGTATTCTATAAAAATATTACTCTCACCTCAAATGATATACATATGATGTATAAGATGCTTTTGTGTGTACCTGTTCTGTTTTTCAATAAAGCTTGAACTGCATTGAAGGATGCCATCGTTATTCAAAGGTCTACTAATCAGTGTCCAAAAGAGATTATGGCAGGCACTGGTATGTCATCTACTTTTCGTCACTCTTACTTCTCAAGAGTCTTCTCAATGAGAAACTTTGACTTTCTGTTCTATACATTACCATACTTCTCAAAGGAGTTTCCTATTTGAGAACATTGATTTTTTTGTTCTGTACATTATCATACATGTATTTCTCAAAGGAGTCTTCTCAATGGGAAACCTTGATATTCTTCTCTATACATTACCATACTTTTCAAAGGAGTCTTCTTTGTGAGAAACTTTGATTTTCTGCTCTGTTCATTACCATATTTCTCAAATGAGCCTTCTCTATGGGAAACCTTGATTTTCTTCTCCATTCATTACCATACTTCTCAAAGGAGCATTTTCTATGAGAAACTTTGATTTTCTGCTGTGTACATTACCATTCTTCTGAAAGGAGTTTTCTTTGTCAGAAACTTTGTTTTTCTGCTCTGTATGTTACCATACTTCTCAAAGGAGTCTTCTCTTTGAAACACTTTGATTTTCTTCTTTGTACATTTAATACCATACGTGAGAATTATCAAGACTTATCCGTTGAGATACCCCTGTCCACTGAACATTCTCATGATGAACACGAAAATAATAAAAAGAACGAGTTTCCAGGATTATATTTTTTTATTTGTCACATGATGTCAATAAGTAATCAACAAATAAATAGGTTTCCTTCAAACTACTTCCTGTCGATAACTGGAGAGCCCAGGCTACTGATATATATAGGGTATGCTGGGATGAAGGGCTACCAAGTTTGTTCAAATAAATGACCGTGACCTCCCTTTAAGGTCAATGGAGTCAAATATGCTAAACGTCTTTAAACAGCTTTTTTTTATTGATAAACAAAAGCCCCCACATACCTAATATTTGGTCAGTAGCGTGTTGGGATGAAGGGCTACCAAGTCTGTTCAAATAGATGACATTGACTTTCATTCAAGGTTACAGGGGTCAAATGTGCTTAAATCTTTAAACGACTTCTTCTTGATAACCAAAAAGCTCAGAGACCCAATATTAGGTCTGTAGCATGCTAGGATGAAGGGCTAACAAGAAACTTCAAATGGATAACCTTGGCATTCATTCAAGATCACAGGGGTTTAATATGCCAAAATGTTTAAATAATATCTTCTTGATAACCAAGAGGCCCAGATACCTGATATTGCGTTTGTAGCATTCTGAGGTAAAGTGCTATAAAAATTGTTCAAATAGATGACACTGGCCTTCATTCAAGGTCACAGGGGTCAATTATGCTGAAATCTTTAAACAACTTCTTCTTTATAACTAAGTGCCCAAAGACTTGATATTTGGTTTGTAGCATGCTGGGATGAAGGGGTACCAAGTTTGATAAAAGGGATGACCTTGACCTTCATTCAAGGTCACATGGGTCAAATATGTTTAAATATAACCAATCTGAGGCGACCGTTAAGGCCTATGGTCCTCTTGTTTGTATAGCTATAAGCAGTAACGTCTTTGAATATATCCCTGCAATAATGTAGATGATAATAATCAAGAAAAAACCTGCGTTTTACTACTACGTCTCGAATACAATTTTACACAGACTGCAGACTAAGTCTCAAGGAGAACTTGCGTTACTCTGGTTTCTGCTCTTCGAGATTCGTAGTTGGTGCCGTAAGTTGCCTTAACTCGCCTCGTCAATAATAACGCCGACCCTACCACAAGTACTAACAGTATACTCTCAGCAAGAAAGAGGTAGCAAAACCACATGTTGGAGTAGTTGTCCATCAGGACACCTAGAATTAACGGATTGCTGGCCGAGCTTGCTGTGCAAAACACTAGAAATATAGAGGCAATTCGACCAGTCACAGGTAAGAAAACTTCGTCTGTCCAAGAGAATACACAAGCGAGAATGGGAGCTTTGGCATATCCAAAACCCAAAGACACAATCCACATGCCCATGCTCGAGTTGTGTAGAACACTTATATAAAGTCCAATGAACACTGCCAGTGTTAATATGCTGTGAAAACCCACGAGTTTTATTGGAGATATAAGCTGAACTAGAAAAATGGCAATGAATCTGCCAGCAACGGCCACGAAACTGCTGACTGATGTTAACAGTGCGCCCTGAGCTTTTGTCCAATCAAACATTTTAACACAAAATACTGTAAGAAATGCGATCCAAGTATCGTCTATACCAGTAAGCAAAGCCTGTATTCCCGCCATATGTAATATGGCCTGAACCTGCAGAGACAAAGGCAGCCTCGATTTGGCTGGAGTTGTAGTTAAGGTTTCTCTCTGGGTTGTTTTATGGCGTCTGTCGAATACGAAGTAAAACGTTAGCTGCATTGCGCAGACAAATAGACTTACTGCACCTCCAATAATAAATGCTTTGTACAAATCCGGACTCCGAACAAATGTAGTTTCTTCAGAACTTAGACTGTCATTCCTGGCTTGAGACGATCGATTTTGTAATGATACAGTTTCATTTCGAATGAACGAGTTACTTTCCAGAGTTGTTTCATTTAGTTGCTCAAGAGCATTTTCCATTTCGACGTTTGGTGGAGTGTTCATAAATACGATTGCTACAAGTGGCGCCACGGAGATTCCAAATGAGTACATAAACTGTAGGCCTTGCATAAACGGTTTACCATTTTTACCCCAAATACGCTGAACTTCGACATTTGCGACTGAAAAAATAGGAGTGAGAACATTTTTATTAAAACATTGTATCAACGCATATTTGTAAGTCCCCCACTGGTGTCAGGGATTATCTCCTACACTTTATAACACTGCCACTTCATGTTTGGGACAAGAGTTAACCTAAATGATTCGGTTTGTCGCGTACCAAAAGTAGGTCACTCTGACCTACATGCTGATTTTTGACCTACATCAAAGGAATGGTTACCCGGACCATATCTTCTACACTTTATAACACCAAAAGTCTTATCTACCTTGTGACCTTTGACCTACATTAAAGACAGACTTCAGAACTACTGCAATGGAGCCCATGGACACGAAAAACATCCAGATTATTTCATCCATCTAGATATTCAGTTTTCATACAGTGTGATCAAATTAGTAACATTGCCTATTTGGATTTATCTTTATTCCTGATTTACGAAGATTAAAATGAAAAAGCAAATTGAATGATCGTGACAGAACGATAGGTGAAAGCACCAAACTTATTTATTTTCTCTTCAGTTGTAACTTCTATAATTATTCATAAGTTTATCTTTAACCCCGCATCTACAGATTTTAAAGATATATGTTATACTTACTTGCGTCGGTAGCGCCTACCATCGCCCCAAGGAAGAAGAACGCCATGATCATCAGCCAATATAATGAACACCAAGGTATGGCAATGGTTGTGCATGCCAGTATAAACTTGACGACGGACAGCAGAAGCGATCGTTTGAATTTATCAAACAAATACCCACTGACAATGGCGCTCAACATATAACCTATATATAGGGTGGTGAAAAAACTCGAGCCGCCCTCAAGTCCTACTCCACTGATAGCCTGTAGATCGAGGAACGACGGGCCAACAGGACCTTTTGCAAAACTCTGGAATATAAACAAACAAAATTCAATTTCGCAAAAATTATAGTATTAATTCGAACTAATGATTTAAAATTATTTCGCCGTTTATGTTGGATGTGGTGTTTGATTCGTGCCATTTCGTTGTTTCGCTCCCAAAAAAGCGACAATTATCGTCTTTTCGCCGCGCTGAAACGAAATAACGAAACATGTAACGTCAAATTACGAAATTAATGAAGTCGCTTTTTGTTTCGATGTTGATCGTGTTTCGCCACGGTAATCATCGTTATTTCAATCCATGTGCGAAAAGACGATAATATTTGTTCTTTTCGCGCGGCGGGTTGCCTGTAAATATAGCATAGTGTAAGTGATGCACGGGAGACAAAAAGAAGGAAAACCCAGACAAGCCATCATTTAGTATTAATCATGATGTCAATTCTTATATTTAGACGAACCAGTAACTACCAGAGAGACACGTAACCTATTCTAGTTTTTAAGCGCATTTTTTTTAGTTATTGTTTTGTCAATTGTTATCCCAGCTCTTCAAAACCTCTGAAAATGTGCCATACACATTAGGATAGGTCTAAATACATACAGATTCAACACATTATCATGTCCCTGCTCTATACACACGAAGATAGCTACATCTACACATAAATTGTAACGAATTATCAGGACCCTACATGTGCTATACACACTAGGGTGGGTCCAAATACACATACACTGTGACAAATGCCCAGGTCCCTGTGATACGTTATACCTACCATAGCAACAAAGGACGAGTAAAGACATATTGTGTTGATTATATTTTTCCTGTACACTGCGTCATGGCGTATTTGGTCAAATATTCCTGTCGATAATTCAGCGTTTTCCTCATTTCTGTTCTCCTCAGTGATGGCTTCGTTGCTGTTGACAGCTGTGTTGTTGCGGGATTTAGGGGCCGTTCCAGACATTGCTTAACGACACCCTGCAAATAAATGAGAATGTTTGAGGATGTATATCACAATCCCACGTTTTGTACTCGGGGTCTACCTAACAATACTGAGACTAACTTTAGTAAGTATCAAAGGACATATGTATATTTATTCATATCTATATTAAATCATATATTTATCTACAAGGACGCTACAGCTACTAAAGGCATATTAAAAAAAACATAAACTGTTACCATTATCAAGGCTTGAACTGTCGTTGCGAGTAAATATGTACCATATGTTACCGTGCAAAATATAACGTTTTGAATCAGATTGATAGTGATGACTACAGTTTTGTGTTTAATATCATGACGGCTGTCTGCCTTCCTCTCGCTTCTTTACGACATATTGCAATTATAATCTGGGGCAGAGGTTTGCTTTGTAGAGGAGGGGGTCAACAATAACTAGAATCATTTGAGGACGGGTTCCAAGCTGTACACAGCCAGAGACATATGAGGGCGGCTGTCTAGGTGGATACTATTAATAAGGAGACACCAATAGCAAGGAGCATATGAGTGGGGTCTCAAGAAGACAACGATAGCCAAGGTTAATGGGCGACTGCCTAGGTGGACACCAACAGCCATGGTTATATGTGGAAGGGTTCTAAGGAGACATCAACAACCAGGGTCATATGCGGGCGTCTGTCCAGGTGGACACCAACAGCCAGGGTTATATGTGGACGTCTGTCTAGATAGACACCAACAGCCAGGGTTATATGTGGAAGGGTATCAAGGAGAGGCCAGCAGGCAGGGTCATATGAGAACGGTTGTCTAGGTGGACACCAACAACCAGGGTTATTTCACCTAGGCCTTCGAGTTTCCCTGGTCAGACGTGCAAAGGTATGGGGTCATCTGCCCTACATTGTGGGGTTTATCCGTCCACTCTGGTTTTCTCTAACAGTTCGACCCAACCCGCACTTCCATCCAGGCTAACATGAGTGTTTAATATATGTTGATATTGTTATACATGTATTTGTTTTTGTAAAATACATAAAATTTACATTTTCAACGCATGGAGGGATTTTACAGCAGTTCGCCGACGTAATTCTAAGGGAATCTGTGTATATAACACAAACGGGTGATTTAGAAATATACACGTGTGATTATGTAAACATGGAGTTATGTAGAAGCGTACGGAATGTTCGATTGAACTTTGATCTTTTCTTAGGACAGCTGACCACGGTCAGTCCATAAACTGATAAAATGTTGTCCTCGACATCAATGTTATAGTGGACAGACTGTGCTCGATATAAAATATCACAGTGGACAAACGGAATAATCCACAATAAGGCATGCTTCTTGACAGTTGATTATAACATTTTAACATTCACGAACGAAACAATATCAGCAATCAAATTAATGGTATATTTTTTTTGGGGGGGGGGGGGGGGGGGGGGGGGGGGGGGGATTAGTAAATTATTGTCTTACTATGTTGTTGTCTGACAACAAATACTACATGCTTACATGCTCTGGTATATTATTGTCAGTCATCGAATACCACTGAATTAGACCTGTATTGATTCCTTAGAAAACAAAACTTATTTCTTACCTTTAAGGCTTCTAGGTCCAAATGGACGATATCAAAATAAGCTCACGGTACTGACTATCACGTGTAACGGCCTGATTTAAATATCTACAGTCTAAATATAAATCAGGACTCCAGCTTTTGTGTTTGTGTTTACACTCCAATCCACCCAATACACATCGCATATATAAATCATCCACGCGTTTCCATTCAATGCGGGACATAAACTTGGTATGGAATGGGAGTTTTGTGTTGTTTATATCGCATCATCGGAATTTGTTTGTGACACTTTCGCCAGAAAGAGTTTCCCTGACAGATATAAATATAAAATGGCGACGGGTACTCCGCGTCGCTTACTTATAAAGCGTCACAATTCATTTAACACAAGTTGTATGACGTCGCATTTGGAACAACAACCTACACCCAATCACTGTGCCGCATTCTGTCTTTAAACGTGTTCTCACTTGAAAAGTTAACGTAAAAATGGAAAAGTTGGTAATGGATACAATGACACTAATGGCAAAGAGGTTCTATGATTTATTTTTCGTTTCTAATAGTGTTTTTTTATGCTAGGAAGATGGAGACTTAAACTTGTATCATGTGTTTTCTGAGGAGTCATCCGGAGGTTCCTCTGTCCCTCCAGGATCAACAAGATACAATTGTACCTCCATGGAAAACGGTTCCTTAAGGAATTCGCTTCCACGGGTAAATTTTCCAGAATTTAGTTGTTTCTGATATTTTACTGCACAGTGATTGAAATCTGTCTTGAATATAAAAACTGTTAACTAAACTTGTCTGGGGGGGGGGGGGGGGGGGGGGGGCTAAAGTTTCCTCTTCATATATACTTTTGTAATTTTCTGCAACAAGTTCAACAGGGGCCGGTAGGGGACATGTATTACTTTAGCAGTAACCCCGTTTTCTTGTTGTTTTACAGAATTTCCTGCTCCAACGACGTCTGCCTCTTTGATTTCTTAATTTTATGTTATAGAAATACATTTCATTGCTGTGTTGTTACCTATTCTCATCTTTTGTAATCAACATGGGTGGAACCTTCACTGCCATGGCCAGCCAGGTGTCTGTGCTGCCTCCCCCGGGGTCTGCCACGCCTCCTTGTCATTGGTTCACAGCCACACCAAATCCAAGTACAGGTGTCTTCAAACCGTTCATCTTCTGCCCACAGGCCAACATTGGAGATCTGACTACCTCCCCTGCCTACGGAGCTGAGGACCCAGTCAGGAAATCTCCTCGCTTCCAGGAACAAGTTGACCGGAAACACCCTCTGTATCTTGGACACGAAAATCTACAAACACTGGTCGATAAGGATGACCCAAAAGGTCAAATGATTGTCCAAAATCTGCAAGAACTTGAGGTTAAGTGTATGGAAGACATATTTGGAACATGGGTTCACCTAAACGAGTCAACTCTGGCACTTCATATTTGGGGCATGGGTTCATGGTAACTCTTGTCTACCTTGTGACCTTTGACTTACATCCTAGACATACTTCAGAACTATTTTAAATGAGCCCATGCACGAAAAACAACTAAATGCTTTCTTCCCTGTATGTTTAAAATACTTTATTCAGTTTTCATAAAGTATGATCCTGATTCATCTGACAAGATAAGCCACATTACCTCTTCGCACTTATCTGACTCTCGTTGTTACCGTTTTATGAAAAACAAAATGAATAATCGATAGGATAATATATAATTTTATCTTTGATGCCGCATCAAAGGAATTTATTGTCATGTGCCACACTTGCTTGCGTCGGTAGCGCCAACCATCGCTCCAAGGACCAGAGCGCACTGCTATATGAAAACGTGGAATTATCCGACACCGTTTCGTATCGCTAAGAATTTGGAGCCAATACAATAAAATTGGGTGTGACATAACACCTACCTTACAACTCCGCCGTAGCCCGCGTTGAGAAAGGAGGAGGGGAGCACCAACTGACAACACCTAACAGTCACCTCGAACTAATGTTCTAACCTAGAATCGCGAGTAGAGGTTGTAACCTAAAACGAGACTTTAAGCCTGCAACATCAACATCACCTACCTTACATATATGGATAAATGAGATATTTATTTACCCCAGAACACCCATTTAGTCCCATCTAGGTGTTTTATTCTGTCCGTATAGACCCTCTAAAGCTCGTGTCTTTTGTAACTTTAAAATAATAACTTACTCGTGTGAAATAAATTCCATATCCAACAACCACTCGTTGTGTAACCTCTGTATCAGTTACTTACAGCATTCCGTCTTGTAGGTAAGTATGATTTATAATTCAGCCTGTATCTCAGGATAAAAATAGCACTTTAAAGTCACATACTCACGGAGAAACATATATCTATGTTTACATTTTGAGCTTTTTACAGTTTTCGGACTTGATACATATCTACCAGATTATCGTGAATCAGAAACTGAAAGAAAATGTGTATTTATGAAAGTATACGGGGAATTCACAAAAATATTAACTGTGGCTGCCGGACTAAATTTCTCTGAAAATTAGTCCCACAATGCAACGGTGGGTTTTACAGTCCATACAAAATGGCGGAACGCCGCAAGCGTGGAACTGCGAAAACGCAGACAGATTCTGCCAAAAAAAGGACATAAAAGTGTGTGGAATCGACAAAACCCGAGTATTTCAACTTAACGAGAGAAGAAAAAGGAATAGCCTCGAATTCCGATTTTTCCGGACGTCTGTTGGATTGCTGGTTAGCTTTTGAACATTGTCAACTTCGCCGATCTAAGATTTTATCGATGTTTTGTTGTATGCATATTGCTAATTTTAAAACTAAGTATTTTAATGTAAACTATGTTTATTTTGTAAAGTTACCTGGATATTACGCGATTATTCTGTTAATATGTTTAAATGAAAGCATTATTAGGCAAAGTTCACGTATACTCGATATGTGTGCAGTGCAAGTTGTTATAGCCTCGTTTTCGGCTCCGTGACAAATCTCGCTATAAATATAAATGCGTCGAGTTAATTTTATACACTGATGTCTCAAGGACTCCCCCGGTCAAGCGTCCAGATCAGTAGTCATTTTAATGTTGGGAGAGCGTTAATGAGCATCTTGGATTGCCATTAATACACGTGTGCAACTAGAATATTAGGTTAGCCAAAGTCTATAGTGATCTCGACTCTTTACAATTCTTACAATTTATACAATACACAACATTTTTCATGCTTCATTGCTTACTTTCATTACTATTTAATTTTCGTACTCGCTTACATGCTCCTACCTTCAAACATGCATGCATACATACGTACATACAAACATACACAGATGCTCATTCGATCCGTTTGACGCCTATACAGTCGCAAAAAAAAAAAGACTCGATGACATACGATAAACAGACACTATGGCAGGCCCTGGCCGTCTTAAATCCTGTCACTGTTAGATATAAAGACAAGCATACAATTCACTGATAGCCTAACAAAAAAACAAAAAAAACAAAAAAAAACAACACACCATCAGTCATATACACATGTAAAAACGTTTATGCTTAGATCCACTCAATTACCGACAAGATATACAATGCAAATTTAATTCAGTCAATCATACACATAGAATTGTATACATGTACATCTCAATTAAGGGTCAGCTACATACACACACAATCATACATATACTCATAGAAAGACAGTTACACTTTAGATCCACACAATTACAGACAAGATTGCAAACTCGTTCAAACATACACATAGAACCGACAGACTCATAAAGACATATTCAGTTCCACACTTAAACTCATGTATACGTGTACGATAATATGTTTTGTAATTGCTGATGTCATTTTGCTCTCTTTTTTGTCATCATAGTGCTTAAACAGTTCCAAATTCTCGAAATATCTCTAATGCTAGGTCCCATATCTCATTAAAATAATTGCATTCTATGAAGTAATGTGTATAATCTTCGGTAACATTACAAACATTACACAAGTTACGTTCTTCAATTCTCCACCTTTTTAGTATAACTTTACACGGTATTATATAATGAAACAGCTTCCATTTAAACACTTTATATCGACTATCAATAAATTTATTGTGGATGAAATTAAACGTATGTTTTAACGTATCAAAGTCCGGCTTAAATTTTTCTTGCCACATGCGTTCGCAGTAGCTCTTTTCGAATTTTTTGTTTACAGCAATGTTATAGAAATCCTTATTTGTACAATCGACTAGGCATTTACTACTAATAGTTTTATCTACATACACCATAATACGTTTATCTTTTCTAATTTTTTGTTTTTCGTGATTCTTCCGATCGTAATATGTTTAGCCACTGTTTAGATATTGCTTTCTTTACTTTTAATGTCTCGGTTATCCAATTTCTTTTGTCGTTTAAATTATTACAAATAACCTCTTCATCAATGCGTTCGTATTCATTCAATATATCATCTACATAACGAATATCACTCTCTGTCAATAGTTTATTAATTAAAGATTTTCTACAACGAATATCTGTGTTCACCCATATTATTGATCTTCTTATATCTAAAAAAAACCATTTATTTTAGTTGTAGCTCTGACTTTAATCCATGACTCTAATATATCATAATAAAAATCCGTTATACTAGTCTTGACATTTTCAATATCGGACAAATTTCCGATATTCATTTCAAAAATTAATAGATCATTTCCATATTTTTCGTACATTAATCTTGGTATAATTTTCCAATAGGCTGTATTTCCGTCAGTAAGTCTTTTTATCCAACTTAACCTTAACATATCAATATGAGACTAAATCTCTAATCTGTATTTCCAATCATTGTATTTCTCTTAACCTTTTCTCTCTTATCATCCCATATGAAAGCATAGATTATTTGCTGAAGTTTTTTTTAACTGTTCCTTTGTAAGTGTTTGTGTACTAGCGAGGTACGTACTTTTTGATATGACGAGTGATTTTATTATTAGGTTTCTTCCAAAAACAGTTAATTTTCTTTTTTTCAATTTTAATAATGCATCTATAGATGATGTCATTCCTTCCCAATTTAAGTTATTGCATACTTTTTTGTTAGTTCCAAAATAGACTCCTAACGATTTAACTTCATCACGTGTCCATTTAATTCCCTCTTGTGTTTTACTTTTGTTTCTGTTTTTCCCTTATTCAACTTCAGACCAGATACATTTCCAAAATCTTCTATAGTCTTTAAAGCTTTAGATATGTCCAAACATTTCAAAAACAAAGTAGTATCGTCTGCCAACTACGCAATTTTTATTTGTTTTCTGTTTATTTTAAACCCCAATATATTTATATCATTTCTGATTCTACAGGCCATCATTTCTATTGTTATGACAAAAATAAGACATGAGAGTGGACAGCCCTGCCGAATACCTCTTGTTATTTCATAATCTTCCGTTATCCAGTTATTATTTTTAACGCGACTCTTTATTTTTGAATAAAAGAATTTCCAATCCCCAATTTTGATAGACAAGAAAACATGAAATCCCATTCTATTGTGTCAAACGCCTTTGAATCAATAAAGAGTTTACACGCTTCTATATTAAACTTTTCCGAATAATCTATAATATCCTGAACTTGTCTTATGTTATATCGAAAAAATCTATTTTTTATGTAACCATTTTGGTTTGTGTGAATAATTTTTGGCATTACTTCTTTTAATCTTGTACATGTAGCTAAAACAAATGCAGCGATTTTATAATATATGTTTAGTAAAGAGATTGGTCTCCAATTTTCAAGACTCAATACATCATTTTTCTTGTAAATTAAGGAAACTTAACCTACTTTTTGTGTTTCACTTAGTTCTTGATGTTCGTGCGCTTCATTCAATGATTCTGCAACTAGTTTCCCTATCTTGTCGCAAAAACATCGATAACATTCTACAGAAAGTCCATCGGTGCCAGGACTTTTATTTAATTTAATTTTAAAAATAGCCTTAGTGCTTAGAGCCTTAGTTATATAGCCATCACAAGATTTACTTTTATTATCTGTTAATTTATAATCTAATTCTGTATTATGGATATATTCATCAATTTTATTTTTACTTATTTTTAAAGAATTGTTTAATTTTTTTAGAAATTGTGTATAGTTCTTAGAACGTCGCTAGGTTCCGATACTACATTTCCTGTTTCATCTCAAATGCTTCAAATCACACTTTTGGGTTGTCTTTGTTTTTCAAAGCCTAAAAAATATCTAGTGTTTTTTTCGCCCTGCTCTAACCATTTTTCTCGCGCCCTTATTTGTGCCCCTCGTGCCCTTACTTCATACAATAGTTCTAGCTCTTTTTTCCAAAGTGTCAACTTCAATTTCTCCCTCTGCAGAAACATTATTTTTATTCTTCAAGAATTTTAACTTATCTTCTAACTTATTTGTTTTTGACTTTTTTCCTTAGCCTTTTTTATACGAAATGTTATAGTTTCGCTTTTTATTTTAGCTTTACAGTAGTCCCATGTTTGCATTTTGTTCAGTCCTCCCTCTCTACTCTCTTGCAAAGTTTGTTCTATACATTGGTGTATGTGGTTTATGTATTCGTTGTTATCTAAAATGCTATTATTAATTTTACAAATTCCTTGACCGACTAAAGTATCCTTTTTTTTTAAAGTAATTTCAATGCTATTGCTTGGTGATCAGTAAATTTTATTTGGGCTTGTCGAATATCCGCAGATTTCACAAAATTTGAAAATTCTTCTTCTATCAAAAAATAATCTATCCTGCTTGCTAAATATCTGTTTCTTCTCCATGTGTATTGATAATTTTGCTTATTTCTGTCTCTCCATTTGTCTAACAACTTGTACGCCTGTTTTACCTGTTTTAAACCGTATGTATTTCTTGCTTTATAATTCCTTGTTCTACTTTTCCTGTCTTTCTCGTTAAGTACTTCATTGAAATCTCCGCCTATCACTACGAATCCTAATTTGAAGCTTTCTATTTCCGTTTTCAATTTTTGAAGTAAGGATTCCGATTTTTTTTCATCGTTTGGTGCATAACGTTTACTAACGTAATGTTAGTTTTGTCTATTTCCAGATAAATCATTACATACCTTCCATCGTTTGACACTTTAAAGTTCACCGCATTATTATATAAAGATTATGTTACTATAATCGAAACTCCACAAGTTTTACTACTACCATAACTGTTATAAATACATCCGTAATTTTGAGTTTCCCAGTTTATTGTGTTAGTTAAATTATCTGTAAAATGTGTTTCTTGCAGAAAAGCAATATCAAATTTTTGATTTTTTAACCACTCGTAAAGCCTCTATCTTTTATTTTTATCTCTCAATCCATGTGTATTCAAGGATATTATATTCATTGTCTCCATTGTTTTAATTGTTTACATTTGCTTCTTGTTTCTTTATTTTTTTCGCTTTTTTACCTTCACCCTGCTTTTGAGGCGAGGGTGGAGATCGCTGCTTCGATTTGCTGCGACCCCTCGATTGTACTGGGGTCTTAAGATCCCTTTCTCCCATGAAGCCAAAATTCTTCAGGGAGTTTTGTCCCTGTTTCCCTTTTTTTCACGTTACGTTCTTTTCTTTGTGTCTGGTCTGGTTCTATCTTTTGTTCTTCATCTGTACTGTTGTCTGTAGTGTTACCCTCCTCTTTTTCATCTCCCTTATTTGTTTCGATAACGCTTTCCTGGACTGTTTGGTTCAAATGTGCCTTGCAATCAATTTGCTTATGCCCAGACTCTTTACATATGTTACACACCCAATCATTTTCACACTCAGATATTCTGTGTCCGCCTTGTTTACATTTTGTGCATGTTTTTGTTACCGTCTTATTTTTGTTGATTGCATTTCTCGGCTGACCGTAGTACCATATGCTATCATAATACCTTGTACCGACCCTGAGTGCATGATCTCGGTAGATCCGTTGTCAGCTTCTGTGACAATCCGATCGCCCGTATCACAGTTTGTAAGTTTGTTATTGATTCGTAGTTTTCTCTGTACATTTCTATGATGTTACATCCTTTATTTTCCAATATTCGTTTAATTACCAATCAGTTAATTAATCAACCGAGAGGGGTATGTTAGAAACTTTGATTTTTGTTTTAGTAAGCGGGTCATGCTTAGGACGATAGGGGTTGTCTGGTAACATTTTTCCTCTAATAGCTTCTCCTTTCGATAAAAGGGTTACGCGATCGGATTTTTTTTTTTTTTTCTTTCTTAGGTACAAGAAATTTTAATGCCCCAGAACATTTAACAATTTGGACTGCTGCCAGGGTTGAGGCCCTGGATTCAGTATCCTGACAAATATGTCCTCATGCAAGAGGGCTCTCATTCATCACCTTACATTCATTTACACATTTCATTCCTTTATTTTCATTCAATGTATTACACACATTCATACACACATATATGCACACCGTCGTTACATAATACATTACACATGTACCCACTGCCAGGATTAATGTCCTGGATTCATTACTTCCTAAATAATTTCACGCACCATATATACATATTTAATTATTACGTCACTCACTTGATTGCATCTCGCATATTGATTTCGCACATACATACGCACGCACACACGCACACACACACACACACACACACACACCGTATGATATTTCGATACTTCATCACCAGCTGTGAGTCAGTCTTGTTATGGTCTAGCGTGGAAATCCACACTTACCATTACTGACCCACAACCTGTAATCGCACTTGATTGACACATACATACATGTAATTACATACATACCACACATACATACCATACATGTACATACATACATACATACCACACATATATACATATATACATACACTTCATGATAGTTGGATACTTCAATCATGATCACCAGTTGTGAGTCAGTCGTGTTATGGTCTAGCGTGGAAATCTTGTAATCGCACTTGATTGACCCATATCACACATACATACACAATACATGCATACATACATACATCATACAAATGTACCTACACAAGTATACAATAAACATACGTGTTGAGTATATTCACCAAATATATCACAACTTTCAATCTCCTTTACTTTCGACACCGCTCTAATTTTCACACCAATTATCATCACTTGTGAATCCACACTTACCACTACTTGGAGGTATTCACAACGATCGAAAATATTGTCAACATAAATGCGCCAGACATTGCCAATCCACTGAATACCGCTCAGATGGTCAGGGGAGATAACGCGAGCGAGACTCGGGTATACCTCTATATTGTTCAACCATTGTTTATTGTCTGAAGCCTGCTGTATACCAAATACATCAGTTTCCTTGATACAAACTGGTTTGGCTGTACCATAGCCATCCGGAGGTGGATACATGTCACTCGGATCCGAAATAGTACTGCCATTCTGACAGTTTCTTGTACAGAATCGGTGACAGGACTGAGCGGCGTTCGAGTAACTTCACGCGCGTGCTGACCTATATCTACCTGTACAGCGTTACCTGTTTGAACTAGGATACGGTTGAGTGCCTCCACGGCATTCGCTATGTCTGTATAGCCCAATGTTTGTGCCTGTAAATGACTCATATTTGATTTTTCTCGCCAAAATTCACTCAAACCTTTTACCGATTTCAACATTCAGATCCTTATACACAATACTACCTGGATCCTGGAAACATACGCTTCGTATTACTGCTGTAAATCGACTTATTCATCAGAGCTAAAATCCACCGACCTTCCCATAGCAAGGGGCAAATCACTCCTACATTTTACATCTATACAATGATCAATCCACAATCATTCACTTAAACAATCACTTCCATTACACAATACACAAAGAAAAAACCCCAATATATTGGTTTACTTATATTATAAATTATCTCATAAATTATCTCATTACATAGTGGATCTGCAACACACAGTCTCTCCTAGTTACCTCCCCGGATTGACAGATATGTGCCGTAATTAAATTAAGTTTTATTTGTTTTAGGATGGTATTTTCGTCATGATTGGTTTTCTGAAATTTAATATTTTGTTTTGTTTTCCATATCCACAATTTTATTGTTAGTACAATGAAATAAACATTGTTTTTTTTTTATTGTTGTTGATGTTTTTTCACTATAAACACGCATATGTTGTATATCACATTCGATAACCTCAACTGAGTTTCAAACCAATTTTTAATTCAGTTACCACATAATCATACACAAAATAAGTTCTTTTAAATAATTCATTGCTTAGGCCAAAAAAAAAAAAAGAATAAAAAAGTGGTCTTTCAAGTAACAACTATTTCTTCCAGTACATACTTCAGGGAAAATGTCGGCTGCCCATTCGGATGGCACAGGTTTGAAACATCATGCTTCCTTATTGCCGACGTATCTATTAACTGGAAAGCATTTGTGGTAGGAATACTCTTCCAAGACCTGATCATAAAAAAGTTTAAATATGATTGTCATATAGTTTGTTATTGGTATCGAATAGTAGGACAGTATTATGGTTACAATGTAGGACAACTTCATCGGTATCATTGTCTGTATTTTCCTCTTGTTTATTAAGAATGATTAATGGTACAACATATTCTGTTTCAATATAATATAAAACGCTAAAACAAAGTAGTGCTGTTTACATAAAATAGACAAACAACACTTTTCTTTAGTTATTACACAACAACGCACGGTATAATACTGAATTGATTATTGTGATATATTGTCTATTTTACCTGATATATATTGTCTATACTTTACCTGTGATATATTGTATATACCTTACCCGTGATATATTGTCTATACTTTACCTGTGATACATTGTCTATACTTTACCTGTGATATATTGTCTATACTTTACCTGTGATATTTTGTCTATACTTTACCTGTGGTATATTGTCTATACTTTACCTGTGATATATTGTCTATACTTTACCTGTGATATATTGTCTATACTTTACCTGTGATATATTGTCTATACTTTACTTGTGATATATTGTCTATACTTTACCTGTGATATATTGTCTATACTTTACCTGTGATATATTGTCTATAATTTACCTGTGCTATATTGTCTATACTTTACCTGTGATATATTGTCTATACTTTACCTGTGGTATATTGTCTATACTTTACCTGTGATATATTGTCTATACTTTACCTGTGATATATATTGTCTATACTTTACCTGTGATATATTGTTTATACTTTACCTGTGATATATTGTCTATACTTTACCTGTGATATATTGTCTATACTTTACCTGTGGTATATTGTCTATACTTTACCTGTGATATATTGTCTATACTTTACCTGTGATATATTATCTATACTTTACCCGATATATTGTCTATACTTTACCTGTGATATATTGTCTTTACTTTACCTGTGGTATATTGTCTATACTTTACCTGTGATATATTGTCTATACTTTACCCGTGATATATTGTCTATACCTTACCTGTGATATATTGTCTATACCTTACCTGTGATATATTGTCTATACTTTACCTGTGATATACTGTCTATACTTTACCTGTGGTATATTGTCTATACTTTACCCGTGATACCTGTGATATATTGTCTATACTTTACCTGTGATATATTGTCTATACCTTACCTGTGATATATTGTCTATATTTACCTGTGATATATTGTCTATACTTTACCTGTGATATATTGTCTATACTTTACCTGTGATATATTGTCTATACTTTACCTGTGATATATTGTCTATACTTTACCTGTGATATATTGTCTATACTTTACCTGTGATATACTGTCTATACTTTACCTGTGGTATATTGTCTATACTTTACCTGTGATATATTGTCTATACTTTACCTGTGATATACTGTCTATACTTTACCTGTGGTATATTGTCTATACTTTACCTGTGATATATTGTCTATACTTTACCTGTGATATATTGTCTATACTTTACCTGTGATATATATTGTCTATACTTTACCTGTGATATATTGTCTATACTTTACCTGTGATATATTGTCTATACTTTACCTGTGATATATTGTCTATACTTTACCTGTGGTATATTGTCTATACTTTACCTGTGATATATTGTCTATACTTTACCTGTGATATATTGTCTATACTTTACCCGATATATTGTCTATACTTTACCTGTGATATATTGTCTATACTTTACCTGTGATATATTGTCTATACTTTACCTGTGATATATTGTCTATACTTTACCTGTGATATATTGTCCATACTTTACCTGTGATATATTGTGTATACTTTACCTGCGATGTATTGTCTATACTTTACCTGCAATATATTGTCTATACCTTACCTGTGATATATTGTCTATACCTTACCTGTGATATATTGTCTATACTTAACCTGCGATATATTGTCTATACTTTACCTGTGATATTTTGTCTATACTTTACCTGCGGTATATTGTCTATACTTTACTTGCGATATATTGTGTATACTTTACCTGCGATATATTATCTATACTTTACTTGCGACATATTGTTTATAATTTAATTTAACTGCGATATATATTACCTTTACTTTACCAGTGATATATTGTCGATAATTTACCTGTGATATATTGTCCACACTTTACCTACACATACTGTCAGAACTGGGACGCCAGGCTGGCCGAGGTGGAAAATGAACAGAAGGCAACATTTCTTCGGGAAACCGCAGTCTCTAGATCAGGTATGGAATAAGATACAGATCTTTCGGCAATGTTACTTCGTTTAGACTACAATAGCTGTCATACCATGTCGACTTCATCACGCGATCTTGCAGCCTTTTTGACACATGAACAAAGAAATTGTTTCGTGCTCTGCTTCTATATTTTGTAAGGAAATGATCAATTTTAGGGAGCTGTTATTATGCTAATTTTTCTCCATCTGTTGGTGTTAACTGGATACATTTTTATACCATGGGTGTAACTGATGCGGTTTTGAGAGAAGCCGTGTACATGGCCGGCGGTGATGTAGCATCTTTTTCCTGTATACACCTTGATGGTGCTGATGCATCATGGTCCCACCATCAAGTTTATCCCCTTCCTCGATTGTTTCGAGCGCTGTCCACTGCAATCTCCAGAGATGGCGCCAACTGGGGTGATCAAGACCCAGCCCGAAATTACGTAACTGTCCGCTAGTCACCCTTTATGACTGCAACACACTTGGTATGTCATCATAGCGTGTTACACTTTCTACTGTCCATCTCCCTTCCTCCACAGCCAGATTGTGATGCCCTATCTGATTCTCTGGACAGGCGTCCTATGAGCTTTCGCCACTCTGACCAATGATACCAACGACACGCAGAACCTTCCGTATAGACTAACCAACAAATCCCCAGCATCCCGCCTCCACCTGAATGTCCACTTTCAATATTCGCTACTGAATGTCTGCCACCAGATTGTTGTACTTGGCCCGCTTCTCAAATAATCCATCTAGCCTCGATGACTTTCTTCGTACTGATCGTCATGTCAGCCATAAAAAACACCTATTCGAGGCTGTCGTATTCCAATCTTCATCCATGGTCATTTACTCATCTTCTTCACAGACGTCACCATTATATTCGTGGCCGCAAGGAAATGAATCGCTGACACTGTACAGCCCGTGACTATTCCATTTTCAAGGTGCTGTCACAAGGTTGTGATGTCCCGAACTGTGAACCACGGCCACTGTCGGCCGAATCTTTCTATCAGATGTCATATCTTCTCTGGCACATGATTGTTGTGCTGTTTTAATTGGGACTCCAGAGAAGTTGGGGACCAGCTTGTGCGGAATAGATCCATACGTGGTTGCTAGGTTCAACCATATGACAACCAGCGCTTCTTTCCCTCCTTCGCTTCTCTGAATATCTTAGTTAGGACATTTGTATATTTAAGATACATTTCAATAGACTCCATTTATTTCCGTTTTATCAAGTTAAGTCAATGAGTTAGAAACTAAGACAATTAATCATGAAACATAATTTATTCATTGTTATATGATATATGATGTTGATATTGTCTTTGCAACACATGCCTGTTAATTTTCTGTATATTCCGTAGGATTAATCGGTGTGTGGTTGGGTGGATCCGACAGCGTTGAGGGAGGTATTTGGGTATGGACGACTTCCGGTTCTTCGATGTCGACATAAAATGGCTGGAAAGCAGTAGAGCCGAGCAATTTTGGCGGACCGGGACCAAACGCTGACTGCGTAAACATGCCCAAGTACTATGATTTTCTTTGGGATGACTTTAACTGCGGGGGAGCAATGTCCCCTCTATGCGAGAAACTAGATAAATGACCTGGTTAAAATTGCACTATGAATTAATATAACGTCTAATCTTGTTTTTTTCAGTTCAAAGGAAAATATTGATAATCATAGACAATGCTTGTTGTAAACTTTTGAATAACATGCAGATTCAGCTATAATTGTTATTCACTGAAGACATTTTTTTCTGCAATACCTATTTGACCTTAGATGATGAATTGACTTCATCTTTATATGACCTTAGCTGCTTTGTTGACACAATCATAATATGCCCTTAGCTATCGTGTTGACACACTCATTATATGACCTTGGCTGTCGTGTTGACACAATCATTGTACGACCTTAGCTGTTGTGTTGTTCTTAGGGGTTTAACGTCATATGAGGACGGGTGTCGAAGGGGCAGAATTACGAAAACAGGATAAGATTGAAGAGCCCAAGTATTGCAATGGAACAAGAAAATCTCTGCAATGTTCCATCACTAGAAGACGTGGCGGAAAATATCCGATTATTGAGGGTTTGCATTAAGAGTGAGTCATATGAGGCTGATTTGGATACCTGAAGTATGTCCTAGGGGACAGTTTTTCTGGTGGTAAATAATATCTATATTGAATTTTTCGTCGATAAACCACAAAAGCAGTATAACATATTATGTAAGCCAACACGAAATAGAATTGTTTAATAACAAATTCAGTATAGGACAAACTTTTAACGACCCAAAAAACTATAGAGATATCGCACTCACCCATATTATATAAAAAAAATATTCGAAAAATCGATACACGATAGACTTTTTAAAGAAATGTACTGAATTGGACTTTCCGCATCCGCTGCAGCAGGGCTTCCGTAGTCGTCTTGGTAGTATAAATGCAGCATGTGTGGCAAAGGAATACATATGGCATTACCTCAATATATTTTATGATGTCAGATTTTGTAAAAAAAAAAATCTTTCTCAAAGACACTGACCAGACGGATTTAAAATTGGGAAGTCGTGCATGTATCCAATTTGCGGAGGACAAATCGGAGAGCTTGATACTAGTGGCTGTAGACGAAGTTTACATTTTGCTCTCCGGCATGAACTCGATACTGTAAACTGCATCTGGTGTACATATCAACCATGATATTTCTATCATTCTTCGAATCGGAAAATAATATAATCATTTGTATATTGTTTAATTCTTATTTTAAAATGTTTGTTTATAGAGAAAAAATATGTCTGTCTATATCAAATTTAATAAACGCATAGTTAACAAGAAAATGCCAATGTATAATCTACCATATCTCTTATTGCAGGAAGTTTACCCAGCGCAATCTGCAATTAACTTCGCCTTTTCGAACCGATATATCAAAGGAACTGACAAACATCAAGCCTTGATTATTTATCCGATGATCACAGTATTGAATGAAATGGACTCTTTGATGTAAACGTACAAGGAGTGGTTCGATGACAAGGAGGTGAATACGGAAATGGACAGTGGTAATATGAGAGATGTTATCCCTAGGGGATACGAAATTCCTCCATCTTTATCAGAGAGACAAATCACATTTGACGACGATCTACAATTCGAAAACGTTTGATCAATATGTCAATCAAAAGATCTATCTCGTTTAACGGATTCACAAGATGCTCAGAAAGTAATTCTCGTCATTCATGCTCCAACGACAATTACTGCATTTATTCCTCGATTGATTGAAATGAGACATATCAAATCTATAAGGTCATATCCTTGGAAAGGCTTCAGAAATTGTGCACCAGTGAAGAAACAAAGAAATATTTTTGTGCAATAAGTTCTGTAAAAATCTACATCAATAGGCTGGTTTCATGTTTTTGGCGAGCTTTAAACCTTATTGACAGATTCGGACGCATGGTTTCTACTGTATACAATATCTCGAAACTGTACTGCACTGGTAGGACGCGTGCTTAAAGAGAACAACGCAACTATAAATGTTTGTCTGGGATAAACAGGCTGGATATTATAATGGTTGAACTAACAACGACTGACACACCCACAATTCACTAACGCACAGACACTTGGTATAAGGCTCGTTCATTCGCCCGTGTTACCGGAGAGCTTAGGTGTAGGTGGCATGAAGAAACTTAAACAGAATTTCGAGTTTGTGTATGATTCAAAGTCAAAGCCAACGATGTCTCCAGTTGTTGCCAGGTTGATGAAATCTGACTCAGATAATGAAAAAAGAAAGAAAAAAAAGAAAGAAAAAAAAAAGATAAAGATTGTTGCTAGTTTGGTTTTAAAACACATGTAAAAGAAAAAAAACTAATCATAGGGGAAGGCTGTCATTGCGAACATAAAAATGAAAAGTTACTTATACTTGTCAGTCCAAATGGCAACATCAGAAACGCAAAAACTCTGGAGAATTTATATCAACGGTATATCCAAGTGATATTTGAAGGAGTATTGACGAATTTGCAAAGAGGAGTTCCACGTTTTCGCTACTAGAAAATGGAACGTTCAGTGTAAGAACATGAAGCAGCTCGCAGAGTCAACATTTCTTCGTTGAATTTCAGGTAACTAATTAAAAATATAACTCAGACTTGCAGGAATTTCCCTAGCCTAGTGGTACTAGGATGCATAAAGGTAACCGAGTTTGACAAAAGTTGTCATTGCATAGCCTGCGAATTAATTGCCCGAAATAATGGCTGCTGGCTAAAATATGTAACTGATATATCCGTTTTCTATTTTAACTTTAAAATGATTTTTCATTAACAATAAAGGTTAATTAATTTTCCAATGACGAATTATGTATACTTACATTACCAATGTATCCAAGCTGCCTCAACTTTTGAGTGAAAGAAACTCCGAAACTTGTAAACACCGATGGGGTCCGTTTTGGAGAAATGGGAAAATCAGTTGTACGCATCGAGGAATTTATATGCTAATAAATATTGCTGTTTGCATTCATTCAATTGTTTATTTCGAAAATGTAAATGATGATATTATACAGGTTTCATTTAATAATTTTTTGGCCCAAACGTACATCCCAATACTAACATAATAGGCTCGGTTTGTGTCATCAGAATTGATTAACAAACTTTGCGTACATCAACATTTGAATGTAAGCTGTTTCCATCCAAGTTGTTTATAAGCTTTCTGTATCGTATAAAGTACAAAATGATTTGAATTTCCCCATCTTTTTGTACCATGGTACACTTTTCTATGGTACTAAAATATATGAAAAAAAAACTGTACCATTAAAAAAGGTGTTTCAGTGTTTTCATTTCATCTTGCCAGGCTCTTGTCGGCCATCATAATTTAACACTTCATACTATTAAATATCACTGGGAAAAGCATGTAGCAGACGACAGCGTGTGTAGGAACACAATGAAACATGATTCAGGTATTACAGCACTGCCTGTATTTAAAGCGACTCTAACTGTAAAATTCATAGTTGGAAGACATTACCAGGCCTAATTTTTGATAAAACTTAGATTTTCCGATAATTAGGAAAATTAAAATTGTCCCAACCGTTTTGAGATGATACCCAAATCAGTACTAAAATTACATTATAAGTTATCGCCCTTAAACAGAACGCTCAAACCCACGTGACTCCATTCGTCAACCGAGGAAAACCCGTCAACGTATATTTATTAAATCTGTTTATGATATAGACTCGTATATCACTATATCTTTATCTAAATTCACTATTTACAAGAATACAGTTACATGACTTGTACTAATGTGTCATTGTCCTACAAAGAATCACTCTAGTCCCTGTGATACCAAGCTTGACAAAATACTCGATAACAGAAAAAAATACCTAAAACTCTCCATAAAGTTGTACCATTATTGTGAATTCCTCCATATAATTTCAATAATACTACTTCCGGCAAAACCCCTATATATTGCAACAACTGTCCATGGCTCGAGTTAGCCTTGAAGTTAGCAAGAGGGAAATTGTCTCCCCTGTGTTCTAGATGCATGCATGCGGTGAATGTGTGTGTTTGGGAGGCTGCGCTGTTGTGTTTGTGTTGTCTCCTTGTGATAGCGCGGAACAAATACCGATTTTATAATGATACTTCACTGAGGCATACTGCCAGTAAGACACCTCACTTGGTCATAATGGGCTGACCAAACATGAACGCTAAACAGAAGTAACTAGGGGAGAGAACTGTGCCTTCCTCACACAAACATGGGCAAAGGCTCAACTAAAGGCCAAACGTGAGTCAGTGTCAGGAGCACTGAAAAGAAATATCAATAGGAGAGCGATAATAAATATATAGTTACCAATTCGTCACACAGACGTTCTGGCGAACATGATTTTCGCCCACACAGCCAGAATTTGTCAAAGAGACCATTCGGTCTTGAAAAGTTGCAACGACACTCGTAAGTATTGTTACGTATACTTTTTTTGTGTAAAATATTCTGTTGATATGTCTAAATTAAGGTTCACTAACATTGTATACTCGATATGTGTGTAGTTAATGTGCAGTGCACGTTGTTAGAGCCTCGTTCTCAGTTCCGTGACAAATCTCGCGATAATTATATAATAATGCGGCGAGTTATTTTTATACACTGATGTCTCAAGGATTCTCCCCTGTCAAGCGTCTAGGCCTGTGGTCTTTTTATCGTGAGGAGACCGTGAATGAGCATCTTGGATTGCCATTAATACATGTTGGCAACTAGACTTTTAGGTTATTTGGGAGTATCTGGCTTCAAATATCAAAAATAAAACATTGGACATTGTATATAGATCTATGTGGTATTCAATCTTTTATTTAGGCCTACAATTACCTTACATGTTGTCCTTGTAAATCCAACAACAAAATGAATTAACAATGGTATGTTTTACATTGTTTAACTGAACACTATTCACTCAACTGTATGTAAGCCTATAGCCACCCGGAACTTCTCGAGTGTGACTACGCAACACCACACATCAGTACGCTATATATGTGTTGGTTCGTAACAAAGATTACGAAAACTTACATGTGTCACACTTTGCTGCCTTTGTATTTCAAAACTAAATTAGGTCAGTGTATGTTAGGTAAACAGCATTCGTAGGGGTGCAGCTGTATACACTGAGATTATGCTAATTTAAGGACATTGTTTGCGATATGCAATGTACTTATTAGGAGGCTGGTTATCAATAGTTACATAGTCCAAATATAAAGAAAGTGTTTTAATATTAGTTTTGGTATTGATACATGTACTTATATCATATTTTCCTGACACATAGCCCGATCAAAATATCCTGCAGCACATGCACCCTTTATATTGACAGTGTAAAAACATGTTAAACATCATATGTTATGTTACATGTACAATGGTAATGCTACTACAGTCACATGGATAATAGGGTATGATTACGGTCCGGTTACGACGAATCTTAGATGCTTTTGTCTTATACGGGTTTTGTATTTTTAATGTGCCACGCCTGACATATTACGTACGTAAGCACGGCACACATACAATTTGTAAACGTTTCACATTACATTTTAGCTATTGAAATTTTTCGGAGGTACGGACGTAGACTGTGTCTGGGATAACTGCGGGTTGTTTAATACATTACGTACTGTGGGAGTTATAATATTGATTTGAAGACGACATGGAGAAACGAGAGAACATTTTCCTCAAGAAGAGTTTTGTAGCCATTACCGGAGCCAGTAGAGGACTTGGTAGATGCATAACCCTGCAGTGTGCGGTCAAATTCCACCCAAATTCCGTCTTGGTATTGATGGCAAGGAATGTGGAGGCTTTGAAAAGCGTCAGGACGGAATTGAAAGCAACGACTCCCAATATTACGGTATTAGTTCGACAGTATGATCAAGGAAAAACCGACGAAGGATATTTTAATGGAATATTTGATAGTCTGCTTACTGAAAACAAACTTTCAAAGGATGATTTTGAACAGGTAATGCTTGTTCATAACTGTGCTACAAGCGGTGACAAAGAAAAGACAGCGCTTCAGTTGTGTGACGCCGACCGCGTACGGTCTTACTATGACATAAATCTGTGCGGCATGATTCTACTCAACACGAGCTTCTTCGCAACATTTTGTGATCCGTCACTATCACGAGTCGTGGTCAATATAACGTCACTTGCTTCTCAGCGTCCAATGCCGCCTCTACACCTTTACTGCGCAGGTACATTGAATTAATCGTTTAAACAGGCATAAATATAATTAACATAACTATTTTGTCTAGTATGGCAATAAATTGAAATAACGACACTCAAATAAAGCTTGTTCTTATTGAGAAACCGTCCTTACATGAACACACATACACACACACACACACTTGTTGACAAGACGTAAAAATAATGGGGGGGGGGGGGGGGTGGGGGGGGGGGCTACCTTCTAAAGTGAGTGGTGAGATTTACATTGTGTCAGAGGGATGACCTTGTGTGATCGACCTTCATATCTTGACAATTTTTCGTTTCAGGAAAAGCTGCCCGTGATATGTTCTTCCGAGTCCTTTCTGCCGAAGAACCATCTATTCGGGTTCTGACATACGCCCCAGGTCCTATCGACACAGACATGATGCGAGACATGGAAGCAAATGTATCCTCAACATCATTTCGTAAAATGATCAAGGGTTAGTTTGTTTTCTTTGTGAATTTGTTGGTTATAAAACCTGTTCTTTATTTACAATGATTGTATTTCTTTACATACAATGAAACAATGCTAAATAAATATTTGAATATCCGTGCTCTATGTTATTTCATGTCGATTGCCACCTTGCACACGTGTCATTGGAACATGGGTACATGTTACGATGTATGGAAAGGTCTTATTGGGTGTATTTTGGAGGATGCTACGGGATATAGCAAGTGGTTAGTGGTCATTTTTTGAACAAAATGGGTCAGTGGTCAGTTGAGAGCTCGCGGAGAGAAAAGCTATTCATACGTATGGAAAGCATATGATCTCAATTAAATGATACTATCTTTTTGTTGCAACCTATGTTGGTGCAGAAATTGTCCGATGATGTGAGATAGTAGAAACTGTCATGCCTTATGTATATTAATAGGTCTAAGTGCCTTCCCCATTTATCCACTATGACCTTCTGTACATCGTCAAGTGCGCCTGTGACTGGAATGCTCTGGAGTGAAGCGTGCAGAATCCCACTGTGTATTATCATTTATGCGACTAAAAGTGTGCCCCTGAACAATCGGGGACTACCTGATAGTTCAATGTAGAGACTGATCTGCCAGTATATAACCATAGTTGTTAGTGAACCCTCTAGAATCTTCTTACCCTGACTGTTGGTGGTAAATTAGGGATATCAGATTTTCTATTCTTTCTCACCAATTTCTTCATTCTATGTCTCCCTGACTGTTGGTGGTAAATTAGGGATATTAGATTTTCTATTCTTTCTCACCAATTTCTTCATTCTATGTCTCCCTGACTGTTGGTGGTAGATTAGGATATTAGATTTTCTATTCTTTCTCACTAATTTCTTCATTCTGTGTCATCCTGACTGTTGGTGGTAAATTAGGGATATTAGATTTTCTATTCTTTCTCACTAATTTCTTCATTCTATGTCTCCCTGACACCGCCTGGCTTTTTGGCCTTTAGTTGAGCGTTCATATGATCGTGGTTGTTGGTATTCTCCTTGACTTCCGTCACATATATGACCCTCATTTGTGTCTTCCCAGTTTTATCACACTCTATGTTTACATATAATTATATAATGAAATTGTATGCTATAATTGAAACAATTTCAAATTTATTTCTCAGGCCTACGTGAGGACGGCAAGTTGCTTACACCAAAGGAAACTGCAGCCGACCTGATACAGGTACTGGAGGACAACACCTTTGATAACGCTGAATACTTGAGCAACTATGTCTAGAAATGCTAACCATATACTAACAAATATTTACTGTCCGTCGTCCGTCAACTTTTCGTAAAAACCGCTTCTTGTCATGAACTATTGAGCGCATTTCGACCAAATTTGGTCTGAATCATCTGGGGGGGGGGGGGGGGGGGTCTGGCATCCTAGGAGCAAGAAGCGGGGCCTATATATAAGAAGGAAAGGTAACACATTTTCAAAGTCTTAAATGTTAAGTATTTCCCCATATTCAATGCAATTTCCAGATGAGCGATACATGCCCAGAGGGCCTCTTGTTACATCATTAGACAATTTTGTGCAAGGGTAATTTGATACCGAATTATTTCGAACAGTAAAAAGGCCTATATCCATTAAAATTCATAGTAGCTTACAATTACTATCAATGTATTCATTGTAATGATATATAATATGTTGTTTATTCGGATAAGTGTTTAATTATGATTCAGGTATATATCATATATATATAAATCTTAAGTAGTTTTAACGACAATCTTCTTACGTGTACGCAAAAGTAATCAATAAAAGAAACGAAGCGTCAAGATGTGTTATTTTCTATCATTTGAAACTTGTTAATGTATATATATATATACCACTTATAAACACTTCGTGAAAAAAAACAACAACAACGAAACGGTAATTATCCCCGCCAAAGTAATGTTGGTGAGGATATACCAACGGATTCCGTGTCTCGTGGCGTATAAGGAACATGTATCAACAACCGTTCACGATATCTTCACAAAACGTACAGCACATGTCAATTAATTTCTCTTATAGTGCCTTTGATATGGAGGAGTATTACTTTCAACATTTCCGCGGTTATCATGGAACCAATGAGTCAAAATAATCACCAATTTCCATCCTCCCTTTTGCCTTGACTTATATCGTCAAACTATACTACCAACCCTGCAGGCATTATACCCTTGTTTTGAACTATTTGAATATTAATGTATATTTTCATTATTACCTCTCTCTCTCTCTCTCTCTCTCTCTCTCTCTCTCTCTCAAAGATGATGGTGTACATTGTCATGACTATTTGTGGATGGATGTAGATGAGGATGACGGTTATATATAATGTTTCAATGATGATGAAATGATTAAAATGATAACGATAATTTTTGAATTATTTCGAAAATGATGATGACGACGATGAACGATTTGGATGATGATAATGATGTAATGAACATGGATTTAATGATGAAGATGAGATGATGATGATGATGATGATGATGATTAAGAAAAAAAAACACTTATTTCAGCGGTTCCTGTCGTTTTTCAAGATTTTCAATTTTCAAAAATATTGTATGACATAAACATTACAAAGGATTGGACAACATACCAAGCCTATTTAAGTCCTCTCCAGAACAACACAGCGAACATAAGCTCTATAAGGGAGGAAACTCCTATAAAAACTTTTACATTAGTGACTATTTTATAATGAAATGAAAATGCATATAAAAACAAACCATTTGTAAATTTTTGAAGTGTTAGAGTTTCCTCATATCTACATATTCACATCGAAAACGTCCATTTTAATAGCCATAAGGTCATCTACTGTTGAAGCTAGACTCCAACCGCATCAAATACTTTAACTGGATTGATTCCTACATGTACGAGGGTTGATCTGAAGTAGTTTGTATGGAAGGACATGCCTTCCAGTTAAAATGTCGTCAAAAGAAATCTTTTGACCATCTCCCCAGTGACATTAACAAATAAAGATGCAATATATATTAAATAAGAATATGTAATTACAATACCAGATTAAACATTACATATATTACCAGTTGAAAATCGAAATATGATCCTATGGTCATATATGGACGACCTCCGCTGTGTGCGAGATAAATGCGTGTGGTGAATGTTAATGTGGGAGAAAAATTAAAACTAGGGCGGTGACAACATAACTACAAGGTTTTTCATTGAACACGTCCAACTTCATATCACACAAGGAAATATATTTCCAAACGAGATCATGTTGTTGTTGACCATAAAACTTTCCCATTGTCTTCATCAACCTGCATCTCTCGGAATCGTGTGTTGTCAATTTCTCCGTCACATAATCGCGATAATGGGAACAAGCCCGTGCATGAACGGAATTGCTCTATTTTCCCTCTCCTCCTGTTTTACAGAGTTTTAGCGGGAACCAAGAGAATCCGATCAATACTAAAAATATAAATATTGCCACATGATCTTACCGCACTGATTTTAAACCCAATTTTACCAATTTTAAACGATTTGTAAATACTTTAAATATCACAACGAGAAAATAAATTGAGGCAAGATATAGACAACACATTACATTCGATCAAACAGCTCGGTGAATGGTTTCCTTGCTACAGAGAATGGCGCCGAGAAGAGGTTGTCATTGCTGCTTTCCTTTATATATAGCGCAGTATTACTTACTAAAACGTGATGACTAATTTCAGTGCACTGCATGCAATGAACCATTCTCCATTAAACACTGTTTTTAATTGGATAACTTACAAGAGACAACTTCTGTAACAGCATGACGTTCAATGATCCTTGATCAGGTGACTAAATCAGAATGTATCACTAGGTGTTCTACGTTCGATGAAATAAGGCCTGGATCAACGTGCCAAGGCGGTATTTTATCAGCACAGTTGAAACACCTGATCACGACCAAGGTAATACATAATACAAAAACTCATTCAAAAGGAAACCATTTGTTTTAAAGTAGGGTAATCACTGTCGGATTGATATCGAAGTCCATGTCCTTCAAGATGGACATAAAGTCACAAAGATAAAAAACAAAAAAGTCCCTAAAATCATATAATCCCAGATGGATTACATTTCCAAGGCCTTCATTATTGTAAAGACGGAATTAGGAGGGAACTTGCCGTCTTGACTGTTCAATTTCTTGCAATTTCTTGGCATTTCCTCAAAGCAAAATAGAAAGCTGAGTACGAACGCCAGATAATAATTTAAAGATATTAAAAATAAATAGGGTTATGATAAAATTAATGTTAAGTCGACGGGATAATGTCTCTGACTCGGACCGATACATGGCGGCAATAAAGATAATATATAAAAACGTTTGTGTACTTAATATTGACCTGGAAAACATGACATACTTAGTTATCACCTGTTCTTATCAATGACAAGATACAGTCGATGTACATGCGTGTACTTTATACTGTGTTGCAATACACTTACGTTTGATATATCACTCACTATAGTTCTGTTACTATAGCAAGACAGATTTAAGGTCAACATGGAGAAACGAGAGAACATTTTCCTAAAAAAGAGTTTTGTAGCCATTACCGGAGCCAGTAGAGGAATTGGTAGATGCATGGCCCTGCAGTTTGCGGTCAAGTTCCCTCCGAATTCCGTCTTGGTACTGATGGCAAGGAATGAGGAGGCTTTGGAAAGCGTCAGGACGGAATTGAAAGCAACGACTCCCAATATAATAGTTTTAGTTCGACAGTATGACCAAGGAAAAACAGACGACGAAGGATATTTTAATGGAATATTTGATAGTTTGCTTACTGAAAACAAACTTTCAAAAGATGATTTTGAACAGGCTATGCTTGTTCATAACTGTGGTACAATCGGTGACAAAGAAAAGACCGCGCTTCAGTTGTGTGACGCCGACCGCGTGCGGTCTTACTTTGACATAAATCTCTCCGGCATGATTCTACTCAATACAAGCTTTTTCGCAACATTTTGTGATCCTACACTGTCTCGAGTCGTGATCAACATAACGTCAGGGGCTTCCAAGGTTCCAACTCCGTCTCTCCACCTATATTGCTCAGGTATATATTATTGTTAATGTCCGTTATTCATAATGCACATGTGTATAATTTCTAACAATTTTAATGACTAGCATGTTGTTCATTTTGACACGCATTTCAATTTCACAAACATTATGTAAATGCATGTATGAAGTGTATATCTGTGTTTTGGGAGATTGTGCTATTTCTGTCGTTTCAGCACAGACTGACAGTGACTTTATAGTGCTACCTCACTTAATATACAACTGGTTACTAAATCAACATGGTGTAACACTTGAACGTCGGAAGTGGCGTTGGTGGTGGTGGGAGGATCGGTTTTGGCAATGGGGTTGTGGGAGAGAGGTAATCTTCGATTCATTTTTAATTTTAGTGAGAACATGCTCCACTAACGAATTCTGTTTGAGAATCTTTGAATATCAACATATGTTATCCTTTTGTCTTGCGACAATGATTTAAAGATGAGAAAATGGACCAAAAGTGTTCGAGCTAACGGACGATGTATCAACTGTGCAAAGTGCCCTATCTTAGAATCGTTTTGGTCGACAGGTCTGTAAACATTGCTCAGCATAATTGTTGACCAATCAAACTACCGATTATCCAACTACCCTATACTATCCTAGTTCCGCTCTTAAGTCGATGCATCTTCCGCTGCATTTGAGAATTTGGTCAGATTAAACTGAGGTTAAAAATGAATTAAAGCTCACCCCACATTTCAAACTTCCAAGCGTTACACCTATTTGATATATTCGAGGTAATGTTATTTACCATCAATAATAACCAGATGCAGACGTCTTTGTTGAAGTATACTGCCAGAGACACCCTGCTGGACACCTTACCTGGCCACATTTCACTGACCATGACCGAACCAGTCGTTCCACTCCCAAACTGCTGCGTCTTAAGTGCCTACCTACCGATTTTATAGATTCTAGTTATGTTTCATCACCGGAGCGAACCTTCTGCTCCAGAATAAAAAGTGAGGCAGTGTCAAGGGACACATTAAGAAGAAATTACGACTGACAGACAGGAGATTCGTTACAACATTATTAATTCCTGTACATATCAAACTATATTCTGTTTTATTTACTATTTCAGGCAAAGCTGCCCGTGAAATGTTCTTCCGAGTCCTTTCCGCTGAAGAACCATCTATTCGGGTTCTGATATACGCCCCAGGTGCTGTTGACACAGACATGTTGCGAGATCTAGAAGGAAATTCGTCCTCAACTCCATTCCGTAAAGTGTTAAATGGTAAGCCCGTCTTCTTTGTGAATCTGTTGGTTGTGAAACCTGTATTATATGTTCAAATAATATTAAATATCCGTGCTATATGCTACTGCATGTCGATTGTCACCTAATCATTCCAATTTGCGTACGGATCATAGAAATACCGACATACGATGTATGGAATGGTCGTATTTGGTTTATTGTTGAGGTTGCTACGTGATATAGCAAGAATGGTAACAGTGGCCATTTTCGGAAAAAGAAATGTTAGTAGCAAATTGACCTCGTGAAGCTCTCCTGAATCGAGTGGTACTTTGTTTGTGTGTGTTTCCTTAGCACCCGTTTTTATATTACCTTAACCATTTGAGTCGCCCAAGTTTAATTATACGATATTATAAATATTATTATAAATATACTGTTTATATCCAGTTACGAAATTTGATTGTTCCTATGTTTATCAAATAAACAATTACTAATTAATTTCCTAGGCCTGCGTCAGGACGGCGAAATACTGACACCGGAGGAATCTGTGGCCAACCTTGAACGGGTACTAGAGGACAACGCTTTTAAAAATGCTGATCACGTGGACAACTATCTTCTGACAGCCAAGCCATATATTGACAAATTTTTGAACTGAGACATAACTTTCGTACAAGAGTCATATGATGCCTTTTTATTCCGATGGATATCAAGGCATTAAGCTGTTAATGTTCATAGTAGCTGATAATAACTATCAATGAAATCATTGGAATGAAATATAATAGTTTATGTTGATTCAAATAAGTGATGATTGATGATATCATATTATATCAGCGAAAAGACTTGGGCTGTTTTAATGAAAATTTATTTACGTGTACGAAAAGGTAGTCAATAAAAAATGAAAGATACGAGCATGAATGCGTCAAGATGCTATTTTCAATTACTCGAACAAAGTCTATTTACACATGCATTTATATAGTTAAGAGGGAGCTTGCCATTTCTCACCATTTTGTCTCAGCAAAATATAAAGCAGAATACAAACGTCAGGACATAACGACGAAGAAAATAAGTAGGGTACTGATCGTCAGGAGGAGATAACTTCTAACGATAACAAACATAAGTGGGGTACTGATGGTCAGGAGGAGATAACTTCTAACGAAAACAAACATAAGTAGGGTACTGATGGTCAGGAGGAGATAACTTCTAACGATAACAAACATAAGTATGATACTGATCGTCAGGAGGAGATAACTTCTAACGATAACAAACATAAGTATGATACTGATCGTCAGGAGGAGAGATATTCTAACCATAACAAACATAAGTAGGGTACTGATGGTCAGGAGGAGATAACTTCTAACGATAACAAACATAAGTGGGGTACTGATGGTCAGGAGGAGATAACTTCTAACGATAACAAACATAAGTAGGGTACTGATCGTCAGGAGGAGATAACTTCTAACGATAACAAACATAAGTGGGGTACTGATCGTCAGAAGGAGATAGCTTCTAACGATAACAAACATAAGTGGGGTACTGATCGTCAGGAGGAGATAACTTCTAACGATAACAAACATAAGTATGATACTGATCGTCAGGAGGAGATAACTTCTAACGATAACAAACATAAGTAGGGTACTGATCGTCAGGAGGAGATAACTTCTAACGATAACAAACATACGCGGGGTGCTGATCATCAGGAGGAGATAACTTCTAACGATAACAAACATAAGTGGGGTACTGATGGTCAGGAGGAGAGAACTTCTAACCATAACAAACATAAGTAGGGTACTGATGGTCAGGAGGAGATAACTTCTAACGATAACAAACATAAGTGGGGTACTGATCGTCAGGAGGAGATAACTTCTAACCATAACAAACATAAGTAGGGTACTAATCGTCAGGAGGAGAGAACTTCTAACGATAACAAACATACGCGGGGTGCTGATCGTCAGGAGGAGATAACTTCTAACCATAACAAACATAAGTAGGGTACTAATCGTCAGGAGGAGATAACTTCTAACCATAACAAACATAAGTAGGGTACTGATCGTCAGGAGGAGATAACCTCTAACGATAACAAACATACGCGGGGTACTGATGGTCAGGAGGAGATAACCTCTAACGATAACAAACATAAGTAGGTTACTGATCGTCAGGAGAAGATAACTTCTAACGATAACAAACATAAGTAGGTTACTGATCGTCAGGAGATAACTTCTAACGATAACACACATAAGTGGGGTACTGATGTTACAAGGTTTCCGACTTAGCCAGACACAAAAAATAATAATACATAGCGAGTATGTCCTTAATATGCATATGGTACAAATGACATAACGTAATTATGTCCTTAATATGCATATGGTAGATATGACATAACGTAAGTATGTCCTTAATATTCATATGGTACAAATGACATAACGTAATTATGTCCTTAATATTCATAACGTAATTATGTCCTTAATATTCATATGGTACAAATGACATAACGTAATTATGTCCTTAATATTCATATGGTACAAATGACATAACGTAATTATGGCCTGTTTTTTAATGATAAAACATTGTCCGTAATCTGTCGCTCGTGAGAAGCAATATCCTGCAGAGAAACCTTTAGCCTTCGGCAGGTAATTTACGTCTTCCTTCCACTTCTTCCTAAACTAAAAGAGCAATATATAGATTTGCCGTACAAACAAACGTCATACAGATCAAAGGGAAACAAATGAAAAAAAAAACTGTATCTGCACTGCTGAGATAGCAACTAGAAAATGACCATACAGACACGTGTACCCGAGAACATACACGTGTTCCCGCTCTTCCATCGACCGTGCCTCTTGAAGCATCTGTCGCTAACGCCGTTATTTGCGGGGACGGTGGCGCCCCCAGCGCGCAAGCTGTGCAATCCTACATTCCAATCTAATTAAAATTAGACTTGTAATTTCCACTCCTCTACGATACTCTTATACGACCGCATCCTCGTATTTTTAATTTTAATTTTTGCAGAAATAAATTGATGTGGCGACAATCATGCGAGACGTGCCTTACCTGCCCGGTTATACGCAACAGTCAAAGGATTGACAACTCGTGGTTGAACTTTGACCTCTGCTTACAGCCTATGTTAAGCAGTTTCTCAACCTCGGTATAAACAAATTGAATATTGTCACGAGCAAATTTATTGTTACTCAAACGAACATTTGGAGGGATTTCTTTAAAAGGCAACTTATAACCTCAGAACACTATCGCTAGCACCAGTAGCTTTCCAATAAGCTAAACACTTATTCAATCTACCGAACGGTGAAATCACCCCTTTTTCACCAACCGTCGAGACGGTGTAAGCGCTGTTACGCTCAACATGCTTAGTTTCAAAGACTCTACTTACCTTTTGACCATTACCTGATACAGCGGCTGACATGGCTGGGTACTCCGACCTCCAATGTCCGGCCCTTCCACAATCATAGCACACACCGGCCTTGGGGCTCTGACAGGAGCTACAGTACTTTGTTAACGTAAAAATAAAAAAAACGTTGATAATGGATACAATGACACGAATGGCAAAGAGGTTCTATGATTTATTTTTCGTTTCTAATAGTGGTTTAATATACTAGGAAGACGGAGACCTTTTATCGTGTGTTTTCTGAGGAGTCATCCGGAGGTTCCTCTGTCTCTCCAGGATCAACAGGATACCGCCATGGAAAACGGCTCCTTAAGAAATTCACTTCCAAGGGTAAAATTTTCCAGAATTTAGTTGTTTCTGATGTTTTACTGTAAAGGGATTGATATATGCCTGGAATATAAATACTGTTAACTAGACTTGTCTTATTTATCTAACCTGACATACTAGCCACTTCCTACACATCTCTGCATTATCTTTAGCTTTAATAGCTGTGAGAAGAGCAAGTCAGCTATGCTGTAGCTCGGAGTAATATGTCATCAACATTTTTCTTTTGAAGTTTCTTCTTCATATATACATTTGTAATTTTCTGCAACAGGGGCCGGTAGGGGACATGTATTACTTTAGCAGTTACCCCGTATTCGTGTTGTTTTACAGAATTTCCTGCTCCAACGACATCTGCCTCTTTGATTTTTTCATTTTATGTTATAGAAATACATTTCATGCTGTGTTGTTATCTATTCTCACCATTTGTAATCAACATGAGTGGAACCTTCACTACCATGGCCAGCCAGGTGTCTGTACTGCCTCCCCCAGGGTCTGCCACGCCTCCTTGTCATTGGTTCACAGCCACACCAAATCCCAGTACAAGTGTCTTCAAACCGTTCATCTTCTGCCCACAGGCCAACATTGGAGATCTGACTACCTCCCCTGCCTACGGAGCTGAGGACCCAGTCAGGAAATCTCCACGCTTCCAGGAACAAGTTGACCGGAAACACCCTCTGTATCTTGGACACGAAAATCTACAAACACTCGTTGATAAGAATGACCCAAAACGTCAAATGATTGTCCAAAATCTGCAAGAACTTGAGGTTAAGTGTATGGAAAACATGAGAGAAATACTAAAAGATTTTGATGAGAAAATGTTTATGAAAGTTTCTCAGAAATTCCTCTAGGTCTCATACTCAAGTATTTATTAAACTGTTGACTGTCGACACCTATTGTCTCGTACCCAATTATTTATTAAAATGTTGACTGTCGACACGTATTTTCTCTTACTCAATTACTTACTAAAATGTTGACTATCGACACTTTTTTTCTAGTATTAAGTTGTATATCAAAATGTTGACTGTCGGCAGGTATTATCTCTTACTCATTTTTTTTATTTAACTGTCGACACGTATTGTCTAGTACTCAAGTATCTATTAAAATGTTGACTGTTGACACGTTTTTCTCGTACTCAACTATTTATTAACTGTCTACATATATTGTCTCATTAAAATGTTTTTACATGACGATTAATGTGATTTTGTCTAATGCTTGTTTTTGCATAGGCTTCAAAAGTAATCTTGCACATATTGTATCGGTGATAATTTGCTTTAGATTTATCTTTCACAAATGAGAAATTGAATCCATGTGTTCAGAATCATCTTTATTAATTTTTTTTGTTGGCTTTGAATACATTTTCTCCAAAATGTGAATTAATTTTATTCATAATAATGAATACATCTATGGTATATAATCCTGCATATGTATATGTACAGTGCGCAGACTTGTACAATTTAATATATATATATATATCGTCAAATCTAAATCAGTGACTTTAACAGTCGTGACAGTTTTAATATCTAACAAAGACTTTTACCACAGCGTCTTACTATCATACACATACACTTGAATCAGTGAAAACGTCTGATTGTGATGATGTTTAAACGGGAACTTTGAGGAACTCTAATGAGCTTGTCACCACTCTCAATGAAAAGCTTTGATTTTCTGCTCTTTACATTACCATACGTTTCAAAAAACATTTTATCCGATCAGAAAGGTGAAAAACTGCAATTTTTGTCATGTAAGGATTCATGACGAACTAAGCTGTGGTGAATTGTGACCTAAAAGAGACGATCATTCCTATGTTATCACCAACTATTTCCAATGTGTAGATAAGAGAGTGCATACATCTTAGGCTGGTGACGGGTAATCACGACATTGTAAAACATCCAAGCTCTGGTTTCTCGTTTTGGTTTCTTCTGTAAACGCTGAAAGAGTTTCTAGGATGAGTTTATGTTTCTTTTGTTTGTCACACGATGTCAATAGATAAACAAGAATTGAATACAGTTGTGTTGACATCACGTCTTGTTGGAAATTTATATAGATATCAGAATAAGTGTCAATGCTAATGTAACGTTTTTATATCTAACATAAGATGAGTGTTCTAGCGCGCTAAAAAGTGTTTTTCTAAAAGCAAGAACTTCTTTGTATATAACCCTGATATAATGTAGATTATAACAATGAAGAAAGAAAACATAAGTATTGCTGTTACGTCTCGAATACAATTTTACACAGACTGCAGACTAAGTCTCAACGGGGACTTCCGTTACTCTGGTTTCTGCTCTTCGAGATTCGTAGTTGGTGCCGTAAGTTGCCTTAACTCGCCTCGTCAATAATAACGCCGACCCTACCACAAGTACTAACAGTATACTCTCAGCAAGAAAGAGGTAGCAAAACCACATGTTGGAGTAGTTGTCCATCAGGACACCTAGAATTAACGGATTGCTGGCCGAGCTTGCTGTGCAAAACACTAGAAATATAGAGGCAATTCGAACAGTCACAGGTAAGAAAACTTCGTCATATCCAAAACCCAAAGACACAATCCACATGCCCGTGCTCGAGTTGTGTAGAACACTTATATAAAGTCCAATGAACACTGCCAGTGTTAATATGCTGTGAAAACCCACGAGTTTTATTGGAGATATAAGCTGAACTAGAAAAATGGCAATGAATCTGCCAGCAACGGCCACGAAACTGCTGACTGATGTTAACAGTGCGCCCTGAGCTTTGGTCCAATCAAACATTTTAACACAAAATACTGTAAGAAATCCGATCCAAGTATCATCTATACCACTGAGCAATGCCTGTATTCCCGCCATATGTAATATGGCCTGAACCTGCAGAGACAAAGGCAGCCTCGATATGGCTGGAGTTGTAGTTAAGGTTTCTATCTCGGTTGTTTTATTGCGTCTGTCGAATACGAAGTAAAACGTAAGCTGCATTGCGCAGACAAATAAACTGACTGCACCTCCAATAATAAATGCTTTGTACAAATCCGGACTCCGAACAAATGTAGTTTCTTCAGAACTTAGACTGTCATTCCTCGCTTGAGACGATCGATTTTGTAAGTGATACAGTTTCATTTCGAATGAACGAGTTACTTTCCAGAGATGTTTCATTGAGTTGCTCAAGAGCATTTTCCATTTCGACTTTTGGTGGAGTGTTCATAAATAAGATTGCTATTAGTGGCGCCACGGACATTCCAAATGAGTACATAAACTGTAGGCCTTGCATAAACGGTTTACCATTTTTACCCCAAATACGCTGAACTTCGACATTTGCAACTGAAAAAAAAGGAGTGAGAAAATTACTATTAAGACATTGTATCAACGCATATTTAGTCCCCGACTTGTGACCGGGCTCATGTCCTACACTTTCCCACTAGCACTTCATATTTGGAACATGGGTTCATGGTAACTCTTATATACCTTGTGACCTTTGACCTACATCAAAGACATACTTCAGAACTATTTTAAAGGAGCCCATGCACACGAGAAGCAACTAGATTATTTCTTTCCTGTATGTTTAAAATACTTAATTCAGTTTTCTTAAAGTATTATCCTGATACATCTGACCAAATAAGCTACATTTTCCTCTTCGAATTTATCTCATCTGACTCTCGATATTACCGTTTTATAAAGAACAATATGATAAAACCAAATGAATAATCGATATGATAATATATAAGTTTATGTTTAATGCCGCATCAACGGATTTTAATGTCATATGCCATACTTACTTGCGTCGGTAGCGCCAACCATCGCCCCAAGGAAGAAGAACGCCGTGATCATCAGCCAATAAAATGAACACCAAGGTATGGCAATGGTTGTGCATGCAAGTATAAACTTGACGATGGACAACAGAAGCGATCGTTTAAATTTATCAAACAAATACCCACTGACAATGGCGCTCAACATATAACCTATATATAGGGTGGTGAAAAAACTCGAGCCGCCCTCAAGTCCTACACCGCTGATGGCCTGTAGATCGAGGAACGACGGGCCAACGGGACCTTTTGCAAAACTCTGAAATATAAACAAACATTATTAAAATAATAATAATAAAAAAGATATCTAGTAGTAATTCGAACTAATCATTTTATTTCCGATTAATCAATGATTGTTTCTGATGGATATGGTGGTTGGTATGTGCCATTCAAAAAGTGCAAAAAAATGGAAAAATAGCGAAACCTGTAACACCAAATTACGAAATGAATGAAGTCGCTGTTTAGCGATCCGAAATGTTTCGCCCTGCTGTTTATCGGGTTTCGCCACACTAACCATCGTTATTGCGATCCGTGTGCGAAAAGACGATAAACTTTTTCGCGCGGCCGGTTGCTTGTAAACCAGAATTATCATTTTGTTAGCGATGCATTGGAGACAAAAAGAAGAAAAAATGCCATCATTTAGTATTTAATATGACTTTTCAATTCTTATATCACAGCAACCTGAGAATTGTTACTGGCTTTGCGTACTAGAAACTATTCTAGTTTGTAAGCGCATTTTTAGAATTTTTACTTTTGTTATTGTTTTGTCAATTGTTATTCCAGCTCTCCAAAATCTCCGTAAATGTGCCATACACATTAGGATAGGTCTAAATACATACAGATTCAACACATTATCATGTCCCTGCTCTATACACATGGTAGGTACAAACGCAACAAATGCCCAGGTCCCTGTGATACGCTATACCTACCATAGCAACAAAAGACGAGTAAAGACATATTGTGCTGATTATGTTTTTCCTGTACACTGCGTCATGACGTATTTTGTCAAACATTCCTGTCGATAATTCAGCGTTTTCCTCATTTCTGTTCTCCTCAGTGCTGGCTTCGTTGCTGTTGACAGCTGTGTTGTTGCGGGATTTAGGGGCCGTTCCAGACATCGCTTAACGACGACCTGCAAATAAATTAGGCTGTTTGAGGATGTTTGTCAAAATCTCATGTATGGTAAATACTGCCCTAGAAAACCTTTTGAAATACGTTAATCTCTACATAGCCAAAATAGCAAGGAAAGCCTTAACCAATCATTTCAAAAAATATCAATATACAAAACCATTACAGTGTATCCTTAACTGACTCGAACCTCGGAATCTTCTTAACAATACTGAGACTGAGAGTCAAAGGACGAAAATGTATATCTATATTAAACACATATCTATCTTTAAGAAATCTGCACCTACTACAGGCTTATTAAAGACATAAACTGACACCATTATCAAGGTTTGAACCGTCGTTTCGATCATAATATGCTACCTTACAAAATATATCGCGTAAGTTCGTTTTGAATAAGATATATAATGATAATCTATGTGGTTGTAGACGTTTGCATGTTTTGTGTTTAATATCAAGACGGCTGTCTGTTTCCTCTCGCTTTTTCACGATGTATTGTCAATTTCATCTGGTACAGACGTTTGCTGTGTGGAGGAGAAGTCAACAATAACTAAAATCATTTGAGTTCGGGTTTGTAGCTGTACACAACATATAGGCGGACACACACAGCCAGAAACATATGAGATGAATCTCAAGAAGGCACCGATATCGAAGGTTATATGAGGGCGACTACCTATGTGGACACCAATAGCCAGGGTTATATATGAAAGGGTTTCAAAGAAACACCAACAGTCAGGGTTATACGTGGAAGGGTGTCAAGGAGACACCACTAGCAAGTGGTTATATGAGGACGGGTGTCAAGGAGATACGACATTCTAGATAGACACCAACAGACAGGGTTATATGTGAAAGGGTGTCAAGGAGACACCATTAGCAAGCGGGTATATGAGGACGGGTGTCAAGGAGATACGACATTCTAGATAGACACCAACAGACAGGGTTATATGTGGAAGGGTGTCAAGGAGACACCATTATCAAGGGTTATATGAGGACGGGTGTCAAGGAGACACCAATGGCCAGGGTCATATGAGGGCAACTGTCTAGATGGACACCAACAGCCAGGGTTATATGTGGACAGGTGTCAAGGAGACACCATTAACAAGGGTTATATGAGGACGGGTGTCAAGGAGAGGCCAACAGCCAGAGTCGTTAAAGGGCATCTGTCTAGGTGGACACCAAACAAAAGCCAGAGTTATTTTACCTAGGCCGTCGAGTTCCCCGGTTAGACGTGCAAAGGTATGGGCTCAACTGCCATATAACGTGTTTTTTCTCCATCCAATCCGGTTTGTTGAAAAAATATTTTGTTTTTTGATATACAGCAGTTCGCCGACGTCATTTTAAAGGAATCTGTACATATCAGTTTCTAGCACGACGTATCATATCACACACAGGTGATTTAGAAATATACAGGTAGTATTGTGTAAACATGGAGTTATGTAGCAGACTAGGACATTTTCCGTTGAACTTCGGGATGTTTTCTTAGGACAGTTAACCAAGGTCAGTCCATAAACTGATAAAAGGTTGTCCTCGACATAAATATGTGGACAGACTGTCTTAGATATAAATGTTATAGTGGACAGACGGAGTGATTTACAACAAAAATGCATGCTTCTTGACAGTTGATAATAACAATTTAACATCCAGTAACAAATTAAAATTAATGGTATATATTAAGCATTGATGTCATTTTTTTTAGTTTCATCGGGGTATGAAACAAATTTTATTTGCAAACTTCTCAACAAAATTTGTTTCATACCCCGATGAAACTAAAAAAAAATTGACATCAACGCTTATAATTAATTTTTGAAAATGATTTTCTAATTTAAAACATGTTTTATGTACAATTTTACTGGTTTTAAATGGGATTCTTTTCTCAAATCAATACGCAACGTCAATTGTCGTATTGTGACGTCACATTTTTTGCGCCATTCTCGGAATTCCTTTCATAGAAGAATGAAAAGAATTTTTCGACCAATCATATTTGAGTATTTACCATGAAAACAAAGAAAAATTAATTATATATATTTGCGGGGAATTAGTAAACTATTATCTTACTATATTGTTGTCCGGCAACCAATGATACATACTCTGGTATATAATTGTAAGTCATTGAATAGCTCTGCAGTAGATATATAATAATTCCTTACAAAAACAAAACAAATGTCTTACCTTTAACGCTTCTAGGCTCATATGGACGATATCAAAATAAGCTCACGTTACTGTGAGCTGTTCTTGATAAATTTGGGCACAACCTTACATGGCGATGAATAACAATGGCCTCACAAAAACACGACTTCTCGTTCCAAGTCATGTATATATACTGGTAGATCTTGTTATTTTACATAGAAATACTTATTTTTAAAAATATTACGTAATTACTTTTACCAAATTCACTGGATAGCAGGCCGTTTATTCTAAACGTGAATAATTACATAATATCAAATGCGATAACTATACTGTTAGTAGACATTTTATGTTTATTTTGTATAATTGACGTCGCCATTGAAAATATAATTCAACATATCGATTTATATACATTTACAAATGTCAAGACTTATAACATGTTTTTCCCCATAAATTTTGGAGTATATCCTTTTTTTAAATAGTAATATTCCAGTTAAGTGTATCTAGCTAATGGATAGAGTGAAATTACAAGACCACGCTGGTAGGGCTTACCCTAACCCATGGGAAACTACAATTCACAACAATGTAGTGCAAGAAACTTTTATTTTTATGTACATTCATTTCATTCAATACTACTTTAAACGACATGTTTTAATGCAGTAATTGTAAAAGAAGTCTATTAATCATGCATGTATATGCAAGTACGATTTCAGAGATTTTGGTAGTTAGGGGCTGTCTTAATCACCTGCTCTCTGAATTAGAATTTGTGATTTGTTTTATTTATAAAAAAAAAACTTATTGTAGCAGTCCTTTTTTTAGGATATCAATATTTTGTATTTGATTATGATTAAGATAACTTATCCCCGATATTAAACTATGTTTTATACTCTGTAACTATATACTTGTACTATGTAATGGTGATATATGACACTTTAATATACAAATTGATTGATTGATTGATTGATTGATTGATTGGTTGACTACACTTTTATTACACATTGTGAATTGTGTATAAGTGACGTGTAGTGTCAACCACTCTAACAATTGTTTGGGCGCATTTCAATGTTTCCTAGAAGGACGCAACAGATGCAGGGAGCCTGAAGTTGGTTCCGAGTTCCGAGTTACGAGTTTCGTTTAAGGAAAACGGAACTAGGAACTAGTTCCGAGTTCCGTTTAACGTAAACGGAACTAGGAACCAGTTCCGAGTTCCGTTTAAGAAACATGGAACTACTATGTAGAAGCTTTACGGGTTTTGATCCCAGTTCCGAGTTCCGTTCAAGAAAAACAGAACTAGGAACCAGTTCCGAACTCCGTTTAAGAAAATATTCTATGTACTTTATCTTTATATGAGACCCTGAAGAAGAAACACTACATGTGCCAATGGGTACAAAGGCAGTTATCAGTCACGTGTAAAGTTTACGGGATTTGGTCCTAGTTTTCAGTTCCGTTTAAGAAAAATGAAACTAGGAATCAGAGCCGAGTTCCGTTTAAATAAAACGGAACTAGGAAACTGTTCCGAGTTCCGTTTATGTAAAACGAAACTAGGAACCAGTTCCGAGTTCCCTACTATGTAGAAGCTTTACGGGACTTGGTCCCAGTTCCGAGTCCCGTTTAAGAAAAATTGAACTAGGAACCAGTTCCGAGTTCCGTTGAAGAAAAACAGAACTAGAAACCAGTTCTGTTTAAGAAAACGGAACTAGGAACCAGTTCCGAGTTCTGTTTAAGAAAATATCCTATGTACTTTATCTCAATATGAGACCCGAATCTGAAGAAGAAAAACTACATGTGTCAATGGGTACAAAGGCAGTTTTCAGTCACGTGTAAAGTTTACGGGACTTGGTCCTAGTTTTCAGTTCCGTTTAAGAAAAACGAAACTAGGAACCAGTTCCGAGTTACGTTTAAGGAAAAAGGAACTAGGAACCAGTTCCGAGTTACGTTTAAGGAAAAAGGAACTAGGAACCAGTTCCGAGATCTGTTTAATTAAAACGGAACTAGGAACCAGTTCCGAGATCTGTTTAATTAAAACGGAACTTGGAACCAGTTCCGAGTTCCGTTTAAGATAAACGGAACTAGGAACCAGTTCCGAGTTCCGTTTAAGAAAATATTCTATGTACTTTATCTCAACATGAGACCCGAATCTGAAGAAGAAAAACTACATGTGTCAATGGGTACAAAGTCAGATATCAGTCAGGCATAAATTTTACGGGAATTGGTCCTAGTTTTCAGTTCTGTTTAAAAAAAAACGAAACTAGGAACCAGTTCCGAGTTCCGTTTAAGAAAATATTGCATACGTTGTAACCTCTGGGAAAAAAAGGATGACAACGCGACTGGTGTTGTAAAATTACGAGAAATTGTTGTGTTGTAACCTCTAAGAGAGAATGTTACAACGCAATTGTCGTTTATGGTACATTTCTTTATTTTTACCCTTTTCGTAAATGACAATTAGCTTGTAAAAACAACTTTCTAGATATCGCGAAATGTGAGTCCATGGAGGGATATATGAGTTTTTATTTGTAGTTGGTGTATTTATATGTGTATAGTTAAAGTACACAAACAAAGCAATAACTGCAAAGTATATTTCACACACCATTTTGTTTTTCAATATGGCTTCTACTGTTGAGTTGAAATGTCTATATGACGACTGGGGAAAAATCTTTAATTGGTGTTACTAAGTATTATTAAGTTTTATTCAACACATATAAAAAAAATTACAATTTCATTGAATAATATTGAATAGTTGTTTCATTGGCACTTGGAAACATAGAAATACGCGGAATTGTAGGAAACTTCTAAGGAGCTGTTACCAAAGGCCTTCCTTGTTATTCGCTGTCAATGATTAGACTGTTCCTCCAGTACCGTTTTATTATTAATCTACAAATTTCTTGAGCTGTTAAAAAAAAAAAAAAAAAAAAAAACCTAAGTTGCCTCCATATACCCACGATGTTGAAAATTTACTCTATGAATCTTGTCTGGGAGTTACTAATCTTTCATGTTAAATGTAAAGTATATCCGTCAGCATTAGATGGATGTGAACTGTGGCAGTTAAAGAAGAATGATATTTTACATGTTAGAAAAAGCACAAAACTTTATTGTGAAATCAATCCAAGGTCTTAATGTAGGAACAAGAACAGATATGTGTACGTCCCTTATTGGCTGGTTTTCCATAGAGGTTTACATTAGCATAAGGAAAATGTTATTTCTAGGTAGAATATGTACCATGGAGGTTGGCTGTTTAACACGCGAGATTCTTATTAAGCGTCTTTTTGAATTCAATTTGTGTCACTTTAGCAGAGGATCTGTTCCTGATATTGTTAATATTCTACAAAAGTATAATTTGTATCATGTTCTTGATGTATTTATGAAAAATGGTGTGTTTCCAAGCAAATGCCAATGGAAACGTCTAGTCAACAACCATGTAATACACTATGAACAGTTTAAATTGTGTGAAAGAATGAATACTGACAGTGATTTTTCTCGCTTTATTCTTGTACATAAGATTTGATTCAAACATATTTTATTGTCAAAAAATACAAAGGGATTGGGCACAAGTTTGTGCAACTTATCAACGCCCTTTCCCAAAACAAATACAAAATTACAATATTTGACAAAATAAAGACTAAAGGTCACAAAAAAAAAAAAAAAATGTTTATCCCTAGATCTGAAGGTTATATAAGCTAAGTGGAAGTTATGAAGTTGGAGATGAAACTCGTTTTATATTGTTGTATCCAACTTATTCAGAATTAAGTGTTACATATATCAATTCATACTTTTACTGTCGACCATCGGTTTACAAAATAACAGAACTGTTCTCTAGCAATAATGTTAAAACTTCAAGAAATTTTGGAAGACATTTAATTCATGCTACGGCTAAAAGAAAATTACTTTTAAATAGTTAAGATATTGTTCATATTTGCCATCTTTCTAACGTTATGTATTGAATTTTTATTGTATGACATCAACAGTTTTTTTTTGTATCCATGATCATGTTTTCCCTACTGTCCAAAACGAGGGTTTATATTACTTATTATATGAACTTTTTCATGATGACGTCATGCTATGATGCATTGATTATGTTTTGAATTAAGCTGACTGTGTTCTCCGCCATCTTGTAAAATGGAATATGTTATAATGTGTATGTATTTTATAATCCTTTATGCTGATGCATACGGAATAAAATAAAACTTGTGAAAAAATAAAAAAATAAAAAAATAAAAAAATCTACAATTTGTGATATCACTAATTCGAATTTATGGTATCATTAAATGATTCAACGATATCATGAACTCTAATTTATGATATCATTTAATGAATAAATTATATCAACAATTCGTATTGATATCACTTTATTCCTTGAATTAATTATATCAATAATGGAATAATTTATATAAATATATCGACTAAAATTATAATTAATTATGTCTCCCCCGTAAGTTTCAGGGAGACATATTGCTTTGTTTCCCGCGAGGAGGGGATGCTTGGGATTGCATTTGAGTTTTGTAAGTCAGAGGTCACATGAAATGCTACTGAAAATGTTATTATCCGTGCGATAACTTGTATTCTTGTTAACAAATCGTCTCCATATTTGGTACAAAGGTTGAGAGGAGGGGATGTACATGCATGTTTTTGAGGTACACAGGTACAAAGGTTACATATGTTACTAAAAATAGATTTTTTTCCACGTTAACTTTCTTTCTTACTGACCAATTCTGTCCATCTTTAGTCTTACAGATACTATATGAAGAGTGGACGCATAGGCTTGCATTTTAATTCCGTAGGTCAAAGGTCACATTATATGTTACTTTTTTTTATTATTTTCCTTTTTTCCGCCTGAATCTTGTCCGATACATTTCTTGAAATCCGTCAGTTGAATCCCGATGAAACTTGTAGGAAAATTATTTGGCAAGTGTAGATGTGCCTGTTGCATTCGTTTTTTCGCATCCCCCTACCAATATGGCCGCCTTGGCATCTGAATGGTCGAAAAATTGGTATGTAAGAATTTTGAGGGAACGCAAACGAAAACCTTTTACTGCGCGTCCTCCAACCCGACATGGCCGCCGTACGATCTGATTGGTCAACATTTCACCAAGGTCCAATTAAGATGTCATTTCGTGTGAGTTGTATTAAAAGACTTTGACCTTAACCGCAACATTTCTGTCTGGCGTTTTGTGGACTTTCCGTAACGACTCCCATTCCAAATAGACCTTGTTCAATTATTCATATCATGAATTCGAACAAATGATCGACAACATTAATTCAATTCATTCATATCACTTATTCGATGAATCAAATTATATCCTTAATGCGAATACTTAGAGATAATAACAATTTGAACATGTGTATTTCTAGATCGTCCCGGTATTATCCCGCGACCACCATATCAGTCCGAGGGACTTTGGTAATAACATTAATTAACGCGAGGAACCACATCAAACATGTTACAGAGGAATTAATGATATCACACATTAGAATCAGTTATATCACTAAATGCCGAAAATTCTTGATATCATGAATTCAAATTAATTATATCACTTATAGTATTGCGATTAAATTATATCAATATATTGATTAATTATGTCAATATTGTTTTTGTGGTCGAAGCACCCAACTGCCGATAGTTTGATCAACATTATTTCATAACTGTTGCAAGGCCTCGACTAATGACAAGACATTATCTTTGTTTTGAGAATAGAAAAGTAAAGTGTTGTTACCATGTTTTACAACTTTATCATTTTGCATTTGAAATGAGCATTGAACTGGTCCATTTAGTCCAACTAAGATTCCGACGCAGTGTTAGACTTAACAGCGCTATGTACAGTTTCACAATTGATCTTTAGATTTCCTCAATCTTCAGGAGGTCGGAGCTTCAAAATATAAACATGTATTTTATTTTAAATGATTGAATCATTTAAAATAAAATACAAATACTTATGACTTTCCTCTGAAAACTTACCCTGGTACATACTGATCTATCAGTGTTACTTCCCTTCCTTTCACTCTGTTGGGCGGTATAGCTATAGCTTGAGAGCCGATTTTGGCCCGATATGTATGGATCCTACATTTATTCTTGAACTGGCAAGTGAAAGAACATCATCCTTATTTCATGTTTTTGATCACATATGGGAAATCTGATTGATTGACGGTTAACCCAATGTTAACCTTGTTTACTGTATACATACTTGGAAAGGTGTAAATAACATAGACAGAAAAAAACCTTTTATTAAGTAAAATAACCTTATCGTCAGTAATTAGTCAATTGAATAAGAAGTCACTTGTGAAAGAAATTATGGAAATGTAAAAGGAAACGAACGTGACCTGGATTTATATTATATTTATTATAACTCAACTTTATTAGCACTTTGGTAATTGCAGATGTAATTTGATGGCTAAACATGGGCAAAAGGAAATAACTATAAAATGCATACGAAATATCATATCAGACTGGAATGGGGCCTGTCTTCCATACCTCTAATGTCTGTTTAATTAATAAACAGGTCTGAAGTATGATCTTCGTATTTGACGACGACATGATATTTGTATTTGTAGAATCACTTAGGGTTGGGTTAAACGCAATCTGGAGATATGACTTGAATCTAACCGATTGGGTAATGAGACAATGGAAAAAGAAATTCAACATCACATGAATATGAATTACAGGTTGTTCATAGTCTTTGGATTCTTTAATCTACCTTTAGCTATTTCAAGGTCATGTTCACATAATCTAACTTAGTGAGGAGTCTTCTGAGATTTACAAAACTTAGTTTGTAACCAAGTAATTGGTTATGTTTATTCGTGACTTTATCTTTTATATTTCTTTTTAATCTCATTACATTAAGGAGCAGTGGACTCTGTTTATTTTAAATCCTGCATATTAATTATAACTGATGCATTGTTTACAAATTTATACCAACTGAAAATACTATTGTTATCAATATCATTGTTTAAAAGCACGTGCTTCTACGTCAAGAGGATGCTGTTCAAAGAGGGATTTATCAAATGTGAGAACTTCACCATTTGTACTTGTTAGAAGGAGATTGTCAATGTGGGACAGGTAGTCAAAAACTTCACTATTTGTACTTGTTAGAAGGGATTTTGTTAATGTCGGATAGGTAGTCAAAAACTTCACCATTTGTACTTGTTAGAAGGAGATTGTCAATGTGGGACAGGTAGTCAAAACTTCACCATTTGTACTTGTTAGAGGGGGATTGTCAATGTGGGACAGGAAGTCAAAAACTTCACCATTTGTTCTTGATATTAGGGGGATTGTCAATGTGGGACAGGAAGTCAAAAACTTCACCATTTGTACTTGTTAGAAGGAGATTGTCAATGTGGGACAGGAAGTCAAAAACTTCACCATTTGTTCTTGTTAGAAGAGGATTGTCATTATAGGACAGGAAGTCAAAAACTTCACCATTTGTACTTGTTAGAAGGAGATTGTCAATGTGGGACAGGAAGTCAAAAACTTCACCATTTGTTCTTGATATTAGGGGGATTGTCAATGTGGGACAGGAAGTCAAAAACTTCACCATTTGTACTTGTTAGAAGGAGATTGTCAATGTGGGACAGGAAGTCAAAAACTTCACCATTTGTTCTTGTTAGAAGAGGATTGTCATTATAGGACAGGAAGTCAAAACTTCACCATTTGTACTTGTTAGAAGGAGATTTGTCAATGTGGGACAGGAAGTCAAAACTTCACCATTTGTACTTGTTAGAGGGGGATTGTCAATGTGGGACAGGAAGTCAAAAACTTCACCATTTGTACTTGTTAGAAGGAGATTGTCAATGTGGGACAGGAAGTCAAAAACTTCACCATTTGTACTTGTTAGAGGGGGATTGTCAATGTGGGACAGGAAGTCAAAAACTTCACCATTTGTACTTGTTAGAAGGAGATTGTCAATGTGGGACAGGAAGTCAAAAACTTCACCATTTGTTCTTGTTAGAAGAGGATTGTCATTATAGGACAGGAAGTCAAAAACTTCACCATTTGTACTTGTTAGAAGGGGATTTGTCAATGTGGGACAGGAAGTCAAAAACTTCACCATTTGTACTTGTTAGAGGGGGATTGTCAATGTGGGACAGGAAGTCAAAAACTTCACCATTTGTACTTGTTAGAAGGAGATTGTCAATGTGGGACAGGAAGTCAAAAACTTTACCATTTGTACTTGTTAGAGGGGGATTGTCAATGTGGGACAGGAAGTCAAAAACTTCACCATTTGTACTTGTTAGAAGGAGATTGTCAATGTGGGACAGGAAGTCAAAAACTTCACCATTTGTTCTTGTTAGAAGAGGATTGTCATTATAGGATAGGTAGTCATAAGCTTTACCATTTTAACTTGTTATTAGGGGGATTTGGGATGTGGGATAGGTAGTCAAATAACTTCACCATTTTTACTTGTTAGAGGGGGATTTATCAATGTAGGATAGGTATTCGAGAGCTTTACCATTTTTAATTGTTCAAAGTTGGATTTGTCAAATGTGTGAGAGGTCATCGAAAGCTTTACCATTTGCCTCAGTCCCAATAAGCTTTTGATACAGGTCCATGTATATATTATTTTAGATGGAATACTTATTAGGTGTGATTAATATTAACTTTTCTAAAGTAATACTGATAAGAGTAAATTCTGATGTTTAAACAATATCTTATTGTAGCAGTATGTTCAATCTTTATCTCTAGTACCTGTACATTATCGACTTATATTTCAAAAGTATTATTTTGATTTTGTTCCAATTTTATCAACGTTCCTTAACTCAGGGAAATTCCCACTTTTTTTAAACGAACGTATTTCACAATTTGCGGAAAGTTTGCGAAATGCAACCAGGTTTTCTTGAAGACGTTTTCAGGTAAAGGAATTTCATGGAGTTAAGGAATTGTAAGAAAACTGAGGGACTGGAAGCCGTGACAAGATAGTTCAGTTCAATTCTTTATTACGTTGCGCCATTCGGCTCATCACCCTTTCGCACAACACCCAAGCTGTTCAAATGCTTTTCAGTAATATACTGTTGACATCTTCTTTTATTGACTTACAATATCGTGATTTTGGTCTAAAAGGTTTTCAGCTGTTTTCACTTCAATAGTCTCGTCGTCGTGGTTTGTACCATATAACCGCTTTACCCGTCTTGTCAGTAGATAGGCCGAGCAGAACAGCAAAATCATCAGAACACTTTCACCAAAGAACAGGTAACAAAACCACAAGTTGGAGAAGTTGTCCATCAGAAAACCTAGAATCAAAGGATTGATAGCCATACTTGTTGTGATCACGAGGAAAAACATAGAGGAAATTCTACCTGTCACTGTCAAAAATACTTCATCTGTCCAGGTAAATATACAAGCAAAGATCGGCGCTTTGGCATACCCGAATATTGGCATGATTATCCACAGTCCAAGATCAGACTTATACAAAACACAAATATAAGTTCCGACAAAGACCAGCATGGTTAAGATGGCGTGTAGTCCTACTAGGTTTACGGGTGATATAATACCAACCAGAAATATCGAAATAAACCTTCCCACTGCAACAACAAAACACGTCAGAGATGTTAATAATGATCCTTGAGTTTTTGTCCAATCGAATTCTTTGACACAAAACGTAGCTAAAAACGACACAAGTGTATCATCGATGCCACAGATCAGCGCCAGTATTCCTGCCATGTGGAGGATGGCCTGAACTTTCGTAAACAAGGGCAGCCTTGATTTCGTTTCAGTAATACTTTCTGACGCCTTTTGTTTCATTTTGGATTTTCTGTCGTAACGAAAGAAGAACATAATTTGCATAACAAAGACAACCATTACCACACAACCTGTAATGATAAAAGCTTTGTATATATCCGGACTTCTCACAAATCCATTATCTTTAATAGAAGTAAAGCTTCCATTACGAGAAGCGTTTCCATGGGTAGATAAAGACAGTTCTTCAGATGTATTGAGACTATTTGTTGAGTTTATCGCTGTGTAATTAATTTCATAATCTGGTATGGCTTGTATGTCCGATGACGTTGAATCTGGGACTTGCTCCAGAAATATAATCGCTATTAGTGGTGTTACAGCTACTCCAAACGAATACATGAAGTGTAGACACTGCATAAAACGCCTGCCATCTTTACCCCATATAAACTGTATCTCAGCATTGCAGACTGAAAAGATAAGAATAATATTTATATCAATACGACTTGAGAAGCCGTTGTCCTGATTCTGTTGAATGGGTTAATAAGCTGTTAACATTGTAATATTAGCGTTCATATATTTTGGCGAAAAATATCTGTTGCTATTAGATTTCGCCGCACTGGGTTTGATCGTTTGCTGTAAAAACTAAAATTAAGACGGACACAATAATCACATTAATTTAATTTTCCACTGATTCCATGGTCACTCGTGTGAACGTACGAAGATGGAAAACAGTAGAAACGATTATAGTTACTTACATATTTCTTTTTCCCCGAATCATTTCATGTTTTATATTCGGCATGCCTGGAAAGTAATTGGTCATATACACGTCTCTTCATACTTAATAGTTATTAAGTTATTAATAAAATTCTCCTCATAAATAATGACAATAAATTAGTAATATAGAGGTAGAGATGACAACTAATCGGCTACTTTTGTGAATTCAAATTAATGTTAATACTGTAAAACTACTGATTTTGGCGCAATAACATTTCAGCGAATATCTTTTCATATATATTTTAGTGGAAGGTTTTCAACGCCATAAGCGCTAAAATAAGATTACCGCTAAAATATGTAATTTACAGTAAGTAGTATCCATGATAGGAGAAACCCCCTCTACAATAGTACTTACTGGCGTCGGTGGCACCTACTGTTGCTCCAAGAAAGAAGAATGCCACTACCATTAGCCAATAGATGGAACACCACGGTATGACTACTGTAGCACAAGCTAGTATAAACTTCGAGTGAGCTAACAGGAGAGACCGTTTGAATTTGTCGTACAGAAATCCACCTAATAAGGCCCCGAACATATAACCTATGTACATGGTGGTGAGCATGCCAGATCCACCCTTCAGACCCACTCCACTGATAGCTTGTAAGTCCAAGAAAGACGGTCCAATCTGGCCTTTCGCAAAGCTCTGGAACAAAAGAAAAAAGGGCATCGAAGAAATAAAGGTAAAGTACACCTCCAGTAGGTATAAAGAACTTGTCATTTATCTATATATTTGTATGTTTCTCTTCGGAAAATATTTCGTTGCTGGACATCAGTTTCTGGTATTACCCCATCGTCGGGTACCCACGGTTGATTGCACTACGCTACGCTACTCTTTCGCCCGTAATAAGTAAACCGTAGCGTGGTGCATGCAATCAAAGTATAGAACGAATTGTGTACTCTCATTAATTTTTTTAATTTTATGTTCCAGCCATCCTGAACACACTACGCTATGAACAGGTAATTGACAGGATGACTCAGCAGCTGTCACATTCCTTTATCATATACTGTGTATTCAAACATGAACTGTAATAATGAATTCCACGCCGACAGGTGGAAAACAAATAACAGAGATTGTTTAAAAAGGCCAAAATTAGGGACAGAGGATGTAAACAAAAAAGAGCCGTTAGGTAAAATTACAGGAAAGCAGATACTATAATATTCCGTTACTTAAACATCGTGTATTTCTTCACCAAATAAAGAACCGTAAGTTAGGTAAAGATGATGCCAGGCCCTTCTCGTCCCGACTTCGATCCCTAGCGGAGGCAGTGATTTAAATCTAATTAATCATGCGCTGCGTTATATTGGCGTCCATGTAGGGACTCAGGAATTATACTTAGCGTTACTTGTGAAAGTATCACTGTAACCCCTGGAAACTCAAGGACGAGTTCTTTCCTGGAGGGGGAGTATGTAACCCCGGTAAGTACTAGCCGTAATATACCAGTCGATAAGTAGATCTTCTCTTTAGCTCGATCGATTGAGCCTAAGACTAATAAGCCAGAGGTCCCGAGTTCGATCCCTAGCGGATCATGCGCTCTGTTACATTAATACCCAATCACTGGAGAGTACTTAAATAGGCTTTGCCTGCCGTGCAATTATTTTGTCATTAGTTTGTTTTATGTTTAACATTGTTTGAAATTACGATCGAATTACTGAACCTCCGGTAACAGAAGGCAGAGTCTTCTTCTGGATAACGACGAGTAAGCAATAGTGACATTAGGATGATACCATTGGTTAGAAGCTTAGTTGAAGCCTACCTGCTATGGGCGATAATCGTCTAATCTCCAATGCAATTACACTTTAAATGATAGTGTGTTGTTTCAGTGGTAGTTGTCATATCTCCCTTATTTGTGCAGTTATTGAGATGCCGATGATACCTAGTAAATCATGGGAACATCACCAACAGCTTTTGTTTAATAAGGTGTCGTTTGTGTGTTTGCGTGTTGTCGGAAATACCAGCAGACAAAGGACGGGGGCCACGACATATGGTTTTTGTGCAGATGTACTGCGCCGTGAAGTGAATGGAAATGTAATAAAACCGACAGATAGTAATCTCGGGTACTTCAAACCTCGTGTATACGAAAGCGACTTGAAATGCAATACTGGTGTCTACGTTCTAAATTATATTATCATCAATACCGTCGAACCTGAAGTAAATGTTACATATTTGTAACAATTGTGTTTTCAAAAGATGTAAGTGATGTATTGACACATATGCATGGGCAGTAATGTGAATGTTATATTTGGAGAGTTGGACCATTCCTGTGTGAGGGTATTCGTCAATATACAGACTCCATCCCTTGCAGCCTGTCTAAACAGTGTGGGCAAAAGAAAGTATGAACTGAAATTAGACGATTGCTAAAATCCTACCTTTCAAAACCGAATGGTCCTTATTGTCAATAATCGTTACCAAAAATAAATAATTACCATTCCTAGGAAGGATCCATATAAGCACATTGTGTTGAGGATCTTTTTCCTGTAGATGGGGTCGTGTCGAATCCGAGAGCAGAAAGTGGTTGGAACATCCGGGGTGTCAACCACGTCATGCTTCCTACTGATGTCATGGTTACTTTGGAAGGCTAGACTCATGTTCGAATCGGAGAGGATGGAGGACATGACTAGGAAATAAATATATCTATATATTATAAACATTCTTAATGTAGCATATACAATGTAGATAATACTAGCTATATATATAAATCATATTTCCATATTACACAAGCATCACAGATGTTCTACAGTTGATGCTACCTGTTAAACCTTATCTTGACGTAGACGACTTTTTTAATGGTGATACATCGGCGACAGTATACTCTGCTTCTCACAAAATGCATTAAATGGATGGTCTCTTGTTACACTAGATTAACTACTATGGAGATCACATTTAAAAGCTTATCTCTAATTACACAATGCTTATTATAATATACATATGACTGTATGTCATGTCTAACTACATAGAGGATATCGATCAGTGTCTTCAGTAATGCCAATTGTATTTCATGAGTGGGGCTAATAGTTTGATATTTTTTACGAGTACATACCATATATATATGATTTTATATCAGATCTCTCATTACACGACGTAAACTACCATATAGATATGATTTATGTCATATCTCTCATTACACAACCATAACTACCCTATATATATGACTTTATTGTCAGATCTCTAATTACAAAACGATAACTACCCTATATATGTGACTTTATGTCAGATCTCTCATTAAACGATAACTACCATATAGATATGATATATGTCAGATCTTTCATTAAACGATAACTACCATATAGATATGACTTATGTCAGATCTCTCATTAAACGATAACTACCATATAGATATGATTTATGTCAGATCTCTCATTAAACAATAACTACCATACAGATATAATAATAAGTCAGATCTCTCATTTCACAACGATAACCACCATAGATCTATGATTTTAATTAGACATGGTTTTAATTAGACTGTATGAATACCGGATGACTGGTATAATGTTCTTATAAGTACTACCTGTAACTGCCAAATAAGTTACATGCAGGTGTCCATTAACCTATCTGTATCTGTCCAGTGTATTTTTGTGTGTATTTATAGCTACAGCTAAACATCACTTACGGGACGTATCTGACCTCAATTGAATACAATGGTAATTATAGCGTTTTAATTATTCATGCAGCCCCGTTCACCGATGATTATCTATATACAAGCTCATCAAGTAAACCCATAACATCATCAGGCATGTAAAACGTGTATATACAAGTCTAGTCTAAAAAAATATCTACAGTTAAAAACATACAAATTACATATCATTAAGATCCATTATAAACATACGCAAAACAATTCAATGTGTTGAGACTAGCTATCAAACGAATAACTTAAGTACTTGCCAAGCGATCGTGCCTTGACATTGGATGACAAACCCCAAACAAAGACTTCTGTACTTGCCCAGTGTTTGCGTCCTCACCACCAGTTAGAGATCAATAGACTTTACGGAAACTGTTGTTACGCTGTGACCATGTGGATAATGACTGTATCACAGTTCACGGCACAATGCAGTTATAAATATATATCGATAAGTGTCCTAAATTTGGTGGTATCATTCAAACGAAGTTGTTATTTCAGTGACGACAATTTCATTCCGCCGACATTATCCGATCAATATCTTTATCAACATTATGTGTTGCACTACGCGTGTATATACACCATTTAATCGCACACGTACAGCGATCAGATAACAGTGGAGTCCAACACACACGTGTGTAAGCGCCTTTCTGGTAACCTTGTGAAGATAAGATGCCTCAGTGACAGTGTATTGATCTGGTAAAATGTCACGTGATATAGCAGATATATTACACGTGCCTTACCTCCATGAACAGGTGTTCGTAAACGGATAATGGAAGAATAGATGGAAGAGTGGCATATTGATTTTCTTTTAAGATTTCCCACTTTTTAAAGGATTTTTAAAACTTCGTTTTAAGTAAAGACAATTCAAAGGCAAATGGATGTCAATGACAATAATTTGACGTCATTTCACTCTTTAAACGAGGGCATAATTTTGGCCAGTTGACAGGGCTAACTAACCTTCTGCTAGAGAAACCCCCGGAATGCTTTTCAGACAAACTCATCTATAGGTAGTACACAGTATGTTTGTTTATAGACTGTGAAGGTTAATACACAAACAAACACAGAATACTGATATTTCGTCGTAACAACTGGTGTCAGAAGTAGGGACTGCACGGGTAAAAGCGTTAAACAGACATATAAACGGAACCATAATTCTTACTCAAAAATGAAAAAAAAAACCACCAAAAACTATTAACAAAGTACAGATTTGCATGGAACCCATAAAATAGTACAAGGAAACAGGTTCAGGTTTTCCTCAAGGGAAAGCGTCTTCTGCTCCATCAAAGAACGTTAGTCTATGTCAAAACCAGCTTAAGTCACATCCTCAGAACATTGATGACAACGGATTTACCAGGCGGATTTCATATCCCAAAGGGAACTTTATCATTTCCCAAATAATATCATGTCACATACTGACTTTTACATTTTAGTTTTTCTAGGTTTTCATGCATGACTGACATATATGAACCCTTTTTTCTTTTCTTTTTTACTTAAAATGTTTTGAATTGGATTTTAATAATTACCAGCGTTGATTCACAATCAGGTACCAAAGGATACTTTTTACTAATGCATGTCTTCATTTAAATGTATTTCTTTATCAATATCCTCTCCGGATACACGAACGTATTTTCTGATGTAGTTCGTCATTATAACCGCAAATACACAGAAAGTAATGAGAATACAACTTTCAATGAGAAGCAAGTAACAAAACCACATGTTTGTGAAATTTTCCATCAGGAATCCTAGCAGTAGTGGGTTAGTTGTACTAGCGATCATAGTGGAGGTAAAAAAGACGGATGCCAGTTTCCCGTTAATCTTCAGAAAGGAATCATTCGTCCATGACAGAGTAAGCGGCAACGCCACCGACTTCCCGAACCCCAATAGAGATGCCGAAATCCACACTCCGGTTGAGAAGAGATACGAGGCACTAACGGTCAACAAAACTAATGCCGTTACCATCAAACCGATTTGAATGCCCTCGTAAACCAATGTCGTCATCAATTTTGTTAATGCTGTTCCAAACGCGAGTCCGATCACGACGAACACAAAATACAATGACGTCACAAATGAACCCTGCTGGGGTGTTAATCCAAGTGTATCTGTACAGAAAGTTGTCAAATAAGCAGCAAATGCATTATCAATTGCTCTACTGATGGTTGCTATAGTGACCATTATCGAAAGAACAATGCATTTCAAATATCCGTTAATTTTTTCAGTGTGCGAGTCCTTAATAACCGGTTTTTGGAAATCGGATATTTCTTTTTTGCTACAATTACGTTTTTGCACTGAACAGTAGACGCCAATGAAGAATATTGAAATCACAACAAACAAACAGGCCGATATTAGATAAGCTACGTAGACACGTGACGTGTACGTGCCCAAATCGAGGTTAATCTCACGTTCAGTTGAATCTGTTGCATTTATAACTCCATCGGTTGACGTTTGTAATATCTCTGGGCTGAAGCTTTGTGATCCTATACCGGAAATGACGTTTACTCCAGTGAGTGTAGCGACATCAAACTGATTGCTTGCAGTTGTATAAGTGTCGTTTGATGAAAGCAGTGGAGGAGATTTCGTTAAGCTCTGAATGTCTTTTTTATTTACAAGAAATGGAGCGATGATAATAGGAAAGACTACTCCTCCAAAGTTAAACATCAGGTGAAGACCAACTACCTTCGTTCCTCCATCATTTGACCACAACTGAATTATTTCAGTATTTCCAGCTGCGGAAACAATTAGGAAAGAAAAGTTATACGATAAGCATGAAAGAATATGTATTATTAAGATGTTAGTGTAATACTGGTACTGCGATTTCATTGTTCGTGTGTATACAATTCATACATTACGTTTAATAAAATAATTTTATCAATGGTTATTACGTTCACTGTTCGTATTAAACAGCAACTCAAGAGTATCCATTGGTCTTTCTTGTTGATGAAAATTATGAAACTTAAATTGGCACGTGTCAATAGAATATGACTGAATAATTGCGAACGCAGCAATCAGAACGGCTTTACTATCATAAAGGATGTTCATATCTAGGTTTGAACTGTGTTAAATGAATTGCAACGCTCATTGGTATTCAATATATGTATATCAATCTATTTCAAATATGGATAATGAGATTTTAGACATTATATATATATATTGTATGATAAAAGAATTAAATGTATGAAGTATCATAACATACCTGTATCTGCGATACCCTGGGCAAACCCGACCAGAAGATGAGAACCTAGCATTAGGTGAAATACATAACACCAAGGTATTGCTGCCGTGATGACCGCTTCCAGCAAAGAACAGGCGGCGAACAGGAGACAATGGTTAATTCTGTGGTATATAACTCCACTCAGTAGTGACCCGATAGTCAAACCCACGTAGAGAAACGTCACAATCAGAGTTCCGGTGTCAGCCTGGGAAATCATAGTCAGGTCCGTCAAGGCTGGACCCAATGTTCCTTTCACGCCTCCCTGGGACAAACATAGATCAGTAAATATTTCATATAGGATGTTATTAATATAGCAGGAAAAGAAAGAATAAGAACATCTGTTTTGTCCTTCTTGGAATCGCCAGTAATGTCAGGGACATCATACTACAGCTGTTTAGTCCTTCATGGAATCGTCACTGATGCTAGAGACATGATTACAGCTAATAACTCCTAGGACTCGTCAGTGATGCTAGAGGCATCATACAGCTATGTCGTCCTTCTAGGACTCGTTAGTGATACGGAGGGTCCAAATTGCTGATAATAGAAGGCGACCAAAATATCGAAATAGATCAAAGGAAGTAGAGGGCAGTTGGTTGGTATGTTGGTACGGGCTGGTTCAGTTATTGTAAAATTCACCAGCGCTTTACTGTAGACCTAGAGAGATGTATTATTATTGATTAATCTATTAATTGATAAACACATTTAATTTGCAATTATTTTGTAGAATGTTTGCAGTAACTTTGTACAATCGCCGGGAAAACCTATTTACAGACTGTCCAAAATCACCTTCTCTCTGGAATGTAATCCGTTTTAACTTTAAGTAAACTTAAACAGTGATTAGTTTCTCAAAGACATAATTAAAAGATCTCTTGATTCCGGTTAATTAATAAATGCATTTTTATTTCACACAGAATTAATCTAGATACTTGACAGCAGGATTAGTTAAGTAAAAAATAACACTGAATCAAATGAATACAGTACTTGCCAGAGAGAGCCGATATGTGGTGTAGATAAATATCGATAGATGTTCATTATCGCAATGTCTTGGAAGTTTAACCTATATGTCATATGAGTTGACAGTTGCCACATTTTGGGAATTAAAGAACATTTGCGAACCATTTTGCCAAAAGGATTTAGAGCCAAAACAGTGGAGCTCGCCGACATAATAACAAAAGCATAATTCTAAGTCATAATCGATTAAACGAGAGCAAAATATGAACAACAAAATCAATTTTGAATGAAAAAATGTCAAGGGGTAAGACAAATGCCTCGGAAGGGGATGCGTCTTCTGCTACGTCAATGACACCCGTCTCACAAATCTTTGTCAAATCCAGTGAAAACTACACATGTTTGAAGCTTGGCCACAGGGGTAATAGCCATGAACATATGTTTGAAACTTGACATTGTGGTTGCATCCACTATGACATCAGATTTTTACTTTTTAAATACCGTGTTTGTTGACAAGTATTAATGTGTCTGTTTGTTTTGACGGTATTTCTTCTATTATTCAAATATTTCCCTTAGTTTCGCTCCTATCATTTAAGCAATGAACAGTGGTTTTAATGTTGTTATAGTCGATATGGCAGCAAGATGTATGGTGGGCAAATGGCATGGGAACCCGTTAGGGTTTCCATGCTAAACGGGTTCCCATGCCATTTGCCCACCATACATCTTGCTGCCATATCGACTATTACAACATTAAAACCACTGTTCAATACTTATATTTACATTGTCTTACCATTTTCGTCAACTTTGAAAAAAACTAAACCAGCACAAAAAATCCCGCCTTTTTTAATGTCACATGACCCACTGGGTGTTATAGCCTGAGGCACTGGGTGTTATAGGCGTATGGTGGCAACTGCCTCTTAGCATTGTGTCAATGGGGGAATGCGGAGCAAATGTAAATATACAGCAGTATTAATCAAGATGGGGACACTAACTTCATACTGATTAAATTTTTGCGATCGATATGTGAATATTTTACACACGCGTTTCAAACATATGTTAACTATAACCCCAGATGTCAAGCTTAAACATGTGCATATTTTTGATCCAAATCCTATTATATTTTCATTCTCATATGTCATTTGATATATCTAAATGGAGCTTGGTAGTGCAGATAGCCATAAATGAAAGTAGTTTGATATATTCAGGGCAGTATTTATTATTTATATAAACAAGTCTTTTGTTTTCATCGAAGAAATTTTCGTGAATATGTGAATACTCTGTGAAATAGCAAAAATGTCATTTCTGTAAAATTCATGTATTAAACCACAGGTTTACATACCATCATTGCAACCTCAGTTTACTTAGTTACCAACTTAGGTCAAACTCGACAACCCGTACACCAGATAGATAGGTGTTAAAATCTGCACTTGATGAACACGGCATCTTGTTAATTTAAGTCTTTAAGGCGATTATCACCTTAAATTTCAATCTCGGAAAATGTAGAATTTTGTCTAGGAATGGCAAAATATATTCATAATTAAGCGATAAACGCACCTATACCGTCAACGTTGATGTTTTTGTACATATTTTCTGAGTAGGAACATTATCTCTCTTGAGTGTTGTTTGTAAACACGCTTGGATTATTTCGAGGAAAGCCGAATAGAGCGGTTATGTATGAATTAGATCAAAACCGCAATGTTTACACTATTTTTAGATATCTATCGAAAATGGTTGCAGTGACTTTTAATTTTTGTAATTAACAGAAATGTTAGTTTTGCAACATACTCCCGGAGAATATAATGTGTTATATATCGTTTTATCATAGTGGTTTTAACCATAAAGTCGCTTTAAGCTGTGTTAACTTTACTTGTCTTGTCCTTGTAGGTACTATAACAGATACACACTCACTCTAAAAACATACCATTACGACAAAGCAAATGTATATGCAGAGTGTAACGGCACATTTCTCTCTGTAAATTGGATCATTCGTTAGCTTCTTCACCAAAACTCCAAGACAGCCACATACAGATCCCTGTATGTTTTCCGTTCCCTCGCAGCCGTTGGCCTCATCGATCATATTGTTGACGCGTCGTCGATTTTGAACAGGTAAAACTTCAACAGAAATGAAAGACTTTATATGAACTTAATGACAATAATTGTACCTCTGTATAGAATCATAAGAATATTAGAATATTGAATATAGAAGTTCTAAACAATTAGTTTTCAACCATAAACCTAGGAAATTCAGGAGAATAAAAAAAATTCTACAATATTTTTATCTCTTCATTATTTAATTCTAAATCTAGCGGAAAATATTGATTTCCTGTTTAGATTGGAAACCTGTAACGCCTTAATGATATGACATTAAAATTGAAAATTATGGCCATATCCGAACAATACTGGAAATACCATTAATAAAGAGGCAGTGATCGATGAAAAAACGAGTTTTCCATGTAATTGAGGAGTAATAAACATACTCTGAAAATAAGGCGTGGTTATATATCATAAACTAGCTTTACGTCTTAGGTCAGGGCGATGTTTGTGTACAGATATAGCAGCTAAATCCATTTTTTTAATTGTGATAAAATGATATCAAGAACCCTTAATAACTGATAAAGATTTTATTTTGTTTGGAAACGTATCCGTTATCATATGCTTGATACTATATTGAAGTAAACGAAATAACAACATCTATAAAGAAAACATGAAAGGTATCTTCGCAATAGAGTATGGCAATATTGGCTTCATATCAATAGACTATATGAGTAGTCCATTAGGATACAGATATCTTCCTGAATATGTGAAGTTAATTTAATCCTATGCCTTTTGAATAATATCTATCTTAATATGTGACGTCAATTACATGTATATGCCTGTTAAATAATATCTACCTGAATATGTGAAGTTAATTCTACGCCTGTTAAATAATGTCTACCTGAATATGTGAAGTCCATTCTATGCCTGTTAAATAATGTCTACATTAATATTTGAAGTCAATTCAATTCTATTCCTTTTGAATGATATCTATCGTAATATGTAAAGTCAATCCTTCATCTTTTTTAAAGTAATATCTACCTTAATATGAGAAGTCAATTCTACGCCTGCTAAAAAATTTCTACCTTAATATGCGAGGTCATTTCTAGGTCTGTTAAGTAACATCTACCTTTCCATCTGAAGTCTGATAAGCAAAACTAGCATGATGTTATGGTAATTCTGTAATCAAACAAATACGTATTACACAACCGTATATCGCAGACATTTAACTATTTGCTATATACATGTACTTGATAAGGCATGATTGTGATGGGAGCAGTTTGTTTGTTTGTTTGTTTGTTTGTTTATTTATTTATGTATCTATTTATTTATTTACTATCTTACGGTAATGCAGAAACATAATATATGAAAGATTTTATCAAGTATTTTGCATCATCTAATGTTAGCTTAAGTTAATATTAAAATATATTCAACTAGAAACATTGTGCTAAAGAGTGTAGGTAAAAAAATATTTAAATATGCATATATCAGACTCCAAAACAACTGATCCCTAGAATTTAAAAAAGTAAAAGACGTAAACGGTGTTTCACGGAGTTTAAATGATATCTACATGTAGGTATAAAGATTCTGAAATGTTCTTGAAATGTGGCATTATCATCTGATTGGTATAGACATTGTTACGGGGATGTTTATTACATAGGATTCAAGTGTAAGAATGATATTGTTTATGTACAGATAATGCATACATTGCATTTAACGTTTACAGAAAGCTTTATCCTGTAATTGATAAGTTTGGCGATTTGAGTGTCCGTCAATGCTTGAATCACTGCCATCACTGCCCCCCCCCCCCCCCCCCCCCCCCCCCCCCCCCCATTGCCCCCAGTATAAAAAGCCAGCAAATTAAACGTATGTTTGTAAAATAAACCCCAATCTGAATTGTTGATTCATGCAAGCACTCAGTAATGTCTACTCACGTGAAAGCGGTCTATCTCACACGTATTTGTGTTGTCCATTCAAGGTCACGCTGATAACAGGTGCGATGATTCGACCTTGTTTGTTGGTGAACTTTACACTTATTTTGATATAAGGCGAATACTATTATTTTTGGGTGCGATCATCATTTAAATTCATAATTAAGCTATAGCTTTACTGTTTGCACGTAAGCTACAGCTGTGATGTCTGTTGTTTGGGAATCGCTTCTTTAAACGGATATTGGATCTACTAACTAGTACTATATGAATATTGACCCCAGTCATTATCAACTTGTATGGAAATTGGAAGTGAACGTGATGGGTGCTGTAGCGTTAGCTTATATGAAACAGACTATAGCCGTGTCTAGTTTTGTGAATATGCGCACCAGATGTTGTTGGCGAGGCGGCCATATTAAAAACAACGTTAACTGACTACAGTGAGTTTGTTGTGTCCCTACACTCCTCACGAACACGCGACATAACACAACACGTGTAACCTAGTATCTACAATATACTATTCGGAATGATTTGGTTATTTTATCACGCGATTTGTTAGTTCAGCGAATCAGTAAAGTGCTATTACGTTACAGATAATATGTCAATATTATTTCGCAGAACAGGATGAGGTAAACAAATCACAGCAGATGTCTAAAGAAGGAGGCAATAAAATCGTCAAGGAATCCATTGTAACCGTTAATGTGAATCTTTTAGATATCAAACCTTACTTACCGCACAAATGGATTATTGAGAAAAGAAAAAGGTGAAATACACGACGACAAAGGGGAAAAACCACTACAAAAGCCAAGATAAAACCAATGAGAATACAGACGAACAAATTTATAAAAGAGAACGAACACAATCGCCGCATCTGTAACGCAGGTGAAAGCTTTAAACTTAAGAAATCCGTCGCGGTACTTGCATACGAAATTCAGGATTTACATCAGGAGAAATGAGAAATGACCAAACAGATATGTAAACTTCAGAAATCATCCCTTAAACGGATGCATTCTGAAGTTTACATAATAGATCTTAGATGTGATTTGGTAGCAATCAGATGAACGGTACTGAGAGTCTTTAAAATAGCTTAAACATTCTATGTATACCACAAAGCAGGACGACATTCATGGGGTGGAAAACGCAACACAATCCTTACTAAAATTATAAGACAACACACAGAAACAAATAACTGACTTTAAACGACAACTTAAGAACAAAGGACAGGGCACTGCATAAAATGATATACATGGGATTAATCAACAAGATGAGGCGAGAAACAGGTTTATTCTGCTATCGGATCCACATCATCAACCGTAAAGACCCCTCCCCTTCCCCGGCATAATGTCTCCAAAAAGACCCCACGACCCCCAACAACAGACCAAAAGGTAAAAAAAAACTCTCGGAAAAAACATAATCCTACAGGTGAGACATCGGGACCGGTCGAAAGTTATTCATTAATTGCCAAAACCACCATAAAGTAATTGACACAACACCTAGACATCTTGCTAAACGACATATACATACCTGTACAGTTTCCGTCATTACTGTGCAAATCAACGAAATTCAAACGGAAGACCCTTCCGTTTTAATTTCGTTGATTTCATACTGTAGAAAAACACGAAGAATATGAGAATCTTTCATACGTGTGGATGTAGGATAGGGATATTCCACCCGAGGGTCACAAAATGTGCTGAAAGCCGAGGCTTGTCGATGGCATTTTTCTATCATATCACTACCGAATTTCTGCATATCAGCATATTAAATACTGAAACAGTCTCATGATCAGACATATTATATGTTTGTTCAATCTTATTGTTAAGTATGAGCATATTCACACATCATGGATCTTGGTACTGTGAGCAATTTGTATAAAAGTAAGCGGAAACCAAACGATGATTCAAACAGCTATAGGGGTATAACGTTTACTCCTATTTTTCAAGATTTTTGATATACTCTTGTCTACCTGTGTAAGTCCAGACCCATACTCATATTTCCGAACAGGCATCAATCGTGAAAATCTATGTCATTTATCAACTTCATTTCATGTACAAGAAATACTATAACCTAGATAATAGATCTGATGTAATTGTCGCTAATCTAGATTTCAATAAAGCATTCGATTCTATATGTTAAGGAGGCCTATTCTATGAGCTTTACAATATGGGGTTCATTGCGATATAATTTATATGGAGAGAAACTACAGTTAGGAGCAAACTAAACTTAGTATCTAGTCACCTTGTAGTGCGCACATAGTGAACGAGGTCGTGCACTAGACTAAACAGTGTACTGAACAGTGTAAAAGTGCACGACAATGTGAACTGAAGTACTCGACGGTGTGAGCTCAAGTGTACTACAGTGTTAACTCCAGTGTACTACAGTGTTAACTCCAGTGTACTACAGTGTTAACTCTAGTGTACTACAGTGTTAACTCCAGTGTACTACAGTGTTAACTCCAGTGTACTACAGTGCTAACTCCACTGCACTACAGTGTTAACTCAAGTGTACATGACAAGCTTGTGAATGGCAGTTCACTTTTGTACTGAGTGCAAGGTAACGTTCCAAATTAAACGGTGGTGTCATGTTCTTCATTTGTTCTGGAAAATTGTAAAGTATATATCTCAGTGCTGTATTGGTGTGAATTGTGAAAAAGCAAAATTCAATTAACATCCAAGAAAAAACACAAAACTTTGTTGTCAAATGAATCCAAGGTTTTGATACAAAAACAAAATAATTCTATTTACTATACGCATGTCTTTTACCTAGTTGGTTTTCAACTGAAGCATACATCAGCGTAAAAAATGTTTGGTAGAATATGTATGAGATTTTTATCAAACGAGTTTTTTGTTCCCGACATTGTCAATAATTTACGAAAATAAAATTTTATTTTGTTGTTTTTGAAAAAGTGATTCATTTCCAAACAAATGCCAATGGAAATATTTAGTCAATAAACATGTAACAATTAAAAATATGAACAGTTTAAATCCTGTGAAAGAATGAACGATGATATTGACCTACCTCGCTTCACTCTTTTACATTATAAGATACAAACTTATGCTGTATGTAAACTTGGTTAAAGTTTTCCACAAAGCAGTTCATGATTTAAGATAATAATTATAGATTGTCACACTGTTTTTTAAGCGGTTGTCGTTCGAACGATTTTCTCATCGTGGATGAGATCGAGGGGGCATCGCAGGTGGCCATGATATCTCATCCACGATGAGAAAATTGTACTCAAATTGGTAGGCAAGCAGTTGCTATCCTGTTTGACAAGTGTTACTACCAGTCATAATAGTGTTTGTACTGTATGAATTAATAATATCATGTGTATTACTGCAGCTCTATATGAGCTGGAAAAATTTAGAATAAATTCAGCTGTTATTACTAGATTTTTTCAATACAGGCAGTCAAATTATGTCACTTATGTGTGTATTTGTCTGTATACATGTGTGTGTGGCTATGTAAGGTTGAGATTAAATGTGTAAATGATTATATCTCCTTTCTTTCATTATCTAAATTATAACTACATTGTTATATAACCCTTCTTATTGGAGGAAATAAAGAAATCGTCTATATGACAAAAGTACGGTGGCTGATTTGTGCCATTTCGTTATTTCGTCTTTTCGCCCCGAAAAGACGAAAATGAAATATCTAAATTCTCGTTCTTTCGTCTTTTCGCCCCCAAAGGCGAGAATTAACAAACTTTAATTCTCGTCGTTTCGCCCCGAAAAGACGACAAGTCATACGCGAAAAGACGAAATTAATGCACGCTAATTAGCGACCTTAATTCTCGTCTTTTCGGGTTTAAAAATCTCGTCTTTTCGTCCCGAAAACACGAAATTGAACAAACCTTAATTCTCGTCTTTTCGCCCCGAAAACACGAAATTTAACAAACCTTAATTTTCGGGGCGAAAAGACGAAAGACGAGAATTAAGATATTTCATGTTCGTCTTTTCGGGGCGAAAAGACGAAATAACGAAATGGCACAAATCAGCCACCGTACAAAATAGCTCCATATTGTATTTGACAGAAACCAACAAAAACTCCGTCAAAGTTATATGAATTTAAACAGACGATTTTTACGAGGAAAGAAGCAGATCTTTTGCGATTAAAAGACCGACTTCGAAAAACTTTCTTATTTGAATACCAAGCAAAATTGATCATACAATAAATGGGTTTTGAATTCGTTTCTATTTAATCATAGAGATTTATAAAACTCACCACGAAGTCTTCGTACTGCTTGCTATCTCTCTATTCAAAAATGAAATAAAAATCTAAGACTAATCTCATTAGAATGGAAACCCATTGGTGGCCCTATACATGTATAATGTGTGCCAGAGGGAAGTTATAAGCAGATCTTATTGCAAGCCAAGCTAACATTTATTCACCGAGATACTCTCGTGTTTATCCAGTACAAAACCAAATTATATAAGTATATTATTAAATCATAAAATCTTATGTATTTTTTTTATAAATATATGTTATGTACTTTATAAGGATAATTTATGTACTGTATAAGATATACTTTATTTAAAATGATAGATAATCAGGATATCTAATATACCTTTCTTTATAGTATACATGGTATCTTATGTATCATGTAAGCGTACCTGCTGTCGCCATTGCATGATCGTAAGAGGCGACTAAAATAGGAATCTTATCTTTCTCATCTTTCAAAAGCAACTTTCTTCTTCCTAATGTCTCCCTCGACACTGCCTCACTTTTGGCCTTTAGTTGAGCGTTCACCCTTGTGAAGAAGGCTTTGGATCCTGGCCCCTGGCTGAGACATACCGGAGTCTATAAATTTGGTAGCTACTATACGCCTCTTTAACGCTCACCTTTTTTCGGAGTGGGACTGGTTCGAAAGCTGGCAGCATCATGTGACCGGGTGAGGTGTCCTGCCGGATGCCTTCGGCAGTATACTTCCCATTCACTTTAGATAAGATATATTATATGATTTGGATAAGTACTGGATCAACATTGTCCTATAAATAAATGACAACTTTCCATACGATGCTGTATGGCTTATTCAGAGTCCTGTTGTCGGACTGTACATGTTCCCTGACCACAAACACTCACCGAATCTGTCAATACCACCAATACACAATTGGTGCATTGAGGAGCGAGGCGCGTGTCTGGCCCTGATCGAGGTCTGCTGCCAAACAAGATGTGAGAGGTACCAGAATCTAAAAGTGGGGAACCCAGATAGGAAGTAATAGAAATCAGAATGGGTCTAAACCAATCTTAGTTAATCAATGAACGTCATAGAAATTAGAAAGTGCCTAAACAAATAGTAAGTGGTTTTATAACTGTTTTTTCAACGGATTTAAATGAAATTACAGTACATCCAGATAATTATTTGCTGCTTTATGCAACGCCAAATTAACATATATTCAATTAATTGAAGCTATCTTCAAATAATTGAAGATAGGTTCAATTCAATTAAAGATAGGTTTAATTCAATTAGAGATAGGTTCAATTCAATTAGATAGGTTCAATTCCATTAGAGATAGGTACAATTCAATTAAAGATAGGTTTAAATAAGACTAATTGAACCCATCTTCAATTAATTGAACCTATCTTCAAAAAATTGAAGATAGGTTCAATTAATTGAATATATGTTAATTTGGCGTTCCATACTGCTTCCTTTGATAATTATTGTGAATAGTTTTCCATAATTGATGTGTACTGTTGTTGTTCATAAGTTGCCAATATCCCACATATTATAATTCTCATAACATAAGTTAATGACACTGTAAGATGATAAGATACAAATAAGTCGGCCGGGGGGCTTTACAACATTATTTGTATACACATATCACAATTAATGTTTATAATACACATGTTAAGCTCATGACAGAGTTATATGACACCATTTACAAATATGTCGGCCGGGGGGCTTTACAACAATATTTGTATTTTTGTGAACCAGGCCATCTTCAACCTTTGGTCTGGATGAATTCCGTCTCCCATCGCACCATAGAAGAAACGAGATGTCCTGCCTCTAGATCTATGTACCCGCATATCTGTGTGTAAAGGAATTGAAGATGCTGGCCTGTGTGGGTTTCATTGAAATTGTGAATGAAGTCATTGTTGATTCGCATAACAAATTTTTCAAAGGCTTTCTGATGATCAAAAGTTATATTGTTTATGTGTAAATTTGATATATGAGGAAAGGTGCTTGCACATTCATACAGATGTTTAGGGGCAATTGTTCCAATAACAATGCGAGCAGATGGAGACACTGCAGAAATCAATCTATGAAAATCATTTGTAATTTTTTCTATACAGCCGATCTAAAACATGTGGGGGAAGATCGAAAATATTGTCAGGTACATCATTGATTCCAAGGCATATAATACATAATTTAACTGATAACTGGCTGGTATGATTTGCAATATAAGTCAAATGAGAAGAAATCTTGGATCCTGGTACAATATTGCAAAAAAACATTCGGTTTAACAACAGTTTTATTTAGTCCACGAAGACGCGAGTCTCCCAAAATGACTGTAGTCATAACGAGAAAAAAAATGTCACATGGCATTACATGGCGCGAAAAAGAACGAAAATGGATCAGCTAACACACAAATTAAATTGAAAGAGAATCCAAAGCACCGTAAAGTTACCACTTTCCGTCTCGCTGTCCTCAATTTAGATTCTCCACCATGTACTGTTGTGAGGTATGGGGAACTCGCTTTACGCTACATTATGATATCGTCAGGCAAAACAACAAACGTCTTTTCTGTTCCAAGTCTTTATAAAGAATTCACAAAATGTATCTCACAAACGAAAAGAATTACAACAAAGGGGAATAACTCGCATATAGAGTTGGATTATCTCCCCTAGACTGTACAATTATGTGATCTTGTAACACCCATACAACCTACATACACAACAGATGTCAAGATTATGTGACACGTTACAATTGAGCTTGATAATACATATATAAATTCCACTGTTACAAAATATGGTATGGTCCTTTGTTGACTGGCATCCATGTCCGAATGCTGCTCTCTCTCTCCCTCTCCCCCTTCCCTCAAAGTTGACTCAAAATGACCTCAGCTGTCACATAGGTACTAATATTGAATCCGACCCAATACATTCTGTAATCGAGCTAGTCGAAACAAAAACAAAGGCTTATAACGTCCCAGTTGGTGACATATGAACTGGCACCGTCCAATCATTGTAAACAAACGACTTTCAAAAGTTGGTTAAAATAATAATCTAATCAACAAGTCTGCACTTGTTGTCCTTCTAGAAGCTTCTAGTACTAAATTAAGCTATAGTAAAATGCAGTTACCTAGATATTAAACTAGGTACTGACCCCCCCCCCCCCCCCCCCCCCACACACACACACACACATATATATATCAAATGACACAATCATCATTACTTCTATAGTAAATAATTCCTCTATCTGCTGTACTCAGTGACCCTAGACCTGTTCTCACTATCAAGTACATGTACTACATTTAACATAATAAACGTACCCTATATATATATATATACACACATAAATAATACATAGCTAATCTAATTAATAGTGAACTCTGGCTGTGCTACATTGTCAAAAACTTTTTAAACAGGTATATTATTCTATACACTTCTAGGTAAATACCCATGTGTTTTATTTATTTTTATTCATCTTTATTTATTTTGTATCTGTGCACGTCTTTGGTTGGAGTCGGTTTTAATAGCTCATTAGAGCTAATGTTGACTTGTGATATGTATACCGACTATAAATAAAGTTTTATAATAATATTATCAAACATATACATTCAAGGGCTGATAGCCCTTCATGGAGTTGCAATAGGCAAAGATTTTTGCACTCCTAATCTTTTACTTGTTTGTTTGTTTTTGTTTAACGTCCTATTAACAGCCATGCATGGTCATTTAAGGACGTGCCAGGTTTTGGAGGTGGAGGAAAGCCAGAGTACCCGAAGAAAAACCACCGGCCTACGGTCAGTACCTGGCAACTGCCCCACGTTGGTTTCGAACTCGCAACCGAGAGGTGGAAGGCTAGTGATAAAGTGTCGGGGAAACCTTAACCACTGCGTCCCATAATCTTTTACAATCGACCCTGGGGTTTCTGTTGCATATGCACTATGTATAGTTCCTAGCCTCATACGAACCAATAGATATAACCATATTGACCATTCATGGAGATAGCAATTTGGAGTGTATATACACTGTATCATAGCAACATAGCCGTCTTAAAGAGGTTTAAAAATTATTACCCGTAATCACCGAGCCTTTAGCAACCACGCAGCCAATGTATTTCTTAACTCCCCTGGAAGCATACAGACGGAGCTGCCATTTTGTCGCTAACGGCTTATAAACAACATTTCTTGAGGTGCCTACCACGTACTCATTTACTGAGTCGACTGGAACACAGTAAAGTAACTTGTTAAAGGATACAACACATGTACAGCGCCTGTACTGGAACAAGTGATCCTTCAGCCTTCGGTCATATCATGTAGCCCTCCGTCCTACCATTAGACCACCGTGCCTCCAAGGAGATGTACTGTTCGAACATGTCCGTTTGTTTCACCAAGACTTAAGGTACCGGTAAATGATTTTTTTATTTGAACGCCGACGTATTTTGATGTCTACGGGTACAGAACATCAGGACAGAAAAGTGGGAGTTGAAACAATTAACACATTGGTGAACTTGGTGAAATTATTATTTCAGAAAAAAAAATCACTATATGTAAAACAGTGTAATTGGGGACACAGGGACTTGGTACAATTCCCATCCTATGGACCGTAAGTTGTGGGAACTCAAGTCCCTGTGATCTGGGCCGTTTTCGTTTTTGCGGTCCAAACGGACGGACCAGTTGGACCGGTGTAGTTCGTTTATGAAATGAAGACGGACCTGATGATTTTATATTGTTTTCAGATGAGCCTTGACAAAGACTCTCATGGGCTGTATATATACACATTTAAAAACTGATGAACCAGTTTGTCAGCATAAACGAACAGGCCCCTGGCACAAATCCATGGGGACCGTAAATAAGAACAAAAGTATATCATACACAAAATATGTTTATTTTCCTATTTAGATATGGTACACCCTGAGTATTCCTGGTTAACTAGCATTTTTACATATTCAAACACGAGATTTCCTCAAAACATCATGAACAGGGTAAACACAGCTATATTTTTACACCATTGCCTTCTTCTGAGGGCACTATGTCCTGATAGTGTTGTTGGGGGATGGCATAGTAGAGGGCACTATGATCTGATCTTGTTGTCGAAGGATGACATAATGTGAGGGCATTATGGTCTGAAAGTGTTGTCAAGGGACGGCATAGTATCTGAGCCGGAGGTGAGGGTACTATTCCATCTTGATATCAGAACATATAGTGCCCTTAAAAGAAGGCAATAGTTTTTTTTAGTAAATCACACTTCATTTACTTTGTTAATTGCAATATTCAACAGAATATTTCACCACATCCACTGCAGCATCAGCCATGATCTGCATCAATATCACAACAGTAACAGTGAAGTCACAACAGATTCACCTCTAATCTTGCACCAAAAATGAATAGTGTCCGTTCCTTAGTGAACAAAGGAGCGACACTATCCCTCATAGTACTCATGTGCTTAGCCAATAGAGTCAGTATTTTGTCATGTGATTTACAATCAAGTGAAATGTGAAAAAGGGATAATAAATAAAGTGGTAACATATTTTGTTTAATAAATAATTGGCAGTAACAACAAAAAAGGAGATCAGTAAAGAACAAACATCTCCTCCATTAACTGCACACCCGGCAGTGTGCTTTAAAACAGAGAGACCGTAAACAGTTTAACAGGAGATCGGTATGGTTGGTTGACATTTATATCACACACACTCAATTAAACACGGTGTTGATAATTTATACAAATAGACCAAGAAACTAAAGCTATAGATATAAAGCTATAAATAATTATAACATTTATAAATCAAACAGAGACAGACTCCTATTACAAGAATTCTACAGAAAGTAGTAAGCATTTGTTACCATAGACATATCAATGTGTATTCACTCTATAAATGAATTTCATTTCCAACTTAAAATCAAATCTAGGAGAATAATTACTAATCTCATGAACATTTAGCAGGCACCTTAATTCTACGATATGCATCTATTCAGCTTCCTATCAGAAGTTACATTGCATTTATTGAGATATAATGACAACTTTCTGGTACAGGATTACATTATCATACAAAATGTAATCTAATTATAACTTCATTGTTACAACACTTTTAAAAGTTTATATTTCTTCATTCAAACTACAGTATACACCGCTATAAATACAAAAAGTATACACTCTTTTGACCGGTTGAATTATTATAATGCATCACAACCTTAAGCTTTGCAATTTCTTAATATCGTTAATTTGTCAGTGACAATGGGATAATTTTAATGAAAATCACCCATCCTTGATGAAGTTTCAGGGAGGATCACCTATTTTCCAAGATATTCCAAAAATGCATAATTTTTTGAAAGATGTACCATTACATCACACATTTAATTATCCCTTCAGAACTTACTTTATTCTGTGAATATGCTCTCTATTTAACAAAATTTCTAAAAAGATGTAATATTGCAAAAATATTGTATTTTGAGGATTTGTAGATCATCAATAACAGTATCGACTATTAATGGGACTATAAAAAACATTATGATAAGATAATATCAAACGAAAAATTGCAATACACAATAATAATAATTATTTTACTGAATTTAAAAAATATTGTCAGCAAAGTGTACAGGAACCTATGGAAGACAGTATTTAATAAATCATCATTTCCGCAGTGTTGATCTAATTATCTACTTTGTCACATAGGGTACAACATATAATATGGACACACTTTGAAAGCCTTAACCAACAACCAAAGATTCACCTGTAACCATTTTGAAATCAATTAATGAAGTGTACACTGTTATCACAATTAGATACAACTACAGGAATTTTTGTCTAAGGAATTTTTTCCTAGTTCTTCAGTCTGAATTCTGTGTGATTGAAAGGCGGCTAAGCATTTACATGTACTTCCAAATTCTGATAACCAACTACAAATTAAATATATCAAATGAATATCAAAAGGCTAGATATGTTTTTATAAAAAAAAAGTTTTTAATCTAAAAAAATATGTCTGTTGAAAAAGGCCTGTCAAGAATGTTTGTATAACAAATATGTTAGAACAATGCCGTCTTCTCTGAAGAACTACATCGTGTTCAGTACCAGTAGACATATGGTATATCAGGACTTGTTCAAACATTGTAAAGACTGATAATATAGGTATAAGGAGATTATGACTGATTTAAGATTTTAATCATTAAAGAGGACTACAATATCATGCAGTGAATATTTATGGTTAACTGAGATGAATGAACAGAGTCTGTATACGAAGTATGTTCACCCACTTCAGACTAAATTTGGTAAAAATCAACTAACTAAAAATGTATTAGAATATCAAAACAAACGTCACTTTCTGAGACTCAAACTTTTGATACAATCTTCCCAATGACAATTTGAAAAAAAAATGGCAAGAATGTAATTAGTTTACATATTAAAAAATAAGTTAATTACAAATAATGTACATGTAATACTGCTTAGCTTAGTCTCTAATAAGGACTTTAGCATATGGAATTGATAAGGACTTTAGCATATGGTATTGATAAGGACTTAAGCATATGGTATTGATAAGGACTTTAGCATATGGAATTGATAAGGACTTTAGCATATGGAATTGATAAGGACTTTAGCATATGGAATTGATAAGGACTTTAGCATATGGAATTGATACGACTTTAGCATATGGAATTGATAAGGACTTTAGCATATGGTATATTTATGGCTTCTTTCACAAGAATATCATGGAGATAATCGTTCGATTACCCAACCATCATCTGCAACATGTGTTAACTTAGGGTCAGTAACTTCTTCATCTTTCTGTAGACGGAACTTGAGTCGATCATGAAGTCGGTTAGTCTGTCCCTGCCAGAATTCAAAGGAACTAGGTTTTACCAGGTAGCCTCCCCTGAAAAATATCAACTATAATTAGGTTTTACCAAGTAGGCACTCCTGACAAATATCAATTACATTTAGAGGTGTACAGATGGAGCCACTGCAGTGGTAAATTGTAGCTGTGTGTACAGATGGGGCCACTGCAGTGGTACATTGTAGCTGTGTGTACAGATGGGGCACTGTAGTGTTATCTGTGTACAGAGGGTCAGTGGTAACTGGGTGTACAGAGGGTCAGTGGTTACTGTGTGTACAGATGGTCAGTGGTAACTTTGTGTACAGATGGAGCCACTGCAGTGGTACATTGTAGCTGTGTGTACAGATGGGGCACTGTAGTGTTATCTGTAACTGGGTGTACAGAGGGTCAGTGGTAACTCTGTGTATAGATGGGTCAGTGGTAACTGGGTGTACAGATGGTCAGTGGTTACTGTGTGTACAGATGGGTCAGTGGTTACTGGGTGTACAGATGGTCAGTGGTTACTGGGTGTACAGATGGTCAGTGGTTACTGTGTGTACAGATGGTCAGTGGTTACTGTGTGTACAGATGGGTCAGTTGTTACTGGGTGTACAGATGGTCAGTGGTAACTGGGTGTACAGATGGGTCAGTGGTAACTGGGTGTACAGAGGGTCAGTGGTAACTGGGTGTACAGAGGGTCAGTGGTTACTGGGTGTACAGATGGGTCAGTGGTAACTGGGTGTACAGAGGGTCAGTGGTAACTGGGTGTACAGAGGGTCAGTGGTAACTGGGTGTACAGAGGGTCAGTGGTTACTGGGTGTACAGTTGGTCAGTGGTAAGTGGGTGTACAGAGGGTCAGTGGTAACTGGGTGTACAGATGGTCAGTGGTTACTGGGCGTACAGAGGGTCAGTGGTTACTGGGTGTACAGATGGGTCAGTGGTAACTGGGTGTACAGATGGTCAGTGGTAACTGGGTGTACAGATGGTCAGTGGTTACTGGGTGTACAGATGGCCAGTGGTTACTGGGTGTACAGATGGGTCAGTGGTTACTGGGTGTACAGATGGTCAGTGGTAACTGTGTATAGATGGGTCAGTGGTAACTGGGTGTACAGATGTTGAGTGGTAACTGGGTGTACAGAGGGTCAGTGGTAACTGGGTGTACAGATGGTCAGTGGTTACTGGGTGTACAGAGGGTCAGTGGTAACTGGGTGTACAGATCGGTCAGTGGTAACTGGGTGTACAGTTGGTCAGTGGTAACTGGGTGTACAGAGGGTCAGTGGTTACTGGGTGTACAGTTGGTCAGTGGTAACTGGGTGTACAGTTGGTCAGTGGTAACTGGGTGTACAGATCGGTCAGTGGTAACTTGGTGTATAGATGGTCAGTGGTAACTGGGTGTACAGAGGGTCAGTGGTAACTGGGTGTACAGATGGTCAGTGGTTACTGGGTGTACAGATGGTCAGTTGTAACTGGGTGTACAGATCGGTCAGTGGTAACTTGGTGTATAGATGGTCAGTGGTAACTGGGTGTACAGAGGGTCAGTGGTAACTGGGTGTACAGATGGTCAGTGGTTACTGGGTGTACAGATGGTCAGTTGTAACTGGGTGTACAGATGGTCAGTGGTAACTAGGTGTACAGATGGTCATTGGTAACTGGGTGTACAGATGGTCAGTGGTAACTGGGTGTACAGATGGTCAGTGGTACTAGGTGTACAGAGGGTCAGTGGTTACTGGGTGTACAGAGGGTCAGGGGTAACTGGGTGTATAGGATGGGTCAGTGGTAACTGGGTGTACAGAGGGTCAGTGGTAACTGGGGTGTACAGAGGGTCAGTGGTAACTGGGTGTACAGATGGTCAGTGGTAACTGGGTGTACAGATCGGTCAGTGGTAACTAGGTGTGGGCCCCTCGAGGGTCAGAGTCACCATTTATGCAAAATGTTCCCCTCCCCCCAAGGATGTTTCTGACCAAATTGGGTTCAAATCCATTCATAACTTTATGACTAGTAGCGATTTAAAGGAATTACCTCTAGTTCCCCTATTGGGCCCCTCCCCTTTGGCCCCTCGGGGGTCAGAGTCACCATTTATGCAAAATCTGTTCCCCTTCCCCCAAGGACATTTCTGACTAAATTTGGTTCAAATCCATTCGTAACTTTATGACTAGTAGAGATTTAAAGGAATTACCTCTATTTCCCCTATTGGGCCCCTCCCCTTTGGCCCCTCGGGGGTCAGAGTCACCATTTATGCAAAATCTGTTCCCCTTCCCCCAAGGATGTTTCAGACCAAATTGGGTTCAAATCCATTCATAACTTGATGACTAGTAGCGATTTAAAGGAATTACCTCTATTTCCCCTATTGGGCCCCGCCCCTTTGGCCCCTCGGGGGTCAGAGTCACCATTTATGCAAAATCTGTTCCCCTTCCCCCAAGGACATTTCTGACTAAATTTGGTTCAAATCCATTCATAACTTTATGACTAGTAGCGATTTAAAGGAATTACCTCTATTTCCCCTATTGGGCCCCGCCCCTTTGGCCCCTCTGGGGTCAGAGTCACCATTTATGCAAAATCTGTTCCCCTTCCCCCAAGGATGTTTCAGACCAAATTGGGTTCAAATCCATTCATAACTTGATGACTAGTAGCGATTTAAAGGAATTACCTATATTTCCCCTATTGGGCCCCGCCCCTTTGGCCCCTCGGGGGTCAGAGTCACCATTTATGCAAAATCTGTTCCACTTCTGCCAAGGATGTTTTTGGCAAAATTTGGTCAAAATCCAATAAGAACTTTTTGACTAGTAGCGATTTGAAGCAAATGTTGACGGACGGACGGATGGACGACGGACGGACGGACGACGGATGCTGCGCCATGACATAAGCTCACCGGACCTTCGGTCCAGGTGAGCTAAAAAATATGTCTGTTGAAAAAGGCCTGTCAAGAATGTTTGTATAACAAATATGTTAGAACAATGCCGTCTTCTCTGAAGAACTACATCGTGTTCAGTACCAGTAGACATATGGTATATCAGGACTTGTTCAAACATTGTAAAGACTGATAATATAGGTATAAGGAGATTATGACTGATTTAAGATTTTAATCATTAAAGAGGACTACAATATCATGCAGTGAATATTTATGGTTAACTGAGATGAATGAACAGAGTCTGTATACGAAGTATGTTCACCCACTTCAGACTAAATTTGGTAAAAATCAACTAACTAAAAATGTATTAGAATATCAAAACAAACGTCCCTTTCTGAGACTTAAACTTTTGATACAATCTTCCCAATGACAATTTGAAAAAAAAATGGCAAGAATGTAATTAGTTTACATATTAAAAAATAAGTTAATTACAAATAATGTACATGTAATACTGCTTAGCTTAGTCTCTAATAAGGACTTTAGCATATGGTATTGATAAGGACTTTAGCATATGGAATTGATAAGGACTTTAGCATATGGAATTGATAAGGACTTTAGCATATGGAATTGATAAGGACTTTAGCATATGGAATTGATACGACTTTAGCATATGGAATTGATAAGGACTTTAGCATATGGAATTGATACGACTTTAGCATATGGAATTGATAAGGACTTTAGCATATGGTATATTTATGGCTTCTTTCACAAGAATATCATGGAGATAATCGTTCGATTACCCAACCATCATCTGCAACATGTGTTAACTTAGGGTCAGTAACTTCTTCATCTTTCTGTAGACGGAACTTGAGTCGATCATGAAGTCGGTTAGTCTGTCCCTGCCAGAATTCAAAGGAACTAGGTTTTACCAGGTAGCCTCCCCTGAAAAATATCAACTATAATTAGGTTTTACCAAGTAGGCACTCCTGACAAATATCAATTACATTTAGAGGTGTACAGATGGAGCCACTGCAGTGGTAAATTGTAGCTGTGTGTACAGATGGGGCCACTGCAGTGGTACATTGTAGCTGTGTGTACAGATGGGGCACTGTAGTGTTATCTGTGTACAGAGGGTCAGTGGTAACTGGGTGTACAGAGGGTCAGTGGTTACTGTGTGTACAGATGGTCAGTGGTAACTTTGTGTACAGATGGAGCCACTGCAGTGGTACATTGTAGCTGTGTGTACAGATGGGGCACTGTAGTGTTATCTGTAACTGGGTGTACAGAGGGTCAGTGGTAACTCTGTGTATAGATGGGTCAGTGGTAACTGGGTGTACAGATGGTCAGTGGTTACTGTGTGTACAGATGGGTCAGTGGTTACTGGGTGTACAGATGGTCAGTGGTTACTGGGTGTACAGATGGTCAGTGGTTACTGGGTGTACAGATGGTCAGTGGTTACTGTGTGTACAGATGGGTCAGTGGTTACTGGGTGTACAGATGGTCAGTGGTAACTGGGTGTACAGATGGGTCAGTGGTAACTGGGTGTACAGAGGGTCAGTGGTAACTGGGTGTACAGAGGGTCAGTGGTTACTGGGTGTACAGATGGGTCAGTGGTAACTGGGTGTACAGAGGGTCAGTGGTAACTGGGTGTACAGATGGTCAGTGGTAACTGGGTGTACAGAGGGTCAGTGGTTACTGGGTGTACAGTTGGTCAGTGGTAAGTGGGTGTACAGAGGGTCAGTGGTAACTGGGTGTACAGATGGTCAGTGGTTACTGGGTGTACAGATGGTCAGTGGTTACTGGGTGTACAGAGGGTCAGTGGTTACTGGGTGTACAGATGGGTCAGTGGTAACTGGGTGTACAGATGGTCAGTGGTAACTGGGTGTACAGATGGTCAGTGGTTACTGGGTGTACAGATGGCCAGTGGTTACTGGGTGTACAGATGGGTCAGTGGTTACTGGTGTACTAGATGGGTCAGTGGTAACTGGTGTACAGATGTTGAGTGGTAACTGGGTGTACAGAGGGTCAGTGGTAACTGGGTGTACAGATGGTCAGTGGTAACTGGGTGTACAGAGGGTCAGTGGTAACTGGGTGTACAGATCGGTCAGTGGTAACTGGGTGTACAGTTGGTCAGTGGTAACTGGGTGTACAGAGGGTCAGTGGTTACTGGGTGTACAGTTGGTCAGTGGTAACTGGGTGTACAGTTGGTCAGTGGTAACTGGGTGTACAGATCGGTCAGTGGTAACTTGGTGTATAGATGGTCAGTGGTAACTGGGTGTACAGAGGGTCAGTGGTAACTGGGTGTACAGATGGTCAGTGGTTACTGGGTGTACAGATGGTCAGTTGTAACTGGGTGTACAGATCGGTCAGTGGTAACTTGGTGTATAGATGGTCAGTGGTAACTGGGTGTACAGAGGGTCAGTGGTAACTGGGTGTACAGATGGTCAGTGGTTACTGGGTGTACAGATGGTCAGTTGTAACTGGGTGTACAGATGGTCAGTGGTAACTAGGTGTACAGATGGTCAGTGGTAACTGGGTGTACAGATGGTCAGTGGTAACTGGGTGTACAGATGGTCAGTGGTAACTAGGTGTACAGAGGGTCAGTGGTTACTGGGTGTACAGAGGGTCAGTGGTAACTGGGTGTATAGATGGGTCAGTGGTAACTGGGTGTACAGAGGGTCAGTGGTAACTGGGTGTACAGAGGGTCAGTGGTAACTGGGTGTACAGATGGTCAGTGGTAACTGGGTGTACAGATGGGTCAGTGGTAACTAGGTGTACAGAGGGTCAGTGGTAACTGGGTGTACAGAGGGTCAGTGGTAACTGGGTGTACAGATGGTCAGTGGTTACTGGGTGTACAGATGGTCAGTGGTTACTGGGTGTACAGAGGGTCAGTGGTAACTGGGTGTACAGATGGTCAGTGGTTACTGGGTGTACAGATGGTCAGTGGTTACTGGGTGTTCAGATGGTCAGTGGTAACTGGGTGTACAGATGGTCAGTGGTAACTGGGTGTACAGATGGTCAGTGGTAACTGGGTGTACAGAAGGTCAGTTGTAACTGGGTGTACAGTTGGTCAGTGGTAACTGGGTGTACAGAGGGTCAGTGGTAACTGGGTGTACAGATCGGTCAGTGGTAACTGGGTGTACAGTTGGTCAGTGGTAACTGGGTGTACAGTTGGTCAGTGGTAACTGGGTGTACAGATGGTCAGTGGGAACTGGGTGTACAGTTGGTCAGTGGTAAGTGGGTGTACAGATGGGTCAGTGGTAACTGGGTGTACAGTTGGTCAGTGGTAACTGGGTGTACAGTTGGTCAGTGGTAACTGGGTGTACATGTACAGAAGGGTCAGTGGTAACCAGGTGTACAGATGTTGAGTGGTAACTGGGTGTACTGATGGGTCAGTGGTAACTCGGTGTATAGCTGGTCAGTGGTAACTGGGTGTACTGTGTGTGTTAATATATACTCCTCTCGTGAGTTATTTTCAGAAGAAAATATATTTGTATCTTACCAAAAGACTGGCTTAGGAATAATTTTGTCATCATCTTTGTATTCCTCTATCAGTTCCTCATATTTGTCCTTTAGACACTGAAAAAAAATGTATCATCGTCATAACTACTCCAAAATGTTAGAGGTTCAACATGACAAGAAACTTTTGACAGTTATTGGAACAAAAATGTAAGATCAGAATTGCCAACCAGAGGCCTCTTATGTTATAGGAGTATGTTTACACCATAAAACTAAAAAGTAAGAATTTAAGCATACTGTTTCCGTACCCATTATGTTGGCACTTATTCATTTCTAAATAAATTCCCCAAATTGAAGCTTAATGAATTTTCTGAACTGTTGAAGCTTAATGAATTGTCCAAATTGTTAAGCAGACCAGCGGGGAACCGAAGACTTAACCTAGTTTTTCATGCAAAAAGTGTTTAAAGCAATTAATAATTTATATTTTTTCCAAAAATATTCACTTCTTTGATTTTTGCACACCACAGAAGCCCCTCTCCATCCCTGCACCCTATCATAAATTATACATGACCTAGTAGAAACCCGAATTTGATGCTGGGGTGATTACAAAGGTTAACTCTCACCCTTCTTCAAAGAGGTGAGCTAAACAACATTTTGTAAGTCAATATAATTTATCTTGTTTCACATTACATCAAGTAACACTGAGATATTGCAGAAGTGACATTGAGAAGTTTTGTTTGAGCTTGAACCTTGGTTGATGTGGTGTTCCGTTACAAACTACAAACACATTTGAAAAGAGGGGAGTAGTGTATGTAGCAGGTTTGAATTAAAAATAGCGTTCACAGTGATACAGTCATCATCCAGCTTAACATTAGGAGGAATTCCTCTTTAGTTTGATTGGCAGAGTGGCAGACTGGCAAGTCTAGGTCGCTGGTTCAATCCCCAGTGGAGGCACAATAATCACTTTCCTATTACATTTGTACAACCCTATGGTCCTGTTGACCATGTACTAATTAAGTATCTCTGTGTTAAATAGACCTGATTTTTAGTTAAAGTTACCGTTCCTTTGACTTGTCAGTACACTCTCCTTGTTACTTGTTTGAGATACTTGCCTGCCTACTCTCCACAACTGTACTCTGCTGACTACTAGTGGACCCTAACTGACTGGTCCGTGGTCGGGAATGGAAGTAGGTCGTAGAATATTCTTCTGACATGCGTTCAACCTTGCCTTCTATTCGCACCTGTAAACACAGTACATTGTATTTAAATTTGTCAACTCTAAAATGTTTTAACAGAAAACTCTTCTATTTCTAATTTCTAATAGACATGAAACGTGTATTGTTCCACTACTATAATACTATTATGCCTCTAAATGTGGTGGGGAGGTTGTCTTTATAGACACAGCAGTGCATATACACCTTGACAAGGAATCGATGCTCCTATTAAAGTTCAAAATTCTTGTCATCTGAGAGTTGCAGTCTTTAACAAGAGCTGAAGACTGATGGAGGTATCAGTGTTTTTCCTAGCTATTTTGGACTATTCTGACAGAAATTAAGATTTTTTTTGCATACCATAATTAAGTGTGAGCTTTTTTTGGGTACCATAACTAAGTGTAAAATAAGGGAAGAAATAGCGACCAATTTTTCAAAGGTTGCTAGATTTCATGTCCTTACATAAAAATATATCATACTTTAAGATATTCTTCATTTAGGAAAAACACACAATTGAGAAAAGACACTAAATTCAGACCCAAATATCTAGACACGAGAAGCAGGGAGTACTTCAATGAAATGTGTTCACAAAGTTGAGTCTTTAGACAATTGACATATTCCAATCATTTGATAAGTGCAAGATTTTATTTATCACATAACCTCAGAAAATAAGCAAACATTTTCTCATAAGACAGGCTAATTAAGAAAAAAAAATTTAAATAAAAAATAAATTTTCTCCTTGAAAACAGTAATGTGACATCATGACAATTATGTCATCACATTAGTGTTATTACACGTCTTACGATATTGATGACATGGCTGTATGTCATCCCAGGAAACATGCCAGTAATTTGATGAAATGATGATTTATATGCAGATTAAGGACATACTCACACTTCTTTTGAGTGGTTCCCAGTAAAACATGATAGAACATTTTGGGTTTTCATTCTGAAAATAGAGTTAACACTACATCCTTCAGTTTATACCTTAATATCATGGGTCAGATCAGTGAGGTGTGACTAAGAAATATCTTATTTGTTGCAATTAGCGCACCCATATTTTCCCTGAAAATAGGTACAGATTCACTGATAAGGGCAGGTGCTCTTATCAGGCTGAATACTGTATATTGTTATAAAACCAAGGTAACCAGTTCAATGTTTCTTTTGAAATTGTTGTTTTGATTTTTCGAGAGAAATTATAAAAGTATTAGATTTAGGAATATAAAGAATGTCTTTAATTTCTGATTATGTACCATTAACTTAACCAGAACATACAATTTCTGATGATTTACGACTGCCGTGGTTGGTGAAGAACTGGAACCCCGAGTGGTCGTAACCCTTCATCAGCACCATACGCACAGACGGCATACCATCTCTACAACAAACAACAAAAGGTTAGCCACTGGTTGTCACAAAATATGGTCAAAATTTATTCAGTCGTTTATGAAAAGGAGTGATTTAAAGGAAAACAGATTGATGAAGGATGCCGCACCAAAGCATAAGCTCACCAGTCCTGCGGATCAGGTGAACTAACAAAAGGCCCAAGGGACTTTACAGTCTTCTGAATTTCATCGAAGTTTGCAATTTTGCTTTAAATTTAAAATATGGTGAACAAAACTTTGAACAATAAGTAAAAGCACAGACACATTAAAATATTGATATAATATAACTTTGCTGCATGTTTAATAAGCAATCTTCATGCATGGAAACAGCAGAAAACACAATTTTTGTTATCTGTTCCAGTTATTTCCAGAAATGGCAGAAACGTTTTTAGTTAATTAAGGGCCATAACTGTCAAATAAAGTCAAGCAAAAGTGGTAAGCAAACTTGGCTAAGCCGTTAAGGCTTTAAAACTTGTTACCAAGTTTGAAGGAAAACTGTAAACATTTGTTGCAGTTATTGCATGGAAACGAAGCATGACAGATGGATAGATGGCCGATGGATGGACAGACAGATGGACGGACCAACCCAAACTAATATTCCCTGTTACCATGAAAGTGTGGGATAATAATTGATAACCCACCCGTTATCAGTAGAGAAGAGGATGTAAATATCAGTTACGATGTAAAATACTTACTTTGTAGCTGTAGCTAAAGCCATAGCATTGGCCTCTTCAATTCGGGGATGAGAGCGAGCTAGATCAAACCAGTTCTCAAACTGCTTAAATGGATCTTTGGAAACTAGGTCATCCAGGTCAAATGTGTCTGATGTACTGCGATATGGAGATCTCATACCTGAAACAAATTAAGGTAATATGTCAATTATTATCTGTGATATACAGTATATAAATTTATGCATGAACTGGTACTTACAGACAGCTCCTTTCACAATTCTTTTAGGGTTAAATATGATCTCATTATTTCATGTTCCATAGGGTATCACAATGAAAATATACTTGCGTCTTTGGGCAAGTCATTTTACCCTTATTTCTCTGGATGGCATGTTACTGGCCTCCTGTGTATTGTTCAGTGAGGTGGTCACCAACTACTACAAGGAGACCGCGCCTCAATATGACCCTGGATATTCACAGGGCGATAAACCCAGCAAACAACCAACCAAACAAAGCTTAAAGGGTAGATATACCCTTTACCCACCTCCATAATTATATTATGATAATCTTATACTAAAGTGCCTGCAGCATGGGCCCTTTAACATATAAGCTGCTTTTCTTTTTCAGATGTAATCACTTTGAATAAAAAAATGTCTGACCATAAATCAGAATAATTTTGTAAAAGCTCTGCATAATATATACCTACCAGGGTTTTATATAGTTATTAAACTGAATGTCTTTTTTATTTTTCATTATGATATAGTTACCAGGTATATTTATATGATCAAATATGCAAGACAGTTGGGCATATTGGTTTGATCCCCAGTTGGGGTCAAAAACATATTTTACAGTAAATGTCTACCCGAGATATTATGTATACCACATTTATCCTCAATTAGGCCCCCTCACTAATATAGAAGTTTGAGGAGGGGCTGGTGAACCACTTTCAGGAGTTAATCTAGTATTTGGGGAATACTACCCATTATGACATTTAGGGGAAATGAAGGGTTGCAGTGTTATTCTTTAAACTTCAAAATTTTGGAGCTATTCTTTGCTATAATTCTTACACATTTCATCAAAATTTGGGGGATTTCTCCTGTTTTGGAGAATTTCACCCATTTCATGGAATTTTTCTTGATGGGGAATTTGTTTTTATTCAAAGGGGAAAACATTATCAGTGGGGAATACTACCTAATTTTGGTAGTATAATCAGTCAAGATTAACCTCTGACTTTTTATATGATTCTGAAAAAATGACAGATATGCTTCTTTGTGGGCAGTGGGATACAGTAAGTACATATTATGATTGACAAACTAAACATTATGACACTGATATAAGTAATTATGAAGTATTAATGCAGGTAAAAATTCATGTTCATTTTATTTTCTATTATCTTTAAAGTCATCTATCAGTGAGTGTCAAGGTGAGAAATCAGGTGACTGACACTCTTTGGCCACAGGCCTAGGGTTAAAAAACAGGTGTAAATCTTATCTGTAGATATAGATACAGGCACCTGTGTAATTAACACTATAATTGTCATCCAATCTGGAAAAGGTAACAGTTAGCCAAGTCTATTTCCTGTTGGATTAGCTATCTGAAATGAGATCTACAATCTTGATGAAGATCATTCATACCTGTACATAAATCACTTTCAACTAGACAAGTCTAACATGAGCATGGCCCCCAGGAGAGCACATTTTGTTCTCCAGTCATATCTGACCTGATGGGTTAATGTTATGATAAGTTGTAGCCATCATGCTTCATGATAAATTATTTTAGCTTTAAAATGTTAATCCAAATTCTTCCAAACTGCTAAAAGTCAAAAGATTCAGAATTCCCAACAAAGTTTGGTCTGATAGGGAGGACAATCGATCATGGACAAAATTAAATTTACCGGTAATTGATCATAATTGGCTTAAATCATATAACTGTGACCCTCCACCTCAATATATGGCCTTTAAACTCCTACGAAAGTTCCCGACCCTCCACCTCAATCCATGGCCTTTAAACTTCTACTCATGTGGAAGGTTCCACATTTTATTAGTGTCCTATAGCTAGGCACAATTATAACCGAAACAATGATAGTATAATTAAGCACCATAATAAAACAGGTTCTCACTTGTTCGTAAATCACAGCAACAAATAGTTACATTGTAATTAGAGAATATGCCTCAAGCTCTCCTATAGATATTTGATAATTCAATTTGTTCTATTCGTTTCAATTTTTTTTTAATGATGATCAAAATATGGAATCATCTATTCTAGATATATACTTACATAATAATTTAACATCTAATGATTATGAATTTCATTAATAATTCACTCTGCGATTCTTTGCCGGTGGTTCATGTTGAGCAGACCTTGCTGGTAGGGGGATCCCCAATGGAAATTTAAACTCAACCTGCACTACTGTTGATATACCTACACTCCATTTTTAGTTTTTAGTACATAAGAGTGTAAGTTTTACCATCATATAACACCACTATCATGTACTGAAACGGGACAATTTGTGGCTATAATTTTGTGAAATTTTAAATGAATATTTTGAATTTGTTTCCTTTTACTCGAGGACCCCATTGGAAATAAGCTGCACTCTGGCTTTCAGGGCAATCGTTAGGCACATGTTTCTGTTCATTAACACCAGAGTTAAAATTATCCTCGATATGTACTATATAAACAAAATATCGAGGATATCTCAGTAAAGCCAAAAATAAATAATAAAGTGAATTGTATACATGTCAAACTACCAACTGTGATAACACGTACAACAACATTGATGTGATACAATTTATTAATAAGTTTCTATTAATCATTACGTATACTGTATTAATTAAGAAAATGTTGAAAATAGTGTGCAACCCTTATATGATAAAATGTACTCTACTGAATGAATTTGCCCGGATAAATATTATTATTATTTAAAACCTGCTTATCGGCCGATTTATTATCTGATTTGTTTGTGTCGATACGGTGCCTGTCAAAAATTAACTCCGTGTTGAACCTCTAACATGCATCCCCATGGTTGTTGGAGTAATTAGTAAAGTGTAGACGAATATTTAGAAAAAATATCATTGTAATTACCAGCTACGTCCGCCATGTTAGCAACCGCTGTTGATAAATATCTGAAAGACACAGCTGGCGATAGTCGCAGCAAAACCTGTTGGAATAGTATATGTGCCAGCTTGACGTGTTATGAAACCACGCGCATATTTTTTTTTCATTCAATCTGAACAGAGTTGTCCTTAGGCCGAATGGTGACAGCCGAGGTTGCCGAATGAGCCGAGGGGTACCGAAATAAATCTAGATCAACAAAGTGGTTAAATTGGACGCAAAGTAAGCTAAGTAAAGAAGCATGTAAACGTCACGTGACTATTGTTTACGTTGATGAATTGTGGGATTTCCCGGCAAATTTTGATCACGTGGGCCAGCTTGCAACACGCACACAGTAGGAGTCCTACATTTAGGCCTAATCATCGAAACAGTTTAAAATATAAATTTCCTATCACAATTGACAGAATAAGGTAAGCAAAAGGAATGATGTGTATCAAAATGTTGTTTAGTGAAATAGCAACATTTTTGTTGTGTCCGCCACAGAAAAAAATGATTCATCACCGAAAGGCGTTACTTGTTTTCCGACCCTGATTTTTCCCGGGAAAATTTTTACAAGTAGGCCTAAGGTAACTGAATAATTCAGTGAATGAACTCACAGATGCAGCTATTCCTCTATTCACTGCCTTTCCGCATTAGATGTGACAGAGATCTGTATACTAGTTATATAAATCTCTGAATGTGAGTTTTGTCATGATTCTGACATTCATCGCAGGAACTTATTTTCATGATATGGTTAATATCGCTACCACTACACGCGAAAAGCATCATTGCTATTTTTTTTCTAGATTTAACTTTTGAATGCATTTTTTAAGAATACTTTTCTCCTGCGACCGAAGTCGCAAATCGTGACTATGATGTTTGTTTTCGAATCTAATGTTTGCGTCATGAACATTTCATTTTAAAGTTTTGAATTTTAGCAATTTAGGTCCGGGTGCTGAAAGTAAAACAAGTCCAACTAAACCAAACTTAGATATATATATAACATTGGACATCTCAATACAGCCTTTCTACCAAGCCAGGAATATTGTTGCATTGTAGTATGGACATCTCAACAAACCATACAGTTTACATGAATTTTGATTTTTTTGGGTTGTATTTTTTGGGTTAAGAACCTTATGTTTTTAGAAATTGCTACATTTCATTGCTTCAGAAATGAATAACAAATTAGTTTATAGCCAAGTTATTATTGTACGTTGGAATAAATTCTATAATAAATCGGACGTGTTTTCTTTTGGTTAAACTGACATTTAGATGATTTTGGCAATGGGTGATTTTGTGAAATTTGGTATTTGTTTTGTAATGCATCAATACACATGTCTATATTGTATCAGGGTATCCAGTTGACTCTTGATTTTTTATGAATTTCAGAAGTCAAATAATTATTTCTCGGATATCGACAGGTCAAAATAGTCAAATAGACCAATTTCTTCGAGGAGCAAGTCAGTTCTCATTTTAGAGAATCAGAAACATCAAAAACCTACTCCCGAGGATGCATGACCTTTTGTATACAGGGTGCTTCCATACTGTCAAGTAGAGGGAGTTTTTTTTCTAGTTTTTGAACAAATTACAGAAATTTTAGTGAATTTTTAAAGTGTTACTATACTGACAAAGTAGGACAAGCAAGACATATAATTACATGTAATTCTTGTTTCATTATATGTATTTCCTCATATTTTGTAGTCAAAGCAAAATGGCAAGTCAATATGAAGAACTCCGGAACAGAAATTTGGAGGACAACAAACTAATGGTAATTGGTACATGTAGCCAGGCTGTAGGACACCTATGGAGTATTTACCTCCAGTATATTTATGACTTTCATCCTCGTTGGTAACCCATGGTTGTCTTTTTTGTGTGTATTCTTCAATTCACTTAGTACTGTAATAAGATGGAGTTTAATATGAAAAATATTCTAGCCATGCTAGGGTTCGACCTCTCTTGATATGTAGGCAAACATCCTACCACTAGACTAAAGGGACATTACTGCTAATCATACTAGTAAGGTGACATTATATATACAAACCTGTGTTGCCGACAGATTTTCAGAAGAGACATCAGGGCTTTTTGGGGCCCTTAATATGGGCCCCATTTCCCAATTGGAATTATTTCATTTTAAAGCCGAATTCCGAAAATTTTCTGTTTACTCCTTCGCAATTCACCAGTTTTCTTCCCAAAATGAGACAAAAATACCCCATCCCAAAACTGAGAAAAAGGCCTGGACATTCATCAGGTCATACACATTTTTATCGCTAAATACTCAATATCACTATTACAGGTAATTATATAATATAAAACTGACATTAAACAACAGTTTGGAGATAAAAATGCATGCAGTCAAAAGTGACACATGAAATTTGCTGGGGGTCTTTCATAAACAATATTCAAACCTGATATTGCAATAAATTTTCATCGGAATTATGAAAATATTTGCTGTATTGTTTCCAACAAAATTAATTGGAGTTTATGTAACGTTCAAATATTATTTTGGGTAACTATAATATTGTTTTATTTGTTTATTGAAAATATATATGTCAAGAATTCATAGAAATTGTTTTGCCTTCATATCATGTATATTTGCCTTATGAATGACGGTATCATGGTTTAAACAGGAGATATATTATCGATTAATGTTCTTTATTCAGAAATCGGAGACCCCAAGGGAATGTTCAGTTTTTCAGCGGACAGATGGGCATGAGGTCATCCCAGTTTCCCTTGATTTGCATGAGGACCAAGCTGAGCATGAGGGGGAGGAAGAGGTAGATGAGGAAGATCTTCAGGAAGGGACAACATTCACGCCAGATTCCCAGTCTGATGATGAGGATGAGGATCTCTCCAGGAGAGACCTTCTTGCTCTCCAGCAAAAGTCATACAGACTTTTCATTGAAAACTTAAGAAACTAGTTGAATATGGAATAACAAATACAAAAACTGAAATGAGCATTGTTTTAGTTGGTTTTTTTTTAAATTCTTTTCCTTTCAGCAAATTATGATCATCCTAAGCAATATGCCAGTTTCAGGTGTCATGCATTGTTATCCAAAAAAAAATATGTCAATTTCCATTAGTTTGAATTGGTAGTTATAGTATAATAGCTGTAATAGCAATAAATTAACATGTGAGCAACCTGTTCATTGTGCTCATTGCAACATTCTTGGAAGCTTTAGAAAAATGCATTTAAAACAACTCAATCTGGTGATCTGTTGAATTTTAATTAAACTTAAATAGTTAGATAGATCTATGTGGGAGCTTAAAATTATAAACTTCTAAAATGAGGCCAGGTATAGCAGCTGTATTCTTCTTCTTATTATTTATACCAATGCATATGTGTAGAAATATTTGACTTGTGAATATACAAAAAATTAAGATGAGGTATTTATAAAAGATCTAGAGACAAACTGAGAAGAATTGAAAGTGAATGGGTAAATGAAGAGAAGGAGGCTCCTTAAGCTTGTGTGAGGCACATTAAAAAAAGTGGACTGAAACCAGGGCTCCAAACTTATCAATATTTTGCTTTAAATCTGTATCATCATAAGATTTGAAATGAATGGCATGATATTCGAATGTTTGATGTTTGAATTATAAATGTTCAACATTTTGAAATAGAAAATGTACTGGTAGAAATTTGAATGCATACATTGTTATGCTGGGAGAATTACTCGTGAAGTACAAGTATTGGGAGTGCATTTTCTTGTCCTGACTGTAGATAATATGGCCATGGGGACATAATAATGTTATTAATACCTGTATTTGAGTGTCCTTTATTGGACCAACACTAATTCCTGTCATTTCTAATTCCCTGAATCAAATCTAGACTCCATGGAATAATTACTCATTATTGACGAAGTATTTCGGTGTCTGATGTGTTTTTCTGAACAATTACAGCTTAACAAACTTCTACATGACCTGAAAGGAACCATGCCTGTGAAGGTGGAGAGGCCAGCACGGGTGAGTCTCCAGATTAACGTTCATTAAAGTGTGTTCACTTTTTAGCTCGCATGGTCCGAAGGACTGTTGATCACGAGCTTATTCTGTTGGCACAGCATCCATCATCTGTCGTTCGTCAGTTTTACACTACAAGTGAACCACTGAGCAGATTTCAACCAAATATCGTTTGGACCATCTTTTGGTGAAGGGGGAATTTCCGAACACCATGGTATGAAGTGAAGGGGGAATTTCCGAACACCATGGTATGAAGTGAAGGGGGAATTTCCGAACACCATGGTATGAAAGGGAGAGGGTGTTACAACAGGGGCAATATTCACCAAAAAATATTTTTGAAAAAACCTCTTCTGCGGGAATGAAAGTATTCAGTCCATATTTGGTGAGAAGCATCCTTGGGTGAATGGGAACCAATTTTAGATGGTCTGCCTCCATTCCCCCACCCGACCCAAAGGGGTCTGCAGGGCAGGGCCAAATAGGGGAAAAGCAGCAAATTCTTGAAAATACTTTTTCTGTACTAATGAAAGGATTTTGTCCATATTTGGCCTGAATCATCCTTGGGTAAAGTGAAAACAATTTTGTATAAATGTTGGGTCTGGCCCCCGAAGGTCTGGGCCCTAAAAAAGGTCTGGCCTGAGGAGTCGGGTCCAGTAGAGGAAATATAGCAAATTCTTTCAAATCCTTCTGGCAAATGTAGTGTTTGCCAATATTTCCTGTTATATACCCAATGGAGCGATAAAGGCCCTCTGGTCCTCTTGTGTTAGATTTGAATATTAGGTCATGCTTTGGTTGAGATAAAGGAATTGTTTTGGATTATGATATAAATGTACATGTAAGTTATGATATATATGATGGGTATACCACACTCCATGAAGTGAGAAAATGTCGTCAGTCATTGGTTTAATACTACAGTTGGATTAAAGAATCTGTGTTTTAATTAAAACTTTTTCCAAGTTGAAAGTAAAGATCGATTGATAAGTAAAAAGTCTTTCTTTGGGATGAATAATCTTTTATAAACTAAATCTTTGTTTTGTAGAAAACTAAATCTGCCAAATCAACAGAAATTCTTCCAACTAGACGGAATCCCTCACGCCATGCCAGATACACATCACATTCATCCAGACAGAGTCTCTCGCCGTACCACGTGGATGAGTACGGTTTAACCAGCATGAGACAAAGGCGGGGCTCAGTGTCCTCATCCATTTCATCTTCATCATCCGCCACTTCGCCATCATCTTCACCAAATGTAATTAATTATACACATGATATTGATTTTAACTATTTTGGTCATTTTATGCAGAATCTTAATAATCACATGTAGCACTTTTGTATAATCATGTGATATTGGTGTGGGCTTTTATCTGCTATTATTTTCCAACACATCCACACAAAATTATCTACCATTCATTCACACATTCATACTTAATTTCCATGGTCCTTAATTTAGGTATATGTTGCCTTTATTTGCTTCGATCGGGATTATAATCCTTCTTAATTATATTGCAGATTTTAATGGGAGATATTTTTCATTGAATGAATAATTTGCTTATTCATCGATCATTATTCACTCGAGTATGACCAGTAGAGCGTCAGTTATATTCATGAAACTCTTGTTGAATAATTTATTTGCTATGCTATATATAGCACCATTGTAATTTTAGAGTAACATTGTTCCATACCTTTTTGAAAAAAATGAAAGTTGTTTCAGATTTGAAATTTGAAAAATTTGAACTTTCTAAAGATTTGGTCCATGCTTCACAGAGGTATAATGTGTTTGTTTTCTTACAGAAACTGTTTGTACGGTTCGGGTTTTTCCAAAAATCAACAGCACGACCAGATGAGGCTGAAGAAACGGAATCGATGAACAGCGATAATGATGTATGTCGTTCCTCCACCGTAATTATTGATAAGGTTCCTTATCTATGCAGTTTGCTGTGTAAAAGATGCATTTTATTGATTAATTATTAACATATAAACATTTCTGGTTCCTATCCTAATTTGAATCCTATAGACAATAGGCTGCACTTTTCAAATATAACCTATAAAGTTGTTGTCTCTGTTTCTCTTCATGGAGTTTTCTCAAATTTAATACGTAGGCTCCCCATGGTCTTTAGTTGTGTGTATTGAATTTTGAGACTGATCAGAAAACAAAATGGCTGACGGGCTGCGATTTTGAATTTTGGCTCTGTAGGGTTTTAATAATTATTTCTCGGAAAGTTTCTGATGTATCTTTCTCAAGTTTCATATGTAGGTTCCTCTTGGTCTTGGGTGTGCATATATTTAATTTTAAGACTGATCGGAAAACAAAATAGCTAACAAGTAGTCATTTTGAATTTTGACAGTTGAAATTTGATCAGAAAGTTCTTGGATGGATCTTTTGGAAGTTTGTTATCTCTGTGTCTCCAAAAGTTCTTGCATGAATCTTTCTTAAATTTTATATCACAGAAAAGAAGAGAGAAGATCAGTTTTACATGTAGATCTGATAAGATCATTCTGTGGTGGGCACCATGATGCATCTAGGATCTCATTATATATATAAAGGTTGAGGGTACAGTGTTTTGGGGTTGAAAACATCATTTTATGGAAATATTTATTTGCTTTCAATGACCTTTCCTGCTATCTTTCTACTGGAATGAATCAGAATCTATCTGACAGTAACAGTTATAAATATAAAAACTGATGGTATAACATTTTGTATTGAGGTAATGCCCTGGAATTTTGTTTTAATCATTCCGTTTTTATTTTGCTAACAGGAGGAAGAGTTTACTTTACCAAAGCGAGCACACAGAATAATTCATGATTCACGTCCGGCTGCAGACATTACAGAGGACGATTTAGCAATGGTGGCTGAAAATGTCCGAGAGAAGAAATATGACAGCTTTTATGTATGTTATTGAAGATTTTGAACAAGATTGACATTTCATAATTTGAATTTATTCTGACTTAAGGCTTAATGTTGTTTTGAATCACCTGTGAAAATTTGATTGTTTTCTATTTTTGTACAGTTTAAGACAAGTCACAAGACACGCTATTTAGGTACAAGTTTCCTAGGAACTACTGAGCCTGTAGATTGATGACTAATAAGATAATTAATTATTGTGTTTCAGGGAACATCCTGTCACCAGTGTAGACAAAAAACCAATGATATGAAGACGATTTGTCGTTCAGGACACTGTTTGGGTGTGAGAGGACAGGTTAGTACATTTATGTCGTGTAGTGTGATACTGGGCTATAGGGACCTACCAGGACACTGTTTGGGTGTGAGAGGACAGGTTAGTACGTGTATGTGGTGTAGTATGTGCTACCGGGGTAGGGACTTACCAGGACACTGTGTGGGGGTGAGAGGTCAGGACACTGTTGGGGTGAGAGGTCAGGTTAGTACATCTATGTCGTGTAGTGTGGTACTGGGCTATAGGGACTTACCGGGACACTGTTGGGGTGAGAGGTCAGGACACTGTGTTGGGGTGAGAGGTCAGCACACTGTTGGGGTGAGAGGTCAGGTTAGTACGTCTGTGTGGTTTAGTGGGGCATGGGTTTACCAACGATATATATGGCTGATAGGTTCCTTTGGTGAGGCCAGACAAAATTTGTTGATAGAATTGACCAAGACCCATATTTTGGGTCAAACTTCCTTAAAGCCTTCAAACAAATTCTTCTGGTTAACCAAAAGGCCAGGAACCAAAAATCATGATATTTGACAGGTAGATTCCTATGATGGAGCACCAAAAACCATATTTGAGGTTACAGTAATAAATTTGTTCAAACATATGAAGGGTTTCTTCTGATTACATAAAAGACAGAGAATCATCTAACAAGAGAATACCAGACAGGTGTTGCAGGCTCATTGGGCCTCTTGTTCATCATTTCCGTCTGTCATTCCATCTGTCCATACATTATCTTGTCCAGGCTCCAAATCTCCTACATTACTTGACACTGGAACTTCATACTCGACGTATGCGCATGGGTTCACTAAAAGAAGGTCAAGCTGACCTACACTTTGACATTTTACCTACATCAAGGAAAACGTTTTTCCTACATTACTATTGTGAAAGATGACCGAATATACAATGTTATATTCTCAATATCTGTATTGCTGAGTACAAGCTCGACCAGGTGTAGACTACACTGATTGTAGTCACGTACAGCCGAACATCACATTCGGGACTAGGTGACATAAACACCTTCGTTTAGAGAAGTCAGCTAGTCATGTACATTCACAACATTACTTGTCACTAGAACTTCATACTTGGAGTATGGGTTCACCTTATTTAATTCAAATTTATCATTACATTCTTGACATATAATTTTACATCATGTGGAGGACAAATTCATCAAAATGTCTTGTTATCAGATACTTCTGTTACTTTTACCCACAACTATCATCTGTTGGTGTGATATTTAGTGACATATTTTTCCTGAAGAGCTTTGTATTTGGATCATTCTTACCATCTTTTGTTGTTTATTTCTCTATGTTGAATAGCGAGGGGATTTGTACCTCTAAAGATGCCTTGTTTAATTTGATTAAACTTCTGTTTTTTCAGTTCTGTGGTCCGTGTTTGAGGAATAGGTATGGAGAGGATGCCAAAGAGGCCCTGAAGAATGAGGTAGAGTATTGCCGTAATAGCTTTAACTATTTTTTATCAGCAATTTACAGTTTTCGCTCCAGTAGTCGACACACACTGAAGCTTTGCTCCAACATTTATTTCTTATTGATCATGAGACACTTTTTACAAAAGTTATGCCCCTTTGAAGAAATTTTTGACAAGAAGTTGCATCTAATTTAAGCAGTTGGGATCCCCACAGTATAACCATATATAGCATTGTTCGAGATTGACAAATAAGGCTACGTATTAAGAAATTGAACATGAACATTATTTTGATGTTTGGTCAAATCCAACCAGACCCAAAAGGCTTTTTGTTGTGGTTTATACTGTGACAGAAGGTATTTCCAAGTTAGTCGGTTTAAGAGTGAGATAAGTCGGTCATACTAGTAAAAAGTCCTTGCTCCTCTTTGTTCTTTCAAATATTGCACTCGCATATACAAGATGTTGAAAATTTCCCCTGTAACCTCTATCATATAACAATAATGTGATGTTTTGTGTTGTTAAATCTGTCTTTTAGACTATGTGAATAATATCTTTTGACTCCAATATTTTTGTGTTCAGACTACAGGTGTCCCTGTGCTGTAGGATCTGTTTTAGACTATGTGAATAATATCTTTTGACTCTAATGTTTTTGTGTTCAGACCTGGAGTTGTCCCCCCTGCCGGAGGATCTGTAACTGTAGTTTCTGTAGGAAGAAAAATGGGAAGGGCTGTACTGGGATCCTCATACACTTGGCCAGGCAACATGGCTTCAGTGACGTCAATGCATACTTACAGAGGTAGGTACAGAAATCAGTTTTGTGTGTTGGGAATGTTTTATCCTGTGCAGGTTAAATTAAGATTTAGTTGTAAATCTTAGCATGAGGAACTGATGGTTCGTCATTTTTATACCAGTCTAGAGTTTCATTACTGTGCCTTAATTTAACCAATATTGATCAAGGAACATTCTTTAAAATCTGCTATGCTCTCCTATGGAAAAATTTTAAGTTGGAGAATTTTCTAAGGACATTATTTATCATGATCAGTGTGCAATATCTTGAGACTAGATCTGGGAGTTATCTCCCTTCAACGTAATATTACTATGAAATATTGAAAAAATAAATTTACTAAATGCTGCATTATTCCTGTTGATTCCAGCCTGAAGAGGTGAACAGCTTTGTTGGATGGATTGGATATTCAGAAACCTCACAGGCGTAGAAGTTTTTGGAATATGAAACATAAACCAAACGAATAAAACCACTGTAACGGGTTAATTGTAGTGCTATGTGTACTATGTACTTTGTTTATATGATAAATGTTAAGATGACCTAGTATAGTATCACTCACTCTAAAGTGGAATGTGTTTTTTTGTTTTTTTAATGGAGCATTTTCACAGCAATTCAACTCTTTAATATTAGATACATAGGATCTGTGAGGTTTCCTCACACAAAAACATTTTTGATTAATATAACTTTATAATGTTTAATGAAAAAACATACTACAGTATTTTCTTTTACCATGAATATTACATGCGTATGCGATTTTTGCATTTTGAAAATTGCGAGGTTATCTTTTAAATATCAGTAGAATGATAATGAGTTGGCTGAAATTAATTTCTCCTAAATTTTGATTACATGTGATTGATTATCATGTGAAAACAGTGTAAGATAATTTTTAAATTCATTAATTCTGCTTGTATTCCTGAAGTATTTACACATGTTTTCATGAAAATATCATATATCTCTTTATACTTTTAAAAAAAGCTCTTCATAACAAAGAAAATAAATTATCTGTGCTCTAAAAATAATAATCTATTTTTATGAAACAGAATTAGTAACATTTTGTGGTCATTCAGCAGAGATTTGTGTATGGTAGTATACTAGGTGTGGTCAGCAGAGATTTGTGTATGGTAGTATACTAGGTGTGGTCAGCAGAGATTTGTTTATGGTAGTATACTAGGTGTGGTCATTCAGCAGAAATTTGTTTATGGTAGTATACTAGGTGTGGTCATTCAGCAGAAATTTGTTTATGGTAGTATACTAGGTGTGGTCAGCAGAGATTTGTGTATGGTAGTATACTAGGTGTGGTCAGCAGAGATTTGTGTATGGTAATATACTAGGTGTGGTTATTCAGCAGAGACTTGTGTATGGCAGTATACTAGGGCAGCATTTGTAGATCTGTACATGGAATGTAGATATTACTACCTTTGGCATTTACTGTTGATATTTAACTTAATTGCAACAGTTTGTTAATTCCTGGCGATCTTCTATCTTAAAACAAGTAGATTACCTAATATATATCAAATGCTCATCTTGGTTACAAATTTGTAGTTCATAATCACCTGCCTGGAGGACTTAATCTTGGTGTGGCGTCGTTTGTCTGACCTGAACTTGTCTTGGAACATGTTCTCTAATGGGCCAAGAGCTATTATATAAGACTGGTAGATTTTTGGGATGAACTTAAGTTTGTGTAAATAAATTACCTGGACCAATATCCAAGAAAAAATTTTTATTTGGCTGGAAAGTTCACCGGATGACACGTTGAACATTTGCAAACACATACATGACCTTGACTCATACTCAAGGTTAGAAGAGTCTAGGAAAATTAGAATTATCAAAGCAGAGAATACCTGATTAGTGATACAGACCCATTGAACCTCTTTTCGTGTTTGTGCCAAATGTCATCCTTTCGTACAGATGAACTTAATTCTTGCTTCAAAATCTGTTTTGTTTGCCTGTACATAGCTGTGTACTCAAGGTTCTAGAGAATTATTAGTTGATGTATTTATAGGATACACAAAAAGAAAATTATCCTACAGATAAAAATTGTCAAGGTTTATATAAACAATCACAGGTCTGTTAAGCAATTTATTACTATAGATTGTCAATGAAATTAAATATTGGAGGGAAGGAAGTACACATTTCCATTGAGGTTTAAAGGAATTATTCTAATTAGGTGAATGATTCATTTTTCTTCAGAAAGGGAAATTCTTCTCAGATTATAAGTTAACATTATATATATCCTTCACTGACCATTAATAATTTGTATATGTCATTTATAATTGATATAAAGCCATATAAGGTATCCTGTATTATATTTTAAAAATGTTTTATTTGGTAGCAGGTTAATAGTATATTGTACCTATACCTGAATGTGGCTCAAATAAAATGGCAACCACCCGCTGTTGTAATTAAGTGTAACATAAATAAAATGGCAACCACTTGATGTTGTAATTCAGTGTGGCATAAATAAAATGGCAACCACTCGCTGTTGTAATTTAATGTTGCATTTCTGTAGACGATAATGTAAGTAGCCCTTTATCACCTATCAAAACATTGTAAATAGTGAAAGTTAAATAGATATATACTGTTGTCAGCTATTGACAATATTCACTATTGTCATGACAATGACATTGTAAATACTGTTGTCATGAAAATATTCACCGTTGTCATAACGACAACATTGTAAATACACTGTTGTCATGGCAATAACATTGCAAATAGTGAAGATCCAGAGACATAAACATGTTCTATTGTAAATAAGAAGCCATGTTTAGAATTTCTGTTTTGAAATGATTTCATTATATGATTGTATTTAATACAAGTAGATTGATTTGTATGAGATCATAGCATATGCTGTGATTATTATCTTGTGTACATCTGAAGAGTACTTATCTAGAGGTAAAGCGAATAGTTTTATGTGGTAGTATTCCTAAGAACAGGGATGCTCAAGTGACTCCTTCATAATGATCAAATCTTTTGACGAAATATCACTGATTATTGTTGAGATTATGCATCACCAATGATCAAAATGTTTTTGTTTTAAAAACTTACATTTCAGGATTAAAAATCTTGTAAAACTAAGACCACCATTTGTAAATAGTATTTCCAATGTTAAAACTGTTTTTAAAAAATTGTATTTTTGTTACTCTTTTAAGAGAATGTTTTAAACCAACCAACTTATTTTTGTATACCTTGCTGGTTTTAATTTCCTTCAATGACAATAAATATTTTTTTACTCATTACCCAGTTGTGCTGTTCATATTTTCATAGCCCCTCCAAGTTGTGGGGTATACTGGATTCAGACTGTCTGTGTCTTAGTCTGTATTTAATCCCACATTTCTCCTTATATCTTTGTGGAACTTTGTGGATGTAGTAATCACACCCTGGAGTTGTACCCCTAAGCTTGTAGTCTCAGTTGACTTATTAGGTCATCTGACCCGAAGGGTCAGGATGACCTATAGCCATCGTGCTTCGTCCGTCGTCGTCCGCCGTCCGTAAACTTTTCACATTTCAATCTTCTTCTCAAGTTCCACCAGTGGGATTCTCATGAAACTTGCCAGAAATGATCCTGAGATGGTTCTGACCAAGTGTTGTTATTTTTCGGGTTGGTCCGAAATCCAAGATGGCCGCCATAGCCGCCATTTCGAAAACACATTTTAAACTTCTTCTCAAGTTCCACCACTGCTGTTTGGCTGAAACTTGCCAGAAATGATCCTGAGATGATCCCGACAAAGTGTTGTTATTTTTTAGATCAGTCCGAAATCCAAGATGGCCGCCATAGCCGCCATCTTGAAAAACACATTTTAAACTTCTCAAATTCCACCAGTGCTATTGAGCTGCAACTTGCCTGAAATTATCCTGATATGATCCCGACCAAGTGTTGTTATTTTTCGGGTCGGTCCGAAATCCAAGATGGCCGCCATAGCCGCCATCTTGAAAAACACATTTTAAACTTCTTCTCAACTTCCACCAGTGCTATTGAGCTGAAACTTGCCTGAAATTATCCTGATATGATCCCGACCAAGTGTTGTTATTTTTCGGGTCGGTCCGAAATCCAAGATGGCCGCTGAGGCCGCCATCTTGAAAAACACATTTTTAACTTCTTCTCAAGTTTCACCAGTGCTATTGAGCTGAAACCTGCCTGAAATGATCCTGATATGATCTCGACCAAGTGTTGTTATTTTTCGTTATTTTTCGGGTCGTTCCGAAATCCAAGATGGCCGCCATAACCACCATCTTGAAAAACACATTTTAAACTTCTTCTCCAGGTTCATTGGTGCCTTTGAGCTGGAAATGGATGAGGATGTCAAGGAAGGCGAGCCAACATAGTGTTATTTTTTTGGCCTCGTAAAAACTTTGACATGGCAGCAATATGGCGGCCATTTTGTAACATGATTGCGCAATCATGGTTTTCCTGAACAACACCTATTTCAAACTTCTTCTCAAATTCCACTGGTGGAATTCAGCTCTAACTTACCAGAAATGATCCTGAGATGGTCCTTACCAAGTGTTGTTATTTATCGGGTCGGCCATAAATCCAAGATGGCTGCCATGACAGCCATCTTGAAAAACACATTTTATACTTCTTCTCCAGTTCCACTGGTGCCATTGAGCTGGAAATTGGTGAAGATGTTAAGGAAGCAGGGCCAACAAAGTGTTGTTATTTTTTCGGCCTCGTAAAAACTTTGACATGGCAGCAATGGCGGCCATTTTGTAACATGATTGCGCAATCATGGTTTTCCTGAACAACACCTATTTCAAACTTTTTCTCAAATTCCACCGGTGGGATTCAGCTCTTACTTACCAGAAATGATCCTGAGATGGTCCAGACCAAGTGTTGTTATTTATTGGGTCGTTCAGAAATCCAAGATGGCCACCATGGCCAACAGTGCCACTATATACTTGCTACAGAGAATGCATACTACAATAATATAAGGGTTTTAATTTAGAGTCAGATGACCGTTAAGGCCCCTGGGCCTCTTGTTGTGATTGCCTTTAGTCTGGCATCGTGTGTCATAATTTACATTTTTCATCTTCTCCAAAACTCCTGAACCAAATTCAATCAAATTTAGCAGGAAGCTTCAATGACCAAAGGTCAACCAAAATTGTGAATTATATGGTCCTAATCCCGAGGGGCAGGGCTGAAGACTGAATTTCAAAAGTCTTTTTCTCAACTCCTAGATATGGTAGAATTGGATACTCTTCATAGATAGAAGGGTCTTGAGTGTTTACCAAAAGTGTGATTTTCATGACAATATGATTTTCATGACAAATTGCATGGTGAGCTTATGCCATACCGTTGCGTCCGTCCGTCCGTCCGTCCGTCCGTCCGTCAACAATTGACTTCTTCATAACCACACATCAGAATTTGACCAAATTTGGTCAGAAGCACCCCTATGGGGTGGGGACTCAAAATTGTACAAATGGTGGGGCTGACCCCCAAGGGGTCTGAGGGGCGGGGCCAAAAGGGGTCAATTTGGCTCTCTTAATATAAACGACTTCTTCTCTGAAACCAAGCAATGGATATTGCTCCTATTTGCCTGGTAGCATCACTATGGGGTGGGGATTTAAAATTGTACAAATGATGGAGCTGACCCCCAGGGGCCTGAGGGGCGGGGCCAAATGTGGTCAATTGGGCTATATTGATATAAGCGACTTCTTCTCTAAAACCAAGCAATGGATATTGCTCATATTTGCCTGGTAGTATCACTATTGGGTTGGGATTAAAAATTGTACAAATGGTGGGGCTGACCTCCCTGGGGCCTGAGGGGCGGGGGGCCAAATGTGGTCAATTGGGCTATATTGATATAAACGACTTCTCCTCTGAAACCGAGCAATGGATATTGCTCATATTTGCCTGGTAGCATCACTATTGGGTGGGGATTCAAAATTGTACAAATGGTGAGGCTGACCCCCGGGGGCCTGAGGGGCGGGGCCAAGAGGGGTCAATTTGGCTGAATTGATATGAACAACTTCTCTGAAACTAAGCAAGGGATATCGCTCATATTTGTCTGGTAGCATCCTTTTGGGTAGGGATTCAAAATTTTATAAAGAAAGGAACTGACACCCACTCCCCCCGGGGTGCAGAGAGTGGGGTCAATTGGTTTAAACAACTTCTTTTCTGAAACTAAGCAATGGATATCACTCACATTTGTGTGGTAGCATCCCTATGGGGTTGTGCCAAAAGTCAATTTTATTTCATGGATTAATGCATTTTTTGGCATAAAAACCTCACGTACCCATGTAAAATGCCTATGATATATTGACATAGCAATACCAGTGACAAATGTACTTAATCATCATTCTTGTTTCATATCTCATGAAATCTAGGTGAGCGATACAGGCCCTCTGGGCCTCTTGTTTCAAATGACATTGAAAATAATACATACTGCGTTAGAATTATCAGTATGGGATGTCTGTTGAATAGAACGTTCATATTAGCACTGACTGACCCCAAGGGACTGAAGGGTGGGGCCAAAAAGTGTAAAATTAACTGAAATTTCAAAAAAAAACTTCTTAAGATCAAATAAGGATGAATTAAATACTTTCATAGATGAAAGGATCTTAAGGTGCTTTAACAAAATTGTGGATTTCATGACCCTGGGGCCCCGCGTCTGCCCCTGGGGAGGGGGTAAACTTTACTGTTGGCCCTGGGGGTCACGAAAAGTGACTAGCTTTGTCTGTCGGTAAAGAATATGAGTGTGAAACTGAGCTTTCCGGCCTCTAGGATCCCTGTTATCAAATCAAAGGTGTGTAACACTCTCATTCAAAGTGTTACCGAAATGACATCTGGTATGAACAGCGATATGTATGACGCCAAGTTATTACTGAAATAGTTATTTCTCGAGCAGTCTCATAACGTCTCGGATTGGAAAAAATAACACCAAGAGGCTGAGGTGTCCAACTTCCTGTATGTGCAGGACCATTTTCGTTTTATCGCGGTCCAAACGGTAGGGACGGAGTTGTTCCTCTATGAAATAAGGACGGACTTGTTGATTTATTTGTAGTTTTTAGACGAACTTTGGCAAAAACTTTCGAGGCCTGCATTAACATCTGCAGGTTCGTCAAGATATATATGCCTAAAGTATTACATTTAAAAACAGGCGAACCGGTTTGTCCGCAGGAACGAACAGCCCCAGATTGATAGATATATGTCTGTGAAGGAATCGAAGGTTGATGCCGGAGATATTCCAATAGAGCTCCACAGATTATAGGTATTATCACGTGATTACAAAATACACTGTAATCAATAGTTGAAACTATAATTTGCACCATTGTTTTGATGACTGGTGACCCAACCATCAGAAACATGTTAATAAAATAAGTCCAATAACTCATGTAATTCTATGTGTTTTGTTTATAGAGATATATTGGCCTTCACCGAGACATTCTGCAGAGATCTCTTGTATCTGCTGGATCCGTCCCGATTCAACAACCGGCGCCATATTATATGGTCACCTCCATGACAACAAAAAACTTGAGCTATATCGGAGAACAACTTGAGCTATATCGGAGAACAACTAATTGAGCTATATCGGAGAACAACTTGAGCTATATTGGAAAACAACTTGAGCTATATCGAGCTACCTTTTACCTTGCCGTATGCAAACTGTAAAACAAGAACCAGAATGAACTCCTCTCCAGCCCACTCTGAAGGGACCGATACACCAGACACTACGAATACCAACTCCGTCATTGGCAACGTCTAGAAAAATGTCACAATTGACGGACTTGCAGGAAACACACTATCAAGTTAGCTATGCCACATCAATGTGATAACCTTTCACAATGCCTACTGATAGATACAGCATCTAAACATCTTGGGGTCGCCTCCAACCACAAATACCTGACACCAACGCAACATTCCTTCTGAAGTGGAATGACATCTCTTTTTCGAGAAAACACTGGTATCTCTTCTGAACGATTACTGGGCTTCGCGAGTCGAGGCCGTCAACAGCGAAATCATCGTAAATAACCAACCATCTCGAAGAACAATGAGAACTCGCTGAAATGGAACACCTTGTGTGTTGGCGGAACATTGACGATGCATTTTTTTTTTATCTGGACCCGTGGTAGCGACTTATTTAACTCCATGGAAAACCTAAACGAGTTCCATCCTACCATCAAGCTCACCCAAGAGGACGGCAAACCCAAGATAACCTTCCTAGATACCACTGCTGCCAAACTGGAAGAGGATAGTGTTCAAACATCATTGTACACCAAAATCTACTACTAACTCTACAATCCTGCCTTCAAGAAAAATCCGCGCGTCAGAAACAGGTTTGTCTACCGCGTATTTATGAAATATTTGACCCTGTAGACAAATAACCAACCATTTTTAAATGTATCTTTTATTTATATCTTGTATTTACTTTTCAAACATTATCTCACTAGCATGTCCATTTTTATTTTCCAGCAAAATTCATCACGTGACTACATATTTGAACCGTAATTTGCACATTAGCCATCGTATCATCGATGTAAAATTGTTCTGATGACGGGTGTCCTTGCCATCTAAATCACATCCACTGGCTTAGGGGATCCCTGATGTTGGTGTTCCATCTCTTATCTACTTGTTAACATCTTGGATTGATTGTTTTTATAGTCTAACGTGATTTTGGCAACATTTTTACACACTGACGAAGTTCTTTACCTTTCTATATACCTACATATTATGCCAAAGTTAATCATTGACTAACGAACGTGTTCATCACCTTTGACCAAATGGCTTTTCTCCATCACGATCAATCGAAAATGAAGTTTTAGCAGATTGCTGTCAGAAATATAGCAGTCTGTTTAAATTAATAATTCCGATTTAACAGGAAATGAAATAAAAGTAGATCTCTTGGCTGTTCTGTCATGGGATACCAGCTGTGTGGAGGGAACTGTACACAAGGCGGAAACGTATCTAAATGAGATAATTGTTCCAAAAGTTCTTCTTGAAAATAACCCAAATACCAATATCCGGGGTCTTTAGTTGGAAAAGCAGTAGCAATAAATACAAGTATTGTGTCCGTATCGCAGTATCCGTGACCTTTAGCGGAAAAAGCACAAAGATTAAACATGTTAACCTAAAGTACATATTGTTAATTACACTCGTCCATACCAAGTTGAACTTTAAATGGTTTGGTACCTGGCATTTTGGTTCTAGCCCCTTGGCGCTCTTTAAGTTGCATCCTCGAAGTATTCAATGCAGGATATGCTTTTAGGCGTTGTTCTGGCTTCCGAGTATCTTCAACAACTACCGTCCTTTCCTTCACCATTGTCTCCACCATTTCATACATTTTGTCGAATTTCTGTTCTCGCTCGATTTCTTTGGTTGATCGCATGTTTTCATGCCCAGATTTATTTTGTTCGATCAGTTCAGTTTGTTCATGAATTTGGTTTTGAAGGTTTGCTATTTCAGCTAGCTTTTTTTCGAGTTGCAGCATCAGATCGTGCTTTTCCGTCTTCAGCTGTTCAACCAGCATTATATTTTCGCAAGTATGTAGCCCGACATCCCCCGCCTTGTCGAAAGCTGCGTTACTCAGCAGATCTTGCATGTTGCCCATTTCCTTTTCCATACCCGCGTAAGCCTGTTGAAGCTGTTGATATTTTGTGTTGAGTACGACGTAATCTTTATTCAGTGTCGCGAGTTTGTCGCGTCGTTCCGAATCTACTACTCTCATGCCTTTCTGTACTTCTTTGAGATGGTCGTATTTTTCCTGTAATGCCAGATATCGGTTTGTTATCACGGTGGCGTCATGTTCCTGATCATATGAGTTTTTTAACGTCCCCATCTGACGATGCATTTCCTCCTTGTCTTGTCGGCGCTGTTCTTCCATCTTTGCCCAATCTATTTCACGTAGTCGCTGTAATTCGGTCATAAATGTCTGTTGGTTTCTATTGAAACATTCTAGGGCATTCCTTACAGTCGAACCATCTGTCAGGTAGTCGTTAGACCTGTTACTGGGTGAACTTTTTCCTGAGGCACCAGCAGAATCAGGAACAGTCCCCTGAAAGGAGGAATATCAACGAATATTTAAAATTTTAGCTAAAAAAACTAACAACATGGAGATTCCCATTTAAAGAATATACTGGAAATAAAACCAAATGTTCCGAAAGGATAAACGTCTTCTGCAATGTGCAAATTAAATGGTATGTCGAATATCGATCCTATTCACGTTTTCTCTTTCATTCTTTTCTGAACACAATTTTCTGCAAATCCGTCGGCCACTGTGTTCCAAGTTTTTCCTTAATGATTACGAATGGATAAACAGTGGTTATGTTGGTGTCGGGGCCGCGGTGGCCGAGTGGTTAAGGTGTCCCGATACTTTAACACTAGCCCTCCACCTCTGGGTTGCGAGTTCGAAACCTACGTGGGGCAGTTGCCAGGTACTGACCGCAGGCCGGTGGTTTTTCTTCGGGTACTCGGGCTTTCCTCCACCTTTAAAACCTGGCACGTTCTTAAATAACCCTGGCTGTTAATAGGACATTAAACAAAACAAACCAAACAATATGTTGGTGTCTGATTATGTTTGGCTCGTTACTTATCTTATTGTACTAAATGATGATATAGATATAGTACTTACATCACTTACAATGCTGACACGTCTCGTGGACTGTCGACTTGACGCACTTCGTGGCGCAGCTGCCAAAACAAGAAACAATTACACAATACTAAGCGTGACAATAAACACATAACTGGAACAGGCTTCATAAAGCCTACAGCACATATTCCGACTGAATTCGAATTCGCGAACGGTTGGCTGTTTTAATATCAACATATGAATGGAGTCAAAATAATGAGCAAGACGGATATCAAATATTAAAGAAATAGAGATCATTTTGTTAATGAATAGACTGATTTAAAACGTGTTTGTTTTTTGTTTGTTTGTTTCCCCCCCTCAAAATATTGTCTTAACAATATTGAGGAATACACTGTAATTCGTTTGTCATTTCTTTTAGATAGAAAATATCTTTTCATAAACACTGTGTTCGTTATTTACCAGTAAAATAAAGTGACGAGCTTAGATTTGACAAAGTAAATATAGCCAATATAAAGAAACTAAACATGTAAAGTTATAGCATTTGTCAACATGATACAAAACACGAATCAGCCGAACTAGATTAATTATGACCGAAAATATTTGAAATAATAGTGAAACACTCCAACATATAAGTTATAAGTTCTTTTGATAAACTTACGTGACCGGGGAGATGTTTCATCCAATTTGTCGGCGAGGACAGCATATCCCTCTGACTTGAGGGCTTTTCTGAAAATCTTGTATGCATTTGTCTCCGGAGAAGTCACCAGTATATCAATACAAATATTGAACTGTTTGTACGGTGCAGATTCTGCCTCGATCCTGTTCCGGTCACTCAGACCAAAAATACCACCCTCTATTAATCTATCAATGATTGGGTCGAGATGAGACAATGTTGATTTCATATACACAATATTTTGTGTAATTCTGCTTTTGTTTTGTACGTCCATAGCTATTGATAAAGACTTCACTACTGGCTTGCTTACCATTACCCCATAGGTATCAGTTTTAAAATGTCGTCATGATTTATTTTTATACCTGCATTATAAGTACAATATATGAAGACAATTTTCATAACCTAAAATCTGGGTCTATTGTGTGACTTGCTTATTACATTGCTGTTATCATTGAACAAAGATAACAATAGAGAGCGAATGCATAGTGAAGGGCTTTTTGAGACAATACATCTTCACGCTCACTTGCACTGCATGTTAAGAACCACCAATGGTTTTAATCAATCAACAATGCCACTGTGGATCAAGGGATCATCATACTGTAGTGAGTAGAACAGCGAAATAAGAACAATGAAATAACACCCATGGAAAGGAGCCATATATAAAACTATATTGTAAAAAAGAGATTTGAGGAGGAACGCAGAGGGGTTGAATATGCTACGGAAAACATAGACAATATAAATAAGATTGTTCGGCACTAAACGTTTCACAGTGTTTAGACTGTAGGATACACATGGATAGCGCATATATATGTAAATGTAGTAACTACTCGTTATTATGCCGAATAATTAATATACGATTACATCATACTTCATTCTAAGACTTGTCTATGATATCGATACTACAAACGAAAAGTGTGGCGGACAGAAGGTATGTAGGGTTAATCAAAATTGGTTAAAATAAAAACGTAGAAATACACTAAATTCATTGTATAATTTATTTGACGATTTTGAATACTTAAGAAATGTTGCAAAATATATAATGATGTAGGTTGTATAACTAAATGCGTCGTGGTTTATTCAACTATTTTTGTGTTTTAAGTTGGTGGTGTTTAACTTTGGCTTGGTCTGATATTCCATTGTGTCTAAACCTATTGTCCGAGAACGCAGATTTCTGTTTTAGCTGTTACATTGTTTATTCTATTGTTTGATAATTACAGGTAATGGACAGTAACAATTGCACAAAGATCTACTTTGTCATAATATTTATTGTCGCCACGTGCACTGACACAGTAATTAGTGAATTGGTAATTGTACATTTGAACAGCTGTGCTACATATAGATATAAAACCGCCGATAATCTATGTTGTAACGAGTACAAACCACATGTCATTGGCACATATCACAAACCTACATGTAGTTTGAGCCCGAGTTTTTTCTGGCACTGACACCATTTCTGGCGTAGACACGGTATCAGGGCCAGAGGAAACTCGGGCTGCTACAGCTCTAAACGTCACACGGAGTCGTTTGATCGTGGTGTCTCCGGTTAAATATTATTGGTAATTGTGTCTTTAAAACGAGCCCTGACAAAAGTTTGTCCTGATCCTTTTTACTTTAAACGTATTTAAATGAGAAAAAAAACCAAGGGAGTTGACAAAAGTTATTAGAGCTTAACACTATTGGAGCCGTCTCTCAACAAACATTGACAATAACACGATAACAATGAAATAGCATTAGTCCTGTCACTGCAAGAAAAACATATCGTCATTGTTAGCGATTTCTGAGCTTGTCTGTATTTTTTTTTATACGAATGCAGCATATGTATATGTTGATGTGATTAAACTAATCTAATTTATATGCGATTTGTACCATCCACCAGAATATTATTATACTAATTTCATCGTTTTCCTGCTGTTTGAGGGATGGTAAACCAAATCACTTGTAAACACTAAACATTCGTTATTGCTTTCACTTTAAACGGTGCCATTTGACAAAACTCATATTCCATATATATCAAGATTTTAACTAATCAATTCAAAATTTATCTAATCTTACCATTTAAAGTGAAGATAAATGTAATTACGATGTACACTATTTTACATTGCAGTTGCTCAACATATCAGACACACATGCTAACTAATCTGGAATGACTGGATAATCAAATTTTAATAATGTCTTAATATTAATATATATATATATATATATAGTAGTTATAAACAACAATAAATATCGTAACATTACGATATTTATTGTTGTTTATACCTACTATATTTGTGTAACTGTTCCATGTTCTATGTCTATATGTGATCGTATGTAATTTACCTGTGTCTTGATAAAGGGGCAGATTGCCTCGAAAATTCGACAATTTACTTGTCTGTACTGTCGTTATTACTACTTGACAATTTTATATGTATATATATATAATTCAAGGATATCCCAGTGACATATCCATTCTGGTTTGCAAACTGTTGTATACATTTTACAATAAAACTGTGCTCCTTTTTTGGAATGTAGGCCTAACCAAAGTTCGCATCCAACATAAAATAGACTGATACACTTTAATTAATTCAGCGACCCTGACAGGGTGGTGGACGCTAGGATGAAAAGTATAGACTTGAGAGAAACTTAATACTAGATTTTAACAAACAACATGCTCTAGTAAATCTTTCTAACTATTTTATTGTACTATTTAACAATTTCCCTACATGTTTAATTTCTTCAACTACTTGCTTAACACTTTACTGTATAGGTAGATATTTTGACAATCACCGTAAAACAAAATGCAAAGTGCGTTATTTAGAAAACAATGAAATGTTACTTGTAAAACAGAACGTGAACCGATGTTTTTCACATTCGTTGACTTATTGTTTGTAAACTTTGTACTAATGAGCCATTTGAGTTGTAGTATATATTTTTTAACTCCATAATTACTACTCTTTTGCAGCATGCCTCTACCGGAATTTCATTCAACATTTTTGCGGACAGAGCCCCTCTTCCTTTCTTCATCTGTACACTCTGATTTAATCGGAATATGTCTGATGTTTTTATCGGCCATTTATATTTCTGATATGGACCGCATATCAGATTTGTTAGAGGCCGATAAAACATCACAAACCTTCGGATTAACTTTGATTAAGCCATTTAACAAGATAGAACTTGCCACACACACATATTTATATATTTAAGAATATTTTACGTGTCATACAATAGCAAACACCTTTTTTTGTCTACAAAGGCAGCATAACAATAGACCAATTTTCTATATTGAGTATACTTTCGTGTACGTTAAATGATGTAAATAGGTTTTATATATCGATTTGGTATACAAACTGCTGTCAGTTTGGATGATTCCACTCGATCTAGTTATTCAAGATAGATTCAACATAACGTAATGTTACCATTAGGCTCGACGTGTGCTTTTCTCTGTCCGTTATGCAACTTAATAATTATCAACTCCTACCCCTTCCCGTTTATTCGTGTTATCTTTAAGATGTTCGTAAATAATACTATCATGTCCTTTAGCTCTATTGGGGTTAAGATATTTGATTTTTTTTTTTTTTTTTCAGTTTCATTGATTTTTCTGCAATGTAACATCAGTCGTAAGTAAATTGCCTCCTTCTATTTTTCCACGAGCTTCGATCCTTCTGTATTTGTTCGAATATTTTTCTTTGCGTCATGGAATCATCAAATTTATCTTGGAAAAAAAACTATTATTTCAAAATGCAGTACATTTCTTGTCACTTGTCACAAATACTTTTCGCACTGACACTTTTCTTGATAGCGGATATATTCCGACGATATCATGACGTATTTAAATATCAAAATTCTGTAGGAACTTGTCGTAAGCTACTTGTTTAGCATGGAACTTCAACCAAGAAAGCGAAGATGATAAAACCGGGTTGATAACGCTAAAATAGCACGTCTGTTGTTCGAGGGATACGCTTTAGGTTGATAAACAGGAGCAATGGTATTCAACATATTGGTATGATCGCGTATAGAAAAATAAATATAACATTTGAATGTTAGACACCTGAAAATAATTCTGACTAATTCAAGCATGACACTACCAGACTTATTGTTGAAAAATGGTAAACCCAAGGTAATGTTGAATAATGATGCTAACCACAGGTAATATTGTTGAATAGCGTTTAACCACAGGTAATATTGTTCAATGATGTTTAACCACAGGTAATATTGTTCAATGATGCTGAACACAGGTGATTTTGTTGTTTGATGTTTAACCACAGGTAATATTGTTGAATGATGTTTAACCACAGGTAATATTGTTCAATGATGCTGAACCACAGGTAATATTGTTGTTTGATGTTTAACCACAGGTAATATTGTTGAATGATGTTTAACCACAGGTAATATTGTTGAATGATGTTTAACCACAGGTAATATTGTTCAATGATGCTGAACCACAGGTAATATTGTTGTTTGGTGTTTAACCACAGGTAATATTGTTGAATGATGTTTAACCACAGGTAATATTGTTGAATGATGTTTAACCACAGGTAATATTGTTCAATGATGCTGAACCACAGGTGATTTTGTTGTTTGATGTTTAACCACAGGTAATATTGTTGAATGATGTTTAACCACAGGTAATATTGTTCAATGATGCTGAACCACAGGTAATATTGTTGAATGATGTTTTACCAAAGGTAATATTTTTGAATGTTGTTGCTATGCTATTTAGTTCACATATACTACCAAACATATTCCTGGTACTAATAATGTATATATTCGTGTTGTCTCATAAGTTCGGTACTATATCCCCTTATCCAGAGCGACACCGAAGGTACTAAAATTGACCAAACGGATGTCGGATGGCGTTTTACCACTGATGAATTTGGTAAGAAAATCCAGATAAATAACGGCTAAGCGTAGTGTCTCAATTCTCGATAGACGTTTCTCGTACGTAAATGTCGGCAGAACCCTTCTCAGCGAATTGAACGCTTCATTAAGATTTTGCATCCTGCGCCTCTCACGAATGTTTGCCTTCCTCCTCTGGTCCGAGTTGACGACAGTCGATAAATGCCTGTCGCTGCCATCTTGTGCACGTCTTCGATGTCTTCCACTGCCCGAGTTACCTCCCTTCATGTGTTCAGTGAACACGATGGTTTGTTGGGTGAAGTATTTTTGCTCATCAGAAAGACTAGTATCGGTACCCCTGATATTGGTTAGAGGGTAGATGTCCTCAAGATGGACCAAGCAACAGCTGGACACCGGACAGAGACTGACCGCTCGTGAGGTTTCATTGTTAATGCATTCTGGTAAGTTCTGGAATCTCATTCTGTTCTGTCAGACTCAATACTTACTGTCAAATTACTCCAAAATGTCTGTAAAAAATGACATAAAAATTAATACAAGATCCACTTTATTATTACATTGTAGATATCAATAGAGTACTGTCGAGTTGGGTTTTTCAACTGAATCTGAGACATTTTGTGTTTTTGCAGAAATCTTTAAACCGACTATACTCTGTTATACATTCTCTATTCTAGTTAAATATTTCCAAGGATTTGTTTCGAAGCTAGCGAAAATTATAACTATTCGAAAACAACAACCTTCACCGCGAAGTCCAGAAGGACTTTATATTTCAATATTTTAGCATATGTGTGGTATTGTTTACGGAGTGTGTTTGTGTATCATGAATGGCTGCACCAGCCATTCCATACCATTGAATCTATTAAATTCAACTTTATTAGCACATTTATAATTACAGTTGTAATTTGATGGCTATAACCCACAAACATACCTAAACTAATAAAGATATGATATTATGATGGAATTTATATACATGTACATGTATATCATACATGGTTAATCTGTATACACAGTTCTAATAATTGTTTAATAAATTATCCGATGATACTTCCAATCTGAGAATAGTACTCCTAGCATAGCATAAGTGTCAGATTTATATAAGTGTCTTGACACTTGTTTCTGATTCCTTTTTGTATCATTTATATGTTGTATATATACTGTTGATTGGAAATTGACAAATGAAACACAGTTTAAACTAAGGATCATTAAAAAAGAAATGTAACTCATCCTCCAATGAATTGAATGTTTTGCAAAGTCTATGAACTTTTGGAATATTCCTTACTCTAGCTGTCTCTGATTATTCAAGGCCATGTTCAAACAAGTTTAATTTTGTAAAAAAAAAACTTTTGAGATTAAATCAGATAAATAAAGATACAAGTCTCTCGGTCCAAATTTGATGTTTTTGTATAGAAATAATTTATTGCTCTCAGCTAGTGACATCATGTTATCATGGAATATTTGTTGTTGTTTATTATTGACGCTAGCTCTTATGTTGCAGTCTGTTTTGTTTGGATCGAGAGATACACATTGAAGGTTTCTGGTACGTGTTTTATGAATGTTACCAACTGCAGCTGCCATTATTATGAGATCGGTGATAAGAAATATGTGCTTCTTTAAACATTACATGTACAGATAAGATACTTTTGGTTTATTGCTCTGTAAACCAAAACATGAGATATTACTTTAACAGTAGAAATTCTTTCAAACTTTTTTCATAAGACAATCATTAGCTGATAAATTATCCTTATTTATTAGAAATCCGGCTTAAAATATGAATCAGGTATTCAATAAGAGCATTTTATGTGTTGAACTTACCAGTACCGTAAATATTTAACTCTATTCAAAAACTTCTAGTAATGTGGACCCAAACTATTAAGGGGGACGAACAGTTTCTTTCATAAACTTGTGTAGATTCTGGCGTTGCAGATTATTGCTGTTCGTTTTCTGTTTAGTTTTTGTTTAAGCAGATTTTATTAAGTACGTTTATAATTAATCATATTGGACATACATATGTTAATTTTATCTTTTTTTTTTTTTTTTTAGGATTAAAAGGTACCTGTGGACATATGATCACCATTGCCATACCTACCTCCGTTTGTTTTGTTTTTGGAGTGAAATGTATCAATTAAACTCAAATTGATGATGATATGATTATGTTGGTCAAATAAATCCGCCTTTTTAATGATTCATATGTATCAGGCTTTTAACCAATATCAATTTGCTTTTTTTTTTAATTACAGGATCATCAATGATGTTAGTGTCTATGTTTGTGTAGCATTATATATAACCAACGATGTAAGTACTAGTATGTATATATGGATCTATGTATGTAGGTGTAGTATTATATACAAAACTAACTTAGTGTAACATTATATATATAACCAACTAACTTAGTGTAACATTATATATAACCATCTAAGTAAAACATTATATATCAAACATCTGCCACTTTGGCGCTTGTATAATCATTTTAACTTAAAAAATATGTACAACTGTCGATCAGTTCTAAAACAGATTTATATAAGACATATCTGTTACAAAATAAAATATAGACATATCAAATATGACGTCAGTATCACAATGGCAGTTTTTATGTGATACCATATTTATATATAGAAACATGCCACCATGGCTTGTGTAAGTACTTACCTCTTATTGGCTGTATCTAATTTTAACTTCTAACGTTTCCACACTAGCAACGGAACGCCATATTGTCTTCTGAATATGAAATCCATTTCCAGAATAACATATCTGTAGCATTCGATGTGTCTGTCTTCACTTGCCTTGACATGCAATTACTATGAACAGGTTTCCTTCCAACCTGATCATTTAGACACCGGTTCTCCTGAAAATGATCTTGTATTTTACTGCCATTTTTATACGTTAAATGTATTTATATTACTCATTGTCAATAACAATATTAGATGTAAGTCTTCTTCTCCAAGAATATATAACTTTTATGAATTCTGGAAACATTGTATATAAATTAACTCTTTTGTGAAAACGACTATTCTATTAGGAAATAATTGATTTAGGCGTTAATAATACAAACCGTGCAAATGTAAATATCAGGAATTAGCATCGATATTAAAGCAGAAATACTGGAAAGTCCGTGTTAATTGACTTTGAAATAGACAGGGTATTGATTTGTAGCTTTAATTAAGCCCTCGCTTCCACTAACAAACGTCACAAAACCAATATGTCTGATATCTGAGTTCGGCGTCAAATTAAGGTACGAACCAACCCCCTTCCCCCTCCCCCATAACAAGACGATATTTGGTATACACTCAGGCATGGCTAAGTTAGTTACCTTCAGTGCTATTGCAGAACGTTGCAAAGTGAACAGAGAGACATGCACAAATTCATGAAATGGTCCAAATAGTATTGTGTCAAACCCCCCACTTCTGCTTGGGAGAAAGATTGCTAAATTAACCTCTGGGAAGGAATGTTGGCATGGTGATATAAACTGGGAACGAAGTTTGACAGAATTATATATACTGGGAACGAATGTTGACAGGATTATATATACTGTGAACGAGGGTTGACAGGATTAAACATTTGTGTATATAATTGGAACGATGGTTAACAGAACTATATATACTGGGAACGAGGGTTGGCATGATTATATATACTGGGAACGAATGTTGACAAGATTATATATACTGGGAACGAATGTTGATAGGATTATGTTTACTGGGAACGAATGTTGACAGGGTTATATATACTGGGAACGAGGGTTGACAGAATTATATATACTGGGAACGAAGGTTGACAGGATTATATATACTGTGAACGAATGTTGATAGGATCACACACTTGAAACGATAATAATTCAATAATTCGCCTCATTGGAGTTATAGGATAATAGGAGGGATCTGGGTTTTTTTTTTTTTTTTTTTTTGTTACAGATATCAGAAATATCATCAAAGAGAGCAGCCACGATACTTCAGAGGTAAAGTTAACTTTCGCTCTCTGTACCCGTGGAATATTTCACGAAGGCTCAGTTACGCCACCTTGGGGATAAAATGAATAAATTGATACATTCAAAATGATATCATTCAGTAAATAGTTTCTCATGTTATATATTATACGTTGTTTTAAAAATGACTGATGTTGGGTAATTAAATAGTAATAAATAATTTGTATGAAAAAAGTCAAATGACATACCGGGGTCATGGTGAAGCTATTTGGATTGCATCTTATATGACAAACTCTTTTTAATTATTAAATTTAAATTGCTCTGGAAGTATTAGGTTATCTCGCTCTCATTATCACGTAAATGTGGAGTTTTGTGACCCGTTAACAGGCCACGCCTGTTCAAGTTTGAACAGGATAATTTCCTGAATGACGTCATTACGCCAGTAGAGATATCGACGTCATGCAAGAAACTCAGCACAAATAAAGCTGGAGGGCATGATGGTTTAGTTTATGAGCATTTTAAGTACGGAAGTAATAAACTATTCGAACATATGGCTGCGTTGTTCAATATGATAATAAAAAATGAATACATCCCAAAACAGTGGAAAAAGGGATTAATTGTTACGTTGCACAAAGGTCAAGGGAAAGTAAAAGATGATCCCAATAATTATAGAGGCATCACCCTACTGCCAGTCATGTTTAAGTTATTTGAAATGTCTATATCAAATAGAATCAGCCCAGTCATATGTTCTGATACGTTTCCCAATAAGCAGCAGTCTGCATACCAAAGTAATCTGTGTAGCCTATGTACATCTTTTAACTTACAAGAATGTATTAATTATAATTTAGAAAATGGATCAAATGTATATGTTGCATTTTTAGACAGCAACAATGCGTTCGACACAGTGTGGCACGCAGGTCTTCTTTTTAAAATACATGAAATTGGACTGAGAGGCAAGATATGGGTTATTCTTAAAGAAATGTATACACATGTAGAAAGTTCAATCTTATTTAATGGCTTAACATCACCTTTGATCAAAATGGAGAGAGGGATTTTGCAAGGGGGATCTTTGTCTGCCAAACTGTACCTAATTTTCATAAACGAATTATTGAATGAAATGGAAAATTGTGGAAACGGCGCAGTTATTGCAGATTTAAAAGTTAACATCCCAACTCAGGCAGATGACATTTGTCTTGTTAGTACAAACTTTCAAAGCCTACAAAAAATGGTTAATATATGTGAAACCTATAGTAAGAAGTGGAGATTCACTTTCTCATCTACGAAAAGTAAAATTGTATTGTTTTCTGAAAAACGCATATCCCTTAATATACAAAATGTCTACCTATACAAATTTGTACTGCCTGTAGTTGAAGAAATTAAACATGTCGGAATATTGTTAAACGGCAGAAGAAATTCAGTTGAAAGAACTACTAGAGCATGTTGTAAATTAAAAACTGGTGTTATGTCTCTTCTAAAATCTGGTGCTCATCCCAACGCACTTAACCCTCTCACTGTTGCTAAAATAGTCAAAATTAAAGTGTATCCTTCTGCACTTTTCGGATGTGAACTATGGTTACTCTCCAAAACTGAAGTATTATTATTAGAAAAGGCACAAAATTTTATTGTGAAAAGTATTCAAAGGTTTGAAAAGAGAACTAGGACAGACATGTGTGTATCATTGCTTGGCTGGACTAGTATTGAATCTTATATTAATATCAAGAAATTATTATTTCTGGGACGAATTTATAATATCGATAATAGTATGCTAGTACACAAGATATTTATTACTAGATTTTTTATGTTCATTGTAAACAACGAAAAACAACAGGGATTTATACCCGACATTATTTCTATTTTAAGAAAATATTCATTGTATGAGACTTTTGTTGACTATATAAAGCTAGGGTATTTTCCGGGGAAACTACAATGGAAAAAAAAGTGTCTATGAAAATGTATATAGAGTAGAGGAAACTGCATGGTTAGAACGTATGCATAACCACAATGACTTTTTCAGATTTAAATTTATTCATTCTAAGATTAAACCACATTATTTATGGAAATTGGCTATTAAATATCCTCAGTATTATAAATCTATACACTGTATCATAAAATTATGTACAACATCTCGTATGTTGGACCATATGGCTTTATGCCACTACTGTGGTATTTTATACAACGATACTTTAATGCATATAATTCTACATTGTGAAAAGAATACTGCTATTCGTGATAAATTATGGTGTTTTTTATTTAATATGTTGGGTATTGATTTTATTGCGTACCTTCACAATTTATCAGATTTTGAACTAGTTAATGCTTTATTAGGAAGCAAGTTAGACTATGACATGTCTAACGAAGACAACGAATATGTAAGATTAGCAAATGTAAATTTTCTGAATGAAATGCTTAAAAATATAACCCAATTTGCTAACAATTGATGTTTCAATATAATTACTTGTGTGTGAAATAACTTTGTATATGTATATTCAGACTATTCTTGTTTATATGTTGATTGTATGATGTAATTATTCTATTTGTGAATCTTCATTTGTGGAGGAAATAAAGAGAATAATAATACTGGGAACGAGGGTTGACAGAATTATATATACTGGGAACGAAGGTTGACAGGATTATATATACTGTGAACGAATGTTGACAGGATTATATATACTGGGAACGAATGTTGATAGGATCACACACTTGAAACGATAATAATTCAATAATTCGCCTCATTGGAGTTATAGGATAATAGGAGGGATCTGTTTTTTTTTTTGTTTTTTGTTTGTTACAGATATCAGAAATATCATCAAAGAGAGCAGCCACGATACTTCAGAGGTAAAGTTAACTTTCGCTCTCTGTACCCGTGGAATATTTCACGAAGGCTCAGTTACGCCACCTTGGGGATAAAATGAATAAATTGATACATTCAAAATGATATCATTCAGTAAATAGTTTCTCATGTTATATATTATACGTTGTTTTAAAAATGACTGATGTTGGGTAATTAAATAGTAATAAATAATTTGTATGAAAAAAGTCAAATGACATACCGGGGTCATGGTGAAGCTATTTGGATTGCATCTTATATGACAAACTCTTTTTAATTATTAAATTTAAATTGCTCTGGAAGTATTAGGTTATCTCGCTCTCATTGTCACGTAAATGTGGAGTTTTGTGACCCGTTAACAGGCCACGCTCCTGTGACGTAAATACGACTTTTTTGACGTTTAACATGTCATCTGATCGAAGTGCTTTAGTCAGAAGTGTCTGTCAGCACAATGGCGGTATCACATTCACTAAACTTGCTCAACGTTAAATAGAGATATCAGATTTAATAAAATAATTAAATACATTATTATTTCAACAAATCATACTATTCAAACTATTTGCGACTTTAGTGCGCTTGTTATTTGAAATCCAAGCTATTATCGTAAGACTGTAGGTTGACTAGTGTTACTGCGGGCTATCCTTCACCCTAGTTACCAACCGGTTGTTTCCGCTCCAGTGACGTCTACCTTCCACACCAGTCACGTGGAGGCATATTGTGATAAACAATAAATTACGTCAGAGCCATGGTCGCTGGCAGAGCCGTGCACGCGACTACCGGTCCGTGATAAACGATATCACACGCGACTACCGTAATACGCAGACATGGGCACGTGACAGTTATCCACGTGACCTTCGTGTGATGTGACGCGCCATTGATATTTTTGGAGTAATCGTTGCTAATTTCATTTCCTGTTGTAGCATGATGACTACCTGTAAGAGGACAAAAAAACTGATGACAGGTGTCAAATTTCGAGAGGCGTGCTGGTCTTCAAAATCAATGTGTTTTCTGTCAGTTGAATACAAATAATGTATTCCTCTTTTCATCATTGTAATGAAATGGTAGGTAATCATAAATAAAATCTCAGTTCATACTTTCTCCCGAAACTCGTTATAATATAAATATAACGTTGTATTGAAACAAATCTTTTTTTTTTGCTAAATACCTATCAGTTTTATCAAATGTGTCTATTCTCCAATGCATCGGTTCACATTATTCACCCTCTCAGTCCCGCAATACTGACTTCGCATTCCCCAACAAATCTCGACAAGAGCGTATGACTATCATAAATGGTCGTTATATATTGGCTTACTGATTGTTTAATCGGTGGAAGCGCTGGGAGCCAAAAGACCGCGTAAAGCACGTGTCTCCCTTATACTGCACCCATCACGTGATTCAATCATGACCTCTCGGTACAACCGAACATAAATATATGTCATGGATGTCACTTTTTAAGTAATTTACCTCACACTCTTTATGCCGACGTGTTATAAATTACTCGAACAAGCTATCACACCTTAAATAACATCCTCCTCTTGGTATGTTTACAGTTTAAGAATATTAACAGTTTGGTATGTTTACAGTTTAAGAATATTAACAGTTTGGTATGTTCACAGTTTGGTATGTTTACAGTTTAAGAATATTAACAGTTTGGTGTGTTTACAGTTTAAGAATATTAACAGTTTGGTATGTTCATAGTTTGGTATGTTCACAGTTTAAGAATATTAACAGTTTGGTATGTTCATAGTTTGGTATGTTCACAGTTTAAGAATATTAACAGTTTGGTATGTTTACAGTTTGGTATGTTAACAGGTTAAGAATATTAACAGTTTGGTATGTTTACAGTTTGGTATGTTAACAGGTTAAGAATATTAACAGTTTGGTATGTTTACAGTTTGGTATGTTAACAGGTTAAGAATATTAACAGTTTGGTATGTTTACAGTTTGGTATGTTAACAGGTTAAGAATATTAACAGTTTGGTATGTTCACAGGTTTAGAATATTAACAGTTTGGTATGTTCACAGGTTGAGAATATTAACAGTTTGGTATGTTCACAGGTTGAGAATATTAACAGTTTGGTATGTTCACAGGTTGAGAATATTAACAGTTTAGTATGTTATAAGGAATACGAGGGTTGAGAAGGCCTGGTTAAGATCCCCTGTACAGCAAATGTCCCCAAACACAGCCTTATGATGGCTATATTTATCGTTCATCTGCACTGTATCTTTTACAGAATTCATATTGAATTGTAATTCCTATTGATTTATTGTTTGTACGGTACTCGTGTTTGGTTAAGACCAATTTTAAAATAACATTTACACGTGTGCTTACAATGTCGATTATGGATGGCATCGGAAACTTGATTGGTAAATACTTATATTTTACTCAGTATCCATAAAAAATATCATTTATAAAAAGAAGTAATATGATAAGTGTATAGGTGATAACTAGCCGTGTCTCAAGTAATGAGAAATATATTTCACGAATAGTGCTAATATTTCGATAAAATATCAAAATATTAGAAACACGAGTGAAATAAATTCGATATTACTGAATATACTGTACTGCTAAATATTCTCTTTAGTACATTTTTAAAGCAAAACATACTGGGTCAGTTTTTAGTTTCTCCCATTGTCGTTTGTAAGCAGTAATTTGATTGGTCAAATCAGAATAAGTGATAGTTTTCACCTGTGAAAAAATAACAGAAAAAAAGTGATTTTTTCAACTAGTGAAAAATATTACTTTCATAGAATGATTTTTTTCCGATATTTCACTGGTAAAAATGAAATAAAAATTGTTTTGGCACCAGCAAATCCAAATATTAAATTTGAAATACATTTATTGCAGTCAGTGTCCGAAGAATATTGCGATTTTCATATTTGTGCAACAATGAAAAGCCATCGTGTTTCTATAATGTACTATAAACCGTCTGTGTAATTAAGACAGACGAGTTGTCTCCCTTCGATTATGAAAATGACAGGTGATATTACAGGTGAAAAATAAAGCGAATAACATAGTAACTTACACATGGATTTCCGCACGTTTGGCCCTGGAATCACCGGATAGTCCCAGAAGGAAAGCTGTATGATGTGGTTTTATCTACAGTAATACTAAATGATACTAAAGTCCCATAGAAAGGTGTTATTTACAAAAGTACCAATCAGAAAACATGACTATTGTGGATATCTAATATTCCCAGAGAACAAAAGCTATATTGGATCAATGCCAAGTTTGGTCAAATGCATATTGATATGTAGGTGAAATGGGCATTGTTATGTACGTAAAATGCTTATTGTTATGTATGCCAAATACAGGTATATATGTCAAATAAGGTTAGAATGTAGGTCAAATGCCAGTAAATATGTATGACAATACAAATTATAATGTAGGTTAAAACAAGATAGTATTTAGGTCAAATACATGTCATTATATAGGTCAAATGACAGTAATTATGTATGTCAAATTAGGTTGTAATGTGGATCAAATACAGGTTAGTATAAAGGTCATGTACAGGTCATTATGCAGGTCAAATGCATGTCATGTAGGTGAAAACGAGATTATGTTGGTCAAATACATGTTAGTATCTAGGTCACATAGAGGTTATTATGTCGTTAGAATACATGTTAGTATCTAGGCCAAATAGAGGTTATTATGTCGGTCAAATACATGTTAGTATCTAGGTCAAATAAAGGCTACTATGTCGGTCAAATACATGTGAACATCTAGGTCAAATACATTTCAGTATCTAGGTCAAATAAAGGTTGCTATGTCGGTCAAATACATGTTAGGAAATAGGTCAAATACATGTTAGTAAGTAGGTCAAAAACATGTAAGGAAGTAGGTCAAATAGAAATCATTATGTTGGACAAATACCTGGTATTATGTAGTTTAAGGGGCATCTAAAAAGCAAATCCAGCCAAAACAGTTGATATTTTACAAGGCTATACATCCGTACTAGGGTGCAATTTGATAGAAGTAACTTGATAAAATGTTGATATGTATCATGTCAAACTGTGGGCCTTGCTGTGGACATTTAATTTGTTCAGTAGTTCGTAAATTTCAACAAAACATGAGAAAAATGCATGTTTCAGGGGGACATAATTAACTCATTTGTATCGCATTTATTGTGCAAAACAGTCATGTCGTTTGCTCACAAGGGTCTAAAGCACAAAATAGGAGCATTGGTTTGACAAGATTGGACTTTATATGATATGTATTAACACTGATTTTATTTAGACCTTGAAATGCAAATGGCGGTTGTAAATAATATCACACAATTATGGCATATAAGAAGGTATTCCAAACGTCAAAAATGCTCATATTAGATACTATAGAGAACTCTAGACATGGCAGGAAGACTGTTTTTAGGAAATAATGTTCATCCGTTGAGTTTGGGGTAAAAGATATATATTTCTGAAAAAGGCCCAAAACTCACAAGTTTAACAATTTGTCTTTAAAATATCATTCTTACTATAATCAGATGTCTTAAAAGTATGATATAGGAGCATTTTTAATGGCTGAAATGCCTCCCTTTATGCCATATTTGTGTAATATAATCCACAGCCGCCATTTGCATTTCAAGGTCAAAACAAAATATGTGTTTATACGTACATAAAGTCAAATCCGGTCAAAAAAATGCTCCTACCCTGTGTTACTGACACTAGTGAGCATGATAGCTGGGCTATTTTTCAGGTTTGGTTATTTTTGTGACTTAGAATTATTCCATGCTACAACTTACCACAAAGTAACTCTATAGAAGAAATTGTTAGCATCTACATCAAATTATTTGTGATTTTAAGACACTATACATGTCCAAACAAACATTTTGGTATATTACATGACTATTTTTGTGCAAATTTTAAGATATTTATTCGTGTTTGAAATTCAACATTATTCTGCTATATAGATGACCCTTAATTGCGTGTAAGTATGTAATAACTTAGAGAAGGAATTGTAACAAACTAATCATCAATGGTATGAGGTAACATTTAATCAAACGTATTGCCACTTTCATATCACAGCTGTCTTATATAATGTTGGCCAAATTTTAATTTGATATGATCACCACTGTCTAGCGGAGAGGAAATGTAGCAGAAAAAATAGGCCCGAATGGCCTCCTGTTTCATCCTAAGTTCTTTTTGACATGCTATATTGTGTTATGACTTTATTTCTCGATTACTGACGTTGTTTTCTCAAATAACCTTTGAATGATGCTTTTGCTGTTTTGTGTTGATAACGCATTTTGATCTAATTGTTCCGTTTTGATGATGTTTCATAATCAGTTTTCTTTCTTTGTTTCTTTCTTTTCGTTCTTCTAATTTTCATTTTATCTGTGTACTTTCTTTCTTTCTTTCTTTCTTTCTTTCTTTGATCTATTTTAATATATTTATTTGATATGTTTTGCCTTTGTGTTTTAGAGATGTTCATCCGTGACGATGCATATTTCATAACTTTAATAGTCTATAATGTGATACAAGAGAACATAATTTTCAAAAGAAAGGCACACAACAAAAACTATACCTATCGGCCGAGTTCTTTCGGTTCCAATGAAATACAATATATACATATTGAGTGGGAAAAGCTACATTTCTTTCATTTTTTGAATAACGTTCAGTTTCATTTACACTAATGACAGTTGATAAAGAACAAACCTCCTATTATTTATTACAAAGTAATTCATTATACATTATACATTAATTATACATTGGTCTACATTATAGAACAGTCTGTGTTATACCAAAGTACAGTATGTATGTGTCTCGGTCTACATTATAGAACAGTCTGTATTATAACAAAGTACAGTATGTATGGGTCCCGGTCTACATTATATAACAGTCTGTATTATAACAAAGTACAGTATGTATGGGTCTCGGTCTACATTATAGAACAGTCTGTATTATAACAAAGTACAGTATGTATGTGTCTCGGTCTACATTATATAACAGTCTGTATTATAACAAAGTACAGTATGTATGGGTCTCGGTCTACATTATAGAACAGTCTGTATTATAACAAAGTACAGTATGTATGTGTCTCGGTCTACATTATATAACAGTCTGTATTATAACAAAGTACAGTATGTATGGGTCTCGGTCTACATTATAGAACAGTCTGTATTATAACAAAGTACAGTATGTATGGGTCTCGGTCTACATTATATAACAGTCTGTATTATAACAAAGTACAGTATGTATGGGTCTCGGTCTACATTATAGAACAGTCTGTATTATAACAAAGTACAGTATGTATGTGTCTCGGTCTACATTATAGAACAGTCTGTATTATAACAAAGTACAGTATGTATGGGTCTCGGTCTACATTATAGAACAGTCTGTATTATAACAAAGTACAGTATGTATGTGTCTCGGTCTACATTATAGAACAGTCTGTATTATAACAAAGTACAGTATGTATGGGTCTCGGTCTACATTATAGAACAGTCTGTATTATAACAAAGTACAGTATGTATGGGTCTCGGTCTACATTATAGAACAGTCTGTATTATAACAAAGTACAGTATGTATGGGTCTCGGTCTACATTATAGAACAGTCTGTATTATAACAAAGTACAGTATGTATGGGTCTCGGTCTACATTATAGAACAGTCTGTATTATAACAAAGTACAGTATGTATGGGTCTCGGTCTACATTATAGAACAGTCTGTATTATAACAAAGTACAGTATGTATGGGTCTCGGTCTACATTATAGAACAGTCTGTATTATAACAAAGTACAGTATGTATGGGTCTCGGTCTACATTATAGAACAGTCTGTATTATAACAAAGTACAGTATGTATGGGTCTCGGTCTACATTATATAACAGTCTGTATTATAACAAAGTACAGTATGTATGGGTCTCGGTCTACATTATAGAACAGTCTGTATTATAACAAAGTACAGTATGTATGGGTCTCGGTCTACATTATATAACAGTCTGTATTATAACAAAGTACAGTATGTATGGGTCTCGGTCTACATTATAGAACAGTCTGTATTATTATAACAAAGTACAGTATGTATGGGTCTCGGTCTACATTATAGAACAGTCTGTAGTTTATAACAAAGTACAGTATGTATGGGTCTCGGTCTACATTATAGAACAGTCTGTATTATAACAAAGTACAGTATGTATGGGTCTCGGTCTACATTATAGAACAGTCTGTATTATAACAAAGTACAGTATGTATGGGTCTCGGTCTACATTATAGAACAGTCTGTATGTATGGGTCTCGGTCTACATTATAGAACAGTCTGTATTATAACAAAGTACAGTATGTATGGGTCTCGGTCTACATTATAGAACAGTCTGTATTATAACAAAGTACAGTATGTATGGGTCTCGGTCTACATTATAGAACAGTCTGTATTATAACAAAGTACAGTATGTACGGGTCTCGGTCTACATTATAGAACAGTCTGTATTATAACAAAGTGCAGTATGTATGGGTCTCGGTCTACATTATAGAACAGTCTGTATTATAACAAAGTACAGTTTGTATGGGTCTCGGTCTACATTATAGAACAGTCTGTATTATAACAAAGTACAGTATGTATGGGTCCCGGTCTACATTATAGAACAGTCTGTAGTTTATAACGAAGGACAGTATGTTTACCGGTATTATTTGACGTTGTTTGTTAGTAAGCATGAGACAGTTACTGGGGTCTAGGTCATCCCCTGTCCCCTGATGTAATTTTGATCATGAACATTTGTTCGCTTATTGGTTTTGGCGTGTATTGAAAATAAATTAATGAATAAATAAATAAATAAATAAATTTTGCTCGGAACACATACAGTATATGGTAAATAAAAATGAAGCACCGTAGAAGTGTTTTCTCTTTGTATGAGTCGTCATTGAGGTTAGAGGTGAAATGTGGAATTCCATATTTAATGTTTATTTATTTGTTTATTTGATTGATTTGTCTCTTTTCTACAATTCTTTAAGACAGGTTTATTTTTTTCAGAAGAATGATACACCGCCTATAAATAACACATTTAAAACTACGGTGTTAGCCGCATTTGAAAGACATGATTTTTTGGCGAACATTAACTTAGTAAATGTAGATATTTTCAGATTAGAATATCAAATTATATCTTATTTGGTGTTTCTTTCAGAAGGAAAAGAAGAATGAATTTAAAAAGAACATTTAAATATTTCATGTACATCCTCGATAAAACTAATGTTTATACATGAAACACATCGCTGGTACTGACAATCCGGAAACGCCGTGTTGACGCCTATGAATATATAATATAAACAAGCTCATGAATAAATTAAATTCATAGTCCCAGATATATGTTGTTACAATTACATCCTATACATTTTAATTTGAGCGTCTTATTATCAAAGATCTCAGTTTTCTATTGATATGAAATCGTCATTTATGTTAAACAACTTGAGAAAAACTTGGGAAATTGACCAATGTTAAAGTGTTTCTGTCAACTGTTTTTTACGTAAAGCTTATAAAAGGAAACTTTAATTAAAAAATAACTTGTATCATCACATAATTATGCATGTGGATGACCGCGTCACACTTTGAAATACAAATGTATAGCCTTTTCACGCGACTGTTTATAGAGAAGTATTTTCTTGGTCAAGCATAAAGTCAATGAGTGAACAAATACATGTATTAATGTGTACATTCTGATATTTTCCCGATATCTAATTTTGTAGACGATGGCTTTCTTAATGAATTTAATTGCTATAGTGGTTTTTGCTAGTACATTTTATAGCAGTCGTACCTGCATGAGTTGTTTTTGTTGTTGTTGTTGTTGTTGTTGTTGTTGTTTTCGTCTAGTCAATCACGACACAGCCTGGAAATGTACGATCTTCAGTTATTTCGGTTGATCATTATAAATATTTTATGTAGATATTTAAGAGGAAAGGTAAGTCCGGAAGGCATGTCGCGGTGTCCTTATTTTAACACACCTGTCACACGTGAACAACACATGTTGTATATAATTTATCGCTCTAGAACCCCAACTGTCGCGTGCCGAGGATGTCAATTACATACAGGAGGCGTGGTCTAAACTGTACAACAAATAAGTGCAACTTACATCACACATACCTGTAAAACAGACCGTAGGCATTGGTTACAATTCTTCAGTTGATTTCCAACATTTCGTCAGCAAACTCATAGATAATAATGATGCATATAATGAGTTATGGTAATACAGGTAATACAGTGTTAAATGCTGTGTTAACCAGCTGTCTCACTCTTTTGTTTCCTCCGTTGTACTTCTAGAATGTTACATCTGTTTTGGTAATTGTGTCGAATGCATGCAATCTACTTACGCGCCAAAGGGCTTTCGGTAATAGTAAGACCCTGATTATAGAATAACACCAAAACACTGACTATATACTGGTACTTACATATATATATATATATGTATGTATAATGATGCTCAACTGTAACACTGAACACTGTACGCATATTCAATTGTAGCAACCTTCTCGTCAGCATACTTTATATTAATATACCTCACTACCATACCGGGGATCACCTTTATATTTATATACCTCACTACCATACCGGGGATCACCTTTATATTTATATACCTCACTACCATAACGGGGATCACCTTTATATTTATATACCTCACTACCATAACGAGGATCACCTTTATATTTATATACCTTACTACCATACCGGGGATCACCTTTATATTTATATACATGTACCTCACTACCATAACGGGGATCACCTTTATATTTATATACCTCATTACCATAACGAGGATCACCTTTATATTGATATACCTTACTACCATAACGGGGATCACCTTTATATTTATATACCTCACTACCATAACGGGGATCACCTTTATATTTATATACCTCACTACCATAACGGGGATCACCTTTATATTTATATACCTCACTACTATAACGGGGATCACCTTTATATTTATATACCTCACTACCATACCGGGGATCAACTTTATATTTATATACCTCACTACCATAACGGGGATCACCTTTATATTTATATACCTCACTACCATAACGGGGATCACCTTTATATTTATATACCTCACTACTATAACGGGGATCACCTTTATATTTATATACCTCACTACCATAACGGGGATCAACTTTATATTTATATACCGGGGATCACCTTTATATTTATATACCTCACTACCATAACGGGGATCACCTTTATATTTATATACCTCACTACCATAACGGGGATCACCTTTATATTTATATACCCCACTACCATAACGGGGATCACCTTTATATTTATATACCTTACTACTATAACGGGGATCACCTTTATATTTATATACCCCACTACCATACCGGGGATCACCTTTATATTTATATACCCCACTACCATAACGAGGATCACCTTTATATTTATATACCCCACTACCATAACGGGGATCACCTTTATATTTATATACCCCACTACCATAACGGGGATCACCTTTATATTTATATACCTCACTACAATAACGAGGATCACCTTTATATTTATATACCTCACTACCATAACGGGGATCACCTTTATATTTATATACCTCACTACCATACCGGGGATCAACTTTATATTTATATACCTCACTACCATAACGGGGATCACCTTTATATTTATATACCTCACTACCATAACGGGGATCACCTTTATATTTATATACCTCACTACTATAACGGGGATCACCTTTATATTTATATACCTCACTACCATAACGGGGATCAACTTTATATTTATATACCGGGGATCACCTTTATATTTATATACCTCACTACCATAACGGGGATCACCTTTATATTTATATACCTCACTACCATAACGGGGATCACCTTTATATTTATATACCCCACTACCATAACGGGGATCACCTTTATATTTATATACCTTACTACTATAACGGGGATCACCTTTATATTTATATACCCCACTACCATACCGGGGATCACCTTTATATTTATATACCCCACTACCATAACGAGGATCACCTTTATATTTATATACCCCACTACCATAACGGGGATCACCTTTATATTTATATACCCCACTACCATAACGGGGATCACCTTTATATTTATATACCTCACTACAATAACGAGGATCACCTTTATATTTATATACCTCACTACCATAACGGGGATCACCTTTATATTTATATACCGGGGATCACCTTTATATTTATATACCTCACTACCATAACGAGGATCACCTTTATATTTATATACCGGGGATCACCTTTATATTTATATACCCCACTACCATAACGAGGATCACCTTTATATTTATATACCGGGGATCACCTTTATATTTATATACCCCACTACCATAACGGGGATCACCTTTATATTTATATACCTCACTACCATAACGGGGATCACCTTTATATTTATATACCCCACTACCATAACGGGGATCACCTTTATATTTATATACCTCACTACCATAACGGGGATTACCTTTATATTTATATACCTCACTACCATAACGGGGATCACCTTTATATTTATATACCTCACTACCATAACGGGGATTACCTTTATATTTATATACCTCACTACCATAACGGGGATCACCTTTATATTTATATACCCCACTACCATAACGGGGATCACCTTTATATTTATATACCTTACTACTATAACGGGGATCACCTTTATATTTATATACCCCACTACCATAACGGGGATTACCTTTATATTTATATACCTCACTACCATAACGGGGATTACCTTTATATTTATATACCCCACTACTATAACGGGGATCACCTTTATATTTATATACCTCACTACCATAACGGGGATCACCTTTATATTTATATACCCCACTACCATAACGGGGATCACCTTTATATTTATATACCTCACTACCATAACGGGGATCACCTTTATATTTATATACCTTACTACCATAACGGGGATCACCTTTATATTTATATACCGGGGATCACCTTTATATTTATATACCCCACTACTATAACGGGGATCACCTTTATATTTATATACCTCATTACCATAACGGGGATCACCTTTATATTTATATACCCCACTACCATAACGGGGATCACCTTTATATTTATATACCGGGGATCACCTTTATATTTATATATCTCACTACCATAACGAGGATCACCTTTATATTTATATACCCCACTACTATAACGGGGATCACCTTTATATTTATATACCCCACTACTATAACGGGGATCACCTTTATATTTATATACCTCACTACCATAACGGGGATCACCTTTATATTTATATACCTCACTACCATAACGGGGATCACCTTTATATTTATATACCTCACTACCATAACGGGGATCACCTTTATATTTATATACCTCACTACCATAACGGGGATCACCTTTATATTATATACCTCACTACCATAAGGGGATCACCTTTATATTTATATACCTCACTACCATAACGGGGATCACCTTTATATTTATATACCTCACTACCATAACGGGGATCACCTTTATATTTATATACCTCACTACCATAACGGGGATCACCTTTATATTTATATACCTCACTACCATAACGGGGATCACCTTTATATTTATATACCTCACTACCATAACGGGGATCACCTTTATATTTATATACCTCACTACCATAACGGGGATCACCTTTATATTTATATACCTCACTACCATAACGGGGATCACCTTTATATTTATATACCTCACTACCATAACGGGGATCACCTTTATATTTATATACCTCCTACCATAACGGGGATCACCTTTATATTTATATACCTACTACCATAACGGGGATCACCTTTATATTTATATACCTCACTACCATAACGGGGATCACCTTTATATTTATATACCCCACTACCATAACGGGGATCACCTTTATATTTATATACCTCACTACCATAACGGGGATCACCTTTATATTTATATACCCCACTACCATAACGGGGATCACCTTTATATTTATATACCTCACTACCATAACGAGGATCACCTTTATATTTATATACCTTACTACCATAACGGGGATCACCTTTATATTTATATACCTCACTACCATAACGAGGATCACCTTTATATTTATATACCTCACTACCATAACGGGGATCACCTTTATATTTATATACCCCACTACCATAACGGGGATCACCTTTATATTTATATACCTCACTACCATACCGGGCATCACCTTTATATTTATATACCTCACTACCATAACGGGGATCACCTTTATATTTATATACCTCACTACCATAACGGGGATTACCTTTATATTTATATACCTCACTACCATAACGAGGATGACCTTTATATTTATATACCCCACTACCATAACGAGGATCACCTTTATATTTATATACCTCACTACCATAACGGGGATCACCTTTATATTTATATACCTCACTACCATAACGGGGATCACCTTTATATTTATATACCCCACTACCATAACGGGGATCACCTTTATATTTATATACCTCACTACCATAACGGGGATCACCTTTATATTTATATACCCCACTACCATAACGGGATAACCTTTATATTTATATACCTCACTGCCATAACGGGGATCACCTTTATATTTATATAACCCACTACCATAACGGGGATCACCTTTATATTTATATACCTCACTACCATACCGGGGATCACCTTTATATTTATATACCTCACTACCATAACGGGGATCACCTTTATATTTATATACCTCACTACTATAACGGGGATCACCTTTATATTTATATACCTCACTACCATAACGGGGATCACCTTTATATTTATATACCCCACTACCATAACGGGGATCACCTTTATATTGATATACCTCACTACCATAACGGGGATCACCTTTATATTTATATACCTCACTACCATAACGGGGATCACCTTTATATTTATATACCGGAGATCACCTTTATATTTATATACCTCACTACCATAACGGGGATCACCTTTATATTCATATACCCCAATACCATAACGGGGATCACCTTTATATTTATATACCCCACTACCATAACGGGGATCACCTTTATATTTATATACCTCACTACCATACCGGGGATCACCTTTATATTTATATACCCCACTACCATAACGGGGATCACCTTTATATTTATATACCTCACTACCATAACGGGGATCACCTTTATATTTATATACTCCACTACCATAACGAGGATCACCTTTATATTTATATACCTCACTACCATAACGGGGATCACCTTTATATTTATATACCGGGGATCACCTTTATATTTATATACCTCACTACCATACCGGGGATCACCTTTATATTTATATACCCCACTACCATAACGGGGATCACCTTTATATTTATATACCGGGGATCACCTTTATATTTATATACCTCACTACCATAACGGGGATCACCTTTATATTTATATACCTCACTACCATAACGGGGATCACCTTTATATTTATATACTCCACTACCATAACGAGGATCACCTTTATATTTATATACCTCACTACCATAACGGGGATCACCTTTATATTTATATACCTCACTACCATAACGAGGATCACCTTTATATTTATATACCCCACTACCATAACGGGGATTACCTTTATATTTATATACCTCACTACCATAACGGGGATCACCTTTATATTTATATACCTTACTACCATAACGGGGATCACCTTTATATTTATATACCCCACTACCATAACGGGGATCACCTTTATATTTATATACCGGGGATCACCTTTATATTTATATACCGGGGATCACCTTTATATTTATATACCGGGGATCACCTTTATATTTATATACCTCACTACCATAACGAGGATCACCTTTATATTTATATACCTCACTACCATAACGGGGATTACCTTTATATTTATATACCTCACTACCATAACGAGGATCACCTTTATATTTACATACCCCACTACCATAACGGGGATCACCTTTATATTTATATACCGGGGATCACCTTTATATTTATATACCGGGGATCACCTTTATATTTATATACCGGGGATCACCTTTATATTTATATACCCCGCTACGATAACGGGGATCACCTTTATATTTATATACCCCACTACCATAATGGGGATCACCTTTATATTTATATACCTCACTACCATAACGGGGATCACCTTTATATTTATATACCTCACTACCATAACGGGGATCACCTTTATATGTATATACCGGGGATCACCTTTATATTTATATACTCCACTACAATAACGGGGATCACCTTTATATTTATATACCTCACTACCATAACGGGGATCACCTTTATATTTATATACCTCACTACCATAACGGGGATCACCTTTATATTTATATACCTCACTACCATAACGGGGATCACCTTTATATTTATATACCTCACTACCATAACGGGGATCACCTTTATATTTATATACCTCACTACCATAACGGGGATCACCTTTATATTTATATACCTCACTACCATAACGGGGATCACCTTTATATTTATATACCTCACTACCATAACGGGGATCACCTTTATATTATATACCTCACTACCATAACGGGGATCACCTTTATATTTATATACCTCACTACCATAACGGGGATCACCTTTATATTTATATACCTACTACCATAACGGGGATCACCTTTATATTTATATACCTCACTACCATAACGGGGATCACCTTTATATTTATATACCTCACTACCATAACGGGGATCACCTTTATATTTATATACCTCACTACCATAACGGGGATCACCTTTATATTTATATACCTCACTACCATAACGGGGATCACCTTTATATTTATATACCTCACTACTATAACGGGGATCACCTTTATATTTATATACATGTACCTCACTACCATAACGGGGATCACCTTTATATTTATATACCTCACTACCATAACGGGGATCACCTTTATATTTATATACCTCACTACCATAACGGGGATCACCTTTATATTTATATACCTCACTACCATAACGGGGATCACCTTATATTTATAATACGCACTACCATACGGGGATCACCTTTATATTATATACCTCACTACCATAACGGGGATCACCTTTATTTTAATATACCCCACTACCATAACGGGGATCACCTTTATTTATATACTCCACTACTATAACGGGGATCACCTTTATATTTATATACCTCACTACCATAACGGGGGATCACCTTTATATTTATATACCTCACTACCATACGGGGATCACCTTTATAGTTATATACCTCACTACCATACGGGGATCACCTTTATATTATATACCTCACTACCATACGGGATCACCTTTATTTATATACCTCAATAACAAACGGGGATCACACTTTATATTTAATATACCTCACTACATAACGGGGATCACCTTTATATTTAGATAACCCTCACTACCATAACGGGGATCACCTTTATATTTATGTACCTCACTACCATAACGGGGATCACCTTTATATTTATATACCTCACTACCATAACGGGGGATCACCTTTATATTATATAGCCTCACTACCATAACGGGGATCACCTTTATATTTATATGACCTCACTACCATAACGGGATCACCTTTATATTTATATACCTCAACTACCATAACGGGGGATCACTTTATATTTATATATCTCACTACCATAACGGGGATCACCTTTATATTTATATACATGTACCTACCATAACGGGGATCACCTTTATATTTATATAACGGGGATCACCTTTATATATTTATATACCCCACTACCATAACGTGGATCACCTTTATATTTATATACCTCACTACCATACCGGGGATCACCTTTATATTATATACCTCACTACCATAACGGGGATCACCTTTATATTTATATACCTCACTACCATAACGGGGATCACCTTTATATTTATATACCCCACTACCATAACTGGGGATCACCTTTATATTTATATACCTCACTACCATAACGGGGATCACCTTTATATTTATATACTCCACTACCATAACGAGGATCACCTTTATATTTATATACCCCACTAGCATAACGGGGATCACCTTTATATTTATATACCTCACTACCATACCGGGGATCACCTTTATATTTATATACCTCACTACCATAACGGGGATCACCTTTATATTTATATACCTCACTACCATAACGGGGATCACCTTATATTTATATACCGGGGATCACCTTTATATTTATATACCTCACTACCATAACGGGGATCACCTTTATATTTATATACCTCACTACCATAACGGGGATCACCTTTATATTTATATACCTCACTACCATAACGGGGATCACCTTTATATTTATATACCTCACTACCATAACGGGGATCACCTTTATATTTATATACCTCACTACCATAACGGGGATCACCTTTATATTTATATACCTCACTACCATAACGGGGATCACCTTTATATTTATATACTCCACTACCATAACGGGGATCACCTTTATATTTATATACCTCACTACCATAACGGGGATCACCTTTATATTTATATACCTCACTACCATAACGGGGATCACCTTTATATTTATATACCTCACTACCATAACGGGGATCACCTTTATATTTATATACCTCACTACCATAACGGGGATCACCTTTATATTTATATACCTCACTACCATAACGGGGATCACCTTTATATTTATATACCTCACTACCATAACGGGGATCACCTTTATATTTATATACCTCACTACCATAACGGGGATCACCTTTATATTTATATACCTCACTACCATAACGGGGATCACCTTTATATTTATATACCTCACTACCATAACGGGGATCACCTTTATATTTATATACCTCACTACCATAACGGGGATCACCTTTATATTTATATACCTCACTACCATAACGGGGATCACCTTTATATTTATATACCTCACTACCATAACGGGGATCACCTTTATATTTATATACCTCACTACCATAACGGGGATCACCTTTATATTTATATACCTCACTACCATAACGGGGATCACCTTTATATTTATATACCGGGGATCACCTTTATATTTATATACCTCACTACCATAACGGGGATCACCTTTATATTTATATACCTTACTACCATAACGGGGATCACCTTTATATTTATATACCTCACTACCATAACGGGGATCACCTTTATATTTATATACCTCACTACCATAACGGGGATCACCTTATATTTATATACCTCACTACCATAACGGGGATCACCTTTATATTTATATACCCTCACTACCATAACGGGGATCACCTTTATATTTATATACCTCACTACCATAACGGGGATCACCTTTATATTTATATACCTCACTACCATAACGGGGATCACCTTTATATTTATATACCTCACTACCATAACGGGGATCACCTTTATATTTATATACCTCACTACCATAACGGGGATCACCTTTATATTGATATACCTCACTACCATAACGGGGATCACCTTTATATTTATATACCGGGGATCACCTTTATATTTATATACCCCACTACCATAACGGGGATCACCTTTATATTTATATACCGGGGATCACCTTTATATTTATATACCCCAATACCATAACGGGGATCACCTTTATATTTATATACCCCACTACCATAACGGGGATCACCTTTATATTTATATACCTTACTACCATAACGGGGATCACCTTTATATTTATATACCTTACTACCATAACGGGGATCACCTTTATATTTATATACCCCACTACCATAACGGGGATCACCTTTATATTTATATACCTCACTACCATAACGGGGATCACCTTTATATTTATATACCCCACTACTATAACGGGGATCACCTTTATATTTATATACCTTACTACCATAACGAGGATCACCTTTATATTTATATACCTTACTACCATAACGGGGATCACCTTTATATTTATATACCTCACTACCATAACGGGGATCACCTTTATATTTATATACCTCACTACCATAACGGGGATCACCTTTATATTTATATACCGGGGATCACCTTTATATTTATATACCTTACTACCATAACGGGGATCACCTTTATATTTATATACCTCACTACCATAACGGGGATCACCTTTATATTTATATACCTCACTACCATAACGGGGATCACCTTTATATTTATATACCGGGGATCACCTTTATATTTATATACCTCACTACCATAACGGGGATCACCTTTATATTTATATACCTCACTACCATAACGGGGATCACCTTTATATTTATATACCTCACTACCATAACGGGGATCACCTTTATATTTATATACCTCACTACCATAACGGGGATCACCTTTATATTTATATACCTCACTACCATAACGGGGATCACCTTTATATTTTATATACCGGGGATCACCTTTATATTTATATACCTCACTACCATAACGGGGATCACCTTTATATTTATATACCTCACTACTATAACGGGGATCACCTTTATATTTATATACCTTACTACCATAACGGGGATCACCTTTATATTTATATACCTCACTACCATACCAGGGATCACCTTTATATTTATATACCCCAATACCATAACGGGGATAACCTTTATATTTATATACCTCACTACCATAACGGGGATCACCTTTATATTTATATACCCCACTACCATAATGGGGATCACCTTTATATTTATATACCTCACTACCATAACGAGGATCACCTTTATATTTATATACCTCACTGTCATAATGGGGATCACCTTTATATTTATATACCTCACTACCATAACGAGGATCACCTTTATATTTATATACCTCACTACCATAACGGGGATCACCTTTATATTTATATACCGGGGATCACCTTTATATCTATATACCTCACTACCATAACGGGGATCACCTTTATATTTATATACCTCACTACCATAACGGGGATCACCTTTATATTTATATACCTCACTACCATAACGGGGATCACCTTTATATTTATATACCTCACTACCATAACGGGGATCACCTTTATATTTATATACCTCACTACCATAACGGGGATCACCTTTATATTTTATATACCGGGGATCACCTTTATATTTATATACCTCACTACCATAACGGGGATCACCTTTATATTTATATACCTCACTACTATAACGGGGATCACCTTTATATTTATATACCTTACTACCATAACGGGGATCACCTTTATATTTATATACCCCACTACCATAACGGGGATTACCTTTATATTTATATACCTCACTACCATAACGGGGATCACCTTTATATTTATATACCTCACTACCATAACGGGGATCACCTTTATATTTACATGTATATACCTCACTACCATACCGGGGATCACCTTTATATTTATATACCTCACTACTATAACGGGGATCACCTTTATATTTATATACCTCACTACCATAACGGGGATCACCTTTATATTTATATACCCCACTACCATAATGGGGATCACCTTTATATTTATATACCTCACTACCATAACGAGGATCACCTTTATATTTATATACCTCACTACCATAACGGGGATCACCTTTATATTTATATACCTCACTACCTATAACGGGGATCACCTTTATATTTATATACCCCACTACTATAACGGGGATCACCTTTATATTTATATACCTCACTACCATAACGGGGATCACCTTTATATTTATATACCCCACTACCATAACGGGGATCACCTTTATATTTATATACCTCACTACCATAACGGGGATCACCTTTATATTTATATACCTCACTACCATAACGGGGATCACCTTTATATTTATATACCCCACTACCATAACGGGGATCACCTTTATATTTATATACCTCACTACCATAACGGGGATCACCTTTATATTTATATACCCCACTACCATAACGGGGATCACCTTTATATTTATATACCTCACTACCATAACGAGGATCACCTTTATATTTATATACCTTACTACCATAACGGGGATCACCTTTATATTTATATACCCCACTACCATAACGAGGATCACCTTTATATTCATATACCTCACTACCATAACGAGGATCACCTTTATATTTATATACCTTACTACCATAACGGGGATCACCTTTATATTTATATACATGTACCTCACTACCATAACGGGGATCACCTTTATATTTATATACCTCACTACCATAACGAGGATCACCTTTATATTGATATACCTCACTACCATAACGGGGATCACCTTTATATTTATATACCGGGGATCACCTTTATATTTATATACCTCACTACCATAACGGGGATCACCTTTATATTTATATACCTCACTACCATAATAAATGATGCTGCAATTATCTATAGACACACTGCTATCAAAAATAAATAGATAAACAAGAATGGCAAAAATTACAACAGTTACCCGGATGTAATACTCTACAAATTTAAGATACCGAAGTAAAACATGATTTTGAATAACTCATTACATGACCTTTCTTTGCGGGAGAGATTTTTAAACCCGGAAAGGGGGTTAGGCTTGACAGCAACCGGACGAAAAAAAACCTTTTATCCAACCTTGGCTAATCAGTGCAGCGTGTGGACCATGTGTTACCTGCCGCTGTCAGGTGCGCGTGCAGAACGTATCAGTGTCTCATGCAAATAGCCAGAAAACAAGTAATTAACGATCACATTCTCTAGCTGAAGAAGTTTACCTATAGGATTAGAGTTAGCTTCGTTCTACAAGTATCAACACGTGTTCTATCACGTAAGCGTAAATGTACTTCATTCCTCCAAAGACAATTAGAAATACTATCCGACAACGTCAACTAGTGACAAGTTTTATCAGATGTTTTAAAACCACTTAGAAAGCTTTGCATATGTAAATTATATTTCACAGGTCAAGAGTACTTTTCGGGACTATTTCTCCTAATGGTGATCTCCCAATACATAATATTATGACGTCGATAAACAAATGTATCAACTATTCGACTTGTGCTTCCAGATTTTCCGTTTTGCCTATTTTCCAAACAACTTGTAGTATACTTCCTACTGATCAATACAAACGGACTCGTTATAGTCCACATAACCGTATATATACTAAATGTACAAAAGGAATTACTACGGTTATGGTAATATTCACTTCTGTACGAAACATATTGTATACTCGTTTTAGTTCACTTACCTATACATTCATAAAGTACTATTTGGTTTGGTTTGTTTTGTTTAACGTCCTATTAACAGCCAGGGTTATTTAAGGACGTGCCAGGTTTTAGAGGTGGAGGAAAGCCGGAGTACCCGGAGAAAAACCACCGGCCTACAGTCAGTACCAGGCAACTGCCCCACGTAGGTTTCGAACCCAGAGGTTGAGGGCTAGTGTTAAAGTGTCGGGACACCTTAACCACTCGGCCACCGCCACGTTACCAGTGACAAACACTTATACTTACATGTCTTTGTTTGCTGTGGATTTTCAATGATTTCTACCCATTATCACGTTTTCAGAGATAACTGTCGACCTGAAGAAAAGAAAAAAAGTTGACAGGACATGGTTTCGAGAGATGACAAAAGTCAGGAGAAGGTTTACGGCAGTGGTCATGTCCTCGTTAGAAAATACCAAAATGTTCCTAGGAATGTCTGGTGATTTTATTATCAATGTGTTTTTTTTTAATTTGTGAGACGTGGCTTTAACACAGGAGACGGTAACTCCTCCGGAAATTTTGAAGTTTCTTTAATTACATAACCTATAAAAAGTTTTATCCGAATTTAGAGTAGTTAAAGTATGTTTATAATCTAATGGAGGGATTGTGTATTGATGATGTAACTGATAATGACAGTCTTTACAGTATCAATGACTCACAATCCGACACCACGCTTACGACTCGTTATCATCGCAGTGACATATTGTCATTGCAGACCATGAAAATGTACTCCTTAGAATAGCAGAGAGCCATCGCCAGGTCATACCAAGGTATAGATATCGCTGTGTGTCTTTGACATAACGATATAAACATAATTAAAGGAAATATTATAAACCATTGTAATGCTACCCCGGTAACACCTGTTCATCGTCCCGACGTAAGGTAATTGAGAACATGCAAGGTTATGTCATCTATTGCAGACCTCGCTACGATATCCGAACCCATTCCGAAGCAAAAAACTCCTGTAACACATGTTCAGTATTATTGTTGGTCCATTATATTAACCTGACGACTGAAAATAGTTTTTGTCTAAAGATTTTTAAAATTTGACCGCAGATAACGTTTTCGTTGTATCAGAATATATTACATTGACCCCTTTCTGACTAAATGCAGTGTAACCTAGATTGCTTTCAAATTGCTTTAGATTAGCGGATTATAAATCAACTTTCTTACAAGGAAAGAAATAGAGTAAGCATGGACTTAAAGACACCACATCACCCTCGGAATTGGTCGTGGGTGTTATTCAAAATCAAATATCCCTACCTTTACTGTAGTGTACCCGTAGAGAATGGTCTTTTCAAGATGGCAGACGAGGAATATCACACAACACAGATTCATATTTCAAGCTACAAAATTAGTTATGTATACGTTTGCTCTGACCACGCTTAAAGTACTAAATATAAGTCGGTGATATTTAATATTTATATTACACAGGCAAAATGTCTTCATGTCAATTTGACCTGAAAAAAATTGACCTGAAATTAACCTGAAAATGAGGTCAATTTCACATGAAGAAATTTTCAGGTCAATTTCAGGTCATTTTCAGGTCAATTTGACCCTGAAAAAATCTTCATATGAAATTGAGGTGGAATATTCATGTCAATTTCAGGCCAATTTTAGGTCAATTTGACATGAAAACTGTAGTACAGTAATTATCTGGTGCTGTTTAGTTCATGAACAACTCTGAATCATTCGTTAAGTTCGGCTGGCTGTTGAACTCCACATATTCAGCGCTTGATTCTCCAATGCCATCCAGGTAAACAATATGATGTGTACAAAACGAAGGAAAACAGCCTTATTTACGTCACGGACTGGTCTTCAATAACTTGAAGCAATTTTGACAGAAAATGTCATGGATTGGTTCTGCACAAGTAATTTTTTGATAGGACTTCTACCAAACACGACTGAATGTTAGTAGAAAGACAATGGGTTTGATACCGTTGTCAACAGGAACTATTGTTACAACGACCTCCGAGTCGTTGATCATACGAACATAAATCATATTTCACTGGCGCTGTTACTGGTCTGGTAAATATGACGTGTGGTCATCTGTATTGTCCGGCCAGTGGTCAGTTTTATGTCCCCAGTATCATCCTCTGTCGCCAGAATCTGATACACTCATTAGTAGATGTTGATATTCTGTAGACCACCTGTGAATATTCTCACTTCATACACGCTGTCAAGTCTATACACCACGACTATCATAACTGATAGCATTAAGGGTGTCGTTTCTGAGTGTAGAATGTCAAAATAATTTAAAAAAAAAGAGACAGATGAATAAAAAACCCAAGCAAACAAACAAATCCATTTTAATCTTAATTTAGCAAAATGTCGAAAAATGAACATGAATCTGTATCATACAGCCTATATCCTGTCCGGTCTGGACTGGTCAGTAATGAAAATGGCTAAAGTGCGGAAGTCCAGAAGGGAAGTCTGGACATTCATTAAAAGTTAGGAAACTCAAAATGAGTCCGAGGAAATGTTACAATATGTGAGGGAATGTGCAATTATCCCTTGATTTAAATGATTCATGGACGTTGTTTTAAAGTGTTTCGCAATTGTTGTCAAATGAAGTTTATAATTAAATGGATATGGAAAAGTTTGTAAACTTAAAAATGTGGCAAAATTAAATAAATGAATATATAAATAAATAAATAAAAATATTTCTTTTCAAATATAGTCAGATACAAAAACAATGTTTATTTTTGTCTGCTTAGTCCACCATATTGTCTTTTTAACTGCGTACTAACAGGCAAGATCAAAAACTCCTCCTCCGATAAAAAGTATCACACAATTAACACGCGGTGATATGTGTTGCTGTTGGCAAGGATGCTGGTAGTATGGATGATGCATCAACATTTATACAGACGTACCAGCTGTTACGGCCATACAATTTACATTTTATAGATTTTATCATAATGTATGCATTCTAAACTGTTTATTTCTAGTTACCGATCAATATACTAAAACGTTAGACATATCCCTACACTGTCCGTACATATTATGGTGTGTCGAGCGTGCAACACTTCTGACTCCGAAATAATATACATGTCTATATATAGCGAAATTGTTTTATTAAACAGGAATTATGTTGGTAGTAATCTGTATAGAGTTGATATTGAGGCAAATGAATAATGCCACAGCGATCGACAATATCAGTTACAAATATATTCAGACACTTTTCAGTTACAAAGATCACCTTAAAATTTCAAAAAAAAGTAGGCCTTAACAGTCCTTAAAAACTACAACAATACTACAGTACAACAGTACTGGTGACTGTTCTATATACAACAATACTACAGTACAATAGTACTAGTGACAGTTCTATATACAACAGTACTACAGTACAATAGTACTAGTGACAGTTCTATATACAACAGTACTACAGTACAACAGTACTGGTGACTGTTCTATATACAACAATACTACAGTACCACAGTACTAGTGACAGTTCTATATACAACAATACTACAGTACAACAGTACTACAGTACAACAATACTACAGTACAACAGTACTGGTGACTGTTCTATATACAACAATACTACAGTACAACAGTACTGGTGACAGTTCTATATACAACAGTACTACAGTACAACAGTACTAGTGGCAGTTCTATATACAACAATACTACAGTACAACAGTACTAGTGACAGTTCTATATACAACAATACTACAGTACAACAGTACTACAGTACAACAATACTACAGTACAACAGTACTAGTGACAGTTCTATATACAACAATACTACAGTACAACAGTACTAGTGACAGTTCTATATACAACAATACTACAGTACAACAGTACTACAGTACAACAATACTACAGTACAACAGTACTACTGACAGTTCTATATACAACAATACTACAGTACAACAGTACTAGTGACAGTTCTATATACAACAATACTAAAGTACAACAGTACTAGTGACAGTTCTATATACAACAATACTACAGTACAACAGTACTAGTGACAGTTCTATATACAACAATACTACAGTACAACAGTACTATAGTACAACAATACTACAGTACAACAGTACTAGTGACAGTTCTATATACAACAATACTACAGTACAACAATACTACAGTACAACAATACTACAGTACAACAATACTACAGTACAACAGTACTAGTGACAGTTCTATATACAACAATACTACAGTACAACAGTACTACAGTACAACAATACTACAGTACAACAATACTACAGTACAACAGTACTAGTGACAGTTCTATATACAACAGTACTACAGTACAACAGTACTACCGTACAACAGTACTAGTGACAGTTCTATATACAACAATACTACAGTACAACAATACTACAGTGCAACAATACTACAGTACAACAATACTACAGTACAACAGTACTAGTGACAGTTCTATATACAACAATACAACAGTACAACAGTACTACAGTACAACAATACTACAATACAACAGTACTAGTGACAGTTCTATATACAGCAATACTACAGTACAACAGTACTACAGTACTAGTGACAGTTCTATATACAACAATACTACAGTACAACAGTACTAGTGACAGTTCTATATACAACAATACTACAGTACAACGGTACTAGTGACAGTTTTATATACAACAATACTACAGTACAACAATACTACAGTACAACAGTACTAGTGACAGTTCTATATACAACAATACTACAGTACAACAGTACAACAGTACTAGTGACAGTTCTATATACAACAATACTACAGTACAACAGTACTAGTGACAGTTCTATATACAACAATACTACAGTACAACAATACTACAGTACAACAGTACTAGTGACAGTTCTATATACAACAATACTACAGTACAACAGTACTAGTGACAGTTCTACATACAACAATACAACAGTACAACAATACTACAGTACAACAGTACTGGTGAGTGTTCTATATACAACAATACAACAGTACTAGTGACAGTTCTATATACAACAATACAACAGTACTACAGTACAACAGTACTACAGTACAACAATACTACAGTACAACAATACTACAGTACAACAGTACTAGTGACAGTTCTATATACAACAATACAACAGTACTAGTGACAGTTCTATATACAACAATACAACAGTACAACAGTACTGGTGAGTGTTCTATATACAACAATACTACAGTACAACAGTACTAGTGACAGTTCTATATACAACAATACAACAGTACAACAGTACTAGTGACAGTTCTATATACAACAGTACTACAGTACAACAATACAACAGTACAACAATACTACAGTACAACAATACTACAGTACAACAGTACTACAGTACAACAATACTACAGTACAACAATACTACAGTACAACAGTACTAGTGACAGTTCTATATACAACAATACTACAGTACAACAGTACTACAGTACAACAATACTACAGTACAACAATACTACAGTACAACAGTACTGGTGAGTGTTCTATATACAACAATACAACAGTACTAGTGACAGTTCTATATACAACAATACTACAGTACGACAGTACTAGTGACAGTTCTATATACAACAATACTACAGTACAACAGTACTACAGTACAACAATACTGGTGAGTGTTCTATATACAACAATACAACAGTACTAGTGACAGTTCTATATACAACAATACAACAGTACTACAGTACAACAGTACTACAGTACAACAATACTACAGTACAACAATACTACAGTACAACAGTACTAGTGACAGTTCTATATACAACAATACAACAGTACTAGTGACAGTTCTATATACAACAATACAACAGTACAACAGTACTGGTGAGTGTTCTATATACAACAATACTACAGTACAACAGTACTAGTGACAGTTCTATATACAACAATACAACAGTACAACAGTACTAGTGACAGTTCTATATACAACAGTACTACAGTACAACAATACAACAGTACAACAGTACTACAGTACAACAATACTACAGTACAACAGTACTACAGTACAACAATACTACAGTACAACAATACTACAGTACAACAGTACTAGTGACAGTTCTATATACAACAATACTACAGTACAACAGTACTACAGTACAACAATACTACAGTACAACAATACTACAGTACAACAGTACTGGTGAGTGTTCTATATACAACAATACAACAGTACTAGTGACAGTTCTATATACAACAATACTACAGTACGACAGTACTAGTGACAGTTCTATATACAACAATACTACAGTACAACAGTACTACAGTACAACAATACTACAGTACAACAATACTACAGTACAACAGTACTACAGTACAACAGTACTAGTGACAGTTCTATATACAACAATACTACAGTACGACAGTACTAGTGACAGTTCTACATACAATACTACAGTACAACAGTACTACAGTACAACAATACTACAGTACAACAGTACTAGTGACAGTTCTATATACAACAATACTACAGTACAACAGTACTAGTGACAGTTCTATATACAACAATACTACAGTACAACAGTACTAGTGACAGTTCTATATACAACAATACTACAGTACGACAGTACTAGTGACAGTTCTATATACAACAGTACTACAGTACAACAATACTACAGTACAACAATACTACAGTACAACAATACTACAGTACTAGTGACAGTTCTATATACAACAATACTACAGTACAACAATACTACAGTACAACAGTACTAGTGACAGTTCTATATACAACAATACTACAGTACAACAGTACTAGTGACAGTTCTATATACAACAATACTACAGTACGACAGTACTAGTGACAGTTCTATATACAACAGTACTACAGTACAACAATACTACAGTACAACAATACTACAGTACAACAATACTACAGTACTAGTGACAGTTCTATATACAACAATACTACAGTACAACAATACTACAGTACAACAGTACTAGTGACAGTTTTATATACAACAATACTACAGTACAACAGTACTACAGTACAACAGTACTAGTGACAGTTCTATATACAACAATACTACAGTACAACAATACTACAGTACAACAATACTAGTGACAGTTCTATATACAACAATACTACAGTACAACAGTACTAGTGACAGTTCTATATACAACAATACTACAGTACAGCAGTACTAGTGACAGTTCTACATACAATACTACAGTACAACAGTACTACAGTACAACAGTACTACAGTACAACAATACTACAGTACAACAGTATTAGTGACAGTTCTATATACAACAATACTACAGTACAACAGTACTAGTGACAGTTCTATATACAACAATACTACAGTACAACAGTACTAGTGACAGTTCTATATACAACAATACTACAGTACAACAATACTACAGTACAACAGTACTAGTGACAGTTCTATATACAACAATACTACAGTACAACAATACTACAGTACAACAATACTACAGTACAACAGTACTAGTGACAGTTCTATATTATACAGTTATTGTATGGGTGTGAGGGAAATAGCACTTTTATTGTCCCCCGAGACATTAACTATTGCCCGAGGCGAAACCGAGGGAAATAGTTAATGTCAAGGGGAACAATAAAAGTGCTATTTCCAGAAATACCTATACTATAACAGCGGGCTGAAGTTAGCAGCGGATTCGTTATTCGTTATTGGGGATTCGAATAACGAATCCGCTGCCAGCAGCGGATTGGGGATTCAGTTTTTTAGGTTTAAATTATGTTTCTTTTTATTGACATTTTGACGATTGGATTCAAATAACAAATCCGTTTCAGCCGTGGATTAGAGATTCACTTACATATAAGTATTTTTCTTATTATATGTGATTGGGGATATCGAATAACGAATCCGCTGCCAGCAGCGGATTGGGGATTCAGTTTTTTAGGTTTAAATTATGTTTCTTTTTATTGACATTTTGACGATTGGATTCAAATAACAAATCCGTTTCAGCCGTGGATTAGAGATTCACTTACATATAAGTATTTTTCTTATTATATGTGATTGGGGATATCGAATAACGAATCCGCTGCTGGCAGCGGATTCGTTATTCGATATCCCGAATCACATATAATAAGAAAAATACTTATATGTAAGTGAATCTCTAATCCACGGCTGAAACGGATTTGTTATTTGAATCCAATCGTCAAAATGTCAATAAAAAGAAACATAATTTAAACCTAAAAAACTGAATCCCCAATCCGCTGCTGGCAGCGGATTCGTTATTCGATATCCCGAATCACATATAATAAGAAAAATACTTATATGTAAGTGAATCTCTAATCCACGGCTGAAACGGATTTGTTATTTGAATCCAATCGTCAAAATGTCAATAAAAAGAAACATAATTTAAACCTAAAAAACTGAATCCCCAATCCGCTGCTGGCAGCGGATTCGTTATTCGATATCCCCAATCACATATAATAAGAAAAATACTTATATGTAAGTGAATCTCTAATCCACGGCTGAAACGGATTTGTTATTTGAATCCAATCGTCAAAATGTCAATAAAAAGAAACATAATTTAAACCTAAAAAACTGAATCCCCAATCCGCTGCTGGCAGCGGATTCGTTATTCGATATCCCGAATCACATATAATAAGAAAAATACTTATATGTAAGTGAATCTCTAATCCACGGCTGAAACGGATTTGTTATTTGAATCCAATCGTCAAAATGTCAATAAAAAGAAACATAATTTAAACCTAAAAAACTGAATCCCCAATCCGCTGCTGGCAGCGGATTCGTTATTCGATATCCCGAATCACATATAATAAGAAAAATACTTATATGTAAGTGAATCTCTAATCCACGGCTGAAACGGATTTGTTATTTGAATCCAATCGTCAAAATGTCAATAAAAAGAAACATAATTTAAACCTAAAAAACTGAATCCCCAATCCGCTGCTGGCAGCGGATTCGTTATTCGATATCCCGAATCACATATAATAAGAAAAATACTTATATGTAAGTGAATCTCTAATCCACGGCTGAAACGGATTTGTTATTTGAATCCAATCGTCAAAATGTCAATAAAAAGAAACATAATTTAAACCTAAAAAACTGAATCCCCAATCCGCTGCTGGCAGCGGATTCGTTATTCGATATCCCCAATCACATATAATAAGAAAAATACTTATATGTAAGTGAATCTCTAATCCACGGCTGAAACGGATTTGTTATTTGAATCCAATCGTCAAAATGTCAATAAAAAGAAACATAATTTAAACCTAAAAAACTGAATCCCCAATCCGCTGCTGGCAGCGGATTCGTTATTCGAATCCCCAATAACGAATAACGAATCCGCTGCTAACTTCAGCCCGCTTACAATAACTGTTTTATTATACCCGCATTTAAATTATTCCATTTTGTTCAAGACTAGTAATAAAAGCAAAGTCTGTTTCAATTATCAAATTTTAATGTAAATTCAAAATCATCAACAAAAAACAAAAAGCATTACTTGTTGTGTGTTAGTGTTGTCGTTGTCTTTCAGAAACAATCCTCTCCATAGCCTCTTCATCCATATTATATAATCTTGTAGATGAAGCCATTTTCCAAAATGTTCCTGTAGAAAACTGTTTCTGTTTCGTCTTGGACGCTTACGTTTTCGAAAGAGTTTTCGGACTTTATCCTAATACAAGGGATGGCGGTAAAGACGATCCGAAAGGATACGACAAATGCATTGAGCAATCAGAATGAACAAAGCAAAAAAATCCGCGAAAATAGGAATGCGCTTATTCCGGGTAACTAGCACTTTCGACTATTAACCTGGTAAATGGATGTGTTTCAAATAGCATTTCTATTGTTTACCTTTTATGTAGTGTAAAATAAGGAAAGGTATAATAAACAACAACACTACAGTACAACAGTACTAGTGACATTATAAGGCTTTTTGGTCCAGTTGTGACTCGTTGGTGATGTTAGGGACATCATACAGTTTTTTTGTCAATCTCGTATTCGTCAGTAATGTTTGTGATACCTTAAAGCTCTTTAGTCCATCTAGGACTCGCCAGTGACGTTTATGACATCATACAGTTTTATGGTCCATCTGTGACTCATCAATGATGCTAGGGACATCATACAGCTGTTTGTTCGTCTTAGGACTCGACAGTGATGGCAGGGGACACCATACAGCTGTTCCGTCCTTCTAGGATTCATCAGTGACGTTGTGGCATCATACAGCTGTTTGGTCCTTCTAGAACTCGTCAGTGATATTTGTAAAACCATGCAGCGGTTCCGTCCTTCTAGGATCCATCGGTGATGCTAGGGGCATCATACATACAGCTGTTTGGTTCTTCTAGGATTCATCAGTGACGTTGTGGCATCATACAGCTGTTTGGTCCTTCTAGAACTCGTCAGTGATATTTGTAAAACCATACAGCGGTTCCGTCCTTCTAGGATCCATCGGTGATGCTAGGGGCAACATACATATAGCTGTTTGGTCCTTCTAGAACTCGTCAGTGATGTTTGCAACACTATACGCCTGTTCCGTCCTTCTAGGATCCATCATTGATGTTAGGAACATTATACAGTTGTTGTCCTTTTGAGGCGGAGATGGTATACAGCAAAATGTCTTGACGTAAATTACCTGAATTTGACCTGAATTGACATGAAGACATTTTGCCTGTATAGCGGCCAAAACTGGAAATCATGAAAAACCTGAAATAAAGATGTGTCTAAACAAATGTTATTTGACACATTGTGAGATGTGATACGTCCAAATTTAACCAATCATTTGATTTTGAGATTGGATCATTTTTGACGTTTAAAGATCATGAGTTGCGTGCAACTATCAAACAAGAATTTAGGCATGGCATACGGCAACTTAGCTAACGAAGGATGCCCGATACGATAATATAGCACTGTTACTAATGCATTGGACATCCTTGGCAAGCTAAGTTGGCCATACAGTGTCATCAAGGGTAAAAATGTGTAATCTTATATGTTTGTAAAACAGTTCCTGGTGGAACAGTAAGGATTTATGATAGATAATCTTCAAAACATACCTGGAACATACACTAACAACCGATGTTACTTCAATTAATTTTATTTACGATTTATTGTGTCCAATATCGTTATTTCAATGATTTACTACATTCTCATCTCAGATAGAAATGCGGCTGAAATTTATTTGATATAAATAATCATGGAATTCATCGGAGTTAATCAAATTTTTACATTCATATATCCATCTTTTTAAATTTATCTTCCTTTACATCTTATTTTCCATTTAATTCCTACTTCCTGTTTTCGATGTGAAGCAGTGCTGTACCCGGCCGTTAACAATGGATGCCACCTGGTGAGATTTGCTGGGTCGCCCGGCGCGGTGTGGGGTGGGCCGTCCGTAATTAGCTGGTATAATTGGTTAAATAAAGTGTCAAACCACTGGCTGCTTTAATCAATACCCCAAATGAAATACTTGTCCTATCTATATATAGATGTAGGTTATCATTGTTTAATTGGGCTAATTAATAACATTTCCGGGTGGTAATGTAGACACGGATATTAAAATGCCAACGAATTGCTATTAGGAACGATACAGTTCAGAGGTCATCTTAAAGTACAGCTGACATTTTGCGTTAGCGTTATTTTGATATTTTTTTTTTACTCCCCATCTGCATTTCCACACCTTTGGTCATTAACGTCACTAATGAACGCCATAAGTTTTCAATCCCTCGGTCGGTAAATAATGTATTGATTTCTAAATAAATGATACAATAAAGCGCTATTGTCTTCTTTCTTTGATAAACCCTTAAATTTGTACATCAATGATAAGGCTTACGTTGACATGTTCTTACAATTTTGTTTACATTATCTTGTTAATATCCATGCTGTTCTTGTTTAGCCATCAACTTACTCTTGTAGTTATAATAATGCTGAAAAAGTCTTCATTTTGAATTAAAATTCAATTCGTTTGATCCATTTTTGACTTGCAGATACTCTATATCCGCATTCTATTTTTAGACAGCCGCGATCAGGATCACAGAGGTTAAAGAGTGCATCTATGTAAATTAGACAACTATAAGGTCTGTTCCGTACTTAGTTCACGTCTCGCGCCACAATTCAATGGCAGTATTCTTCAACTTACCATCATTGTATAAAGTACAAAAGCCAGAAAATAGGATATGATACCGGACGATATGTTTGTAGCAAGCTGTTCACCCCGACCGTTATGGGATTTCAGGGGCTGTTTAAACTAGTAGGCGGTATTCAGTTTCGATAATGCATCAATGTTAGATACTTAAAAGGCTACACCTCCGGCAGCGAAAACGCAAAAATGACACCCGTGATATAGAAATATATATCTAATTATATATCCAACAAAACAATGTTAAGACCAAAACCTACATACGAAATGGTGAGGCGGAGAACAATAAGGTTTCTTCGGAATGTGATTAATTGTTTGTTCACTTTATATTTATAAAATAAAAATGAAACTCAAATTTCCGGAAGGTGGTAATAGCGTTAAGTATTTAACTTCTGGTTTTATATGAAATATACAACAGATTATTCTGGCACTAAATCAATCTATCAATCAATCAATCAATTATAATCATTTTTGTTGGAGATGTAGGACTAGCAAACGCAATGATCTATTCTGAACTTCGTAGATTCCCTCTTCTCATTTTGCGCAAAATACGAATCTCCAAGTATTGGTGTAAATTGTTGAGGTCTAGTAACTGTATATTAAGTGCATGTTATCAAGATATGTACATAGGCTGCGAATCAAATCCACATTGCAAAAATTGGGTAGCTTCAGTTAAACAGGAACTATGTACTATTGGCTTGGCCGAGTACTGGCAGGCGCAGGGTAATTTTAATACTAGAACCTTTTTGGCCTTAGTAAAACAACGGCTATTAGACATTTTTAAGCAAGATTGTGAGTCTTTCCTTTTAACCTCGTCCAAATGCAGATTGTATAAACATATTATTGACTATGTATGTCTGCAGCGTTACTTAAGTAAGCCTTTTCCTGTTAAATATAAAAAGGCAATTGTCAAAATACGTTTGTCTTCACATAACCTGTTAGATAATTGAAACTGGACGGCATAGAAAAATTCCTCACAATTTAAGATTTTGTCCTTTCTGTAGAAATGACATAGAAGATGAATACCATTTCATTTTAAAATGTCCCTCCTTTAAAGGTCTCAGAATAAAATATATAAAGCCTTATTATCTGGTCAATCCCTCTGTCTATAAGCTAATAAATTTTCTATCAACCGGTAATGTTAAAGAATTAAGTAATCTGGGCAATTTTTTATACCAAGCATCGCTACTACGTTCTACTCTGTTGGCTTCTAGTAACTAGTAGTTTGATCCATACTATTCATTTTCCTTATTGAGTCACACAAATATATATATATACAAATATGTGCATGCTCATATGCCAGTACATTGCTCTACCCAAGCTGACTTGTATTATTTTCTTGTATTCTTGTAATTGTATTATGTCGATGAGATGTATACTCTCAAGATTAATAAAGTATTGAATATATGAAAATTGGTAAACTAGGGCGATGGTCATTTGTGGATACAATGACGACTCGTTAGGACAATGGTCATTTAGGAGACAATGACGACTCGTTAGGACAATGGTCATTTAGGAGACAATGACGACTCGTTAGGACAATGGTCATTTGTGAAGACAATGACGACTCGTTAGGACAATGGTCATTTGTGGAGACAATGACGACTCGTTAGGACAATGGTCATTTAGGAGACAATGACGGCTCGTTAGGACAATGGTCATTTGAGGAGACAATGACGACTCGTTAGGACAATGGTCAGTTGTGGAGACAATGACGACTCGTTAGGACAATGGTCATTTGTGGAGGTAATGACGACTCGTTAGGACAATGGTCATTAGTGAAGACAATGACGACTCGTTAGGACAATGGTCATTTGTGGAGACAATGACGACTCGTTAGGACAATGGTCATTTGTGCCGACAATGCCGACTCGTTAGGACAATGGTCATTTGTGAAGACAATGACGACTCGTTAGGACAATGGTCATTTTTGGAGACAATGACGACTCGTTAGGACAATGGTCATTTAGGAGACAATGACGACTCGTTAGGGCAATGGTCATTTGAGGAGACAATGACGACTCGTTAGGACAATGGTCATTTGTGCCGACAATGCCGACTCGTTAGGACAATGGTCATTTGTGGAGACAATGACGACTCGTTAGGACAATGGTCAGTTGTGGAGACAATGACTCGTTAGGACAATGGTCATTTGTGAAGACAATGACGACTCGTTAGGACAATGGTCATTTGTGAAGACAATGACGACTCGTTAGGACAATGGTCATTTTTGGAGACAATGACGACTCGTTAGGACAATGGTCATTTAGGAGACAATGACGACTCGTTAGGGCAATGGTCATTTGAGGAGACAATGACGACTCGTTAGGACAATGGTCATTTGTGCCGACAATGCCGACTCGTTAGGACAATTGGTCATTTGTGGAGACAATGACGACTCGTTAGGACAATGGTCAGTTGTGGAGACAATGACTCGTTAGGACAATGGTCATTTGTGAAGACAATGACGACTCGTTAGGACAATGGTCATTTGTGGAGACAATGACGACTCGTTAGGACAATGGTCATTAGTGAAGACAATGACGACTCGTTAGGACAATGGTCATTTGTGAAGACAATGACGACTCGTTAGGACAATGGTCATTTAGGAGACAATGACGACTCGTTAGGACAATGGTCAGTTGTGGAGACAATGACGACTCGTTAGGACAATGGTCATTTAGGAGACAATGACGACTCGTTAGGACAATGGTCATTTAGGAGACAATGACTCGTTAGGACAATGGTCATTAGTGAAGACAATGACGACTCGTTAGGGCGATGGTCATTTGTGGAGACAATGACGACTCGTTAGGACAATGGTCATTTAGGAGACAATGACGACTCGTTAGGACAATGGTCATTTAGGAGACAATGACGACTCGTTAGGACAATGGTCATTTGTGCCGACAATGCCGACTCGTTAGGACAATGGTCATTTGTGGAGACAATGACGACTCGTTAGGACAATGGTCAGTTGTGGAGACAATGACTCGTTAGGACAATACCTTATTGAGACAATGGTAACTCTTTAAGAGAATGGTACCTCATTAATACAATGATATAAATTGTTAAGACAAAGACAACTCATTAATACCATGAGATAACTCATAAAGACAATGAGATAACTTGTTAAGACAATGATAACTCGTTATTACAATGATATAAATTGTTGAGACAATGATAACTCGTTAAGACAATGGTGACTCATAAAGACAATGATAACTCGTTAATGCAATAACTCATTGAGTCAATGAGATAACTCATTAAACAATGATAACTCGTTAATACAATGTTAACTCATTAAGACAATGAGTTCGTCAATACAATGACAACTCGTTAAGACAATAACTCACTAATACAATGATACTCATTAATACAATGATAACTCGTTAAGACAATGATAACTCGTTAAGACAATACTGACAGTATTACCTAAATCTGCGGAATTGATTGGGTTCGCTGTGTAATATGTAATAGTTTTTTTACCAAGGATTTAAAATTATCGATTTCTGAAATATAATTTCTTGGCGTCAAAAGTGGGATACAAATTTTACGTATTACAACCCCAACTACCGTCAATATCCCTGGTAAAAGAATTATGCACGCTAAGTTTAAATTCTATTAAGCATGACACCATTTCAGGGCATATTCGACATGTGTTTCGTGTTGTTGGTTTTTTCTCTAAAATACAAAATACCAACATTTACCAAAGTGATTTATTTTGATTTCCTTATCTTCGCTCCTTGATTTCCATTCCCTTGCTCCCTGTCAATGTCAACGAGTCACAGAAGGACGAAATACCTGTATGATGTAAATTTACTTATTACTAAATTAATATTTGTAAACTTGTAAATTGGTCAAAGACAGGCCAATATTTTATTTTGAATACCAGAGAAGTAATTATATTATACAAAGGCCGACCAAAATTAACATAAGTGTATTCAAGATATCATAATTAATTGTAATAATTTCACAAAATTTGAGGATTAATTTCCAAGATAAGTCTTATATTGATGTAAAATTCGGATTCGAATGTTTTACTGTTGCCGGATCCGAGGGCAGATGTTGGTTCGGAATTGGTACTGCATTGTCCAGTAGTGTAATGAGTTTCAGGGTTTCTTGGATTTGATGTCTTTTATTTATTACAAGCCTGTTTGAAGTAGCATGTTTGATATCAATTCAAAGATGTCCACAAACAGTTTATTTCTATAGCTTTATATGTACGGATTTGAATGCATACTTTACAATATTTCTGTACAATGCTATTAGGTCAAAGATCTCACGCTCGACGGGGCACGCTCTTTAACTACGGACAAGAAACCTGTAGACGAATGTTGTGTTTTCACTGCAATAAAATTGTGCTTTATATGGAATTGGTTTTAGATCAAAACAAAATGAATGCAATATCGACGTTTTGAGATCTGTTTGATAGCTTTCCCTCTTCAGCTTCAATCCAGGTGATTTTTACAATATCGGAGCTGAGGGAACTATCGTTGGCCCTCTTTCACCCGGAAAAGCTACAGAACCGACCGGAGCAGACAATATCCATGGGGATTATGAATGATTCTTCAAGTCATTCACAAAAAAAAGTAATGACGTAGCCATGCTCATCTATGTTTGGTTAGGAGCGTGGTTACATTGTATAGAAAATTAAGGTAAATTTAACCATTCAACTACAATTCTGAGTTAAAGAAATCGTCAATGGCTTCGACCGGTGATGGAGCTCACAAACGCCCCCTAGCGGCCGGTCAAAGAGATGCGGTCTCCTTGCTTAATATAGGTTTCATTGTGTTCATTGCGAATAATTTTGTCATTCTTTGGACTGTAAACATTCAGATTTTGTGTAATGATTCGAAATAAATCCGTACCGTCCACCTGCGTACAGACAACAGGCTGACTTGGCGTAAAGCCCTATAGCGTGGCGATGGGGTGTGCTCCCCTCGTGTTGAGGGTCCACAGTATGCTCGCGGGTAGTCTGAGAGGCAAAGCTCGTCTTTTTGCAGACGAATGGGTAAAACATTATTACACGACCGTCGCAGATGAATGAAAAATAGAAATCTTTATTAAAACATATCCCGGATTGTTACCGGTTTTGCATTCTCCACCAATGGAAATCGAGAACTATGAACACGGTGGTATTATACTCTGCCTTTTGTTAACCGCGGTATGATCTCAGATTAATTTGGGGGAGTTTACGCATGTTAACGTGTCTAACGTAAAGGAGGTGGAAGACTACAGTTCAGATAAGTCATTATCACATCAAACATAGCGTCTATACACTATTACAATTATAAACTGTTTAATTAATTAATTTGTATTTCCGGATATAAGAGACATAAATTCTCACGACACCACGTTTTGATATTAACTACAACAGTAGCAAGAGGTTGAGCCAGTGGCTCAGTGGTAATAACATGCCTTTCACATAGGCGCCCGGGGTTCGATTTCCCGTTTGGACGTGAAAAGGTACATGGTCACCTGTCCTGCCACGTTGGTTTCTCCTGGTAGTCAAGTTTCTCGATTGACAAAATAAGGCTTGTTGAATGTTTGGCGGTTTTAGACTATTACTCTTATAGATCCAATACCTAATCCTCAAGGGGGTGAGTGGTTATGCTTGGCACACTATTATTCCATGTATGTCTCTAATGTTGACATCGCATCCATACTACCTACCAGAGATTGCATACATGACGTAATATATTGGCGATATGACGTCATTGTCATTGTATTGTTGCCGATTTTCCATACAATTATTGGGAATTGGGGAATCCCCCATCCCGCCTTCTAAAACCTAGGATGAGATAAATGTTCTTATCCTAGACAGATGTATTGGTGTATCTAGACTATTTTACTCACTTGGGGGCGAGACTAATACAAGCCCTGTGCTGACCAGCCAAACTTTATACTCGGTTTGAAATAGCCCCGTTTACGGTATAGGCCAATGTTTGATTGCTTATATCACATACTGTGCTTAAAAAGTAACAAAATCGCGTCATTATGAATACGTGCGTCAAAAGTGATGACGTTATCAATTCGCGACGTAGTTACGCTTCATAAAATGATGACGTTACATTATTGTGATTGACGTCATAGAGCGTATCAGCTGTCTTTCCCTACCACGTGAGATCGATAGATCCCATCCACAAGCAACCCAGGGATCACCCCGTGTAGTATGCGAGAATAATAGAATCATAGAATCATTCACCCGATGGAAGTGAGACAGAGGGATCTCAACCCGAGGGGAAGATTCTTAAGTTGCCAAACACGAGGCTTGCCGAATGTTTGGCAGCTTAATTATCTTACCCCGAGGGTTGAGATTCCCCTGTCTCACTTCCATGGGGGTGAATTATTATTTTCCTCTTACCCTGTTTACCCTCTTATGTATCTAATATTGACGTTACATTAATGCAAGGAAATGTTGACGTGACGTCATTGTACTGTTGCCGTGACGTCATGGTATTGTATACGTGACGAAATACAATTGTTGATAAGACAACCTACACGTGCTCTTTCCACGTTCTCAACAATTGCAGTTCGTCACGTCGACAATACCATGACGTCACTGCAATAGTACAATGACCTCACGTAGACAATTCAATCACGTCATGTCAACATTTCCTTGCATTGATGTAACGTCAATATCCAAGAAAGGGGGACTATACAAAAAAGCTACGCTGATTTCGTACAGACATGGTTTACAGAGGTACCTTGAATGCTAATGCAGGATCTAATGGTCGATGATGAGTTTGACGATATTCTCTCCATAGTTGATATGCAAGATGTGTTCAGTCAGCAAAGTTTTAATGTAAATAATGCAGTAACAATATCCATGTGCCACTTTCCCATGGCCTTACCAACCATCCAAAAATGTTCAAAATCTTACCATTAATTACAATATTTATAACAAATAATCTAAAATTCTGCAAAATGCTACCTAATTATAATGCATTGTCGGAGAATATGAATAAAATTCATTGAAGAAAACATCATGTTGTTGTTTGAATTTATATCAAAAATATCAATTCATAATAAAAACTATTATTGCCTTTCGATTTCGGTCGCAGAAAAAATATCAACCTCGGATTTCGTCCTCGGTTAATATTTTTTCTGGGGTTGATAAAACTATGTATCGACCTCATCGAAAGGCTATAATTGCATATTAATTATTAACATGGTGTTATTACATGTCGATGTGACGTCAATGTGTCATTTTCGTGACGTCATATAATTGTTGTGAATGACATCCCCAGCCACAAACCCATATACTGGGTCGTACTGTGGACTTGGATGTAGCTACACTGATCCGTTAATATGGGAAGTTGTAAATGATATTTGACATTTCCGCTGCTATTTAGCTCTAGACTTACCTAGTTGAGAAGAATTTAAAATCTAATATCGGTTGACGATGGATTTAATCCTGGGTTAATTAGGCGTAGAGATTGACCACTCCCACTCCCGGATAAACACCCACAGATGCAATTCCCGTGAAAGGCTTGCACTCGGTATTGACGTCCCCATTTCATTCGGTGTTTACAAATCCTTTCCCTCACTTTAACATTTAGGGACTGAGCTCAATTATAAAAAGTGATTTTACCTGAGACAGGTATGAATGCAAGATACCCAGTGTACTTATGTTTACCAGGGTTTAGAACTAGAGCACGCGTTGGGATTACTGGGGCACACGTGGCCAGGTACCTAAACACAGGGGTCATACACAGGGAAGGTTAACTATATTGTTCCCAATTTCTAATTACATAACGTCACAAACGAAATATGGCAGCAATTTTAGCAAATATTTATTCGTGCAATTTTCGGCCTCATATAGAAATAAAGAATACATTTGTACATGCAATGAAAAGCTAACAAAACGAAGAAATGACGTCATTTTCTGCAGTAAACACGTATTACGTAAACACTTAACAGTTGCAGAAAACTGTGGCATTTTGTAATCCTTATTTTGAAATAATCGTGTGTTTTTTCTCTCTCAAAAATTGCATCTTTCCCCCAAAAGTTTAGATATTGAGAATATGTACAAGGAAAGTCATCTTATTTTTGCAAATGGTGGAGCAGATATCTCTCATGTCAATTTTCACGACGATCGGTGCTTTATTCCCTGACCATGTCGTCTCCACATAAACCTATCCAGTGTACATTCACAAATTTGTTTGCTCTGCTGAAGAGTCATGAGGTGAACTTGTTACGCTCTCAATTAATGACATCCACAACGAGGTCAAGATTAATTAATATGACCATATCAGATCTGAATCAATTCGTATCATTAGACCTGAATACAATTCTGCAAATAAAGACAATTATGTAACTAAAGACACTTGTGTAACTATAGACAATTATGTTACTATAGACAATTATGTTTCTAAAGACAATTATGTTACTATAGACAATTATGTTACTAAAGACAATTATGTTACTAAAGACAATTATGTAACTAAAGACAATTCTTTAACTAAAAACAATTCTGTAACTTAAGACAATTATGTAACTAAAGACAATTCTTTAACTAAAGACAATTCTGTTACTAAAGACAATTCTGTTACTAAAGAAAATTCTGAAACTAAAGACAATTACGTAACTTAAGACAATAATGTAACTAAAAATAATTCTGTTACTAAAGGTAACTAAGTAACTAAAGACAATTATGTTACTTGAATCTGTTCAATTAGAAGCCCTAAGGATCATAACCGGTTTAAGAAAAGGCACATCCCACCACATACTTTACTCAGAAGTACAATAAGATACATTACAAACCAGAAGACATAATCATAAACTTACACTCATGTATAAAATCATTAATAAGTATACACCGGCATATCTATATAACATCATCCAACCATTCATGAATACTAATAATACTTATAATTTCAGAAATGAAAGATACTTCAATGTACCTAATACTAGAACTAACAATTATAACAACAGTTTTTTCCCCTCTACTATGAATTACTGGAACTCTCTCGAGGACCCTTTAAGAAATTCTGTTTCTATTTCTAGCTTCAAATCCAAACTAAAAACTGTACTTCCAACTATGATTTCTGATGTTTTTATCAATTGCAGCCCTCGTAGTCTTAATATAGTTTTATGTCAATTACGAAACAAAGCTAGTGATCTAAATTATGATAAATGTATGGATCACTTGGTTGATGATGGTTCTTGTACAATGTACATGTGGTGCTAATATTGAAAATGCAATTCACTTCTTCTTTCAATGTCCACTTTACTTGAATATTCGACATCACATTATAACAGTTTATAACCTTCTAGGATATATTAATCTTCAAGTTCTTTTATATGGTATCAGTGACTTGTCAACTGATTTAAACAGAACCATACTTTCCAACACTAGTTCTTACCTGAAAAAAAGTAAACGCTTTAAAAATTATAAGTAATATTTATGTCTATATATACTCATTTGTTTATATAAAGGTTAAATCAACTTAAAAATATATCATGAGTACATAGTAGTGTGAGAGTGAGTGAGAATGTGTTTTCTTTGTTTATATATATCAATTATTGACTTTTCCTACTTCATGTTCACTAAACTGGAAATTTATAGGAAAGGACTAATATAGGCTGAGCCTGTTGTCCAATCCCTTTTGCCAACACCAATTCTGTACGATATTCAATGTAAATTTATACTTGTTGTGTTGACAATAAAATATTTTGAAATGTTACTAAATGTAATTATGTAACTAAAAACAAATCTGTATCTAAAACAAATCTGAAACTAAAGACAATTCTGTGACGAAAGGTAATCATGCAACTTAAGACAATTTTGTATCTAAAGACAATTTTGTTACTAAACGTAATTATGTAACTAAAGACAATTCTGTAACTGAATCCTATTATGTAACTAAACGCAATAATAATCTTGTAACTAAAGGTAATTCTGTAATTGAGACAAATGCTGTATCTTAAGCTACTAATGTTATTCTGCAACCAAATGTAAATAAAAACATTGTTAATGTTAGGGAAAATATGAAAAAAATTTGCCTTATTTCGGTAGATTCTTAGCTGACATTTGTGGATTCGACAACAATATATTTATATAATTGTGTCTGGGTTGCTGTCCTTTTCGTTGTTATGCTTGTATTAGTTCCTTAACGAATTGATTCAAAAATTGCTTTCAACATGACATATGCCACGATGCATGGGAGTTTTGAACGGCGCCCGACAGTGTCCTTATGACCCTGGGAGGTTTAGGTCTGAATTCAATTCAAATTCGTTACACTTTTTTATGAAAATGACAATGAAAGAAAAAATAAGTCCGATTCTCCATTGATCTATTTCGAATAGTGTTAATTCAGTATGAATTCGTGAGTTTGCATAAAATTGTAATAATTATCTCAGAGTGTGAAGTATCGAGAGTTTGGGAGGAAAACGATTCGGGCAGGGAGAGGGTTAAGGGGCGCGATAATGAAGGTCGAGATACATTGTACAAGTGATGAAGTAAGGCAGGAAGACGGCGACGTTGAGGTCCTGAACGCCTGGTGTGAGCAGGATATCCCGTGTACATTAATGGTGTTACTTCATTCATAAAATACATTTGTTATATTCTCTTTTGGTGAAGATCAAGATTTCTTTATATTCTCTTACAAAGGAATAATACTGGAAATTGCATACTTTTTATTTCTCTTCAATCCATCCATCATGAATTTCGAGTATTTTTCCAAACGTCAAAATTTCTATTCAAGCACGAGCAATTTGGCACGCGCCATTTCGCACGGTTACGTGCAAGGGGTTGGCCCCGCTGCTATCCAGCCAAGCGCGTGCAATGGTAGTAACGTCCGTTTCTAAACGTTTCTTTGTAAACTAATCACTGCAAACTTTGTGATTTTATAAAGTACATTTTTCTTTCTTAGGTACGCCAGACTTTCTATAGACATTTCAGTAGAGATTACGTTATTTACAGCCCGTTTACGAGAATTTGATGGCCTGAGGCTTGGGTAGCCCAAAGTCGGACTTACCTGTCAGGTGAAAGATGTCTTTAATTATGTCATCTCCCCACACATCTGCGAGTGAGGGACTAAACATAGCTTGCCTGTTGTGATCTACCTCTTTATTTAAAGCTTAAAGCATTTGAAGCAACACGAACACATGGATATTTTTCATATTTAAACCAAACATTCATTGAATGTGACGTCATATGTAATTGCACAGAAACCCCAAAAAATCAAGAATTCTGCTGTGCTAAATTTTCATATCCGTAACTGTAAATTTTATTGAACTTTACAGCGTTTTGATATTATTTACAGTTAATCTTGTCAAAAATGACGTCAATATCTTTATATGACGATGTTTACAAGTACAGTTACAAAATACAACCGGAAGTGTTGCTATCCCAATACCTTGGTAAAGTTGTGTGACATTTGACACGTAGTTTACGTCAGATGGGAAAGTCACGCGCCACGGAGACATCAATCCATGCAAGGTTTTATTATTCTGCAATTTAATGTTACTGGTTTGCGAACTTAGAATTCAAAAAAGTGTTATTATTTATTTATTAATAACGAATACGATAGGGTCCAAGCTGTGGCAGACGTTACAACTTCAAACACTTTGAAACATGTGTAAACGGACGACCATATATTTTAGATTCGATTTATCAAGAATTAAATAAATCTATTTACTATAGTACATATGTAGCTTCTTCGTTTCATTTCAGGAATTCGAGAATGCGTTCATATAGAAATGAACCCATCTGAGTTAAGAGTCTAACAAGAAAAGCAACATCCGGAACAACACTTTGAATGCCAGCTGTCAAATGATTTAAATTCTGCATAAAAAAGCTGATTTAAATATACCTTTCAACAATACACCTACAGTTTATTTGATACGTTTTTTCATCAAAGCTAATTAAATCGTCACTGTCCGAATGAAATTGTAAGCTCTGTAACAAGTCTGAAATAAATGATTCCGGAAACAGAGAGCCTTTTTACTGTCTGGTTCGCACGCTTATACACGCACTTCTCATTGTGTAACCCAGTATTTTAATAGGTGTTCTGTTTATCAAGGTGTGTTTGTCTTCATACCTGGCACAGAACCTGGCCCTTTAAAAGCTACACAGCCCCAAAAATTGTCGGGGATTTAAACCACAAGAAAATTGCCGGGTAGTGAGTAGTTTTTTAAATTGCACACTCGCCTTTTCGCACACCATAACTGTTCCTAATCGGATTATATTTGCATATATTTAATAAAAGGTAGATCGATATAATAAAAATATGTTTGCCAAAATTTAATTATCGTATAAAAATAACATTTATTTTTTGCTCTGTCGCTTCTCTGATGAATCAAAATTAAGGGAAAACAAGAACCATATTTTCAAAAATTAATTAACTCAAAACGGAAACAAAACTAAAGAAAGCAAATGAAGGGCGAATTTAGATGAATTAGAAATACAGTTTTGAGGATAAGTTAAGATGAGACATTACAAATGATCGAGAGAAAAAAATAAGAAATTATATTCAAGAATTTTGTATGGTAAATATCAGATTCGCCTTTCTAAAGATGCACGGGGAGGCATCGTCCCTGTGTAAATACGTCAATGGCTTTTCAAATTACGAGTGCAGAACTTACGAAGTGAAACGAGCAGTTCATAACCTTTGACCTGAAGGTTATTGACAGATATTTTCTTTAATCTACAGATCCGTTCATATTCTTCGCACCTGCCCCTCAGTGCGCATGACTTACTGCATATCTCTGATTGATATGTGGGAGGACGAGTACAGCTGGACAGACGTCGGGAGGGGTTCGGAGAGGAGGGGGTTACACACCAAATTTGCAACAATGTATCCAACGGAAAAACTGGTACCCACTTAAGAAAAAATAAATTTCATTAAAATTATAAATAGAACAAGTATTTACCTTTCTGTACTGTTTTGATGATATATACAGAAATGGCATGTTCATTAATTAATTCTCACAGCTATATCAACACCCTGACATCACGTAGAGATCCTCATGTAGCCGGATAACACCTCAGCAAATAAAATGTAAAAACAAAGTATGAAAAAAAAGACTATTGTACAATGATTGTCAAAATATTTTATTGGTCGTTAAAATGTGTGTATTTCAAGCGTTTTTGGAGTGGACAAATATCCGCCTGAGGATATGCCAATATTGATTTTGAAAAAAAGATATGAAAGCAACTTCAGTTACAATTCTGTAATTACATTGTGTATATCGGTGAATACTGTGTTTCATATAATCACCTTACTGGCCCGTTCTTCCTCGTAAGACGCACGTGTGATAATATCATTGTGACGTCACGATATTTTATGACGTCACAATAAATGTATGACGTCACGCAATTGTCTATGTATATCGTCGAAATACGACTGTTTTATATTGAAATTAATTTGAAAATTTTCACTTTTGAAAATTCTCATAAAAATGAGTTTTGTGATAAACGTAACCTTACACTCGAGGCTATGTAAAGTGAAATTAGTTAAACTATATCATTACTTATATGTGGCACTCGCCTGGAAAGTCGTGAATATAAGATTATTGAACTCGTTAAATAAATTCCATATTACACATCAACTCATGTAAGATCGTATATTTCTCAACTTGATGTCATTTCCGGAATTAAAAGTTTATAGAGTACATCCATGTATTAGACAAATGTTAGTTTTGGGATTTTAGGTGAGATATGCTGAATTTTTGCCATACTAAATTAGATCTGAAAGCGATGATTCCCGCATTCGTGTCCAGGACGACTTTTCCTTTGGTACTCGTTCAGTACACACTTTATCTCTTACGATTGGGAACTAAAATGGAGAAATAAAAAAGGCATAGGAAAAACTTAGAGGTGAGCAGGAAAGAAAAAACATATCTGTAATCGAGCCTCCGACTAGTCTCCACCGCAATGGTCCTGAGGCTGACACGGAAGCATGTACATATCGATCGGATTATACAGCAACACGTGGCTATGTTCGACCGTGCACATTTAAACAGAAACATATCTATGTGTTTATCCAGTAGGGTTCGAAGTATGATCATCATTCAAGGATCGCCGTATGTTAACCTATAAATGGAGTGTTTTGGATTGTCGTCTGGGTTGCTGGATTTTTACCGCCAAATACGTATAAGCTGATACACTGAGGAAAGTTTCGTAAAATCTAAGGCTATGAGCAACTTTTATATTTTACGTAACTGCGGCGTTAAGTTGACCAAGTGATGAATGCGCCCTCTGGTGACGTAGGAGAGTGCACAGCTGTACAACTGTGCGAGCCCTAATCAATCTACATTTACCAGCGTTTATCGACGATCTACATTTCCCGTGACACCCTGCTGTTTCCTTGTTGTAAATATTTCTATTCTGACAAGTTGTTTTAGAATTTTGACTTGTGTACATACTATTACGTTTCCTTCTGCTTTGAATGCTATATCTACCCTCTCTACCACCACAGAGTATGTCGTTGAGTTAACCATTGGGCTGACGAGAGTGTTACGAGAGCCCATATTGCACGCTACTAACAGAAAATCGCCTGGATAACATGTCAAAGTTTGTTTGCACGTACACTCTTACCTAAGGCCACCAAAATTTGTCACACTTCAGTTCTATTTACAATCTTATTCATAACTTTTTGTCCACGTACTTGTGTTTTTTTCTTTATCTTTCCTTTCATATTTCAATTTTCGTTTGAAATGCTTTCATCAATCGGAGACATTACCACCTTTTCTAACGCTCAACAGTTTGTGTCAAGTTGATACTTTCATTTCTCCAGTCCGTATGCTGCACAGGTCAACAATGCTAGGACTTTCAGAAGATGACCTTTAGTCATACAGAGGTCACGGAGGATTAGGTCTCCTTGCCGGGTATCTCTGTAATGGTCCTTACTTGACAGCTATTACACAATACTTTATTGTTGTGCGAGTAGCGGCATCATCGAAACGTTTGAACAGCATGTATTCCCCTTGTGTTAATACCAATGCAATCTGGGCACTATATATATCACCCTCTTGTCACTTCCACTTCATCGCTGTACGAACGCGCGACGCGTATAAATACAAACAACACTATCAGACAAATAACCACTTTGTGTACATGCACCGGGAAAGTGCACTAATGGCGCCCCTAAATTGCAAAATCTTGATTTTATTTTTTCGGAATAGCAGACAATTTCGTTTCGTTGATGATAAGCGGTTGTCGTTGAGCATGTGTGGCACGTAACACACAGACTGCACGTGCTCTAGATGAAGTATTGACGTCACAAGCGTGAGGAATTGACATAAGAGCAACTCTTCAGTCCGATGGTTCTATGCAAATCAGAGAAACTTTCGCTGAAATATTGAAATCGCTGTAATGCACCTGAATTAACTTATACATACCTTCATGCATATTGCTTGTCCTATTGTAAATAAAGTGATCTATAATCTTAATAACAGAATCAACAAACGCGCGCGTGCACCGGCGACACGTCACTTCCTGGTTGTAAAGTTATACCCCTGATTTGCTGCTCAGTTCTGAAAAACAAAAGTGACAGGCATTAACATATAATTCATCTATTTAATGATCGTTCGGACACTTCAGGTAACGGACCGCTCACTAGATTCACTGTTTTTCATGTCGCGAGAATAACTTGCCATGAACTGTACATGCCAGTAATCTGCATCTGCATCTCATTGCCATCAAGAAAACCCAAGTATTTGGTGCGACTTCGTGGATATAACATATCTATTTTGGTTAACATGTAACCCTGGTAGTTACTAGCCGCAATATGCCGATCTTCTCTTCAGCGCGATCGGTTGAGCGCAAGACCAGTAAGTCGGAGGTTCTGGGTTCGATCCCTAGCGGAGGCAGTGATTTAAATTTAAGTGATGATGCGCTCTGTTACAAACGTATGTAGGTCCTGTCCCTAATAACAATGGTTTCACTAATAAAGATATACCTGTTTGGAATATAATGCAAAACACCATTTACGTACAACCGAGAGCCTGGCGGGGTACATAGTATACATTATGCATTAAACAGTCGGACATCAGTTATCAATTGATTTTCAGACGTCTTTTGTAACTTTTTATTTTTTTCTCTTGTTAAAACATTACTTGAACAAGAATTTCTTAATATCTTTATTATTCTATATATATTGGAAAAAAATAAGATGGATTTTTCTTTGAAATAAAACTAGATATTACTTTCTTATCACGTTTATTCATTTTTTTAAAATCACTAATGCTGCTTTAAAATAAGCCACCGAAAAAAAAATTAAATAATTTTTCACTACGCTGATTAGCTGATTAGGACCCCTACCGCATTGCAATTTTGGATCTAATGTTTTGTTTATTTGTTTTTAGTTAAATCCGAAATATAGATTTGAATATGAAAACGCTGATAATACATATTACGAGACGCATTAAAATATCTGTCATTACTTCTGAAATGATATTTACCGCTGGAAACTGTTCATGTTTTAAACAAATTGTTAAACTTTGTGTTGAAATGCGAGATGACGAAAATGTATTTGTGTGTCAATATTGTGGTTTAATTTACAATGATGTAATCTTATAAATTACATAGCGTGCTTGAATGCTCTCATACAGAGTCTTTGCGTGACCAACTGTGGTGTGTTCTCTGTACTATAAAAGATGTCGATTTTGTATGTTACCTTAACACGTTGTCAAATTACCATCTTCTCCATGTTCTTCTTGGGGGTATCGTCAATTATGACTTATCCTCATACGAACTCGAGGACTTCAGAGTTAATTCAATCGTTATTGTATTCAAGATTCTTCAATGCAGTGGTATTTTGTAATTATTTCATATGAAAAAGAGAACTTGTAATTATTATTAATGTTGTTTTATAGATATTCATACATGTATATAAAATGCATTTGCAAGCCTACATAACACATGTAGGCACTTAAATTATATTATCTCACGTTAGACCACAGAATGAAATGACTGCTATTCATTTTCTAAAAATGAAGTACGTATATATGTGCTAATTAAGAATCTAATGTGTCTTAACTTAAGAAACATGCGAAGAAATTTCCTTTACTAACATCATGTAATCATTATTATATCTGTAGTTTATTGTGTAACGCGTGAATCCTTATGCGAGAGGTGATAATGAGCGTGAATGAATTTTGTTCTAATTTATAAATCATTTCTGTATACTCTTCACATCTTGGAGGAAATAAAGAAATAATAATAATAGACAGTATAGTGAATATCTTTCGTTCGTGGATGTGTGATGTTTTAAAAGTATCAACCATTTACCAGGACTTATAAGGATACGTTCAAAGTTTGTGTCATTTTCAAGGTCGTATTTATCACAGAGACCTGACACGAATTCCTTTGGTTTATTTTGTTTAACGTCCTATTAACAGCCAGGGTCATTTAAGGACGTGCCAGGTTTTGGAGGTGGAGGAAAGCCGGAGTACCCGGGGAAAAACCACCGGCCTACGGTCAGTACCTGGCACCTGCCCCACTTAGGTTTCGAACTCGCAACCCAGAAGTGGAGGGCTAGTGATAAAATGTCGCGACAACTTATCCACTCGGCCACCGCGGCCCCCGACACGAATTCCCAACCCACGGTATTACAATACATGTACATATCAATATTTTCCTTGGATTGAGAATTTATGCCAAGCCCCTATGATGTTTATAGGATAACATTTCTCTCAATCACTTTCAAGTAAAGTTACCCTGTCAAGTTGTATTTAAAACATCTGCTCTTCCACATCCCAGCTTCCGGCAGATCGACGGGTTGCTCGGCTATATTCCATGCAGAGTCAATGTTTAAGAGATAGTTAATTACCAATGACATTAACCCTATTTTACACTAATTGTGGGTCCCTTTAACTAAATACCACAAATCTTTTCGTTACTCTATTTGTTTTTTTCTCTTTCTGTTCCGTATTTCATTGTATTCGGTGTGGACTGCTATTTAAACCCAGTCAAGCCAGCTTTGAAGTTGGTAGCCGATAAAGTCAATATTGACACAGGGATACTCGTCCAAACAGACAGTTGTTTTCTACAAATAACAGATTAAGTCTGAATGCTTCCGACAACCGAACTCTGTCAAATTTCTCAATGTATTATTGGTTTTACAGTTTGGAAAATTTGTTAAATATCTGTGTTAATGAAATATCGAAACTGTGTGAAATTGATTTCTCCAATAGAAATTGTTTCAATTAGCGACTGTCAACAAACGGCTGACCATAAAAGGTGCAAAGGTGTTTGTTTGGGGTCAAGGGTCACGATACCTTCCTTTCAATATTCATACAAATAAATTATGATACCTGAACGGACGGAAACATCTGCCTTGTAGAACTTAACAGAAGTGATGTCGGGATGTATGAACCAAACTTGCTAGTTATCATAACAATACTATGTTGTCTCAGCAATAATTTACCCACTCACAATACAATAATCGCCGCTTTATTAACTCTTTTCCAATGATATGGTTTATTTGAATTAACTAACTAGCAATCACGTGCTTGATTAAATGACTCATTAAAATCAGCAAACGCATTTCACCTAAAAATCACATCGCTGATTGATGAACCAAGTAACTAACGCATTGCCGATTTAATTACCCATTAAAATTAAGTTGATTAACTAGCCAAGTAAAACACACGTGTTTAATTAATTGAAACATTTAAAGCATCTCAGTCATTGATTTATCCAATAAGAATTAATTGCCTCATTAATTGAACCACTCAAAATCAATTAATATATATGACACGTTAAATAAGTTACTTGAAAAGCTGTTAATTAATCGAAAGACATAATTCTCCATTAAAATAATCAATTAAATATTATTAAATTTTATCTTGTGTTATCTATGCTTTTTTTTTTACTTATTTCCTCGTACGAATCAGCAATGTGATTGCTTCTATGAGCTACCTGCTCCTGGCCTGGAACGAGCCGCGATATACATGTACCATTCGACTAAATATATAAGAGCTTAAGACTAGACACTCGGAGGTCCCAGGTTCGATCCCTATCAGAGGCATGGAGTCAAATATTGTTAATTACGACTCTGTTACAAATACTTCAACCATAGTGGAGTGCGAGACTGACTGATAGGGTTAGTTTACATACCAGCAGTCAATAATGTGGTAATTAACGAACCCCTATACAGACACTGGCGCCAGCTGGTGGTGGTCGATGTTCAGACAAAACGGTCACGTGCTCGAAAAAAGTCTACTGTTCCCGTATTAAGAACTACTTTATATGCTGCAGTGTGACTGTCGCTGTGTGCGTGCGCATAAAAGATTATGGCAACCACAATAACTTCTGGAAATTACGAAATATATTTCATAAACATCTTCTACTATTTCGACCATACTCACCTTATTACTAATTGTCTTTTGTTTATCAGAGATTTCAAACATTATCCCACAACACACTTTGCCTACATTGTATCACACCATACTTTACCTACATTGTACCAAAACACACTTTACCTACATTGTACCACACCACACTTTACCTACATTGTACCAAAACACACTTTACCTACATTGTACCACAACACACTTTACCTACATTGTACCACACCATACTTTACCTACATTGTACCATACCACACTTTACCTACATTGTACTACACCACACTTACCTACATTGTACCACACTACACTTTACCTACATTGTACCACACCACACTTTACCTACATTGTACCACAACACACTTTACCTACATTGTACCACAACACACTTTACCTACATTGTACCACAACACACTTTACATACATTGTACCATACCACACTTTACCTACATTGTACCACAACACACTTTACCTACATTGTACCACAACACACTTAACCTACATTGTACCACTACACACTTTACCTACATTGTACTACACCATACTTTACCTACATTGTACCACAACACACTTAACCTACATTGTACCACTACACACTTTACCTACATTGTACTACACCATACTTTACCTACATTGTACCACACTACACTTTACCTACATTGTACCACAACACACTTTACCTACATTGTACTACACCATACTTTACCTACATTGTACCACAACACACTTTACCTACATTGTACAACAACACACTTTACCTACATTGTACCACAACACACTTTACCTACATTGTACTACAACACACTTTACCTACATTGTACCACAACACACCTTACCTACATTGTACCACACCACACTTTACCTACATTGTACCACAACACACTTTACCTACATTGTATCACAACACACTTTACCTACATTGTACCACACCACACTTTACCTACATTGTACCACAACACACCTTACCTACATTGTACCACGACACACTTTACCTACATTGTAACACAACACACTTTACCTACATTGTACCACAACACACTTTACCTACATTGTACCACTACACACTTTACCTACATTGTACTACAACACACTTTACCTACATTGTACAACAACACACTTTACCTACATTGTACCATAACACACTTTACCTACATTGTACCACAACACACTTTACCTACATTGTACCACAACACACTTTACCTACATTGTACCACTACACACTTTACCTACATTGTACTACAACACACTTTACCTACATTGTACAACAACACACTTTACCTACATTGTACCATAACACACTTTACATACATTGTACCACAACACACTTTACCTACATTGTACTACAACACACTTTACCTACATTGTACTACACCACACTTTACCTACATTGTACCACACACTTTACCTACATTGTACCACACCACACTTTACCTACATTGTACCACAACACACTTTACCTACAGTGTACCACAACACACTTTACCTACATTGTACCACACACTTTACCTACATTGTACCACAACACACTTTACCTACATTGTACAACAACACACTTTACCTACATTGTACTACACCACACTTTACCTACATTGTACCACACACTTTACCTACATTGTACCACAACACACTTTACCTACATTGTAACACAACACACTTTACCTACATTGTAACACAACACACTTTACCTACATTGTAACACAACACACTTTACCTACATTGTACCACAACACACTTTACCTACATTGTACAACAACACACTTTACCTACATTGTACAACAACACACTTTACCTACATTGTACAACATCACACTTTACCTACATTGTACCACACCACACTTTACCTACATTGTAACACAACACACTTTACCTACATTGTACCACAACACACTTTACCTACATTGTAACACAACACACTTTACCTACATTGTACCACACCACACTTTACCTACATTGTAACACAACACACTTTACCTACATTGTACCACACACTTTACCTACATTGTACCACAACACACTTTACCTACATTGTACCACAACACACTTTACCTACATTGTACAACAACACACTTTACCTACATTGTACAACAACACACTTTACCTACATTGTACAACATCACACTTTACCTACATTGTACTACACCACACTTTACCTACATTGTACTACAACACACTTAACCTACATTGTACTACAACACACTTTACCTACATTGTACCACAACACACTTTACCTACATTGTACCACAACACACTTTACCTACATTGTACCACACCACACTTTACCTACATTGTACCACATCACACTTTACCTACATTGTACAACAACACACTTTACCTACATTGTACCACATCACACTTTACCTACATTGTACCACATCACACTTTACCTACATTGTACCACAACACACTTTACCTACATTGTACCACAACACACTTTACATACATTGTACTACAACACACTTTACCTACATTGTACCACAACACACTTTACCTACATTGTACCACATCACACTTTACCTACATTGTACCACATCACACTTTACCTACATTGTACCACACCACACTTTACCTACATTGTACCACATCACACTTTACCTACATTGTACAACAACACACTTTACCTACATTGTACAACAACACACTTTACCTACATTGTACAACATCACACTTTACCTACATTGTACTACACCACACTTTACCTACATTGTACCACACCACACTTTACCTACATTGTACTACAGCACACTTTACCTACATTGTACCACTACACACTTTACCTACATTGTACCATACCACACTTTACCTACATTGTACCACAACACACTTTACCTACATTGTACAACAACACACTTTACCTACATTGTACTACAACACACTTTACCTACATTGTACCACACCACACTTTACCTACATTGTACCACACCACACTTTACCTACATTGTACTACAGCACACTTTACCTACATTGTACCACTACACACTTTACCTACATTGTACCATACCACACTTTACCTACATTGTACCACAACACACTTTACCTACATTGTACCACAACACACTTTACCTACATTGTACTACAACACACTTTACCTACATTGTACCACACCACACTTTACCTACATTGTACCACACCACACTTTACCTACATTGTACTACAACACACTTTACCTACATTGTACCACTACACACTTTACCTACATTGTACCATACCACACTTTACCTACATTGTACCACTACACACTTTACCTACATTGTACAACAACACACTTTACCTACATTGTACCACAACACACTTTACCTACATTGTACCACACCACACTTTACCTACATTGTACCATACCACACTTTACCTACATTGTACCACTACACACTTTACCTACATTGTACCACACCACACTTTACCTACATTGTACCACTACACACTTTACCTACATTGTACTACACCACACTTTACCTACATTGTACCACAACACACTTTACCTACATTGTACCACACTACACTTTACCTACATTGTACAACATCACACTTTACCTACATTGTACTACACCACACTTTACCTACATTGTACCACACCACACTTTACCTACATTGTACCACACCACACTTTACCTACATTGTACCTCAACACACTTTACCTACATTGTACCACAACACACTTTACCTACATTGTACCACAACACACTTTACCTACATTGTACTACATCACACTTTACCTACATTGTACCACAACACACTTTACCTACCTTGTACTACAACACACTTTACCTACATTGTACCATACCACACTTTACCTACATTGTACCACGACACACTTTACCTACCTTGTACCACACCACACTTTACCTACATTGTACCACAACACACTTTACCTATATTGTACCACAACACACTTTACCTACATTGTACCACAACACACCTTACCTACATTGTACCACAACACACTTTACCTACATTGTACCACAACACACCTTACCTACATTGTACCATAACACACATTACCTACATTGTACTACAACACACTTTACCTATATTGTACCACACCACACTTTACCTACATTGTACTACAACACACTTTACCTACATTGTACCACAACACACTTTACCTACATTGTACTACAACACACTTTACCTACATTGTACCACAACACACTTTACCTACATTGTACCACAACACACCTTACCTACATTGTACCACAACACACTTTACCTACATTGTACCACAACACACTTTACCTACATTGTACCACAACACACTTTACCTACATTGTACCACAACACACTTTACCTACATTGTACCACAACACACTTTACCTACATTGTACCACAACACACTTTACCTACATTGTACCACAACACACTTTACCTACATTGTACCACAACACACTTTACCTACATTGTACTACACCATACTTTACCTACATTGTACTACAACACAATTTACTACATTGTACCACAACACACTTTACCTACATTGTACTACAACACACTTTACCTACATTGTACTACAACACACTTTACCTACATTGTACCACAACACACTTTACCTACATTGTACTACACCATACTTTACCTACATTGTACCACACTACACTTTACCTACATTGTACCACAACACACTTTACCTACATTGTACTACACCACACTTTACCTACATTGTACCACAACACACTTTACCTACAGTGTACCACAACACACTTTACCTACATTGTACCACAACACTCTTTACCTACATTGTACCACTACACACTTTACCTACAGTGTACCACAACACACTTTACCTACATTGTACCACAACACAATTTACCTACATTGTACCACTACACACTTTACATACAGTGTACCACAACACACTTTACCTACATTGTACCACAACACACTTTACCTACATTGTACCACAACACACTTTACCTACATTGTACCACAACACACTTTACCTACATTGTACCACAACACACTTTACCTACATTGTACCACACCACACTTTACCTACATTGTACCACTACACACTTTACCTACATTGTACCACACCACACTTTACCTACATTGTACCACAACACACTTTACCTACATTGTACCACACCACACTTTACCTACATTGTACCACAACACACCTTACCTACATTGTACCACAACACACTTTATAAACATTGTACTACAACACACTTTACCTACATTGTACCACACCACACTTTACCTACATTGTACCACATCACACTTTACCTACATTGTACCACAACACACCTTACCTACATTGTACCACAACACACTTTACCTACATTGTACCACAACACACCTTACCTACAGTGTACCACAACACACTTGATAAACATTGTACTACAACACACTTTACCTACATTGTACCACAACACACTTTACCTACATTGTACCACATCACACTTTACCTACATTGTACCACTACACACTTTACCTACATTGTACCACAACACACCTTACCTACATTGTACCACAACACACCTTACCTACATTGTACTACAACACACTTTACCTACATTGTACCACAACACACTTTACCTACCTTGTACTACAACACACTTTACCTACATTGTACCACATCACACTTTACCTACATTGTACCACAACACACTTTACCTACATTGTACCACAACACACCTTACCTACATTGTACCACTACACACTTTACCTACATTGTACCATACCACACTTTACCTACATTGTACCATACCACACTTTACCTACATTGTACCATACCACACTTTACCTACATTGTACCACAACACACTTTATCTACATTGTACCACAACACACTTTACCTACATTGTACCACAACACACATTACCTACATTGTACTACATCACACTTTACCTACATTGTACCACAACACACTTTACCTACATTGTACTACACCACACTTTACCTACATTGTACCACAACACACTTTACCTACATTGTACCACAACACACTTTACCTACATTGTACTACACCACACTTTACCTACATTGTACCACAACACACTTTACCTACATTGTACCACAACACAATTTACCTACATTGTATCACAACACACCTTACCTACATTGTACCACAACACACTTTACCTACATTGTACCACAACACACTTTACCTACATTGTACTACACCACACTTTACCTACATTGTACCACACCACACTTTACCTACATTGTACCACAACACACTTTACCTACATTGTACCACAACACACTTTACCTACATTGTACTACAACACACTTTACCTACATTGTACCACAACACACATTACCTACATTGTACTACATCACACTTTACCTACATTGTACCACAACACACTTTACCTACATTGTAACACAACACACCTTACCTACATTGTACTACATCACACTTTACCTACATTGTACCACAACACACTTTACCTACATTGTAACACAACACACCTTACCTACATTGTACTACATCACACTTTACCTACATTGTACCACAACACACTTTACCTACATTGTACTACACCACACTTTACCTACATTGTACCACAACACACTTTACCTACATTGTACCACAACACACTTTACCTACATTGTACCACAACACACTTTACCTACATTGTACTACATCACACTTTACCTACATTGTACCACAACACACTTTACCTACATTGTACCATAACACACCTTACCTACATTGTACTACATCACACTTTACCTATATTGTACCACAACACACTTTACCTACATTGTACTACACCACACTTTACCTACATTGTACCACAACACACTTTACCTACATTGTACTACACCACACTTTACCTACATTGTACTACACCACACTTTACCTACATTGTACCACAACACACATTACCTACATTGTACCACAACACACTTTACCTACATTGTACCACAACACACTTTACCTACATTGTACCACTACCACACTTTACCTACATTGTACCACACCACACTTTACCTACATTGTACTACAACACACTTTACCTACATTGTACCACAACACACTTTACCTACATTGTACCACAACACACTTTACCTACATTGTACTACATCACACTTTACCTACATTGTACCACAACACAATTTACCTACGTCGTACTACAACACACTATATGCAGGTATATATAATTCATCAGAGTGTTGTGCGAGTAGATCGGTGTTGGCACGTGGTTGGACTGAGGATTATATGTTTTTCGTGACCAATTTTAATATGTATCATCTGTACTACAGTCACCAGTAAGAGTCAAAGTAATAAGATTCATAATAGAACGTGTCAACAAAGGGTAGCGTAGATACAGATAGATATGTATCATGTGTACGATCACGTGATTCAGACAAGTCAATATGTGATACAGCTGTTCGAAGCCTAGGTGTTCGATTACAAACTTCTCATTTACATACAATTGATTTTCCCCGCAAGATATCTTCTTACAGGGGCATTCCTTCGTTCGGACATCAAAAATATGCACAATTTCCGATGAATCCTATACCAGGACGGTGAATATATGAGTGTGTGTGACTACAAGTAATGAAATTAACGCCGACAAATGTAGACAAAAATACCATATGTCTTTGTGGTAATTAGTGATACCTCGGGTTGAATTAAGAATTTTCAGGACTTAATAATCGAAGAACTTTGGTTTATCTTGAGAATAAAACTGCCGTATTGATGTAAAGACTATAACTTTTACTACTTGGAAAAAATACATATTTTCCAGTAAGTTTCAATTTTGACGACCTAAACTTAATTCAAACAAAGGAATGGCCCTTTAAACATGTCAATATACATAGATATATGTTTATAATTAATGGGCATAAATTGAATCGATCTCCCAAGTAAATCAAAGTATTGTTACCTTCAACCATTTTTAAAAACATATGGCTAAGTATTTTCGGCCAATATTGCCAACAAAAAGACATCATAATCGTCAGCTGATGAACACTTTTTCATAATTCAGCATTTATTTACATCTGTCCCCTTCTTTCCTACAATGCATTGTAATCATATCGTTTCCTATATAAATTGTATTTACCGCTGTCCCCTTCTTTCCTACAATGTATTGTAATTGTTACCTATATAAATTGTATTTACCGCTGTCCACTTCTTTCCTACAATGTATTGTAATTGTTACCTATATACAATGTATTCTTAAACGACCAACTAATATTGTATGCCTATAACGCTACAAAACTGCACTAGTCTTTAGTTGTGAGTGTTTGTTAAACCACAAACAAACAAGAAAAGAAATTAAATAAACAAAAGTTATGAAATACCAGGTGAGAATAATATACAGTTGAATTATAATCACGTGTTCAGACTATCCAATCAATAAACCTCAATTTTATTTGCTGTTCTTTTTTCTTTTCTTTTTTTAATTTCCGTCACAATTGGTGTGTTTTTTTTCAGTTTCTTTACGGAGCAGAAATAATGTTCCTTTATAATTCGGTAAGGCCAACAAAGGCCTGGTGAATTTGTTAAAATTGCTGGGGAAAATATTGATAAAGAACCACTTTGTAATGCATTATATAAACTTTAACAAAAATTCAAGCTTCATTGAACTGAATTTTATTTTTTGCGTTTGATATTTGAATATAGACCCACAAGAAATTATGGTTATTTTTTTCATGACAATACCTGGTGAGTATGCATTTTACAGGTAAAGATTGATGACGTCAGTGGGTGACACCTTGCATTACGGTATGGGTTGTTGTAACACGTGGTCCGGCCTATTGTACACATTAGACTGAATAACATAAATACACATTATTCTGCTTTTTCTTCTTCTCTCTTTCTTTTTTTCTTTTTTTTAGATATTTAATAACTTGCTGTGTTGACCATTAATGACATCGGTGTTCCAGGACAAGTCTCGCTCGAAGTCTCTTCCTTCACGAATGTTTTAAACTTACAATAAAGTCAGATTAAAGACTCATAAAGGCGAGTTCCCCTTTTAATTCAATAATTTGATCCTTCCATTTCTTCTGTTGTTCATGTGGTTGTCCTTACAACCGTCTTGCCGTCCGAACTTTGACCTTTAACGGTAAAATGGCTGTTTGCTATCGATCGTTGCGCCATCTGGGAGCGTATTGATCATGCGTTAACACCGAAATGCAAGGTGTTACCCCAGCAAGTCTCGATATATGATATTCAAATATATGCTGTTGGTTTATGGTAGGGAGAACACTATGTCCCCAACGTAACACGTGTGTTTCTGTGTTTACGAGCTGGTATTAAAAAGAATCTATCAATTCTTCCCATAACAATGGCGACCGTCATCACCATGTCGAGTCTCTACATACTCAACACGTGCAAATGCACGACAGTTATCTTCACACTGCGGCGTGCGGTAATTCTTCTACGCTTGTTTTGTTATAATCACAATTGTTTTAGATTATTGTTTTTTTTTTAAATGTTTGTTAATGAAGAAAGGAACAATAAAAGATAAAAGCATACATTTAAAAAAATATATCCGAAATGTTCATTTCAAACTGAACACAGATCATTGATTTTTAAGTTCCTGGGTGCCACCGCCGTCCTGTTAAATTAAAAGTCTATTAAATGTACATAATTTACTATCCTGGTCATCATAATGCTTCTATATTTGCGATAGTGTGGATTGATATAGTAACTTCACTCGTTTTAAACAACAGATATTTAAAGAGTCTGCCTCCATGACGGATAATGAATTTTCTATTTTTTTTTAATTTATTGTAACACATTGAGTTAGTACTTTTCCGCTGTTATGTCTAAATATTACATTCCCACTCGGCTTATCTCACTATATACACGCCCCCCCCCCCCCCCCCCCCCCCCCCCCCCCCCCCCACCCCCCCCCCCCCCCCCCCCCCCCCCCCCTCCCCCTCACCAAATGTGTCTGTGTGATGACAGTGTTGTCTTGGTATAATATGTCTGTGTGATGACAGTGTTGTCTCGGTATAATGTGTCTGTGTGATGACAGTGTTATCTCGGTATAATGTGTCTGTGTGATGACAGTGTTGTCTCGGTATAACGTGTCTGTGTGATGACAGTGTTATCTCGGTATAATGTGTCTGTGATGACAGTGTTGTCTCGGTATAATGTGTCTGTGATGACAGTGTTATCTCGGTATAATGAGTCTGTGTGATGACAGTGTTATCTCGGTATAATATGTCTGTGTGATGACAGTGTTGTCTCGGTATAATGTGTCTGTGTGATGACAGTGTTGTCTCGGTATAATGTGTCTGTGTGATGACAGTGTTATCTCGGTATAATATGTCTGTGTGATGACAGTGTTATCTCGGTATAATGTGTCTGTGTGATGACAGTGTTGTCTCGGTATAATGTGTCTGTGTGATGACAGTATTATCTCCGGTATAATGTGTCTGTGTGATGACAGTGTTGTCTCGGTATAATGTGTCTGTGTGATGACAGTGTTATCTCGGTATAATGTGTCTGTGTGATGACAGTGTTATCTCGGTATAATGTATCTGTGTGATGACAGTGTTGTCTCGGTATAATGTGTCTGTGATGACAGTGTTGTCTCGGTATAAATGTGTCTGTGATGACAGTGTTGTCTCGGTATAATGTGTCTGTGATGACAGTGTTGTCTCGGTATAATGTGTCTGTGATGACAGTGTTGTCTCGGTATAATGTGTCTGTGTGATGACAGTGTTATCTCTGTATAATGTGTCTGTGATGACAGTGTTGTCTCGGTATAATGTGTCTGTGTGATGACAGTGTTGTCTCGGTATAATGTGTCTGTGATGACAGTGTTGTCTCGGTATAATATGTCTGTGTGATGACAGTGTTGTCTCGGTATAATGTGTCTGTGTGATGACGGTGTTGTCTCGGTATAATGTGTCTGTGTGATGACAGTGTTATCTCTGTATAATGTGTCTGTGTGATGACAGTGTTGTCTCGGTATAATGTGTCTGTGTGATGACAGTGTTGTCTCGGTATAATGTGTCTGTGTGATGACAGTCTTATCTCGGTATAATGTGTATGTGATGACAGTGTTGTCGCGGTATAATGTGTCTGTGTGATGACAGTGTTGTCTCGGTATAATGTGTCTGTGTGATGACAGTGTTGTCTCGGTATAATGTGTCTGTGTGATGACAGTGTTGTCTCGGTATAATGTGTCTGTGTGATGACAGTGTTATCTCGGTATAATGTGTCTGTGTGATGACAGTGTTGTCTCGGTATAATGTGTCTGTGTGATGACAGTGTTGTCTCGGTATAATGTGTCTGTGTGATGACAGTGTTGTCTCGGTATAATATGTCTGTGTGATGACAGTGTTGTCTAGGTATAATGTGTCTGTGTGGTGACAGTGTTGTCTCGGTATAATGTATCTGTGTGATGACAGTGTTGTCTCGGTATAATGTGTCTGTGTGATGACAGTGTTATCTCGGTATAATGTGTCTGTGTGATGACGGTGTTGTCTCGGTATAATGTGTCTGTGTGATGACAGTGTTATCTCGGTATAATGTGTCTGTGTGATGACAGTGTTGTCTCGGTATAATATGTCTGTGTGATGACAGTGTTGTCTCGGTATAATGTGTCTGTGTGATGACAGTGTTGTCTCGGTATAATGTGTCTGTGTGATGACAGTGTTGTCTCGGTATAATGTATCTGTGTGATGACAGTGTTGTCTCGGTATAATGTGTCTGTGTGATGACAGTGTTGTCTCGGTATAATGTGTCTGTGTGATGACAGTGTTGTCTCGGTATAATGTGTCTGTGATGACAGTGTTGTCTCTGTATAATGTGTCTGTGTGATGACAGTGTTGTCTCTGTATAATGTATCTGTGTGATGACAGTGTTGTCTCGGTATAATGTGTCTGTGTGATGACAGTGTTATCTCGGTATAATGTGTCTGTGATGACAGTGTTATCTCGGTATAATGTGTCTGTGTGATGACAGTGTTATCTCGGTATAATGTGTCTGTGTGATGACAGTGTTATCTCGGTATAATGTGTCTGTGTGATGACAGTGTTGTCTCGGTATAATGTGTCTGTGTGATGACAGTGTTATCTCGGTATAATGTGTCTGTGATGATAGTGTTGTCTCGGTATAATGTGTCTGTGTGATGACAGTGTTGTCTCGGTATAATGTGTCTGTGTGATGACAGTGTTGTCTCTGTATAATGTGTCTGTGTGATGACAGTGTTATCTCGGTATAATGTGTCTGTGTGATGACAGTGTTGTCTCGGTATAATGTGTCTGTGTGATGACAGTGTTGTCTCGGTATAATGTGTCTGTGTGATGACAGTGTTATCTCGGTATAATGTGTTTGTGTGATGACAGTGTTGTCTCGGTATAATGTGTCTGTGTGATGACAGTGTTATCTCGGTATAATGTGTCTGTGTGATGACAGTGTTATCTCGGTATAATGTGTCTGTGATGACAGTGTTATCTCGGTATAATGTGTCTGTGTGATGACAGTGTTATCTCGGTATAATGTGTCTGTGATGACAGTGTTATCTCGGTATAATGTGTCTGTGTGATGACAGTGTTATCTCGGTATAATATGTCTGTGTGATGACAGTGTTGTCTCGGTATAATGTGCCTGTGTGATGACAGTGTTATCTCGGTATAATGTGTCTGTGTGATGACAGTGTTATCTCGGTATAATGTATCTGTGTGATGACAGTGTTGTCTCGGTATAATGTGTCTGTGATGACAGTGTTGTCTCGTTATAATGTGTCTGTGTGATGACAGTGTTGTCTCGGTATAATGTGTCTGTGTGATGACAGAGTTGTCTCGGTATAATGTGTCTGTGTGATGACAGTGTTATCTCGGTATAATGTGTCTGTGTGATGATAGTGTTGTCTCGGTATAATGTGTCTGTGTGATGACAGTGTTGTCTAGGTATAATGTGTCTGTGTGATGACAGTGTTGTCTCGGTATAATGTGTCTGTGTGATGACAGTGTTGTCTCGGTATAATGTGTCTGTGTGATGACAGTGTTATCTCGGTATAATGTGTCTGTGATGACAGTGTTATCTCGGTATAATGTGTCTGTGTGATGACAGTGTTGTCGCGGTATAATGTGTCTGTGTGATGACAGTGTTGTCCCGGTATAATGTGTCTGTGTGATGACAGTGTTGTCTCGGTATAATGTGTCTGTGATGACAGTGTTGTCTCGGTATAATGTGTCTGTGTGATGACAGTGTTGTCTCGGTATAATGTGTCTGTGTGATGACAGTGTTGTCTAGGTATAACGTGCCTGTGTGATGACAGTGTTATCTCGGTATAATGTGTCTGTGTGATGACAGTGTTGTCTCGGTATAATGTATCTGTGTGATGACCGTGTTATCTCGGTATAATGTGTCTGTGTGATGACAGTGTTGTCTCGGTATAATGTGTCTGTGTGATGACAGTGTTATCTCGGTATAATGTGTCTGTGTGATGACAGTGTTGTCTCGGTATAATGTGTCTGTGTGATGATAGTGTTGTCTCGGTATAATGTATCTGTGTGATGACAGTGTTGTCTAGGTATAATGTGTCTGTGTGATGACAGTGTTGTCTAGGTATAATGTGTCTGTGTGATGACAGTGTTATCTCGGTATAATGTGTCTGTGATGACAGTGTTGTCTAGGTATAACGTGCCTGTGTGATGACAGTGTTATCTCGGTATAATGTGTCTGTGTGATGACAGTGTTGTCTCGGTATAATGTGTCTGTGATGACAGTGTTGTCTCGGTATAATGTGTCTGTGTGATGACAGTGTTGTCTCGGTATAATGTGTCTGTGTGATGACAGTGTTGTCTCGGTATAATGTGTCTGTGTGATGACAGTGTTGTCTAGGTATAATGTGTCTGTGTGATGACAGTGTTGTCTCGGTATAATGTGTCTGTGATGACAGTGTTGTCTCGGTATAATGTGTCTGTGTGATGACAGTGTTGTCTCGGTATAATGTGTCTGTGTGATGACAGTGTTGTCTAGGTATAACGTGCCTGTGTGATGACAGTGTTATCTCGGTATAATGTGTCTGTGTGATGACAGTGTTGTCTCGGTATAATGTATCTGTGTGATGACCGTGTTATCTCGGTATAATGTGTCTGTGTGATGACAGTGTTGTCTCGGTATAATGTGTCTGTGTGATGACAGTGTTATCTCGGTATAATGTGTCTGTGTGATGACAGTGTTGTCTCGGTATAATGTGTCTGTGTGATGATAGTGTTGTCTCGGTATAATGTATCTGTGTGATGACAGTGTTGTCTAGGTATAATGTGTCTGTGTGATGACAGTGTTGTCTAGGTATAATGTGTCTGTGTGATGACAGTGTTATCTCGGTATAATGTGTCTGTGATGACAGTGTTGTCTAGGTATAACGTGCCTGTGTGATGACAGTGTTATCTCGGTATAATGTGTCTGTGTGATGACAGTGTTATCTCGGTATAATGTGTCTGTGTGATGACAGTCTTGTCTCGGTATAATGTGTCTGTGATGACAGTGTTATCTCGGTATAATGTATCTGTGCTGACAGTGTTATCTCGGTATAATTTCTCTGTGTGGTGACAGTGTTGTCTCGGTATAATGTGTCTGTGATGACAGTGTTGTCTAGGTATAACGTGCCTGTGTGATGACAGTGTTGTCTCGGTATAATGTGTCTGTGTGATGACAGTGTTGTCTCGGTATAATGTGTCTGTGTGATGACAGTGTTGTCTCGGTATAATGTGTCTGTGTGATAACACTGTTGTCTCGTTATAATGTATCTGTGATGACAGTGTTATCTCGGTATAATGTATCTGTGATGACAGTGTTATCTCGGTATAATATGTCTGTGTGATGACAGTGTTATCTCGTTATAATATGTCTGTGTGATGACAGTGTTGTCTCGGTATAATGTGTCTGTGTGATGACCGTGTTATCTCGGTATAATGTGTCTGTGTGATGACAGTGTTGTCTAGGTATAACGTGCCTGTGTGATGACAGTGTTATCTCGGTATAATGTGTCTGTGTGATGACAGTGTTGTCTCGGTATAATGTGTCTGTGTGATGACAGTCTTGTCTCGGTATAATGTGTCTGTGATGACAGTGTTGTCTAGGTATAACGTGCCTGTGTGATGACAGTGTTATCTCGGTATAATGTGTCTGTGTGATGACAGTGTTGTCTCGGTATAACGTGCCTGTGTGATGACAGTGTTATCTCGGTATAATGTGTCTGTGTGATGACAGTGTTGTCTCGGTATAATGTGTCTGTGTGATGACAGTCTTGTCTCGGTATAATGTGTCTGTGTGATGACAGTCTTGTCTCGGTATAATGTGTCTGTGATGACAGTGTTGTCTAGGTATAATGTGTCTGTGTGATGACAGTGTTGTGTCGGTATAATGTGTTTGTGTGATGACAGTGTTGTCTCGGTATAATGTGTCTGTGTGATGACAGTGTTATCTCGGTATAATGTATCTGTGCTGACAGTGTTATCTCGGTATAATTTCTCTGTGTGGTGACAGTGTTGTCTCGGTATAATGTGTCTGTGATGACAGTGTTGTCTAGGTATAATGTGTCTGTGTGATGACAGTGTTGTCTAGGTATAACGTGCCTGTGTGATGACAGTGTTATCTCGGTATAATGTGTCTGTGTGATGACAGTGTTGTCTCGGTATAATGTGTCTGTGTGATGACAGTCTTGTCTCGGTATAATGTGTCTGTGATGACAGTGTTGTCTAGGTATAATGTGTCTGTGTGATGACAGTATTATCTCGGTATAATGTGTCTGTGATGACAGTGTTGTCTAGGTATAATGTGTCTGTGTGATGACAGTGTTGTCTCGGTATAATGTGTCTGTGTGATGACAGTGTTATCTCGGTATAATGTGTCTGTGTGATGACAGTGTTATCTCGGTATAATGTGTCTGTGTGATGACAGTGTTATCTCGGTATAATGTGTCTGTGTGATGACAGTGTTGTCTCGGTATAATGTGTCTGTGTGATGACAGTGTTATCTCGGTATAATGTGTCTGTGTGATGACAGTGTTATCTCGGTATAATGTGTCTGTGTGGTGACAGTGTTGTCTCGGTATAATGTGTCTGTGTGGTGACAGTGTTGTGTCGGTATAATGTGTCTATGTGATGACAGTGTTATCTGGGTATAATGTGTCTGTGTGATGGCAGTGTTGTCTTGGTATAATGTGTATGTGTGATGACAGTGTTGTCTCGGTATAATGTGTCTGTGTGATGACAGTGTTATCTCGGTATAATGTGTCTGTGTGATGACCGTGTTATCTCGGTATAATGTGTCTGTGTGATGACAGTGTTATCTCGGTATAATGTGTCTGTGTGATGACAGTGTTGTCTCGGTATAATGTGTCTGTGTGATGACAGTGTTGTCTAGGTATAATGTGTCTGTGATGACCGTGTTATCTCGGTATAATGTGTCTGTGTGATGACAGTGTTATCTCGGTATAATGTGTCTGTGTGATGACAGTGTTGTCTCGGTATAATGTGTCTGTGTGATGACAGTGTTATCTCGGTATAATGTGTCTGTGTGATGACAATGTTATCTCGGTATAATGTGTCTGTGTGATGACAGTGTTATCTCGGTATAATGTGTCTGTGTGATGACAGTGTTGTCTCGGTATAATGTGTCTGTGTGATGACCGTGTTATCTCGGTATAATGTGTCTGTGTGATGACATTGTTATCTCGGTATAATGTGTCTGTGTGATGACATTGTTATCTCGGTATAATGTGTCTGTGTGATGACAGTGTTGTCTCGGTATAACGTGTCTGTGTGATGACAGTGTTATCTCGGTATAATGTGTCTGTGTGATGGCCGTGTTATCTTGGTATAACGTGTCTGTGTGGTGACAATGTTGTCTCGGTATAATGTGTCTGTGATGACAGTGTTGTCGCGGTATAACGTGTCTGTGTGATGACAGTGTTATCTCGGTATAATATGTCTGTGTGATGACAGTGTTGTCTCTGTATAATGTGTCTGTGTGCTGACAGTGTTGTCTCGGTATAATGTGTCTGTGTGATGACAGTGTTATGTCGGTATAATGTGTCTGTGTGATGACAGTGTTATCTCGGTATAATTTGTCTGTGGGATGACAGTGTTATCTCGGTATAACGTGTCTGTGTGATGACAGTGTTGTCTTGGTATAACGTGTCTGTGTGATGACAGTGTTATCTCGGTATAATGTGTCTGTGTGATGACAGTGTTGTCTCGGTATAATGTGTCTGTGTGATGACAGTGTTATGTCGGTATAATGTGTCTGTGTGATGACAGTGTTATCTCGGTATAATGTGTCTGTGTGATGACAGTGTTATCTCGGTATAATGTGTCTGTGTGATGACAGTGTTGTTTCGGTATAATGTGTCTGTGATGACAGTGTTGTCTCGGTATAATGTGTCTGTGTGATGACAGTGTTGTCTCGGTATAATGTGTCTGTGTGATGACAGTGTTATCTCGGTATAATGTGTCTGTGTGATGACAGTGTTGTCTCGGTATAATGTGTCTGTGTGATGACAGTGTTGTCTCGGTATAATGTGTCTGTGTGATGACAGTGTTTTCTCGGTATAATGTGTCTGTGTGATGAGAGTGTTGGTTTGGTATAATATATCTGTTTGTAGACAGCAATGTTTCGATATAATTTTCGTCATACACTGTGATAATTGTCGTTTTGACGTGTGTGGCCATTTCACCTTGGGCCATGTTAAAATACTTTCCTGTATATTGATTAGATCTGTATATTAGGTCAATTATAAGAAAATGAGCATAATCAGTCTCTAAACTGATCATATCAATAAATGTTTTATTGTATACATGAGTGCAAGCAAGAAGTAATGAGTCTGTAAATACATCGTCTCTGTATTCACACAATGCCCATGTCAATATTGACTTGAGGAGTTGTCACCGCCTTACCACAACCAACACAAAAAATAACAATATGCAATATTTCACTAATAGTGTCATATTCGAGAGCTGACCTAGATATGATAATAGATGCGTGTTGTGGACCAATAAATTCGCCGAAATCACTAAATAAAACATTAAATGGTTATGATATCTTCTTTAAGCGAATACGGTAAGGATGAGTTATAGAGAATTTGAGACGATGCGGCTGGCCGATGACACAGGCACAATAAGGAACTGTCAAGGTACAATGTGGGACTCTTCAGGGATACATTCTGGCGTTCAATATACCCTGATAGTTGACATATACACCCAAATGCAGTTTTACGGCAGAATACGGGTGGCACGCGCCGATAGGTTCTGGTCCAGCGACCCCTCCACCAACCATCACCTGTGATACCATACTACCTGATGAGGTAATGGGAGAGTGTCGGTATATACACGTCCTGTGACACCGATACGGACCTAATCCCCTGCCGGGCACGCGCCAGTCCCCACTCATTTGCATAAATGCGCCCTCTACCAAATTGTATATACATGTATAACATAGACCCGTTGCAGACAGGGTATGCATACCTTCTTTGCCGCAGGTCCAAACACCCTTTAACATATTTGAGAATGTGCTGTGGTGTGTTTTTATACATGTATAAAACTAAAGCGACCAATTTGTGGTGAAGAAATTGGAAGAGGTTATCAATGTCACTTGTGACAGGTGCGCTAGCCGCGAATGGCTACACTCGCAGACGCGTTCCAGAGCACGCGACACGCCATATCTTTTTTCAATTCTTTTAATCTCTCAACGCAGGCCAGCTATGTCGTAACTACACCCCGTTATACCTGAGTAGGCGTTATAGCCAGATAAACCGCCGTCAATCTACGTAATCCACCTTCACCAACCGTCTCAGTCAAATCACACGTTATTGTAGATTCAGATACACTGCAAAACGAACTTTGTATACAAGGTCAAACGTTATGATTATTTGATATTTTTACATTACACCTGAGTCATTTCCGTTTCCAAGGCGACCCGAGAGTTAGGTTTCGCTATTCAAGCCACTGATCTTCATTCGGATGTCTTTGTAGTTTTCTTTGGAGGATTAAAGTTTTGAAACACGTTTGGCATCGCAAATCGGCATATATAAACAGCGTGGGCACTATCAAAAAGAGGTGACGTAGGTCATCATTCTTCGCATTTAAATCCCAATAAAATATGCTTTACGTTCAATGAACAGTCGTCCCGTAATAATGACATCAATTTCAATCGAGACATCGACAACCTATTCTCGTGTCGTCGCAATATCGAATGTGGCTTGATACTCTGTTCGATATAAAAACCGCAGTGCCTTGTTCTCGTCTGGTTACTAGACAAATCATGTCATTGTCATTAACACGATACCTGACCAGGTTCTATTCTCGTTTTGATACTGACCATGTCATATTATGGATTGTGTTGTCTTATTTAATTAGGCTCGTTTCATTTCTTTGCAATTAAGAAAATATCAAGCCTTATTCTCCTAAGTTTTGATTCTGTGTGATGCAAAATCAGGACTTATTTCCGTTTTCTGAATTACATCAAATCAGGGCTTATTATCGGGTTTTTAATTATACAAAATCAGGGCTTATTCTCTTCTCTTGTGTTATATCAAATCAAGACTTATTGTCACTTTTTTTGTATTATACCAAATCAGGACTTATTCTCGTTTTCTGTGTTATACCAAATCAAGACTTATTCTCGTTTTATGTGTTATATAAAATCAGGACTTATTCTCGTTTTCTGTTATACCAAATCAGGACTTATTCTCGTTTTCTATGTTATACCAAATCAGGACTTATTCTCGTTTTCTGTTATATCAAATCAGGACTTATTCTCGTTTTATGTGTTATATCAAATCAGGACTTATTCTCGTTTTCTGTTATACCAAATCAGGACTTATTCTCGTTTTCTATGTTATACCAAATCAGGACTTATTCTCGTTTTCTGTTATACCAAATCAGGACTTATTCTCGTTTTCTGTTATACCAAATCAGGACTTATTCTCGTTTTCTGTTATATCAAATCAGGACTTATTCTCACGTTTCTATGTTATACCAAATCAGGACTTATTCTCGTTTTCTGTGTTTATACCAAATCAGGACTTATTCTCGTTTTCTGTTATACCAAATCGGGACTTATTGTCACTTTTTTTGTATTATACCAAATCGGGACGTATTCTCTTTTCTGGTTATATCAAATCAGGACTTATCTCGTTTCTGTGTTATATCAAATCAGGACTATTCTCGTTTTCTATGTTATACCAAATCAGGACTTATTCTCGTTCTCTGTTATATCCAAATCAGGACTTATTCTCGTCTTCGTTATATCAAATCAGGACTTATTCTCGTTTTCTGTGTATATCCAAATCAGGACTTATTCTCGTTTTCTGTTATATCAAATTCAGGGACTTATTCTCGTTTTCTGTTATATCAAATCAGGACTTATTCTCGTTTTATGTGTTATATCAAATCAGGACTTATTCTCGTTTTCTGTTATACCAAATCAGGACTTATTCTCGTTTTCTATGTTATATCAAATCAGGACTTATTCTCGTTTTCTGTTATACCAAATCAGGACTTATTCTCGTTTTCTGTGTTATATCAAATCAGGACTTATTCTCGTTTTATGTGTTATATCAAATCAGGACTTATTCTCGTTTTCTGTTATACCAAATCAGGACTTATTCTCGTTTTCTGTTATACCAAATCAGGACTTATTCTCGTTTTCTGTTATATCAAATCAGGACTTATTCTCGTTTTCTATGTTATATCAAATCAGGACTTATTCTCGTTTTCTATGTTATACCAAATCAGGACTTATTCTCGTTTTCTGTGTTATATCAAATCAGGACTTATTCTCGTTTTCTGTTATACCAAATCGGGACTTATTGTCACTTTTTTTGTATTATACCAAATCAGGACTTATTCTCGTTTTCTGTGTTATATCAAATCAGGACTTATTCTCGTTTTATGTGTTATATCAAATCAGGACTTATTCTCGTTTTCTATGTTATACCAAATCAGGACTTATTCTCGTTTTCTGTTATATCAAATCAGGACTTATTCTCGTCTTCTGTTATATCAAATCAGGACTTATTCTCGTTTTCTGTGTTATACCAAATCAGGACTTATTCTCGTTTTCTGTTATATCAAATCAGGACTTATTCTCGTTTTATGTTATATCAAATCAGGACTTATTCTCGTTTTATGTGTTATATCAAATCAGGACTTATTCTCGTTTTCTGTTATACCAAATCAGGACTTATTCTCGTTTTCTATGTTATATCAAATCAGGACTTATTCTCGTTTTCTGTTATACCAAATCAGGACTTATTCTCGTTTTCTATGTTATACCAAATCAGGACTTATTCTCGTTTTCTGTTATACCAAATCAGGACTTATTCTCGTTTTCTGTTATACCAAATCAGGACTTATTCTCGTTTTCTGTTATATCAAATCAGGACTTATTCTCGTTTTCTATGTTATATCAAATCAGGACTTATTCTCGTTTTCTATGTTATACCAAATCAGGACTTATTCTCGTTTTCTGTGTTATATCAAATCAGGACTTATTCTCGTTTTCTGTTATACCAAATCAGGACTTATTGTCACTTTTTTTGTATTATACCAAATCAGGACTTATTCTCGTTTTCTGTGTTATATCAAATCAGGACTTATTCTCGTTTTATGTGTTATATCAAATTAGGACTTATTCTCGTTTTCTATGTTATACCAAATCAGGACTTATTCTCGTTTTCTGTTATATCAAATCAGGACTTATTCTCGTTTTCTGTTATATCAAATCAGGACTTATTCTCGTTTTCTGTTATATCAAATCAGGACTTATTCTCGTTTTCTGTGTTATACCAAATCAGGACTTATTCTCGTTTTCTGTGTTATACCAAATCAGGACTTATTCTCGTTTTATGTGTTATACCAAATCAGGACTTATTCTCGTTTTCTATGTTATATCAAATCAGGACTTATTCTCGTTTTCTATGTTATATCAAATCAGGACTTATTCTCGTTTTCTATGTTATACCAAATCAGGACTTATTCTCGTTTTCTGTTATATCAAATCAGGACTTATTCTCGTTTTCTGTTATATCAAATCAGGACTTATTCTCGTTTTCTGTTATATCAAATCAGGACTTATTCTCGTTTTCTGTGTTATACCAAATCAGGACTTATTCTCGTTTTCTGTGTTATACCAAATCAGGACTTATTCTCGTTTTATGTGTTATACCAAATCAGGACTTATTCTCGTTTTCTGTGTTATACCAAATCAGGACTTATTCTCGTTTTCTGTGTTATATCAAATCAGGACTTATTCTCGTTTTCTATGTTATATCAAATCAGGACTTATTCTCGTTTTCTGTGTTATACCAAATCAGGACTTATTCTCGTTTTCTATGTTATATCAAATCAGGACTTATTCTCGTTTTCTGTGTTATACCAAATCAGGACTTATTCTCGTTTTCTGTGTTATATCAAATCAGGACTTATTCTCGTTTTCTGTGTTATACCAAATCAGGACTTATTCTCGTTTTCTGTGTTATATCAAATCAGGACTTATTCTCGTTTTCTATGTTATATCAAATCAGGACTTATTCTCGTTTTCTATGTTATACCAAATCAGGACTTATTCTCGTTTTCTGTGTTATATCAAATCAGGACTTATTCTCGTTTTATGTGCTATACCAAATCAGGACTTATTCTCGTTTTCTGTGTTATATCAAATCAGGACTTATTCTCGTTTTCTGTTATACCAAATCAGGACTTATTCTCGTTTTCTGTTATACCAAATCAGGACTTATTCTCGTTTTCTGTTATACCAAATCAGGACTTATTCTCGTTTTCTGTTATATCAAATCAGGACTTATTCTCGTTTTCTATGTTATATCAAATCAGGACTTATTCTCGTTTTCTATGTTATACCAAATCAGGACTTATTCTCGTTTTCTGTGTTATATCAAATCAGGACTTATTCTCGTTTTCTGTTATACCAAATCAGGACTTATTGTCACTTTTTTTGTATTATACCAAATCAGGACTTATTCTCGTTTTCTGTGTTATATCAAATCAGGACTTATTCTCGTTTTATGTGTTATATCAAATCAGGACTTATTCTCGTTTTCTATGTTATACCAAATTAGGACTTATTCTCGTTTTCTGTTATATCAAATCAGGACTTATTCTCGTTTTCTGTTATATCAAATCAGGACTTATTCTCGTTTTCTGTTATATCAAATCAGGACTTATTCTCGTTTTCTGTGTTATACCAAATCAGGACTTATTCTCGTTTTCTGTGTTATACCAAATCAGGACTTATTCTCGTTTTATGTGTTATACCAAATCAGGACTTATTCTCGTTTTCTATGTTATATCAAATCAGGACTTATTCTCGTTTTCTATGTTATATCAAATCAGGACTTATTCTCGTTTTCTATGTTATACCAAATCAGGACTTATTCTCGTTTTCTGTTATATCAAATCAGGACTTATTCTCGTTTTCTGTTATATCAAATCAGGACTTATTCTCGTTTTCTGTTATATCAAATCAGGACTTATTCTCGTTTTCTGTGTTATACCAAATCAGGACTTATTCTCGTTTTCTGTGTTATACCAAATCAGGACTTATTCTCGTTTTCTGTGTTATACCAAATCAGGACTTATTCTCGTTTTCTGTGTTATACCAAATCAGGACTTATTCTCGTTTTCTGTGTTATATCAAATCAGGACTTATTCTCGTTTTCTATGTTATATCAAATCAGGACTTATTCTCGTTTTCTGTGTTATACCAAATCAGGACTTATTCTCGTTTTCTATGTGATATCAAATCAGGACTTATTCTCGTTTTCTGTGTTATACCAAATCAGGACTTATTCTCGTTTTCTGTGTTATATCAAATCAGGACTTATTCTCGTTTTCTGTGTTATACCAAATCAGGACTTATTCTCGTTTTCTGTGTTATATCAAATCAGGACTTATTCTCGTTTTCTATGTTATATCAAATCAGGACTTATTCTCGTTTTCTATGTTATACCAAATCAGGACTTATTCTCGTTTTCTGTGTTATATCAAATCAGGACTTATTCTCGTTTTATGTGTTATACCAAATCAGGACTTATTCTCGTTTTCTGTGTTATATCAAATCAGGACTTATTCTCGTTTTCTGTTATACCAAATCAGGACTTATTCTCGTTTTATGTGTTATACCAAATCAGGACTTATTCTCGTTTTATGTGTTATACCAAATCAGGACTTATTCTCGTTTTCTATGTTATACCAAATCAGGACTTATTCTCGTTTTCTGTTATATCAAATCAGGACTTATTCTCGTTTTCTATGTTATATCAAATCAGGACTTATTCTCGTTTTCTGTGTTATACCAAATCAGGACTTATTCTCGTTTTCTGTGTTATATCAAATCAGGACTTATTCTCGTTTTCTATGTTATACCAAATCAGGACTTATTCTCGTTTTCTATGTTATACCAAATCAGGACTTATTCTCGTTTTCTATGTTATACCAAATCAGGACTTATTCTCGTTTTCTATGTTATATCAAATCAGGACTTATTCTCGTTTTCTATGTTATATCAAATCAGGACTTAATCTCGTTTTCTATGTTATACCAAATCAGGACTTATTCTCGTTTTCTGTGTTATACCAAATCAGGACTTATTCTCATTTTGTATGTTATATCAAATCAGGACTTATTCTAGTTTTCTGTGTTATACCAAATCAGGACTTATTCTCGTTTTCTGTTATACCAAATCAGGACTTATTCTCGTTTTCTGTGTTATATCAAATCAGGACTTATTCTAGTTTTCTGTTATATCAAATCAGGACTTATTCTCGTTTTCTGTATTATACCAAATCAGGACTTATTCTCGTTTTCTGTTATACCAAATCAGGACTTATTCTCGTTTTCTGTGCTATACCAAATCAGGACTTATTCTCGTTTTCTATGTTATATCAAATCAGGACTTATTCTCGTTTTCTATGTTATATCAAATCAGGACTTATTCTCGTTTTCTTAGGCCTTGTTCTCGTCCCTACATGGCCGAGCCGGTTTGCTTTTGATGGTTTTTATTTTTTTGTTTTGTTTTTGCTTTGTTTGTTTTTTGTAGGTTTTTTTTCTATATATGCATGTATTTTTTGTTTGTTTGTCTGTTTGTTTGTTTTTCATTTCAATGCATTGGAGAGAATAGTCCCGCCACAATAAAAAAAACATTTTATTGCATCACCATTCTTTTGGTTCAAACTTAAGATTAAGATCTTCGTTCTTGTGACTGTCAAAGTACAATTTTCTGTTCTTGTGACTCTGGGTATACGCATGCATGCACGTTGAAAAAAAAACCCCAAAAAACAACAACTAGCTAACAAATCCGTTAATTCATTTGAATCACTTAAACTATATTTGCATGCTGTACATCTCGAGTTTCCCTGATCTTTAAGTTATACAGTGATAGACACAGGTGTGGCAGTGTTCCCTCGTTTCCAATTTCTAATATAGAGGTTAATAATTAGTTTTCTTGAGGATACTTCAATCTTTGACGGAGTTCAACACGGTCACTGAAAAGGCTATCCCGACTCAGCCTGCCCAGGCGTGACAAGCTAATAGGATTTGTAGTAAAAGACAAACCACTGAAATTGTAATGGAGTGAATTGATAAAGTGGGTAAAAAGCCTCCCCGCTGGTGTGGACTTTGGGAGGGGTTGTTGGGGGCTGAGATAGGGAGTCAATACGAGTCGCTTTATCGGATCATTAGTTATGGAATATCAAAGAGGAACATAACCGCACTCGTCACGCCTCGCTCACGCAGAGATGTCAATCGGAACTCCGCAAATGTAACTCGTAAATATCATTCGGAACACTTCGTCAGATTACAGTATGTATGACTGCAGGGAATCGGCAGAGGTGTCCCGAATGCATCCGATGTCAGAGGATCGCAGCGAATCGGCAGAGATGTTCCGAATGTCGTAAATATGTTTTGTGGTTAGCACATTCGAGAAGTTCCGATTGAGCTTCTGTATAACTTAAATGGCATCACGCACCAACGTCATACTTTTGGAAACTTGTTAATCCGAATGCAGAGTGATCACATCACCAGGAACTTTATGTCATACACCTGTCTGAGATATTTCGAGGTTTCTCCTGAAATCTTTCCCCATTTCTTAAGGACGTACATGTATATTGTATATCATGATCTCGATTTTGCTGTAAGTTTTAAATCTTAGGGTCGTTAGTGTATGATATTTGGTTAACTTTATACAGCTCCTAGATCGGGTGTTTATTGAAACTCGAAGCCAACGGATGGAACAATTGATACCAATTAATACTGCTCAATCATACAGAAATGAAGAAAAGGAGGACTGTGTTCGTAAAAACATATGTCCATATGTCTATACATCATACCTTACTTCACTCCATACATCATCCCTTACTTCACTCCATACATCATCCCTTACTTCACTCCATACATCATCCCTTACTTCACTCCATACATCATCCCTTACTTCACTCCATACATCATCCCTTACCTCACTTAATACATCATCCCTTACCTCACTCCATACATCATCCCTTCCTACACTCCATACATCATCCCTTCCCTCACTCCATACATCATCCCTTCCCTCACTCCATACATCATCCCTTCCCTCACTCCATACATCATCCATTTCCCTCACTCCATACATCATCCCTTCCCTCACTCCATACATTATCCCTTCCCTCACTTCATTCATCATCCCTTCCCTCACTCCATACATCATCCCTTCCCTCACTCCATACACCATCCCTTTCCCACACTCCATACATCATCCCTTTCCCACACTCCATACATCATCCCTTCCCTCACTCCATACATCATCCCTTCCCTCACTCCATACATCATCCCTTACCACACTCCATACATCATCGCTTTCCCTCACTCCATACATCATCCCTTTCCCACACTCCATACATCATCCCTTCCCTCACTGCATACATCATCCCTTCCCTCACTGCATACATCATCCCTTCCCTCACTGCATACATCATCCCTTCCCTCACTCCATACATCATCCTTTTCCCTCACTCCATACATCATCCCTTCCCACACTCCATACATCATCCCTTCCCTCACTGCATACATCATCCCTTCCCTCACTGCATACATCATCCTTTCCCTCACTCCATACATCATCCCTTCCCACACTCCATACATCATCCCTTCCCTCACTGCATACATCATCCCTTCCCTCACTGCATACATCATCCCTTCCCTCACTCCATACATCATCCTTTCCCTCACTCCATACATCATCCCTTCCCACACTCCATACATCATCCCTTCCCTCACTCCATACATCATCCCTTCCCTCACTCCATACATAATCCCTTTCCCTCACTCCAAACATAATCCCTTCCCTCACTCCATACATCATCCTTTCCCTCACTCCATACATAATCCCTTTCCCTCACTCCATACATCATCCCTTCCCTCACTCCATACATCATCCCTTCCCTCACTGCATACATCATCCCTTCCCTCACTGCATACATCATCCCTTCCCTCACTCCATACATCATCCTTTTCCCTCACTCCATACATCATCCCTTCCCACACTCCATACATCATCCCTTCCCTCACTCTATACATCATCCCTTCCCTCACTCCATACATAATCCCTTTCCCTCACTCCATACATCATCCCTTACTTCACTCCATACATCATCCCTTCCCTCACTCCATACATCATCCATTTTCCACACTCCATACATCATCCCTTCCCTCACTCCATACATCATCCCTTCCCTCACTGCATACATCATCCCTTCCCTCACTCCATACATCATACCTTCCCTCACTCCATACATCATCCCTTCCCTCACTGCATACATCATCCCTTCCCTCACTCCATACATCATACCTTCCCTCACTCCATACATCATCCCTTCCCTCACTCCATACATCATCCCTTCCCTCACTCCATACATCATCCTTTCCCACACTCCATACATCATCCTTTCCCTCCCTCCATACATCATCCCTTCCCTCACTGCATACATCATCCCTTCCCTCCTGCATACATCATCCTTTTCCCTCACTTCATACATCATCCCTTCCCTCGCTTCATACTCATTCCTCAATCCCTTCTTCCCACACTCCAGAACATCAATCCCGGCGACACGCAATACAGCAGCCCTGCCACACGGCATACAGCAGCCGCCCGCACGCCAGACAATCAGCCCCTCACGCCAGACATACCCGCCCCACGCCAGACAGCAGCCCGGTCCCACACCCAGACATCATCGCGGGCCCTCACCATACACATCCCTTCCCACACGCCAGACACATCCCTCCACACGCCAACAGCATCCCTCCACACTCCATACACCAGCCCTGTGCCCAACACACCAGACAGCAGCCGTCCCTCACGCCATACAGCATCCCGGACGTCACGCCATACAGCAGCCTCCCGCACGCCAGACAGGAGCCCGGTCACGGAACGCCAGACAGCAGCCGCCCACACCCAGGTCAGCAGCCCGGCCCGCACGCCAGACAGCAGCCCGGGCCACGTCACGCCAGACAGCAGCCCGGGCCCGCACCCAGACAGCAGCCCGGCCCCACGCCAACAGAGCCCTGGCCACAAGCCAGACAGCAGCCCGCGACCGCAAGACACATCATCCCTTTCCCTCACTCCATACATCATCCCTTTCCCTCACTCCATACATCATCCTTTCCCTCACTCCATACATCATCCCTTCCCACACTCCATACATCATCCCTTCTATCACTCAATACATCATCCCTTCCATCACTTCATACATCATCCCTTCCCTCACTCCATACATCATCCCTTCCCTCACTCCATACATCATCCCTTTCCCTCACTCCATACATCATCCCTTCCCACACTCCATACATCATCGCTTTCCCTCACTCCATACATCATCCCTTTCCCACACTCCATACATCATCCCTTTCCCACACTCCATACATCATCCCTTCCATCACTCCATACACCATCCCTTTCCCACACTCCATACATCATCCTTTCCCTCCCTCCATACATCATCCCTTCCCTCACTGCATACATCATCCCTTCCCTCACTCCATACATCATCCCTTCCCTCACTGCATACATCATCCCTTCCCTCACTGCATACATCATCCCTTCCCTCACTGCATACATCATCCCTTCCCACACTCCATACATCATCCCTTCCCTCACTCTATACATCATCCCCCTCACCCCTCAAATCCCTTCCCTCACCCATAACTCATCCCTTCCCTCACGCCTACAATCCCTTCCCTCAACTCCATACATCATCCCTTCCTCACTCCATACATCATCCCTTCCCACTCCAACACATCCCTGCCCTCACTCCATACATCATCCCTTACACTCCATACAGCAGCCCTTCCCTCACCCATACAGAGCCCTGTCCCTACTCCATACACACCCTCCCCTCCCAACACATCCGTCCCATCCAGCCATCCCTTCCCTACTCCATACATCATCCCTTCCCACATCCATCATCCTTCACCCCTCCACATCCCTTCCCTCACTCCATACATCATCCCTTTCCCTCACTCCATACATCATCCTTTCCCTCACTCCATACATCATCCCTTCCCTCACTCCATACATCATCCTTTCCCTCACTCCATACATCATCCCTTCCCTCACTTCATACATCATCCCTTTCCCTCACTCCATACATCATCCTTTCCCTCACTCCATACATCATCCCTTCCCTCACTCCATACATCATCCCTTTCCCTCAGTCCATACAACGTCCTTTCCTCACTCTATACGTCTTCATCCCATTCCTTTTTCATCCAATCCCCTACTCCATCGTTCTTCAGCTAACTCATTTTTTTCGTCTGCGAGTTTCATAGACTGCCAGCCACAAAATTAATACATGTATTTAAAATAAAAGCGTCTAAGAGTTCCATTGTTGTAACTGTGATGTTACTTTGGGTGAAATTGAGTTCAGTGATGTCAATTATTTACCCGCTGCACGGGAGCCGGATATTTAATTCGTGTCTTTGCTATTTATTGTAAATGCTTAACTCGATAAAATCAGTCTAGATTGACTGCATAATTTCAAAATAATGAACAATAAATCTTGCAATAAGAATGCGAGTTTAAAATTTATTAAGGATTAGCAATCAGATAATATAATGAACGCATCAAATAAAAATAGTATCCGTTGCTTGGTTCAAATGTTATCAAAGACCATCCTGAAATCGGAAGCTAAATGGTTGTACTAAAACCCGGAACGGAATACGAAATTACGGAATGACTCTAAACTCTTTAAAGAGAAACTGCCAGTCAGTTTGCCGGCACCAGTTCGATGAACAGTGAGAATGATGTAATAATTAAGCTCACCTGCCAGAAGGGCAAGTGAGTTGATGCCGTAGTTCGGCGTTCGTCGTGCGTCAGTCTGTCCGGCGCCAACATTTTCATTTAAACAACACCCTATCATCAACCAAGAGGTACAGAGACCTGGTATTGGGCCTGTGGCATACTGGGATGAAGGGCTACCAAGTTTGTTCAAATGAATGACCTTGACCTATACATTCAAGATTGTATCGGTCAAATATGCAAAAATACTAAAATGATACATTCTCAATAACCAAGAGACCCCATAGCATGGTATTTGGTTTATATTAAGCTGGGGCGAAGTTTGTTAAAATGAATGACATTAACTTACTTTCAAGGTCACAGGAGTCAACTGTGTTAATATTTTATCTAATTGAAGCATGAGAGTTTGGTTCATGATATGGGCCAGGAATATGTCGGGTTAATGGGCTACACAGCTTTCTGAAATGAATAAAATGTAGCATTTTCTCATATTAAGATGAAGAAATATATTATTGAGTTTAGCAGGCACAAAAAATGGCATAGATCAAACATCTAAAATTGAATCTATAGCAGTGAATGATACAGGACCAATGAACCTCTTGTGCATTAAATCTGCGAAACAGGAATTACACAATATCTAGCATTCAGTCGGGATTCGTATGTTTAACAAGACATATCAAAATGAATGTTGTATCATCTACAGGAAATTTAAAATGAGAAACAATATTATTCTTTTATCGTTAACAAATTTTAGATAGACGCAGAAGTGTGTCCTCCTAGACACCCGTCCTCATATGACCCTGTCTGTTGGTGTCCACTACACACCCGTCCTCATATAACCCTGGCTGTTGGTGTCCCCTGACACCCGTCCTCATATGACCCTGGCTGTTGGTGTCCCTTGACACCCGTCCTCATATGACCCTGGCTGTTGGTGTCCCCTGAAACCCGTCCTCATATGACCCTGGCTGTTGGTGTCCCCTGACACCCGTCCTAATATGACCCTGTCTGTTGGTGTCCCCTGACACCCGTCCTCATATGACCCTGTCTGTTGGTGTCCCCTGACACCCGTCCTCATATGACCCTGTCTGTTGGTGTCCCCTGACACCCGTCCTAATATGACCCTGTCTGTTGGTGTTCCCCTAGACAACTGTCCTCATATGACCCCGACTGTTGGTGTCCCCTGACACCCGTCCTCATATGACCCTGGCTGTTGGTGTCCCCTGACACCCGTCCTAATATGACCCTGTCTGTTGGTGTCCCCTGACACCCGTCCTCATATGACCCTGTCTGTTGGTGTCCCCTGACACCCGTCCTCATATGACCCTGTCTGTTGGTGTCCCCTGACACCCGTCCTCATATGGCCCTGACTGTTGGTGTCCCCTGACACCCGTCCTCATATGACCCTGGCTGTTGGTGTCCCCTGACACCCGTCCTCATATGACCCTGACTGTTGGTGTCCCCTGACACCCATCCTCATATAACCCTGGTTGTTGGTGTCCCGCTAGACAGCAGTCTTCATATGAGTCTATGATATGACCCTAGCTTGGCTGTTTGTATTTTCCTAAACACTGCTTTAAAATGACTTATTCTGAACCCTAAATTCTTCAAAAGAAATATTTAATTACACCTTAGTATCAGTCCCTGCTCGTCAATACATAATAATGTCCTAAACACCAACGATTACGCCTTTGTATCCGTCCTTGCACCTCATCAGACATGTCCTACACACTAACCATTACGTCTTAGTATCCGTCCCTGCTGGTAAATAGCTATGTCCTATACACCAACCATTACGCCTTGATATCCGTCCATGCTGGTAAATTGATATGCCATACACACCAAGCATTACGCCTTAGTATCCGCCCCTGCTCGTCATCAGACATGTCCTACACACTAACCGTTACGCCTTAGTATCAGTCCCTGCTGGTAAATAGCTATGTCCTACACACCAACCATTACGCCTTAGTATCCGTCCCTGCTCGTCATCAGACATTGGTCAAATCAGAAAAAGTGATATTTTTCACTAGTGAAATATCACTTTTATAGAATGAATAATTTTCGATATTTCACTGATAAAAATGTAATAAGTATTATATCCTACACGTCAATCATTACGGTTTTGTTTCAGTCCTTGCTCATTAATATATGTTATGTCCTACACACAAACCATTACGCCCCCATCAGTCCCTGTCGTCATCGGACATGTCCTACACACCAACCATTACGCCCCCATCAGTGCCTGCCGTCAACAAACACACCCTATTACCCTATATCGCCTGGTGCATAATCTTTGAATTATCAAATAAAAGTTTTGTATGACAGTATTAATAACGATGACGAGAAAAATAGAAAACTATTGAAATCACTTTCAAATAGGCTGAATAACACCTGTGTTGTCTTGTCGCGTGCGAGGATCAAAGGTCGAGGTTACACCGGTACCCTTACCAGCTGGGTGAGGGATGTTTAGCGGAATGTGTGTACAGACACACCTGGAATAACACACCTGTCCATACAAATCACAAACAATAAAAGTTCGGTAATAGTTTTTATTTAAAAATAATAATATGCATAACAAGATAATATGCTTTCTGTTTTGTCACAAAAAGACAAAAAATAAAACATGTATATACAATAAAATATGTTAAATTAGAGCATCAAGTTATTAATTAATAGTGTCACTTTACATACAAGATAAATCGCACTTTTGGTGAAATAGCCATTGAACACATACAAGGTACATCAAATATTGATGACTTCAGGAATTCATAAAATAATACCTAGATATTCTAATTGCACTTTGGTTGAACACTCTGTGGATTTTTTAATATAAGTATTGTATAGGATATGTTACTTTAACATATAACTATCATCTTTATAACACTGGCGTATTAGCAAAGAAAGCTTCAATTCTGACGGTGAAAATATAAAACAATATACAATAGGATTTCAGACCGTGAAAATATTGTTTGTAAACATTACATTAATATTTATACGATAATTTGATGGTTGTTTTAGCTCTCCAGAATATATCATATTAAAGCTCACAGGAACAGGATGAAGAAACACATTATGGCATCGCAACATAACGATAGCAAAAATGGAATTCGATGCAGTTAAACAATAATCAAATACCTGTTGTAACGCACTGTTTATACGTAAACAAATTGACTAGTCTTTAAGGTACAGTCACGTGCTAATCTCCTTTTCACTACCAATAATCAGTCAAAAGTTACGATGACAGTTTATTTTCTTCCTCCTGTAAGTCTCCGAAAATATCACTGTTGGACTTAAAGGCCTGAAGTTTTACATCTTTCGGGTCCTCGCCATCCGAGATGTCCTTCATGAATCCGATATAAGTCATAGCAAGGCGCAGGGTTTCGATCCGCGATAACCGTTTCTCGTAGTTAAATGCGGGTAAGCGCTTTCGGAGACTGTCGAAAGCTTCGTTTAGATGAAACATTCGTCGTCTCTCCCGGATATTGGCTGCTCTTCGCTGAGGAACGCTCTGCACCCGTTTCCGTTTAGTTTTTCCGGATTTTGAAATATTAACAGTGATGTTGTTTCCGGTTACTATTGGAGTAGGTACGGGGTTCACCAGTCCGGTGTTGTACTCATAGCTGGGTACTCGCTCCATCGTGGTGTAGGAAAAGTTTGATGGTAGTCCCGGGTGCATGTCCCCCTGCCAGAATGACCCTGGGGCCACAATGTCCGTCTGGGGGATTTGGGGGTATGGCACATATTGGTGAAGTTCGGGCTGCTGAGGATGACCCCAGTCCGTGTACTCGGGGTACATACCGCTCGAGATGATTGACCCTGGAGATGATGACGTCGACGATGATGACGTCATGTCGTAAGGAGAGATATTGGTTGTGTCGTATGGCTGCATGTCGCAGTGGTCCTGGTGTTGGGACTGCACCTCCATTACGATACAATAAAACACCTCAGCAAAGTTCTATAACACTTTCCTAACGTCGCCTCGGCACTTTCAGGATTACTAATTCAATTCATCATCAGAATCAGTTGTTTATGAAAAAGTTCAATTGCAGGTACAAGTTATTTTACCTGATTAATTATTTCTTGAGTAAAACTTCTAGTCACTGGTGACAGTTGAAAATGACTGAATTGTCAATTTACACGTACACTTCTGAGTCCACACAGGTGCAAGACTTGTTTAAGCTGTTTGTTCCATGAAAAGTTGGAGACACGAGACATTCACGGGCCAGTCGTACAATTTCAAGTGTCGTCTGCTCAGTCGTGTTGCCCTATAATCTGTGGCACACTTTGGAGCTTGTCTTACTTATATATCCCGTTACCTGTAAAAGTTTTACAGTTGACGAAGTTTTTACAGGTAGTGATGTGATGCAGGTGACAGGCTACTGTCCTGTGATTGGCCGACGCGTTCGGGATAAAGATGTATAAAATCGGCGGATCGTGCTGGGGGCGGAGTTACCGGATGGCACGTGACAGTCGTGGGCCATTTGACGACAAGGCGTATCTCTCTTCAATACGGGAAAGGCATCTGATCACTTGACAAATACCTTATGTTCAGGTGAGGGGCCACAAAGGGGAAACTTTAATTAATAAATTAAAACATGCTAGAAACTGCAGACTGCGTATTGATATACAAATAGCATCAAAGCGGTATATGTACGTTGTTATTTTTTTGCGTAGTGTAAAATATCAAAATGAAAATAAAAAAATAAAAATTGATTTTTTAATAAAAAGATTCTTGACAGTGATAAATAACGTGGGTAATGAACATGCTTAATTACTAAGGTACATCAAGTTGTGCCTTTGATCAGCTAACATGGACGTACCTCTATCTCGCTCTCCATCTCCTTAGCCCTGACCTGGAGTCATAGATGCATTTAAAATCAAATTAGTCGCCTCCTTGGAGCATTATTTGTATATTTTTTTTACGAGCTAAAGATATTTCGGTAATTATTTTGAAAAATCAACTTTGAACAAACACTGTCCAAACAAGAAACGGATCCAATCATTCGTGATGGTTTCCCTCAAATTAGGCAACAAACAGTAGCACATGTTACTTTGAAAATTAAAATTGAGTTTAGATTGGTATAGAAGAAATAAAATCGTGTTTAGAATTTTAACACATAACATAGCCGTTCAGCTGATTCGGCTGCATGAATATGAACGCAGCTGCGTTCATCGATACATAAACTACAGACTGCATGTTGTATTCATACAGTATACTGAACGGCGCGTTCATGCAAATATAGCAATATTAGAATTCTGAGTATACATCTCAATATTGTTTCGTTACTGGTCATAATGACTGATTCCAATATATATTTTCCGTGAGGACAATACATTTTACACACGACTTTAATGGAGCGTCGATTAAGGCTCTGATATAAGATAATCTAAAACGCTGATCAGTTAACATTGAATGTATTTGACGCTTTGATTATCTAGATTAATAAACGAAAGCTTAATGAATTGAGTAGACTAATTCAACACGACAGGAATATTCCCGATACATTTTATTTTAGCACGATTACAAATATACATTCTCCTCTATATCTTTTAGCTTATCATTAGCGTGACGTCATGTACTAATGACGTCACAGCCGTGTTGTAGTGCGTGTTACATTCTTTCATTTTTATGATGCATCTCAAATGACACGTTACCCAATCAGGCTTAGTTATTAGATAAGTTCTTTGTTCTTTGACCACACAGTGGTTATGTATCAAATTTGAATAACACCCATGCTACTATTTCTTATAATAGAAAGTTAATATATCAATTATTTGCTAAAGTTTTACGTTATTCATTAATTCATTCATTCATTCAATCAATCAATTATCCATATTTTACATATACATGTATGAAGGTATATACCTGTATGTAGGTTTCGAGTGCAGATTTATATCTTTAGCTAATCTCTATTGTTGCTGCATTTTACCTTATTGTAATTATATAAAAAAAAGTCTGGAAGACTGAAGATACCCTATTTTTTATACGAAAACTACCTATGTATGGTTACTACTGAAATATCGCCCCGTCATTCTTTTAAAACATTAGTACATAGCGGACGTAAAACCCGTTAAATAAATATATATACTATCCCTTTTCAAAGTGCACGATATGGTATACAGATTAAGGTTGCTGCCGTGTACAGGTAAGTAACACTGATGTACTAGGTGGTTTCCCTGTGTGGGCCCCACAGGTAAGGTATCAATGAAATAGCTGGACTCGTGCCACGCTCCGGTTGACAACAGTGGCCATTGTTGTGGCCCTGCGTACGCTACTACTGGAGTAGGACAGAACGTAAGTGGTCGGTGATGACAGGAGTTGAATGTCACTCCAGAACACGATACGGTCCATATTATTTACTCAACATCAACAGCCTTACAGCCGGGTACTTGTCGGCAAACTCGCGTCTAATAACACACGGAAGCCCGCTTTCTACTGGTGTGCTAATTAAAGGTCCGAACGCATGCCTGTACACCTTATACGGTCCCGTTTCCGGACGACAGGCTAATTCGATGGCTTTGTTATCTTTTAAGCTAATTATTTTTTTTTGAAAAAAGATGTCAAAGCAGTAATGACGCGAGTAAACGAGAATTTTATGTAAGGCGAATACTTAATTGTCGGTTTGAATGTCTTTATGAAAAATATGTACACTTGTTAACAATGTATGAAGACATAAAGGCAAATGATATTAGCCTAAATACACGGATTTCTCTCGGTAAAGTGAGTCCTCAAATTTCTGCCCACTGTCGGCTGACAGGATATTCTCTTCTCACTCTGATTGTTCGCTACTGATAGATTTGTCGAGACGAATAGTGTCAAGAGCTGTGAAATAATTGACATGCAATGATAATGATGTGACAACAACGTCATATCAGAAATGACAATCATAACAAAATTATTAGGCTGAAAACATGGTCCTATTCATGCCACGGTGTCAGGAATTTTTTTGTTATTAATTTCGTCAATCACGAGAAATTGTCGATGATGTTTATTAGACTTAGTGTAATTTCTATAACTTTTAACAACAATATCGAGAGTTTATTTACACCAGCAACGTTACGATATGATTATGTTAAACACCAGTTACAATTTAGTCTGCCAATATCTTTTTCACATTTTTCAGCAGTCTTGGAATAGGAAATAATTGGAACTAGGGAAACTCTGGAAGAAACATGGTTGTCCTTAAAAAGCAAATTAAACCATCAGATTGAAAGATTGGGAAATCGTCTAATAGTTGCTTGGACATGTGATCAAACTTGTGTACAAATTCCTTTTGATGTTTAAAAAAAAAGAATGACAAAATCGCCAAAGAATTCTCAACAAACAGATTAGAATTGCCCGAAAAGGATTCTTTTAGATTGATTGAGCTACGTATATAAAAATCTCCAATGACAATGTGCACTGTGAATGTCCAGTTTCCGTTCCTGATCTCAATGGATACACATGATAATTGTTCAGATTTATAGGGACACTTTCCTTGTGTAAATATAAATTTTTCTCACGTGTCAATCGGCCTTGCTCACCATGTGTCCGAAGTCTGCCGCCAAGTCCTCACAGACAGTTCCCAACCTACCACAGTTATCAGGGTTTAATAGTGACTTCGAACATAAGAAAGAATCAGCCTCTGTACAATGTAACCTCTTACAGTTTTAGAGTTTCCTTTATAACTTAAAATAAAACAGTTATTGTATCACAAACGAGTGTCTTATAAAGGTTTCGGAAATGTTAAAAGTTTGTGTCGGCGCCGATGGTCCGAATTATCTCCCTTTGTGGGGACTATGCGACCGTTACAAATCCCTACAAACTAGGGACCAAGGGAGCTATTGTCACGCGCAGTGTCACTCTATTATCACCCATTGTCTGCTAATCTACTTAACCACTGTGTGCAGTTTTTTAATTGCATTAAAGTTTGATAATAAAAACATTGGTTGTATAGCTGGAATGACCCCCCTCAGACCCGCAACAAATCAGAAGCAATTCTCCCAGACTCATATGTGTAAACAAATTTAGTCCTACTGAAATAGGTGCCCGTATACACAAGAGTTACCTAAAAGGGATTAACTTCGGATTAACTTCGATCAAACTCTCGCCACAGGTGATTATTCGGCTGTCGCAGAAACTCTTTTGTATATTGGATTCAAAACCATAAATACAAAGCGCCCGGCAGATTGAGACTGCACTCTGTTGACTTTAGTCGGATGGATGAAAAGAGAGTTGATCCTGGTCCCTATGTGTATATAGACTCAAACTAGAGGGCGTGGTTTTTCAACAGTCATTTAGACGCGAGAGGATAACCGCCACAAAGCTTGTTGTGGAGATTGCCTATGTTTAACAGACACTCCATTGAGTATCTCAACATGGATCCGAGTCGGATACTCTAGCACGTGCTCAATTCCGAGTCCTTTTGTCAGCGAAAGGTTAACACAGGTGTGACGATAAGGGGATGACGGAGGAAACAATAGAAAACTAAGTGTGAGTGTATGAGGACCGAATGTAAACCATATCGTATATCCACCATGTTTTATATCAAGGATGAATGGGTGGTTGGAGGAGAGGCTGTCAAATAACGAAAACGGGCTTAACATATTATGACTTCCTCATAAACCCATTTATCAGAGAAAATTATATCATCAAGTTGTTTTATTATAAAATTCAATATTACGACAACAACTAGCGTTCTTTGTCGTTTCACATTTACTTTGTAAGTTTGCATATGCATTCCTCTTTCACATGGCAAGATTTAAACATGGTTTACCGTCCGTCATAGATAGGGAGAGGTTTAAAACAGTTTTATCTTCCGTCATAGATAGGGGAGCTTTCAAACAGTTTTACCTTCCGTCATAAATAAGGAGAGCTTTCAAACAGTTTTACCTTCCGTCATAAATAAGGAGAGCTTTCAAACAGTTTTACAGTTTCTCAGCGACAAAGTGGGACCATAAACATAATTGTCCATTCTCCAAAGACGGGACAGATTCAAACATTCCATGAACATTCCTCATCGATGCAAGGCGAATTATAAACATGATTTACCATTCTTTAAAACAGGACAGTTCCTTTAATGTTCCTCATCAACAAGGCGATATCACAGATACAGTTTTCCGTTGTTCTCAGACTGGGGATTTTAATCCTAATACGACACCATTAATAATTAATTCTGTGATCATTGATGAAGATTTAGATTTAATATTTGATGAGAAAGCCCTAAACTTTACTTATCATGAATGACCATATCAATAAAATTTACACTTCTGTTGTGAGAAAAAAAAATGTCTTACGGAAACGACAACACTTTCATATTCGCGACACTCTCTTGAGAATATATAAAACAGTAGTTTTATACCAGTCATTGGATATGCTTGCGAATTGTGGGATGGGAGTTCAATATTTGAATATGAAAAGTAAGAGAAGACACAGAGAGAAACTGCCGGCGTTATTACACGTATGGGCCTTCTATCACATGCCCGTATTGGTGATTCATATTAGAAACCGGCTAAAGAAAGCGACTGAAAAACTCCAAGAGCTACGCAAGACGCACAACAAATTAACTCATGACTTCTTAAATCAACGATTGTCACACGCTTTACTAACACAATAGCTATGGTTAGCGAAAACAGTAATAATTACAGGATTCCTCAACTTAGACTTTCTCTCATTCTTTTTTTCATACCTTCTTCTTTTCATTATCGGAATGTCCTTATTAATACAGTGCGTTCACTATCTTTAAAGGGACTATATGGTTAAAAAACACTATGAGAAAATGCTATAAAACGTTATGTTTTCTATGAGTATGTTACAAAACTAGCACTTTCTTTAAATCTCCCCCGCATTTATATTCTTGGGTCGTCGGGCTTGTACACCGATATAGTTCCTTAATTATGATCTTTTTAGGACAACCCTTGTAGATAATGCAGCATTTACTTGTGGTGACACTTGTGAGAATGTCTTTCACTACTTTTTTAGAATGCCGTCTTTTAATAAATGCAACGGTACTCTTATCCAAGAATTTAGCTCTTTGAATGTTGAATTTTGTTTGGAAACAATTTTATTTGGAAACCCGCATCTTATGATGTACCTGAATTCAGATGTCTTTAGATATGTGTAAACTTTTATAAAGTCCAGTAAGAAATTTTGACAGTAAACATATTGTATTGTAAAAATCTGCATGTTTTCATTGTATTATTAGTCATCTATATGTTAGTATATATAGGGAGAAGACGTAGATACAGAGATATAGAGATTTAATTATGTTGTTTTATTTAGTTCTAAATAAAATAAATATGCATTTTAATCATATAAGTTGTTATAACTTGTGGTCAGTCCTTTGTTATAAGTTTGGCAATAGATCTGTTTAAAACAAAGCAGATTTCACGAACTTTTCATCATAGTGTTTACAATAGTCATATATTAATGTTATTGAAGTATTATTTAAACAATTTTAAGTTATTGCCATCCTTGTTTTTTACACGATGTCTTTATCTATATGCGAAGAAGAATTTATTTGTATATTGGTAGCGACCGATATAAATGTCTTGGTGGGGACAGTCCATTTGCTAGTGACACTCCTTGAAGTGTTTCATCGGGAAAGTTCTGATCAAATTACATCTAAAAATCCATTTCTAAATCAGTTTTGAAAACGCCTAACCTGAACATTTTGAGGACAATAAAGGAGTTCGTGGAATACCTGAATAATATATTAATAGTCATGACGAGTTATTCTGTAGGGCCTTTTGGTACTGACTTGACGGACAGCTGATAAGTACCCTACCACAATGATCTGCCTAATTTGTAGAAAGGCGCTATATTACAGATGATAATAGGTATGTTAAGTGTCACCGTGCCGAGCGCGCGGTCTGCACGGTGTCACGTGTCCAACACTGGACAACGCATGCCAGGTTTGCGTGCGCGAAAACATTTAAAGTCTTAATCACCTTAAGGCGAAGGAGACAATCACGGATGTTTAACGCACGTGCGCCGATCGTTTGAAGCCCACTAAGGTACCAAAATATACCTGGCCTGATCCTATAACCCCATTCAGACTCACATATAAAGGAAATTGACGATGTAAACACCGACAATTCGAAGCGAGGGTGAAAAGTAAGCGGTTTGTTTGGGATAATTTCGCTTCACGTGCGCTTCTTTTCGAATAACAGCGCGCGATCTTTAATTTTACGCTTTGGCCGATGGACGAACACAATTGCCGAAGCGAGCGACTGGCATTTGGTATGATTCGTACGACTGTATAGGCTATTAATACCGTTATTAGGTATAAATGTTATTTACATAGATGGAGATTCACGGCCTCATCACAAGACCGGCACGTGTTTCACTGACTGGCAGTTTTACAGTTGACGGCACGGATATGTTTACAACTTTGACACAGCAGGGAATTTCATTGGTCAAAAGGACCCGGGTACAGTTTAGCTTCCCTAGGAATCGATTAAACGTAGTGCTGTAATTCCGAGGAATTATGGTTATTATGCTCTAAAGATACTTGAGCATACAGATGGCCGCTAGATTCAAATACGGTGTTTATAAAACAGATATGATCAATCATTTAAATAAGTGTCATTCGAGACAAGATATGAGCAGGGAACGTGAATACGCACGAATATAGGTCGCGAAGAATCACATCTTTTCAAAATATATCTGTGTATGGGTATATCTTAAGTATTTTCCCTTTTTTACCTTTATATTACTGGCGAGTCCTAGAGGAATCAAACATTTCTATGACCCAGTTTTTATAAGTGTTTGGCGTATGTCGTATCTAGGTATCAAACACTTCTTTAACCTAGAATCCAGAAACCATTAGTCTTTATTGGGAATGATAATAAATCTTGAAGGTTCTCATTAAAAATTCTATATTTATCTTCAGCATTTATCTATAGAACAATATCAGTACAATGTATATTCATGGTCAGATTCATACGAAATACACATTTATGTACTTACCATCAGTAATATACACGTGCGATAGTGAGTTCATCATCAAAACAAATAGTAATACCTGGCTAAATATAGTACTGTGACCAAACATAGTACAGCGACTAAATATAGTACCACGTCCAAATATAGCACCATGACCAAATATAGTACCATGACCAAATATAGTACCACGTCCAAATATAGCACCATGACCAAATATAGTACCATGACCAAATATAGTACCATGACCAAATATAGTACCATGACCAAATATAGTACCATGACCAAATATAGTACCACGACCAAATATAGTACCACGTCCAAATATAGCACCATGACCAAATATAGTACCACGTCCAAATATAGTACCACGTCCAAATATAGCACCACGTCCAAATATAGTACCATGACCAAATATAGTACCATGACCAAATATAGTACTATGATCAAATATAGCACCATGACCAAATATAGTACCGTGACCAAATATAGTACCATGACCAAATATAGTACCACGTCCAAATATAGTACCATGACCAAATATAGTACCACGACCAAATATAGTACCATGACCAAATATAGTACCATGACCAAATATAGTACCACGTCCAAATATAGCACCACGTCCAAATATAGTACCACGTCCAAATATAGCACCATTACCAAATATAGTACCACGTCCAAATATAGCACCATGACCAAATATAGTACCACGTCCAAATATAGCACCATGACCAAATATAGTACCACGACCAAATATAGTACCATGACCAAATATAGTACCATTACCAAATATAGTACCATGACCAAATATAGTACCATTACCAAATATAGTACCGTGACCAAATATAGTACCACGACCAAATATAGTACCATGACCAAATATAGTACCATGACCAAATATAGTACCATGACCAAATATAGTACTATGATCAAATATAGTACCATGACCAAATATAGAACCACGACCAAATATAGCACCATGACCAAATATAGTACCATGACCAAATATAGTACCACGTCCAAATATAGCACCATGACCAAATATAGCACCATGACCAAATATAGTACCATGACCAAATATAGTACCACGTCCAAATATAGCACCATGACCAAATATAGCACCATGACCAAATATAGTACCATGACCAAATATAGCACCACGTCCAAATATAGTACCATGACCAAATATAGTACCATGACCAAATATAGTACCACGTCCAAATATAGTACCACGACCAAATTACGTAAATGTTGTTAAAAGGTACTGCATACATTTTGTTTATCCTGAAGTACCCAAAATAGTACTGGACCATCCATCACCTTGGTTAATACTACAATTCGTAAAAAACTGCTAATTACTAAGTAAGGATGCAAATCAACAAAAACTTGCACAATAAATATACTGATGTACAAATGTATATATATTGGCATGGAATCCTTTAAATATAGTAGAACTAGTAAGTATGCTTGATGTATGTTCACGTTTTTTCCCATTTTAAAGTTTGTCATGCTCACAGCAGTTGATCAGTTTAATCAATAATAACATAACCTCTCACTACAAGAAGAGGAAAGAAATTATGTTATCTGAGGCAACTTTACCAGCCAAAACGCATTGTCTGTTACATGAATGTACACTGTAGTTGAGAGGTGCAATATACAATGTATGTCCATTTTACTTCTACTAGATGATAACTTCACTTATGTCACAATTGAAATTCTGAGAGGTGTGAATGATGGTTGTCGAAGGGATTTCTTCGTACATGAGGACATCATATTGTACTTTATTGTTATTCTTTATTGTTGAGGTTACTTCTTAAACATTAACATTAACCAAAAACAAACAGACTTGTAAAACATTCAGCTGAAATAAAATCTGCTGTGATTTGTCTATATTTGCAGACAGAGAAAACAACTAAGTTCAGTCGCAATGTACACAAAACACACAGGAGTTAGAAGTGATACTGTGCAGAAGCTTACCTAGTATTTGACCAGCAATACCCTGTGGTAGGCCGAATGTCCCGTGTGTTTTCGAGATTATCTACAGACCTTGGTTTCGGTAATGGAAGTCCATAAGAGAGGTGAGGTGACAACTACAAATCAAATCAATGTTTATTCAGGTGGAATTATCTTTTACCATTCTCACTGGGCGATGGACAGATAATTTTGTAAACATGGCTTCGCTCAGGGGGAAATAATGTCAGCAATTATGTTTTCTTTATGTTAACGACTTTAGGGAGAGTTTAGTTTTTTTTCTGATTATGTATGAAGGTCATATAAACCAGACGTTATCTGTATTTTCTCCCTTTTTATTAACTACAATATATATAATCATTTGATCTTTCAACTGATGTTTTCACAATAGACTTATTGTCATTATGATACGATGTTGTTTTTTGATCATGTCTATGCTGTTATGTAACGTCAACCTATGTATGTATGTATATATAGGTGTCAGATTTATATAAGTATCTTGACACTTGTTTCTGATTCCTTTTTGTATCATTTATATGTTGTAAATATATTGTTAATTGGAAATTGACAAATAAAACACAGTTTAAACTAACTGCACATAAAAATAAATAAAAAACAAACAAACGAACGACTTAATAAACATAATAGATGTATATAACTTACGCTTAAAGCCCTGATTTGTCGAGGACTAGGTAAACCAATATACATGTATGGTAACTAGTTTTCATGTTTACCATTGATAAAGCTATGAATTAATTATGTGACATGTCGAGAATCATTGTGTTATACTGGACAGTTCTCCAAAGTGTCACTTCTACGACACTATACCAAAAGAAAATTCGAAAATGTATTGACAAAAAACGAGTTTAACAGGACAAAGCTTGTTTACTATTACGAATCAGGGAGGTATTCAGATATAGAAAAGTGTGAAACGCACATGTAAAATTTCGTTAATCTCGTCATGATATTGAGGACAAATTTCCTTCAAACTTCGATATTATATTCATAAATATAAAAAAAAAACTACAATTGAGGGGTCCATATCTAACTATTCCAGCTTTTAAGTAGAGCGAGTACAGCCAATGCCAATGTAAGAGATGAATCTGTTAGGTAATTAACTAATTTGAGAAAATAATTGGTTTAATCTGTTGTCTATTCTCCATTGAATGAAGTGCAGTGTGCCGTATATTACACATGAACGGTTGTTATGTACTTGTATTTAAATGAACTGTAAAATTCGGTGTGATAAAAAATGAATTTGAATGTGACGAGTCGGCGATCCAGGTGTTTGTTTATCAAGGTTGTAAAACTACTGAAGCTTAACGTGTAGGGGCATCGTTTATATAGAACACTGATTTGTAAATTATGCTGTCAAATATTTGTAATTTTAAAGAGGATGATCAAAGATTTTTTATTGTACCTCTTTAAAATGTTTTGGGGCATTGTATTATGCTTTCATGTTTTGGTTTTAAACATATTGATCTTCATTTCTTTTGTAGTCTTGTTCACTTTTTACTAATGATGTTTTAATCACATGTTATTATAATCAGACACACATATCCGGAATTATTGTATATGCCCGTCCTATCATGGACGTGATTCTTATCACTGTCCGAAGCCTTACTGACCTAGAATATGTACATTGTCGAATATTACATGCAACGTATTAATCGCGGCCTTCATCGGCTATGCAAAAGTGACCAGCAAAACATCAATCCGATTACTACCACTGAACGGACGCATTAACACCTACACTGGGTCATAATTTCAGTAACAATGACGAATTCCGAAAAAGTAATATTTCCTACCAAGGTCACGTGGCCCGTGCCAAGTTTTTCAACCTACTGGAAACATTTAATGACCCGGATTACTACAGCAGCGCCACACCTGCGGCTAACAAGCAAGCGCCAATAAAACCATGACGACGTTCCAGTGTCATGGAACATCGAGGCTACATTAATATATCTACCAACAACGGAAATGATGCGATGTTTTGTCACCAGGTGGCGCTCACTGGTCAGTTGTACGGGCTGCACGTGCGGAAATTTCAAATCTTACGCGTGTCATTTGGCAGCAGTTAGAGGGATGACGTATTGTTACGTGCGGCGTGTGCGCGTTGAAGGACATTTCGATTGCGGATCCGACTGATCTTTTATGCAACCTACGTAAGATATAACCAGAAATTAAAAACATAAATTGAATAATACATTAAATTCAGAGAAATTCGAATTCTACCCGTGTCTCTCTATTCTGCTCAAGAGACATTTATACAATAATTTCTGGTGCATGACGCATATTGTTTGATAAACTATCTTGATCCATCTTAACTCTGAAAACAAACAGTTATCCCCGAATGGAGGTATAGGTTACCCGCCAGTCCCTCCGCGTGCGACGGTCCTGATGCAGCCGCTTTTAATTCATTTGATGTCTTTTAATCACACGACGCAGGGCTTAAGCTACTAATTGGATGGTATCGGGGCCCGGTACGGTTACCTACTCAGAAGGAAAACAACAATAATACAGATAGGATATGTAAATTAATGGTAATTAACATCCCACCTGATGTAAAATGCAATTAATTATATAGATTTGTAAATGAAGTGTGACATAAAGACAGATAATCGTAAAGATGTTTTTTGATGTATGCATATAATTATCGCGATGAAACTGTGATAAAAATGTAGAGTTAATTATAACAACCATAAAATGTGTTAGGTACCACTTCCATACTTTGTAGTGTTGATATAATCAGAACGTAAACACAAGTGTTTTTACTGTATTATAAGCTAATATGTGTAGCACATATCATTATGTTTATTGTGGATTCAAATGTATTTTATTGTTAAAAACAGCCAAAATGGATGAACAGTTCTTACAATTGACGAGTTTTCTTGTATTAATGACCAATGCTGTTGATAGGAAGTAAAATAAAGGCAGACTTTTTATTTTGTTGACGTTACATAATATCAATTATTAATCATATTATTTTTTTTGTATTTTTTTTCATTAGAACAATAGTTGTGATCAATATCAACTGCAGTACATATGTTAATATCGCACATATCTTATTATCTGTTGCATTTGAAATTCATTGATTTAAACTGATTTGAACATTACAATACATTCTGTACTAAATTGTATGATTATATCAACATTTATAGATTTAAGCATTACAGTTAAGTCATATACGATAATATCGACATTTAAACATTACAATACATTCTGTATTAACTCAGATATCTATGTTCATATAGTTTATGTTAATATCGGCATTAATTGGTTTAAACACAATGATAATACTATGGTAACGTTTGGGGTTGATTATATAATAATTTGTGGGGTAAATATATTATAATTTGTGAAGGTAATTATATAACAATTTGTGGGGGTAATGATACAATAATTTGTGGGGGTAATGATACAATAATTTGTGGGGGTAATGATACAATAATTTGTGGGGGTAATTATATAATGAGTTGTAGAGGTAGATATATAATAATGTATGGGGGTAATAAAAGGACAATTTGAGGGGGGGGGGGGGGTAATTATATATAATTTCTGGGGGTAATGATACAATAATTTGGAGGGGCAATGATACAATAATGTGTGGGGGTAATTATATAATAATTTGTATAGATATATAATAATTTATGGGGGTAATTAAAGGACAATTTGAGGGGGGTAATTATATATAATTTTTGGGGGTAAATATATATTAATATGTGGGGGTAACTATATAATAATTTGTTGGGGTAGTTGTAGAATGATTACACTTTAATGTTGTTCTAGGTATTATCAGCGTTCCTTACAGGAGAGCATTAACATAAATTTAAGGAAAGTTCCCCAACTGAATGTCCCTATTTATCCGATCGATAATCCTTTCCTAACGTAATATAAGGGTTTCCCTTAAATTAAGAGCGTTAATGATAGCGAGTCCTGGTCTTATACAAAACATTATATTTTATGTCAGCTCTTGGCTCCTTTAAGAGCACTTTTATGTGCCTGAATATAAAACGCTTCAACTGGAGTTAATTTTTCAGTAATACATGATAAATACAATTTAGCAATGGTTAATTGATCGCAAAGTCTTATTATAGAAATCTATCTCAAATCATCTATTTTCAAGAAGGTCATGTTTTTCTTGGGAGTCAAGTTGACTAATTGGGGATAAAGGACATTTGTGGAGACAATTTGTAATTGTAGGGTGACAAAGGTATTTGTGGGTATTCTTATCAATGGGAAATTATCAACTAAGCCTACCTACAGAGCGAAGCAATCTGAAGCAATATTCTTTGAACTGTCAGTAGAAGAACGTGCTGACCGGTAAATCCAATTACGACAATCAAATTCTGTTTTGTACAGCTAACACGGGGAGAAAGGCGGGATTACAGAACGGTTGGAGCACTGAGTTATTCTAGACACTATTATTCAAGACACTGTTATTGTTTGTATGGCGTAATATCTGATAACAAAACTTTTTATTTTAGCATTTTGAACTTCTTTGTGTTTTCTTTAGGGTGTCTTCCTCCACTGCGACATTCTTCCATGATTTTATGTCCACTGTTCCGCCATGACAGTGTCCCGTGAAGCTGCTGCGACACCTAACGGATGTTACCATCATGACCTAATCAGGTAGGTGTAATAGTGACCACCTTTACCTGTCCCACTAATCACCTGTTTGTAAAGGTGACAGACTGCCACGCGTCACCGCACTGCAGCACCGGACAACCACCTGACAGGACACTCCGGACAATGCATGGTCAGCGAGTCAGCCGTCAAACACCTGACTGACTGAGATTTATGTTTCATCCAGACGTTTCTATATCCGGTGATAATGAAGACGGGTTTCTTTGACTGGGTCGGGTCGTACGGCTGCAGACACTATGATAGATGTTTTTATTTTAGTTATTGTTCAGACATTGTTGACAAATTGTAGTCTCTTGTAGCTCGCTATTGACGACACTTTGGATGTATAATCCTCACCGTACAGACACATAATGCACCTGGAGTGCATTTTTCTGCATCGTGTTCAAATGACAATCCGAGTTATAAATTGATAATTAACCGACATAATCTGAATGTCCCCATAAATAGGAATCACCATATAGTGCGAAACGATGATACAACTGATTGTACGTCGGAGACAATGATGGCTAAACAGAGCTGGAAAGACAAACGATTAAACGATTATATCCTTCTATGTGGCAGTCACTAGACTTATTCATCTGCTTTACTGTTGATGATATATGTCCGGCAGGATATTTCGTTAGTAATAAATCTGAGCATGTCTTTGTGGACCTCACGCGTTGCTTTAGTAAATGATTCAAAAATGAAAACGGCAATTGGGATACCAATTAAAATTATAAAAATTGCAGAATATTTCCCGAGTCACCGTGATATAGCCCAGTAATTTGACTATATTGACAGATATTTGTATTGAGGTCCTGTTATGATATAAATCTGTATTTCATTACAGTCACATTTGACAGACCAATGTGTAAAAGACACACATATCCCTTTGTCATCACCTCTTAGTATGACAGTTGTGATAGATGAAATATATAAAAAAAAAACCTGAAATAACATTAAAAAATGCACAGATATAGAGGCGGGAGAGCAAAACCCAATCTTAATCAATTTCACGATTAAAGAAATTTCATAATGGAATGCAATCGTTTTATGTTAGGCTAAGCAGGAAGTTAAATGTTGGTAACATAAGCTTTACACTTACTAACATGCCTTTCCATTGCATCTATTTTCAACAATTATCTTGATAATATTAACCTAATTCAATATAGTTATATTCATATACATAATGTACCTATTATTTCTCCCAATCCATGGCACATTAATTTTTGATATAGGAATAGAACGGTGACGAAGTGATTTATGTACGTAGAATCCACAGGTAATGTTACATAATAGGTGATTTAGATTCCTCTTGTTTTTATTCTGCCCTCCACACCTTTGGTTCATTACATCACTGAGGGTCCTAGGAGGAATATGTAGTATTTATTACTTATGTATATCAAAATGTTATTCAAACGTTTGTGCCTTTTTTCAGTCCGGGTTTTGTCTGACGTAAGTTTATAATAGCCTGTATCTTCACGCATTCATTCATCTTATGTTTGTTTCATTCCAGGAAGATAATATATGAGCAGACATAGTATCAATAGGCAAAAATCTCTGTGTGTGTGTATATGTGCAGATCGACCCACTTTTGATCCCAAGCATCAATGACGAGTTCTAACAGAAATAATATGTAATTATATGATATAATGTTCTGCTTATTTTGTGTTTACCATACAGTGACTTCGTCGTTAGAGAAGCAATCGTTCAACCTGTAAGGTAAGTCGATTTATCTCATGGCTATGTCAGCTAATCAGCAATTATTAATAATGCTGTATTGCTTAAATTGTTTTACAAAATATTATGATAACCGCCAGTTATACAACACATAGAAGAGGAATTTCTCGTGTCATTTCATGATCATATGAGTGTCAAACACCGGAACATTATAATAGCCATTATTGAGAGATTACCGGCAGCCATACTGGCAGTCATACAATAGACATCCAAACCGCAAAAAAAAAAAAAAAAAAAAATGAAATAAACACGTGATCAATAAAACTAAAACCATGTAGACGGAGGCGATTCCCTATCATCATTTTACTCGTTTTATGTGACGATGACACCTGTCATAGATACAAACGCACGCATGCGTGACGGAAGTGGTTGCGATGGGTGAACGTCAGACTTCCGCATCAATCATTTGCTAAGTGACCGAACATGTGAGCAAATGACAGCAAAGGCAGCGTGTCAGGCTAAAAGATGCTGCTTCTCGCTTCACTGGCGTCCAATTGTAATCTATCTATCCCCAAAAGTTAGTAATTCTATCTCCCGTAATTATTGTTTATGGTAATTTGATAAAGTTCATGTCTAAATGAAATGTCTAAAAATAAAAATCGATCGAGAACTTTGTCATTGTATTGTATTTACGTAACATGACACAATTGTTGTTAATGAACAGAGTAAGTGTCATACACATATCGCTGACACTCATTCATTCGTTAATTATTTATCTGTTGATTTCAATAATAATTTTTATTGATATATAAAAACCTTTGAAGATTATGATAATATTGTAAACATTATATTTATGGACATATACCTGGTTTTGCCGGAACCTTCTATGACACCTCTAATTCTTTTATGAATAGGAGCACCTGTTGAGAGGGGAAAACAAAGAAGATCATGTCCATTCAAAATTATATTTGTATCTTGTTTATTTATTTATTTATAAGATTTTCATAATTTTCATTCGAGACTTCATACATGTAAATCTCAGATGGACAGAAGAGCTGCATTAGTGGCTGAGGATTGTATGCGACATGTACTGAATCGAATAGTTAAAATATAGAATCCATTAAAAGGTTTTAAAGATATGTTTCGACTTGTCCTTCCTAAGCGATTTCAATATGTGTTATTCGTTCTATTGCTGGGTATCTAACGTTGTTCTATCATGCTGAATTCGTCCCAATTGTCCAAAAGTGAAAACAAGAATTTGTTTAAAATACCATTTATTGTTTTAGTATGCATAACTGTACTGATAATATATATATTTGTTAAAGATATTCGAGTGCTCGGAAATGTTTTATCAATTCAATGAGAATTTTTTACCCAAATTCACAGGCAAAGCGAACAAAACTAATGACAAGAAAATCAACACTGTTTCCTATTTAGTAGTTATAATGATGTATTTAATATTGTCCTGTTATCTATATCTTTACAACAACACAATAGTGACAATAGAAGTTGTTAAATATGATTACGTAACATAAATACCGATGTTAACAGAATATAAAATCACTCCATGAGTCAGGCCTCTACCTATAAACACATGCTCTCATCCCACTGGTGTCTTGTGCACTTCTTTGTACAAGTCATTGACCCTGGTCAAAGTATCGATTCATACAGATCTAAGATGTAATATAAAAGGCATTGATCTATGCAACGCTGGGTGACAGGGTCAAGGTGACCCAAAGTTATACCCATAACAACTGACTGTCGGACAGTTAAACCAATCTAATGTACATTTTGTATTTGTTTCATCTCAAATATACCTTTTTCGTTTAGATACTTAAACATTAATAAATACTACAGTCTTTTTATCAGCTAAAGTGACAAAGTAACATCTGCATTTTAAGTGAAATTTTTCTTATGATATCATCGTGAATCATTGGTATGCCTTGCGCTTGTTTGTTCCTGTGTTAGACCTCTAAGGTTTTTTGTTACTTAACGAGTGTCATTATTATCGAATGATACATTAATGTACCCTATGTCAACAGATCATTCAACATCAACCTGTATTACGTGTAAAGTAAGTGGGCCATGTGTCTGCAGCGCCTACCAATAACCCCTAAATGTTAATCTTCCGTCCTGTAGAGGTATACCTACCAATAACCCGTCCGTGTTAATCTTCTGTCCTGTAGAGGTATACCTACCAATAACCCGTCCGTGTTAATCTTCTGTCCTGTAGAGGTATGCCTACCAATAACCCGTCCGTGTTAATCTTCTGTCCTGTAGAGGTATACCTACCAATAACCCGTCAGTGTTAATCTTCTGTCCTGTAGAGGTATACCTACCAATAACCCGTCCGTGTTAATCTTCTGTCCTGTAGAGGTATATCTACCAATAACCCGTCCGTGTTAATCTTCTGTCCTGTAGAGGTATACCTACCAATAACCCGTCCGTGTTAATCTTCTGTCATATAGAGGTATACCTACCAATAACCCGTCCGTGTTAATCTTCTGTCCTGTAGAGGTATACCTACCAATAACCCGTCCGTGTTAATCTTCTGTCCTGTACAGGTATATCTACCAATAACCCGTCCGTGTTAATCTTCTGTCCTGTAGAGGTATACCTACCAATAACCCGTCCGTGTTAATCTTCTGTCCTGTAGAGGTATACCTACCAATAACCCGTCCGTGTTAATCTTCTGTCCTGTAGAGGTATACCTACCAATAACCCGTCCGTTTTTATATCTAAATGTTGTGTTGTCATATCTTTACAATAAATTAAGTGTAGTTATTGTGGTGACATGTGATATTGCATTATATTTATCAAATTTGCAATAGTTTTTATATTGAAAAGCCATATTACATTACTTATATTTTGTTTTGTTTTGTTTTGTTTTTGCTGTTTTGTTTTGCTTTTTTTGTTTTTTGTTTTTTTGTTTGCTAAAATGTGATATTGTAATATCTGTTTAATAACTTAACACAATTATCATTTTGGCATGTGATATTAGGTTTATAATGAATTAAGTATTATGTTAAATTGTTATATTGTCACGTCTTTATAATAAGCTAAGTATAATTATTATATGTAAATGTGACAATGTATTACAAAAACAGTGCCCGATAGCGGCTATAAAGTCTTCCAGAAATATGTTACAAATTTCAATAAATCGAAAACGAATAATCATTGAACTCCATTCATTGCTTTGATGAAAATCTTTTCTCTTGATGATTTGTAATATGAAGAGTGAATATCAAATGTGGCAACGCTTCCTGTTGACTAAATGCAGTATATGTCATTTACAGCATTACTATTAATGACTCACATCTATTAAATGACTGCTACTGCTTTATTTTGTAAATACGAGTGTGAACGGCTATTTAATGGATTTATAGATGATAAAATTATAAAGCCTGTGTATTTTGCTCTTACTGTAGCTTCTATGACTATGGTTCCAGGCAGAACAGGTTTCCTTATGCAAATGAGGGGCAGCAATCTTGAGATACTACAATTATTTGTAAAATAATTATCCTTTTATAATTTTAAATGAACACAGATATGAGTACGGTGATGACGTCATTGCTGGGTAAATTACCTATTATGCAAGAAAATCAGCATAGTTCGTCGGCATGTTATACGCATTTAATGAAATGTAAGTTGACAACGACTTGGAATGGGTAACAATTCAGTAAATTAACTATGCTATTTAACAAATAAAATTTTGTAAAATAAATTCTAAAGGAACAATTTTCTTCTGCATTAAATTCAAATTTAAATCACGTGCACGTGAGTTACTACACGCATAATCGAACCTTACCTTGAGAGGCCAAGGGTGTATAGTTTGTGACGAGGGTGGTAGACGTTAATACCTAGGACAATAGTTATTTCTCCTTTTCACTAAAAAAAGAACGCCTACCTCGACAAACCTCAACCACAAAGAGTATTACAAGTACACGTAACCTCCTCTAGAACTGTATGATATGATTATCATCTTCCAGATTAACAACAGCCGTTAAATTATGCCAAAATTTTGGACAAATGTCAAAACGTAATCTTGTAACATAATCCACGATACTAAATCATCAGTTGACGGCAAGCATACGACGTTTGGTTAACTGTTACGGAGGTACCAGTCGGCCATTTACACATCCAGGAGCATGCGCATTAGAAGCCTGGTAAAGTCGTAATGAACACTACCAATGCTTTAATCATAAGGCATTCTAATTATGTAATACATCGTAAAATTATTCAGTGCTTTCTTTTTTGAGAGCAACACCGGACAAATATATTTTATGTAACGCGGCGTCAGCATGCGAAAAAGAATACCAGAATGTCGATACACAAGGCGAGAATATATCTCACAAGGATACAATATAACTCACAAGGCGACAATATATCTCATAAGAAGACAATAATTATATATCACAAGGAAAATATATCTCACAATGAGACTATATATCTTAAAAGGAGACAATATATCTCACAAGGAGACAATATATCTCACAGGGAGACAATATATCTCACAAGGAGACAATATATCATAATATCAACACAACTTGGTAAAATGTAAGAAATTGTCGATACAAAAGGACACGGTATGACATTCTTTTTTTTATTATTTTATTTCATGGTATGCCATAAAGTAAACATAGTCAAACATTGGATCAGGCCGCGATCTACATGATCCATGAGGAATTAGAAATATTGCAAACATTGTGATTTCGGCGGTATTTTTAAATAGATATCACGATTTCTATGGGTAAAGTAAACATGTAAATCTGTAAAGAGATCAAAATGTAACCATTCATATATAAGGTTCATGACCAGACTTCCAGTAAATATTACTTGTTTTTAAAATAGTTCTACAAACAACTGGTTGTTTGCGAGATTAGCTATGGTTTTAATTTACCCGTGTTTCTTTTGAAAATGGAACACTCTTGTATTCATAAAGGCCTACCAACTCTTCCTAATGAACCAAACTGCTTGGTTCGTTTACAGCGAAAATAACTAGAAACTTAAAAAAAAAAAATTTTCCTCAAAACAGGTAACAGGTAGGAATTTATACTTTTCTATGAGTAACTATGCGTGTGTACTGTGGTTTGGACAGTTGTTTTATAAGTTTGTTGTGGACGTGTGTACTGTGGTTTGGACAGTTGTTTTATAAGTTTGTTGTGAACGTGTGTACTGTGGTTTGGACAGTTGTTTTATAAGTTTGTTGTGGACGTGTGTACTGTGGTTTGGAGAGTTGTTTTATAAGTTTGTTGTGAACGTGTGTAGTGCGGTTTGGAGAGTTGTTTTATAAGTTTGTTGTGAACGTGTGTACTGTGGTTTTAGAGGCGTGTTGCGAGTGTGCGTGGTGTATTTTTAAGGCTTCACATAGGAATAAAGATTTTTGTGATGTGAGGTAGAGTACCTGCAGGAATAACGTAACTCGAGAGCAGAGCTTAGTTGATCAGACGTCTGAAATATTAGGAGTAGTTGTCGATGTAATATTTCTCGTAAACTGCGTAAGTACGGGGTGTCGGACGCGCCGATTAGGACACAGAAAACAGAAATGTCATGCTTGGTGTGTTTTCTGAAATAGTCGTGTTAATGAGAGTGTCGCGGAATGGCCGCCTGTATACCTGCTTCTAACGCGGACTGGCCAATAAGCGGCGCCCGACCCGCGCGCGCCAATTCATTATACACGTGTGGCGCACGCAGCACCAATGGCGTACGGTCGTTATCAATACCGGATTAAAACAAGTGCTGAAGTATTACCTGTCTCCTGTTCGGTAGCGGGGTATACAGAATTGGAGGAGGCACGTGTTCGCGGGGGATATAGCGCGTTTTGTGAAAAATGATAAAGGAAAAAGCGATTAAAGTGAGAGAGAGGAACTCTTTCTTTAGTTTGACTTTAAAAAACTCTTGACAGGACTAATATGTCTCTGTAAGGATAAATTGTTTTACCGCCACAAAAATAAACAACGAGGACATTCATATTAATTAAACATTTAATACTTGGTTATTGTAATTTCATACATGTGTTTGAAAATGAAGTAGGTTTACAAAGTGCTGTGTGTGTCGGCCACTGCTAAACTATGGAGTGTATTGTCGCGTATAGGGGTAGCGGTGTGTCTGACAGTGGGTACCGAAGGCCGAACCATATTTCCGGAAGGGTGCCTAATTTCATGTCGATATTCCCCAACTGCCTTTGCGAGTACGTAGTGTCATCCGCTGTTTGCTATACATCCATCACTTTTCTCGTTTTGGCATATCCTCTATGACGTTATTATTTTCTTAACACCAGACAAAACAACTCTCTCTCTCTCTCTCTGGATATGCTATGATATAATTTAAGTAAGTGCACGTATGGACGAATCTGTACTTGTTGACCTTATCCGGCCAGAAATGTGTGACGTCACAAAGCTAGAGTCACGTGATCGGGACAGATGGATAACAAATGTTAACATGGTCCGAAGTCAGGTGTAACTAATTCTTAGAAAAGTTACATGATATACAAAACAGTGCGAAAACCTTGTCTTGCAAGGTTAAATAACACATCAATGTATTTTCAAGATACTAAGTGGTTAGATTTCATAAATTTTCTTTAGGTATTTGATTTCCGGAAAGCGTTGTGATACTTGATTCTTGTTCAAAAGACACACCACTGAGAAGCAACGTTAGATGTCATATAAGTATTTCTGTAAACGAAATTATTTTAGCCCGCTCAAATTTTAGCATGTGTACCAAATATTAATTGGTTCGCAGTTATGAATTATCTCAATGATGAATTAGCGCAGTGATGAATAAGCGCATTGATGAATTAGCGGAGTGATGAATTAGCGCAATGACGAATTGGCGATGTGATGAATTAGCGCAATGACGAATTGGCGATGTGATGAATTAGCACAATGATGAATTAGCGCAATGACGAATTAGCGCAGTGATGAATTAGCGCAATGACGAATTGGCGATGTGATGAATTAGCACAATGATGAATTAGCGCAATGACGAATTAGCGCAGTGATGAATTAGCGCAGTGATGAATTGGCGATGTGATGAATTAGCGCAGTGACGAATTAGCACAATGATGAATTAGCGATAACAATATGAAGAGGGTGTAATTAGCGTGATCATATATTAGCGGAATGCTTTTAGCGTTAACATTACATTACATAACATTACCGCTAAATATCTACGTTTTCTGTACTCGTTTTCTCGAGTAAGGACTTGTCAGTGAGGCCACTAGCCAAACGTGAAGGCATAAAGTGAAGAGATAGAAGGCTTTATCATGTTATCATTAAATTATCAAATCAGTATAATGTTTTTATAATTCTTACTTATCATTTTAGCTCACGTAAATGTCCTTTACTTTCTCTTGAAATCCGATATTACATACTAATGGAGAAATATGTGTTTTGTATTTTCCTGTGCAGAATTTGGCATTTCTTTCGCCCTTTTGGTCGCATCCTTTAGCAATACTGACGAGTCATAGAAGGACAAAATATCTGCACTGCAGTCATATTCAATTTGGCTCTACTGTATCTAACCCTCAATTTTGTTGGAAAGGCGCTGCTATCTTTTGTGTGTTTTGTAAAGTCCGTTAAACAGTATAGGTTGCACGTGTACACATGGTATGTAGTGATATTGTAAATATGACACTATCCTCTGTGTCACCGTACCCGCTATAAACATTCAACCTTATAAAGATACTGTTGACTAGAAGTTAGACGCTGCCATTCAAATATCAATTACCGGGTGTGAATTGTCCCTTTCATCAGCAATGAACAAAATGGTTTTGAAGTCAGGTATGTGTCATTCTCCGAAAGTAAGATATCCGCTTCCATGTTTTCTAGTTTTAAACAATGAGGACAGATGTAGCTTTAAAGTTTAATGGCACCCAGCTATGGTTAGGTGAGTTTCATTACATTATCAGATACATTTAACAGAAAACAGACACTGTTAATCCAAGTACCTGTCTTTAGGCTTCACGCCTTTAGGGATGAAAGCATATATTTTAACAGGACAACCAGTTAAGGAATATCAGCTTGGTAAACGTATTGCTCAAGTCCAGCTTAAACAAAACAAAAGCCAAACAATACCTTCCCGTGATATCACATTTGATGAAAATTCAATGATAATGTTTAATTTGGTTCTATTTTTATCATGTTCCTATTTTCAATTTATTTATTTATTTCTATTTTTTAAGCAAGCGTAATTATAAAGAGAACTGCAGCTTTGATTGATAGCATCATAATAAACCCACAACGTGTCTATGGGGTGGTATTGTGTTGGGAGCGCAGAAGCAGGCTAGCGGTTGCCATGCTGCTATCGAGTATCGAGCCGTTAAAAGAGTCATAAATCTATATTTCTTAAAACACTGAATGTCAACTAAAACGTTGAATTTAGAGAGAAAAAACTTGACAAAATAAAAAAATGTAAGAATTAAAATTGCAAATTTTCCATATTCTTGTATAAATTCACAAAATTGCGGCGATCACCTGGTCTTCAATTACAGAAATGAAGAGCACTTGATCATTCGTTGATATTGGAGTTTCCGCCCTGACCGTGTAACTGGACAGTCAGCTGCTGGTCATTATTGTCGGCCCCTTTGATGATAATATATCAGACACAACCTTAAAACGTCTGTTGATGAATTAACCTTGAATTTATAAGCGACATTGTTCTTTGTCTCTCCAACAGCATCCCTTTTCCGTCTGTTGTCGACCATTGTTTTGTATTTGCCGCTTCTATGTTTATTCCGCGAAGCCGTTTTTCTCTCGTGGCGTCTCGCCGATTCTCGCTAGGTAACATGACTATGCATGAGGTTAGTTGTACCAATTAATATTCAATGTTTCCATTTTCGAACCGTCACAAACTTATTGTTTCTTTAGCATATCCTTTATTGAAAGCTATTTGTTAAACTCAACAATTAAAGATCGGTTATGCCGTTTAATGTACCAATAGATAATTTTAATTATGAAGTAATTGCCAAATAGCTTTAACACCTATTCAGGACTAGTTTGTAGTCCTGTGTGCTAGCAGTCGGCGCATTATAATCATCTTAATTTACAATCACAAATACATAAACTATTCTGATTAACAATGACAGTGTATGTTGACTTTTTCATTTCATTGGTACATAATGACTATTTAATTACAACGCAGTAAAAATATCTATTCTATTATTATATATATAGCATTTTTGGCTTAAAAGAATGATATTTTTTAAATAAAAATTATGTAAAGCTACATTTTACAAAGATGAATTATACTGAAGAGACCCACGGGAATAACGAGCTCAATGCTCAATTCATATAATGAAATAAACATTAATTTTTTATGATATTGCAACACATTAAAATCCTAGAATACCTTTATTAGCGATAAACGATAAGATAATTTATTCAGTGGGGAGTAAGGTTTAGTAGAATGGCCTATATATTGTTTCCCCTGTAGGATTGAAATCCGTTTCAATTCATATATAATTTTTGGAAAAGGAAGTAATATAAAAACGTTTTGGTTTTTTTCTTGCTGAATTTGCATTTAGACGTCTATCATGGTATCGAAAAATTGTAAAAACATAAACGTACAAACAGATCCGGCCGCTGGGGTGATGCCGGTAAGGATAACACACATGTTGCTACCCCAGATCCACATTACTCTTAATGTGATGACACAAAGATAAAAAATAATTCTCCAAATATTTAAATATGAATTATTTGTATCGCCCATTTATCCAAGTCACAAACGCAAATACGTTTTTTAAGTTGTACAGTCTCAGAAAAAACAAATTAACATACCATTACGGAAACACAGCAATTGCTTTCACGTCAAAAGAAACTGGATATAATTTCGCTGTGTCTGCCATGGTTTTAAGGGACTGTACCATAACACAACACAGTGTAATAATACTGTCATTATTAAACCGACCCAGGAGTTTATCGGTCTTATCCAGTAACCTAAAAAAATTAAAAATGGTTTAAAGTAATCATTCTCCTCGTATCATCACTATCGTATTATCTGCGAATGTTTTAAAATTATCAGAGCGTTATACATTTTGGAGATAAAAGGTAATATAATGCTGTATCATAAATAATCAAAGTAGCGAAAACCATGTTGCGGTCGCCATTATATTGCCGACAAATACGCAAATAAGACTACCACCTGGACCCAGTTGTTAAAATAGTGATTAGCTTAATCTTAATTAAACTATACTCATTTTCAACTTATTACATTAATAATATATTAATTGTTATTGTTCTTTAAGATTGTTATAAGGTTTATTTTTGTTGACTGTAGATGTATGTGCAGAGAGTAAGTACTATTTTGTAGAATGAATGATGAATTATGTAAGAGTGGGTGCCTTTGTCCTTAAATGTATGTATATTATTTATCCAATAAGTTGTAAAACTTACGGAATAAAGTTGAATTGAATTGAATTAATCATTTAATTATTGAAAATTTCATTTCTTTTTTTACTCCAAAACTGGAGTGTGTGTATTCCTTAAAATAGGCAGCTAGGAAGAGACTAAAGAGAGAATTACACTTTCATAAAATTTGGTCAAATTATGTTACCAGAAATGGTTTTATCAGGATTTTTAGATTGTTGGTAAACTGTGATTAGTCTAATTAATTACCATTTGAACAGCTAGGCCCTGAATATCTAGTCTGAAAGTTAGAAATTAATATGTAAGATATTGGCGTTGATCATTTTAAGAATCTAGATGAAATCATTCCGAAATATGGAAAGTTGTAGAATCTTCATCTAAACATTTGACAGCAATCAATTTCTTGCTCGGTTGATTTCAGAAACGTCATGATTAACAGAGCTGGAAACAAAATTAAGTTTTCTGCATCAAACTGATCAATTTGATTCGCCGCACAGCGTGACGAGCTATCGGCTTCTAAATAGTCACAATTATACATGTACATATGTTATTACTTCCGGGTTAATGGGGCGGTAATGTCCAGTATCCGCTACCCAACACATGGGGGTTAACCGAGTTTACTGATAACATCGGACAGGTAAAATACTCGTAAATATTTATGACAAAACACTCAATTTACTACAGGAAATAGTATAGATGTCATTTAAGATTTTGAAGATTGTCTGCCTCAGCGAGAGTAACATTTTCCCACAATAAATTTTTTCACTGTTGATATTTACAATGATATTGTTATTCTTAAATGTTTGCAGCAATAAATCAGTATTTTGCTCCACTGGTTATGAGATGACCATGATCGTTTAGATAAAATTCGTAACTTGAATATAATCCTTAAAATTATGGCATATGTAGTTTTACTAAATTTTGGATATAATTACCCGCTGCCATTGAATAGCTCCCGAGAGTATCGAAATGAAGGAGGAACAACGGAGGTACTTGGTTTGGTCATAAACCGGCGTAATTAAGATATATGGCCACTCCGACACATCGCACAATATCGAGAAAGGACAGGTTTGGCATATCTAGGCTTTCAGTCTGTGATCGGTGGTGTTCGATTTTTGTGAATTGTGGCATTTAAATGACTTTTATTTGTCAAAAATATTTATAGTAAAATGGCCTCATTGCAGGTTTGGCACTACCACTATACGTGTCATTTTTCTACCGATAAAAATAACATGCTGGGTAAAGGAAAATTTAATTACTATTAATTACTGAAATGTTTTGATGATATTATCATTTTTTCTAGGGGACAAAGAAATTCTATATTTTAGGCGATGTTTAAAGAAGACATTTATTTAATTTATCTCATTAGCACTAGTACCAACGAAAACAATAGCATGTGTTGATGTATACATTACTTTTCTTTAGTGTATTCCTAGTGAAGAAGAAAGATGGCATCAAGAGGAAACATTTACACTGTGTAAATGAAGTTGGAGACAATTTGCTGTATTTATGTAGTTTTTAAAAAGTTCCAAAAGTATTACTTGTTTACATTAACAAAAATAATCTATGATTGTGTACCTTATATTTATAATATTTATATTGTACTTAATCTGCATGTAATTTGTTATTAAAAAGATAAATAAATAAATTAATTAATTAATATCTTTGGTGGATATGATAAGGTTCCTTTCTAGGTTATATGATTGCTTCCTATCATAGTTAGAATTAATGTCTGGTTGTTTTGGTGTGGAGGACTTTGGGCATCACCAAATCCGCTATATTAGACACGTATGCTGTTTACTGACGAAACTATCATTTACATAAGATGATTTGAATATTCATAGATATCGGTGTTCATTACATCTTGATCATCTTTTTGTTCTTTTTCATTCGGAATGGGCTCAGAAGTTAATCAATTTTATAACCCATTTTGCCTCAGATCAAATTTATCATAACATTGAATAGAAATCTACAGCGCAACATTGAGTTAGCAGGTGATGTCACATAGCAAACTTCTTTATGTTTATATATTTTATATTCATTTCAATTATATATATCTTATTATAGAGTATGTATATTATTTATGTTTTGTTTATATGTTTTATCATAAAGCTTTGAATATACATTATGTATTTCATTATATTCCATAGGACTTATAACTCGATCAAATGCTTTTGAAATATCACAAAAGACAACACATGTATGTTTAAATTCTTCAAGCGATAAACATATCTTGTGATGTAGAACTAGCTTATATGCTAATTCCTTCCTTCCCTCTACCATTGACTGTTGGGACAATGTGCCAATTAGCATACGTACCAATGCATCTCTTTCTTGTCTCAAAATCTATCTAAAAAGATGTTCTCCGCCGGAACCACCGAATCATTTCTAGTGTGGGCCACGTCTAGGTCAAGTCTATCAGCCAGATTGAGAATGAACAGTAGCTTACTGAAGTATGTGCAGATTAATGTATATAAATATTAGATGAAGTATGTGCAGATTAATGCATATAAATTTTAGATGAAGTATGTGTAGATTAATGTAAAAAGATATTAGATGAAGTATGTGCAGATTAATGTATATAAATATTAGATGAAATATGTGCAGATTAATGCATATAAATTTTAGATGAAGTATGTGTAGATTAATGTATATAAATATTAGATGAAGTATGTGTAGATTAATGTATATAAATATTAGATGAAGTATGTGCAGATTAATGTATATAAATATTAGATGAAGTATGTGCAGATGAATGTACAGCTGTATATAAATATTAGATGAAGTATGTGCAGATTAATGCATATAGATATTAGATGAAGTATATGCAGATGAATGTATATAACTATTTGATGAAGTATGTGCAGATTAATGAATATAGATATTGATATTAGATGAAGTATGTGCAGATTAATGTATAGTCTTCCTCGTTCGAGACCATGAAGGTAGGCTAGGGAAATCTTATTAGGTATATAATGATGGGTGATTTATGTATGTTGGGTAATTCAGCGTGAATATACGATACAAAACAGTGATGTGTATCTATTTTAACATGGTCAATAAGTGTGACTAATTTTGTATATTATTTGCGCTATAAAAACATTCATGAGACGTACTCGACAACCATCAGCGAAAACCAGCAATATTATATATCATCGTTATCAAACTTACTAAAGGTAAAAAAAACAAAAAAACAGCAAAAAACAAATAAACAAATAAAAATAAAATCAGCCATTGACATGAACCGATTCTAGTAAAATATTAAGTAACCAAGGGCATTCCAACAACGGAATTATATGATAACTTCTTTTTGTACGGTTGGGGTAGTAAGGAAGAAGGATAGTCTGGTGTTTGATTAGTATATTTTCATACAAGAGCTGAAGTTTTCTTCCTCTTCTGGCTGATATTTTTTCTAAACCTGTTTCGAAATTTAAGGAATAGACACCAGCATATGGTTCTAGTAGCTTCACGTTGCGCTTTTTCCATTTTTTTTCTCATTTGAAACTCGAGCATCCATCCCATGGTTCGCATGCATATTCTAAAATGGGTAAACTCAATATTCGGTTTATTCTCAACAGAGCATCCCGTTTTAATAAAAAAAAATAATTGAGTTTCAATACAGGAAGATGAAGATAATTGAAGAGAGGTATTATCTGCGAAAAGACTAGCAGTTATGAATAACAAAATAATAAAGGACCTAGGACAAAACTTTGTGAAACTGCATCTATAGTACTGCATCTAGAGAATGTCTCATTAACACATGCTTTTGAAATATCACAAAATACAATGCGTATATGATTATTTGCTTCAAGTGATGATACATTTCAATCAAATGATACACTGTTAAATGGCCGGTCAAAAACCCAGATTGGTATTGAAAAAGAGAGTTTTCGATGAAATAGTTGAAAATATGTTTATAAAAAATAACACGTAAATAATCTTGCCCACACTAGACAGGGCGATACTGGTCGATAATTTGAAGAAGAATGTTAATCACTTTTTGGAATAAAGGCAAAGCTATTGCTATTTTCCAAAAATTTGGATAAACGCCGACAGACAGTGAGATATTGAAAATTATTTCTAGAGGCTTACAAACAGTATGACAAACATTCTTTAACATATGAGGACTCAATTCGTCATGACCTGAGGCTTTGTCAAGATTCAGTATTAGTACGTCTCTTATTTCAGTATAATTGAATTGAATTAAAAAATTTATTGGATTTCGGCGCAATATCTGGAACTTGGATATATTTCATCAATACGGTAATTCTTAACTAACAATACAACCTTCCCTTCGTGATCGCCGACTGCTTTTTGTATATTTATTATGGAAGAGTCAATACATGATATAGCCTCGCTTAGGAAAGTTGCAATCAAGCTAGATCTAGTCTGACCTATACGGGTAGGTTCGAGTATCGCATATTAAGAAGATTAAAAGAACTACTTATATCTAAGAACATATGGTTTGGTGCTACAGTTAGCAAGTCTGTATCAAAATCGGGAGTAATAGATAAGGTGAAATGTTGAGAGCATTTTTATAGATATTCGCAGATTATCCCAAAACAACAAGACTGCATTTTCGGGTTTATATATGGTACAAATAATAAAACTGGCTTGCTGTAATATGATTTGTGTCCAAATCAATCCGTCGCCAGGACATTCAATATCTGCTAAACGGTTAACTTTTAACAAATTATTACCATAAACAATAACGCTACCTTCTGCAATGTTTCTATTTAATCTAAATGAAGGGGAGTCAAAACCAAACCTTGCTAACTTATAGAAGGCAAACTCATAGACTGTTATAATGTAATATCAACAATGAGAAAAACCGTGCTCTTTGTTACGCTTGACTGATTCCGTCTGGGATATGAATACCCGAGCAGAAACGATAAAGAGTGTTTATTATATTTTTAGAATTATAATACAATTTCGGATCATTTACATTTTTCACAATCTTACAATGCTTGAACAGTAGCAGTGTATAGATATATTCTGAGGGGTACTGATCCGTGCCTATCTTAGAGGGAGACCGTTAGGAGCAATGACTTTCATTATTTCGTCACACAATTCATACATATTTCGGCTCATTAACTGTTAGATCTTGCACCTTTAAACTTGTATGAATAGTCAGATTTGAACTCAATCCATATATATTGATAATATTTCAATGAAATATTGCCATGATGAATAATAATTTTTGATATATTACACATCATTCCAGATGATTTGCTCCGATGTAAAGCTCAAAGTGAGCGGGTATGTCTGTGATCTATCGGGCAGTCTGGGCCTCATAATACAAATGTAACAGTGACAAGACCATGGGTGTCTGGGGGTATATAATGCTGTTATTTTACACAAAGTTTGTCAGAATGGTACATTGATCATCACCTTTGAGCTCAATGATGGCCCAACTCCTATGTAATGCTCTCCATGATGGATGTACTTTTGTGACAAGGAATCACTTTGGAGGGGCCACACATAAGTGGGGGTCAGTGCTGGGCAAACGCAGATCTGATACGATATTAATGGCATCCAGTACCCGCCCTAACATCACTCTATAGCCTCCAACTACAGAAAGATGTGCTACGCACGGGCATGGCTGCCGAAGGTTATTTCAATATTATCTTTCTAACAGCTTTTCCTAATTTACAAAATATTACATATTGACAGCCTTAATGTTTAAACTGGCCTTTCATCTGAACGACAATTGCTTTCATCTTTACCCGCGGCCTTTGATTTTAATCGTCAGTGTAATTAAGTAACTGACTATTCTAGCCAGGATGACAGGTCCAACTCTCAATTTTTATTGAAAGGTGTTAATATCTGGTGTGTCTTCTATACAATCATCAAACATACCTGGGTGGATGTATTGATATTTATAAGAATATATAAATAAAAAGAAGAAATCCAATTAAAGAGTGTGGTTTGCACCTGATGACCTACTGGGTAATGGGGTGTGGGGGTTTGACAGGGACATATTACATTGTCTACCTCACAGGACCAATTGTACCGACACTGTGATAGTCTAACATTATAAAATATAATTCATTTGAAATGAGAACTACTTAATAAATGAAACATGCCCCATTGTTAAGTATACTATATTAATGAAGGGTTAATTATACATTAAGAGCACAGCGTATTCCTTTCTAACAAGCATTTAATGCAACATGATATCAGATTTGAAAAAAGTCTAATCAGCAATGTTTGAATAGTGATATCTTTAAGCTTTTGTTTTAGGTTTACTGCACAGTCCAGAAAGAGTAAGAATATATTAATCCACCAATCATATCTCAATCCAACAGTCATGTAGCGATCTTATGTTATGGTGATCCGTGAAAATATAAGATGCAGTCGGCAGGCACGACACGTGCTTCATCTTCCTATCACTGACACTGCCATGCACGTGAATGCATGTGCACGAAAAAAGACAATGTGGCGCTTCTTTTCATCCGTTTGTAAGGCTATGTATCGGTGAGATCTGTCACCTAAGAGCGTGTCATCCGGATCTTTCCGTCCGGTCTCTGGTTTTATGTTTACTCATCGTCCTATCACGCGTACTTGTCAAGTATAAATAGATACAGTGCACGCGCTGGGATAACATATCCAGTGAATTTCTTATAATTTATGGGGAAGTAGATTATTTTTACCTGAAAAAATAGCACCCACTCATCGGCAAAACGCTTCAGGCCAAAATTATATTCGTATAAATGATAATTAATGGAAACAGTTCTTAAATTGATTGATACACCCGCTAATTGGCTCGTGTATGTGTTTCCCTGACACGTGTCATAATCGAGAGAGGACAACAGATAACCAGGAGGTCAAACGACCGATGTAAGATCAAACGCCGCTACTACCACCCGCCATCTTGTTTTAGTGGAGGCTGCGCAGTGGCATTAATGGCGAGGAATGTCTGATGGGAGATAAATACTACTATTAAAGATAGCTGGTATATCATCATTTTCATTTGACGAAATAAGAGATGTTTGTACTTGCAATAATCATCATCAGCGCGGTCGGTCAAGAGGTTAGTATCAACTTACTGTGTAAATGTATAGCAACGTGAACATTTATGTAAGTATACAACAACAATGCTAAAGTTCAATAATAACTGCTTTTTATGATGTTTCAACAATATTTTTACCACAAATTCGAGGAAAACAAACAAAACGTTACGTGTAAATTTAATATCTATATTTCATTAGTGAAAGGGCAATTGATGTGATAAATATTTAAATTTCACTAATGAAAGTGCACTCATTGTGATAAATAATAATTCCACATTTATATGAGATATTTATATTTCACTAGTGAACGTGCAATCATTATAATGAATATAAATTTCACGTGAATATTTGAATTTCACTAATGAACGTGCAATCATTATAATAAATACCTTTGTTACGTTTATATTTGATATTTGTTTATATTTTAATGGTGTAAATGCAGTCAAATGTTGTAACTCATCCGACGACATATATTGGTAAAAATAGAACACCATCAGGTCAGCAAGGGCCCCGTATGATGGCAATATATCCCCAACAATCATGAAAAAGACTTTTACCCGTATAGCTGGCGTTTGACATTTGGATTTCAAAAATAATCGTAAGAAGTAAATATATATTTCACATTTACTATGATGTGTTTCTTGATTTCCTTCCACCTCCAGTTTCTCTGGTCATTGTCCTATCGCACGTGCATGTCAAATATGAATACATACAGTGCACGTGATGGGACAACATATCGAGTGAATTTCTTATAATTTATGGAGAAGTAGATTACTTGTACCTGAAAAAATAGCACCCACTCATCGGGAAAAAGCTTCGGGCCAAAATTATATTCGTATAAATGTTGATTAATAGAAAAAGTTCTTAAATTGATTGATACACCCGCTAATTGACTCGTGTTGTGCTTCCCTGACACGTGTCATAATCGAGAAAGGACAACAGATAACCAGGAGGTCAAACGACCGATGTAAGATCAAACGGCGCTACCACCACCCGCCATCTTGTTTTAGTGGAGGCTGCGCAGTGACATTAATGGCGAGGAATGTCTGATGGGAGATAAATACAACTATTAAAGATAGCTGGTATATCATCATTTTCATTTGACGGAATAAGAGATGTTTGTACTTGCAATAATCATCATCAGTCGCGGTCGGTCAAGAGGTTAGTATCAACCCGTTGTGTAGATATGTAGCCTCGTCAACAATTATATGAGTATACAACAGCAATGCAAACATTCAATATGATAACTGCTTTCTTCTGGTTCAACAATATTTTCACACCAAAGTTGAGGAAATTGATAATAAAAAAAATGTACGTGTAACTTTGATATTGACAGTACATAAGTGAAAGAGCAATCAGTATAATAAATAACAATTTCACGTGGATATTTGTTTATATTTCACTAGTGAAACAGCAATCATTAATAATAAATAACTATGTCACGTGGATATTTTATATTTTTTATATTTCACTAGTGAAAGTGCAATTATTGATAATTGATTGCAATGTAACGTGGATATTTGATATTGTTTATATTTCACTAGTGAAAGAGCAATCATTAATAATAGATAACAATGTCACGTGGATATTTAATATAAAGTGAAGTCAAATGTAACTCGTCCGAAGACATATATACTGGTAAAACTAACGACGTAAAACAGAAAGAGCCAATACATTTGGTAACAAATGTGATATCTATTTTTTCAATGATTTGAAAAAACAAATTTGGAAACACTTCAAGTGAGATATATCATTTTCATTGCTTGGGTTTTTCTTTTAAATCGCTATGTCCTTATCTTAGCGACTTTAACGAAACTTGGGCTGAGCACTGCTGAATGTTTAAAGTTTGAGAACGAAATTAAACATGAACATAAATAAATAAATGAATAAATAAATAGATAAATATGCTGTTTCTTTCTGGTTATTGACAGTAAACTATGTTTTTAAGATGATACTATTACAGTTAAACTAAGCTGCAACGGACAATGCGATGGAAACGACTGTATATTTTATGTTAACTTTTACAGCCGAAACAAGCTTATATTCACTCTTGTCGTCCCGGATGTAAGCGCGTGAGGGGTCTTACTGTGGGAGGAAACTGGAGTACCCGGAAAATACCCTCATACCTTTTCACGTCCGATCGTGAAATCGAACCCCGGTCGCCCACGTGAAAGGCGAGAGCTTAATCACCGCGCCACATGTCCACTCTATTTTTATTAAGTGATGTTAGCTGAATGGATATAGTACGTATACTAACGTAAGGGCACGTCACCATTTGTCAGGAATGAAGGTATAGTGTTCTTATAAAACAGGCAGTAAAGATTTAGGGGTGGGGTGTCTAAATATAGAGGAACCTGTCCCTATAAAGATAGTTCATGTTCCATAAATCATTGCAGACAAGTTTTAAAAGTCGGACAATACTATTCAAAATTAGAAAAAAAATCTGTAAATGTTAATTATGGGAAGCAGGTGCAGTTGGTAGATTTGCGTGGGAGATGAGGCCAACATTATCATTGATATAATATATCGCTTACTTTCGTTTTACACATAATTAGTCAACAGCCATATTTAACGTTTCGTATTCCTAGATGGTGTTGATACGGTTATTCACCAATCACTGAGGTTGTACATGCTTCAGAGCAATAAAAAGAGAACGGATGAAAATAAGGCTATTAGGGGCTATTAAGACACCAATATGTAATTTGTTAGCGTGACTAGGGAAAACGCCAATTACCGCTTGCTCCCCCACATTAGTCTGAGCAGAGGGAAAGTAGAGGCAGGTATGATGTGTCCCATACAACATTACACTCATTCATACAGACAATTCTATACTGCACGACAAAAACTACTAACAATTTTCAAATTAAAGTCATATAATATTAGCGGTTTTTCTTCAATAGATGGACACCCTTTAAAAATGTTAAATGTACTATATGTAAGCCATTTCTGAGTGACAGGCACGCGATTTGCTGTAGCAGATTGCAATTTTAGAATCGCTCTTGTCAAAACAAAACAAAACAAAAAGAAAAGAAAAAATATTGAGGTTTAAAGGGTATCTATTTCGCCAATGAAAATTAGTTATCAAAATGGTTTTTATCGGTCTCAATTGACGTAAAACCTTTTTCATAAATAACTCTCTTAAATAACAATGACCTTTTATCTGAGGATAAACAAATTCATTACAATCCGAGAAAATTCTACAATAAGATTCAGCATCAAAAGCTGCTGGACCATAAGTAAATATTGATACGCTGTTTTTCATCGATACATGTGGATAAGTTTGATGTAACTGATAGTAATACAGAGTCTGATGATACTGAAAATCAAATACCAATTCATGATGAATCAGATTGTACAGTTACTAATCATGAGATCCCTAAAGCTATAAGATTATCTCATGGAATTGATGCAGTTTTGGAGCAATGTTTTCAGTTGATAAAGAGGTATTATTGTCTGCTCCATGTACATTGTCTAACAAAATCTTAAACTCTGGATGCCTTCCTTCGGAGTGGCAGTTATTACTCCTTGCAGCTCATAAAAAAAGAAGACAAAACTGTCTCGAACAACTTTAGATGTGTTGTTTCAGTTATCTATTAAATACAAGATTAATGAAATATTCAGAATCTTATGGAATCATTTCAATCATGCAATTTACGCAGAGCAATATGAATTAACAGTAAATAATAATCAGGTTAATTTGTGATATATTTATTTTATCAGGTATGGTTTTATAATGGCGAGTCAATGTACATTTGAATTTTTTGTAAAATATTATTTAAAAAAAATATACATGTAATATCACGATATATTTTGAAATTGGTCTCACATTGACAGTTTTAATTGGTTGCACTTCGTAAAATGTGAACCTTTTTCCCCCTGAGGATATGTATGGTTAAATCCTCACATAATGCTTAAGGGATTTCACCACTTCAACAAAGAATCTCTGGCCAATGTCAACAATCTATCAGGGCTACATTAGCGTCTTTATCTAAGTGCTATCTTAAATCAACACATTATAGGACATTTTTTTTCTATTCAATCTTAATTAACGGAATATAATACGAAGAAGTTTATAATAACTTTGACTATGTTACGTTTACCTGAACACTCTATAGCCATACAAACTATAATATCACTCCAATTTATAATACTTTTTAACTTTTGAGGTCGGGGATGAATACCATTTCATTATTATATGTGTACTTTTCAAAATTAATAGCAAAAGCAATCCATGTTTAAACTACTGCAATTCTTGTCTGTTAATAACACCAAGGTATTGTCATCTTGGTTAATTTAGTTTGAGGCTAACAACCTAAGACTATAATTACTCACACTGCACTCTCCATCGTATCTTTATCGTGGTTTGAATAAAGTATTGTACTTTTACATACTTTAGAGCGTTCATGTACCGAGGAGTCGTAAGACGCCCTGGCCTCGCGCCCTGCGTTCCATTCAACATAACACTCATTCAAACAGATAATTATACACTGCACGACAAAAACTACTAACAATTTTCAAATTAAAGTCATATAATGCTATCGTTTTTTCTTAAATAGCTGGCCACCCATTTAATGTTAAATTTAGTGTATGTAGTCCATTATTGATTGACAGGCACGCGCTTTGCTGTAGTAGGTTAAGGCCAAAAGCTTTACTTAATAGTTAATAAACATAGTTTATATACAATAGATCATTTGATTATGTTAGTACCTCTCGACATTTCCTCAGAGTAGCACATTTCTTAACGGTTCATTCAAAACAAAAGGTCGATGTTTCCAGTAAAAATGACTGCAGTATGTTACAAGACAATGTGGAACATTGGTTTAATCGTTTTATTAATTACATGTACATATTACCCTTATTCCTCATTTCTGATGATACATCTGTGAACCAAAAAACAAGATGTCTAATTCAGAAGCAAAATTATTTCGTTCTGACCAACTTCAAAGAGAACTGAACACATTTTAAAATAAGAAATTTGATGCCAATACATTTTAAAACAAACATAACGGTTCAACAATATAGGGGTATTAGATAATACTGGATTAAAGCCCAATCTCCTCAGTTCTAATGACTGTTTCACGAAGGTCTGTGTATAATCTTCTGACTTTTTTAATTTCATGTGATCGGGGTACATTTCTCTAACTTGAGCGTATGCAGGATATTTAAATCCGAGACGCCTATTGTCCGATGTGTGTAATACTTACCCGGAAATAAATCCAATATGTATCTAAACTATTTCCCACTTTTATTAAAATTTCCAGTAAAATTGCAGGATACACAAATCTTGATAAACTACATTCCAAATAAGGTTATCTTCCTTAAAAGTGCTACGTCACCTACAAAGAATTATTATGATCGATTGAAATTAAGAATTGGCTAATGTATATTTCATGTAATACCAAACGTTACAAATACGATATCACGACCATCCAAAACATGAGTTTCTTTATTTATCTTTTAAATTCAAAATGAGGATATAATTAATTGTATCCTGCAACAAATTAATTACCGTGTTCTACCTCTGTATTTGATACTATCGTTCAGTCATACGATCGGTCATTTTGGGCCGGTGTTATTTATCTGTTTATTTTTCATTTGTGGGTATTACGTAATTGGAAATATTCTATACCTTGGTGACATTTTATGTATTTTTGTGACGAACACTGTCGGTAGTGCTCTAAGATGATATTTATTAAGAAAACGAGACAAAATAATCAACACGTAACTATCTAGATAACGAATTGATGGCTTTTGAGAGTAAAACGTCCCAGTGAAAGGCTTGATAGCCGTCCTAGTGCAGCATTAATTCGATACGCCAAAATTACTATTGACATCCTGTTGTAACACTATACTGAACTCGAGGTATAAACAGGATTGTGGAGTCCTGCAAACACGGAAATGATATAATAAACCCGACTACCTCTGCCCTGGCTTCAAACAATAGATGACAACTCAAATGCAGCATTTGCATGTTTAAATTAAGGTATTTGTCTCAGACTATTCCTGGTGACAGCGATGGTTTTTTTTCTATTTGTTATGCAATTGATCAAAGCAATTATTCTAACACATGCGAGGGGGTTGATACGGCAGATATGTTAAAGGCGCTTTATCTATAAATCCACACGACAAACGTGTTCCCCGTATATCCGTGACTCGTGCTTAACAGGACACTATACAATAGGTACATTTTATATTACAGGCCTGATTTACTATACATTAGGTACATTTTATATTACAGGTATGATTTACTATACAATAGGTACAATTGATATTAAAGGCCTGATTTACTATACAATAGGTACATTTTATATTACAGGTATGATTTACTATACAATAGGTACATTTTATATTAAAGGCCTGATTTACTATACAATAGGTACATTTTATATTACAGGTATGATTTACTATACAGTAGGTACATTTTATATTACAGGTATGATTTACTATACAATAGGTACATTTTATATTACAGGTATGATTTACTATACAATAGGTACATTTTATATTACAGGTATGATTTACTATACAATAGGTACATTTTATATTACAGGTATGATTTACTATACAATAGGTACATTTTATATTACAGGTATGATTTACTATACAATAGGTACATTTTATATTACAGGTATGATTTACTATACAATAGGTACATTTTATATTACAGGTATGATTTACTATACAATAGGTACATTTTATATTACAGGTATGATTTACTATACAATAGGGACATTTTATATTGCAGGCCTGATTTACTGTACAATAGGTACATTTTATATTACAGGTATGATTTACTATACAATAGGTACATTTTATATTGCAAGCCTGATTTACTGTACAATAGGTACATTTTATATGACCTGTGGTCCATTATTCTAAGAAATGCCCGGTAAGAAGGGCTATTTTGTCACTACTGAGGAAAGGAACGAATCATGTGATAGCATTCCCTTTGTAGTGTATATTCATATTTTTGACAACTGGACAGTTGTGTGCAGTTGGCGGCTTTTATTTTGCAATGTGTTGAGACGCTACAGCATACATTATGGAAGGGAGGCAACTCGAAAATAAAACTTTGCACATCTTTGGTCCCAACAAGAATATGATTTTTACGTTAACAGACAACATTATGTATCAAATTTAGCCTTGTATAGAGCAGCCATGTCTCATAATTATAATCATTAGGATAAAAATAATAAAATTTACATCTGAATATGTCCTAAAATATTTTTTTTACATAATGCACTACAGCGCAGAAAATATTGTTCATGTGTTGTTTTAAAATACCACATATGACAGATTATACTTTCACAAATTTTCAACAGATTTGGATTTCATCTTAATACGGTCAAATAAGTTCCAGACACAAGCTTACAACAGATTTCGGGTTTTGATAACCCATCCAGTGCATCAACCATGTTTTGAAGGTAAAACGATTCTTAGAAATAATGAGCACAAAGACAATCCCAAAAGCATGATTTGTTTTTTTGTTTTTGTTTGACGTCCTAATTAACAGCCAGGGTCATTTAAGGACGTGCCAGGTTTTGGAGGTGGAGGAAAGCCGGAGTACCCGGAGAAAAACCACCGGCCTACGGTCAGTACCTGGCAACTGCCCCACGTAGGTTTCGAACTCGCAACCCAGAGGTGGAGGGCTAGTGTTAAAGTGTCGGGACACCTTAACCACTCGGCCACCGCGGCCCCTCCAAAAGCATGATGATATAGTATTAAATATATATTTTATATAAGATCATTATACGTCTAAATGTAATTGGTATACATATAATTAATATATAAACATTATTCAATGCAAATAATTCATTTATAATCATTTACGTATCATTTATGTATAGATTGTTGGTTGGAAATTTTGTGCGAAGACCCTGTGAAAGAAAGCTTCTGTTTGAAAACAACAATTTAGTAAAAAGAGACAAACAATTAAACAATACTTACCATGCGACCACCATTTAGGACTCACCAGTGACTGAATATAAAAAGAAAACAATAGCTAACGTGTTTTTAAATAGAAATATAACACAAAGGCAAGACATCGTTTCATTATCTCTGAAAAAAATCTTATTATTCACATCTGATATTTTTGATTTGTATCGTTCCATCTTACAGCTACCAGAATCATACTTAGAGATAAGTTAAATGAATCTGTGATCTATTTACTCATTTTCAACATTATATACAATTCTGATAATAAGGTCCATGGTATCTGGTACATGTATTACATTGTATTAATCGATCATGCCAGAATTAAATCATTATATATATACGGAATCTAGACTTCTTGAGGAAAAGTAATACTGACAGTCCGCGTTGAACTATTATTGCTGTGAGAAGGTTCCATAAGTTGTTATAACTTGGGCAAAATCCTTTTTCCAACTTTGGCCATTAAAACATATATTGAAAGCCATCCATTCCCCTAGCTTCCAAATCATGGCTTCTGTTGACAGTCTAAAGACAAGTCTATCTTGTTTTAACCGTTTGTATCAAAAGTGGTTGTCAATGACATCAATGCCAAATGGGCCCCAAGAACTTTCGCCCCTTACCTGGTTTGATATGCCATGATTAGCACTGTGTAGGCACCTTTCTGGGTTGGTTTTGTTTATTTTGTTTAACATCCAATGAACAGCCAAGGTCATTTAAGGACGTGCCTGGTTTGAAGGTGGAGGAAAGCCGGTGTACCCGGAGAAAAACACCAGCCTACGGTCAGTACCTGGCAACTGCCCCACGTATGTTAAGAGCTCGCAACCTAGAGGTGGAGGGCTAGTGATAAAGTGTCTACCTTTCTGACTGGACTGAATTTATAATCTATCTAATATCTATCTTACCTCCATACCAAATGGTAAGTGATTTTGCAGGATGGTGTTGGTACAAATATATGGGGCGGCGTTTTACTATTTATTCCCATTTGGTGATATCACCTATTCGAATAGGTGATATCACTTAATGAAACGAATAGGTGATATCACTTATTCGAATAGGTGATATCACCAATTGGAATAAGTGATATCACTTAAAAAATATTCTTAAGTGATATCACCTATTTGAATAGGTGATATCACCCATTCGAATAGGTGATATCACTTATAAAATTCTTAAGTGATATCATCTATTCGAATGAGTGATATCACCTATTCGAATTGGTGATATCACCTATTCGTTTCATTAAGTGATATCACCTATTCGAATGAGTGATATCACCTATTCGAATTGGTGATATCACCTATTCGTTTCAATAAGTGATATCACCTATTCGAATGAGTGATATCACCTATTCGAATGGGTGATATCACTTTAAAAAGTTCTTAAGTGATATCAGCTATTTGAATAGGTGATATCACCAAATGGGAATAAATAGTAAAACGGCGCCCCATAAAAATAGTCCTATTGACACTCAACAGACACTTCCCTTATACCTTTTTGATTCACCAAGAGTTTAACATTAACCCATGTTGCTGTAAAACCTCCACGCGATCATTTTCTCAATGGGCATTACCTTATGCAATATGAGACCCGAGAGTAGTGCTTGTCTGGTTGTGCTATAATTTGCGTTGGACATTGTGTTGCACGGTTCTACAAATTACTTTGCCCATATCTAAGTTTGCTATTCGTATTTGCACCGTCTTTCTTGTCGTGGTGGGGTCGATAAAATATCAGAAGGTGCTTAACATTCCTGAATATCTGATCTATTCTGGCCTCGGTTTTAGTCAGAAATAAAGACTGGTTTAATTTGGTTTGGTTTGGTTTATTTTGTTTAACGTCCTATTAACAGCTAAGGTTAAGATTCGGTATACAGTATTTCGTCTGTGTGGGGTTTCCTCGACAGAGTCATATGAGGACGGAAGTCGAGGAGACAGATACAGGAAGGAAAGAAAGAATTGGGAGGCAAGAAGTGCTATAGGCAATGTCAACTAAACAGACACATAGAAGAGAAGAGAGATTCTGTAGGTCATGTTACTATCAAGAAATGGAAAATCAAAAATTGAGAAATTGAAATCAACACGTTTATCATAAAGCTTTTTTGTAAGCTGACCCTGCAGGTCGGAAATAAAGATTGGGGTAACCGGCTGAAAGGATAGTTCAACATAAATGCTGTTATATTTCTATAGGGGTAAAAACCGTAATTCTCAAACATTGCCCTTCCAATGACACATTATTCAAATGTAGGGAAAATTGATCTTTATTGTTTTCATTATGACAACAAAAACCGCCACTTATTACCCAATGACCGGGATATGTGGATAAAATTGGGGAACATCCCCAGAAAACACAGTGACACCGTCATGGTAAACGTTCAGCAAGTCCGCCTCGGCCGGATGACCTCTGTACGGCACAAACAGGGCACAGTGTGGGCCGGGACTAGAGCATGCATTCTGCCAGGTAAGTAGGTACGTCAGCTTATGATGGAAGTTGCCATTCTTCACTACTTTCATCACTTTGTCCGTCCAGAACGTGTGCTGTGTATTGATGCCATTGTCACTGAGACCGATTTCAGTAATGGCGGCCAGTTTCCTTTTAGAGTGAGCATAGTCGGTTACAAGTTTTATATACCGTGACAGCGCGTGCGGACTCGAAGTGTGATTGCTGTAGTAAAAGTCCATCCCCAGGACATCGACGTATGCGTCCCCGGGGTAGTATTTTAAGTAGTCGGAGTCGTGGTGAAGCTTCCCAGGCGAGTATGCATACAGAACATTGTGGACTCCTTTATGGTCTCGGAGGTATTCAACTACGTACCGATACAACAGTATATATTCATGCGCAGTATTTTGAGTCCGGGTACTGGATCCCCACCAAAACCAGTTGCCGTTCATTTCATGGAATGGTCGGAAAATGACTGGAATTTTCTTCCCGTGCGAATCATACAGGTGATGGAGCCAGTTGGCTACGACATCTAGTTGTTTTCTGTATCAACAAAAATATCATTTTATTACAAAAGTTAGTTAGAATTTTATGTTTAGTAATACCTAGATCATATCTATTCATTAAACACGATATCCTTTCGATGGACCATCTGTATTATAGAGAAAGAAATTGAGTTTTGAATCGTGTGTTAGTGTCTTCATTCTAATGTTCAAATGAAGAGGCGACTAAATTTGGGATCTTATATGTTCTCTTCTTTCTGAAAAACTTTCTTCTTCCTACTGTCTCCCTTGACAATGCCTCACTTGGGTCTTTAATTGATCATTTGCTCATGTGAGGAAGGTTTTGAGCTTTGTCTTTTCCCCAAGACGAACCAAAGTCTATAAATCAGGAAGTTACTACCCCAACTAAGAGGTCAGGATATTGGATTTGAAAGACTGGGCTCGTGCATTGTCAAATTATCAGTGATATTGTGACTAGACAGGGTGCCCTGCTGAGTGTCTTTGACAGTATACTTCGGTGAGGTAGCACTATATATTCGGCGTCAGTTTCTCACATACAACAGCCTCTAATACCACGCACACACTCTCAAAGCGCATGTATCTCGCACACAGGGGAGGCCGCCCTTAAATGACCGTAAATGTTGATAGGACGTTAAATAAAAATACATAACTAAACCAAACCAATCAAACTTGAATATGTAAATTTAGTGTCAACATTGAGCACGTTTATACTGGGTGTTTAGATTGGCTGTAGATATCTTCAAATGTTAATATCGATATCGGGGTGTACTTGATTTCGTATTTAGGTATAAAACGCAAAGCTATCAGACAGACATTTCAAAAGACATCTTACCTCATGTCTTAAGATAATGCATTAAAGAGAAATGGTATCAATAATGAACATTTATCACTAATATATACATAGCCTTCATTATCTCGAAATCTGATACATGGAAGTCCCTGTTTAACTCGAACTAAAACACGGCTCCGAGATTAAAAATAATATATACTACTCGATTAACTCGAATACTCGCGATGTCTCGAACATTTCCCATGACCCCTGTCGTCGAGGTAACGAGGTTCAACTGTAATTACATCACTATATACTTGCGTGAAGTTGGCATGATGATCTCCCCCGGGAAGTATTTTCCTGATGGAGTGTAAGACATCGCCATTGTCTTTACTCAGATAGAATGAGTTGCCAGTAACCGGGTTTGTGTTATGCCAGCTGACCGTAATTATCATTCCCCTGTCGGCTGCCTTTTTGGCTAGATAGGCCGAGATGTGGCGCCGGAAGTCCGCTAGAGAGCCAAGATCCACACCGAGTACAGCTGGATATTCCCCGGTCACTCCCTTGATATCACAAAGTTCATCGGGCTGATGGCTGTCTACCTGGTGTGTCTACACAGAAAATGTTGATATAAAGGGTGCATTAGCAGACATTACTAAATAAACAGGTCATTATTGTTTTTGTTGACATTGTTCTAACAATTGTATATTATCATATTAATGTCCCAAAGACGAGGGGGAATTCAACAGAAGCAAGAGATGTCTTGGTGACACCGACGGATGGCTGGGTGTCTGGTGAGAAACCAAACAGTAGGACGGGTGTCTATGGGGACACCGACAGATGGCTGGGTGTCTAGTGGGAAACCAACGGTAGGACGGGTGTCTATGGACACACCAGCAGTAGGACGGGTGTCTATGGGGAAACCATCAGTAGGACGGGTGTCTATGGGGATACAAACTGTAGGACCGGTGTCTATGAGGACACCAATATTAGGACAGGTGTCTATGGGGAAACAAACAGTAGAACGAGTGTCTATGGGGGAAACCAGCAGTAGGACGGGTGTCTATGAGGAAACCAACAGTAGGACGGGTGTCTATGAGGAAACCAACAGTAGGACGGGTGTCTATGGGGACAACAACAGTAGGACGGGTGTGAAACCAACAGTAGGACGAGTGTGAAACCAACAGTAGGACGAGTGTCTATGGGGACACCAACAGTAGGACGGGTGTCTATGGGGACACCAACAGTAGGACGGGTGTCTATGGGGAAACCAACAGTAGGACGGGTGTCTATGGGGACACCAACAGTAGGACGGGTGTCTATGGGGACACCAACAGTAGGACGGGTGTATATGGGGACACCAACAGTAGGACGGGCGTCTATGGGGAAACCAACAGTAGGACGGGTGTGAAACCAACAGTAGGACGAGTGTGAAGCTAACAGTAGGACGAGTGTGAAACCAACATAAGGATGCGTGTCTATGGGGACACCAACAGTAGGACGGGTGTCTATGGGGAAACCAACAGTAGGACGGGTGTGAAACCAACAGTAGGACGAGTGTGAAACCAACAGTAGGACGAGTGTGAAACCAACAGTAGGACGAGTGTCTATGGGGACACCAACAGTAGGACGGGTGTCTATGGGGATACCAACAGTAGGACGGGCGTCTATGGGGAAACCAACAGTAGGACGGGTGTATATGGGGACACCAACAGTAGGACGGGCGTCTATGGGGACACCAACAGTAGGACGGGTGTATATGGGGACACCAACAGTAGGACGGGCGTCTATGGGGAAACCAACAGTAGGACGGGTGTGAAACCAACAGTAGGACGAGTGTGAAGCTAACAGTAGGACGAGTGTGAAACCAACATAAGGATGCGTGTCTATGGGGACACCAACAGTAGGACGGGTGTCTATGGGGAAACCAACAGTAGGACGGGTGTGAAACCAACAGTAGGACGAGTGTGAAACCAACAGTAGGACGAGTGTGAAACCAACATAAGGATGCGTGTCTATGGGGACACCAACAGTAGGACGAGTGTCTATGGGGACAACAACAGTAGGACGGGTGTCTATGGGGAAACAAACAGTAGGACGGGTGTGAAACCAACAGTAGGACGAGTGTGAAACCAACAGTAGGACGAGTGTGAAACCAACAGTAGGACGGTGTCTATGGGGACACCAACAGTAGGACGGGTGTATATGGGGACACCAACAGTAGGACGGGCGTCTATGGGGACACAAACAATAGGACAGGTGTCTATGGGGACACAAACAATAGGACAGGTTCTATGGGGACACAAACAGTAGGACGAGTGTGAAACCAACAGTAGGACGAGTGTACATGGGGACAGAAACACTAGGACGGTTGTCTGTGGAGAAACTACAGTAAGACGGTTGTCTATGGGAACACCAACAGTAGGACTGGTGTCTATGGGGACACAAACAGTAGTACGGTTCTCAATGGGGAAACCAACAGTAGGACGGGTGACTATGGGGACACAAACAGTAGAACGGGTGTATATAGGGACACAAACAGTAGGACGGGTGTCTATTGGGAAACCAATAGTAGGACCAATAGTAGGACGGGTGTCTATTGGGAAACCAACAGTAGGACAGGTGTCTATTGGGAACCCAACAGTAGGTAGGGTGTCTATGGGGACACAAACGGTAGGACAGGTGTCTATGGGGAACCCAACAGTAGGACGGGTGTCTTTGGGGAACCCAACAGTAGGTAGGGTATCTATGGGGACACAAACGGTAGGACAGTTGTCTATGGGGAAACCAACGGTAGGACGGGTGTCTATGGGGAAACCAACAGTAGGACGGGTGTCTATGGGGACACAAACAGTAGGACGGGTGTCTATGGGGAAACCAACAGTAGGACGGGTGTCTATGGGAAAACCAACAGTAGGACTGGTGTCTATGAGGAAACCAACAGTAGGACCAACAGTAGGACGGGTGTCTATGGAGCACAAACAGTAGGACGTGTGTCTATGGGAAAACCAACAGTAGGACGGGTGTCTATGGGGACACAAACAGTAGGAAGGGTGTCTATGGGCACACCAACAGTAGGACGGGTGTCTATGGGGAACCAACTTGCGGGAATGGTGTCTCGAGTGGGACAATATATTACCTGTCGTCGAGGTCTTCTATATGATTTCGCCTCTCTGGCCCATCACAATATTTGTTTCCGGTTCCGGTTGGTCTTCAAATGCATGTTAATATTAGGAAGCTACTTAAGGTGGGGTGGGAATAGCAGAATAGGGGATCATCTAAAATCTGAATTTTAATATAAAGCTAAAATTGTGTAACTCGTGATAATACCGAAAAGCTCCAGCCGCGTGCGCCATCTTGCCCGGCATCCATCACTTGGTAAGGGCTATGTCCGCCTTGAGCTCCATAACCTGTAGCCATCTGTTGTCCGAACATGACGTGGCGATTATGTTGTAGGGTCGACAGTTGACTGTACATGTGTCTTGTCTCCGCTGTTAGGTTACTGTCGACCGTACCGGAAGATACTTCGGTTACCATGGCAACCACAAACGGAAAATAAACCGCAAAAATAGTGGCCATCTTGTTTCCGTCTCACGAAATCGGCTTGTAAGTTAGTTATCGCCTACATAACTCCGCCTTTTGCACCAAGTGAGGGGCTTATCAATGCCTTATCATAGCAGTTAAGTAAAGCGACAATCAGATAGGCGATCGGTTATATCTTTGTTCAGTGAATACTAGAGATTGTGTTCAAAATGATACAACCAGTTTTCTCAGTATGCATGACATTTAAGATATTTAGCAGATAGATAATATATACTGATGCTTATTAAATGTCCTGTTAGTATATAAAGCTAAAGACGATGAGTGGCGATGATGGTTACACCATTATCTGTAACACTAAGGCAAATGTGATCACCATTTATAATTACCGTGTGGTATATGATCTTCACTGTAGAGTCATGTTTATATTAGGGGGGAATCGGCAAAAAGTTATATCAAATTATAGTTACAAGAACAGGCTGCAAGTTTCCAGGATTTTATATATATATTTTTTTCTTACTTTTCCATGGTGACATATTTTCGTGAAATAATATTCTTTATTACCGGAAGGCTCTGTCTGTCTTCCTTCCATAAGGAGCACATGTTGTTTCCACTTTGCTATCGTATGCCCTGCAGATAGGCGTAAGAATTGTACCTGCTGCCCCATTGCATGATCGTAAGAGGCGACTTAATTTGGGATCTTCTTCCTAGGTTCTTTCCTCTGGCCGAGAAATACCAGATTATACAAAAAAAGTGGTTACTACTCCTACTTAACGCTGAGCATATTGGAGTCGAGACGACTGGTTCGCCTGTTGCCACTATAATCTGACCGGGTGGGAAGTCCGAGTTTCCTCTGGTCCTGACACCATATCTGCCTACACCAAACATGGTGTCAGGGTCAGAGGAAACTCGGGCTAACCGGGTGGGGTGTCCTGGTCCGGGAGTATTCTTCAGTGAAGTAGCACTATGAAGTCGACGTTAGTTTCGTGCTATCACAAGGAGACCAGACACTATCATACCGCAGCCTCCCAAAACTATGGTGTTTCGTTAGGGCCAGATTTTCAACATCGCTCCTTCGACCTAAACGCGAAGGAGCGAAAACACGATGGCGAAGGAGCAAAGGAGCGATGAAGCGAAGCATCGAAAATACAGTGGCGAAGGAGAGAAAACACGATGGCGAAGGAGAGAAGAAGTGAATTAAAGGAGTGAAGAAGCGAAGGATCGAAGTTCCATCGCTCCTCCGCCATCGTGTTTTCGCTCCCTCGCGTTTAGGTCGAAGAGCTGAGCGATATTGGAAATTTGACCCTAACGGAACACCACACACTCACTATACGCACGCATCTCGTAGTTATAGAGGTTACATAACGAGTGATTGTTGTATATGGTATTCTTTCACTCGAGTAAGTTATTTTTCAAAACTTACAAATAACACGAACTTTAGCAAGTGCTTTTAGTAACTTTGGGAAAATAATTACGAGAGTGAAAGAAATACCATATACAACAACCACGAGTTTGTGTGACCTGTTTCTGCCACAATAGAAAACCTATTCTGAGGATAAATTGACCTGTTTTGTGTCAACATGTTTTCTTTTCACAGTATCAGTTGAGGTGTTAGGATATGACCTAAAGTGAAATACCGGTAATTATATGCAAAACTGACAATTTCGGAAATGTGTGGAAATATTACAATTTCTTAAAAATCGTAACTATTAATAAGCAAGGTTATTATTTTCAAAGCAATAAATTGATATAAATATGTATGATTTTAGAATATGACAAATAATAACTGCGAACTTCTTTGTGTGCAGTATCATTTCCAGGACCTCGTGAAGCGGCATTCAATCGTTAGCCAATCAAAACGGATTCAAATAACTAATTCAAAAACATTTTAGGTCAAAGGTCACTGTGTGAACCAATTAAAACACATTTAGAGTTTATCCCACGTATAGTATAAAGTGAATGTTATTCAACAGTTGTAATGATTATTTCATGAATTGTGAGTTAAATAACACCCACCTATTGCGGTAGAAAGGACCTTAAACAATACTAAACCAAACCTTGCGAAAGCACGATCAGTAAAGCGTCCATCTTGACACGTTATAATGCAAAACAAGTCTGTGCGGGCACTTTATATGATGGGTCCAAAATATCGAGACGACTTCTTCTATTTAATGGAATGTCCACATTAATATACCATTCGAGTACGTACAAAACTACGCCTGTTTGTGGGGGAAACGACAACATTCGTTCAGAATGGAATCTAAGGGAAACAACAGATAGAGAAGGAAATTAATGAATTTGTGTCTGCATACCCAAGAAAAAACGCATTTCCTTTTTTTTCTCCGTAAGACTAAATACCAGCTAAGCACGTTATATATCGCACTATCTTCCCAACTATTAACAATTGATGGTTACATAGAGACATTTTATAACCAGCTGTCGCAAGACTTATTACAAGAGGCCCAGAGGGCCTGTATCGCTCACCTGGTTTCATGAGTATGAAACAAGAATGATGCTTAAGTATATTTGTCGTTGGTATTGCTATGTCAATATATATCATAAGCATTTTATATGGGTACATGTACATTGGTTTTATTTTAATACTAAAAATGCCAAAAAGTGCATTAATCCATGAAATGAAATTGACTTTTGGCACGACCCCATAAGGATGTTACCACATAAATGTGAGTGATATCCATTGCTTAGTTTCAGAGAAGTACTTGTTTAGACCAATTGACCCCTTTTGACCCTGCCCTCTGCCCCCTGGGGGGTCAGCTCCTTCCTTTATACAATTTTGAATCCCCTACCCCAATAGGATGCTACCAGTCAAACCATTGCTAAGTTTCAGAGAATAAGTTGTTTAAATCAAATTGACCCCTTTTGGCCCCACCTCTCAGCCCCCTGGTGGCCCGAGTCAACCCCAACATTCGTACAATATTGAATTCCCACCCCATAAGAATGCTACCAGGCAAATATGAGCAATATCTATTGCTAAGTTTCAGAGAAGAAGTCGTTTATATCAATTCTGCAAAACTGACCCCTTTCGGCCCCGCCCCTCAGCCCCCAGGGAGGTCGGCCCCATCATTTGTACAATTTCAAATTCCTACCCTAAGGTGATGCTACCAGTAAAATATGAGAGATAGCCATTGCTTGGTTCCAGAGAAGAAGTCAATTATATGAATATAGCCAGATTGACCACATTTCGCCCCGCCCCTCAGCCCCATCATTTGTACAATTTTGAAACTCCACCCCATAGTGATGCTACCAGGCAAATATGAGCGACAGCCATTGCTCGGTTTCAGAGAAGAAGTCGTTTATATCAATATAGCCGGATTTACCACATTCGGCCCTGCCCCTCAGGCCCCTGGGGGGTCAGCCCCATCATTTGTACAATTTTGAATCCCCACCCACTAGTTATGCTACCAGGCAAATATGAGCGACAGCCAGTGCTCGGTTTCAGAGAAGAAGTCGTTTATATCAATATAGCCCAATTGACCACATTTGGCCCCGCCCCTCAGGCCCCTGGGGGGTCAGCCCCATCATTTGTACAATTTTGAATCCCCACCCCATAGTGATGCTACCAGGCAAATATGAGCGATAGCCATTGCTTGGTTTCAGAGAAGTCGTTTATATCAATAGCGCCAAATTGACCCCTTTTGGCCATGTCCCAGAGGCCCCCAGGGGGTCAGCCCCATCATTTGTACAATTTTGAGTCCCCTACCCATAGGGATGCTTCTGACCAAATTTGTTCAAATTCCGATCAGCGGTTATGAAGAAGTCAAATAAGTCAATTGTTGACGGACGGACGGACGACGGACGCCACGGTATGGCATAAGCTCACCTTGGTCCTTTGGACCAGGTGAGCTAATAACGAACTACATAGCCTTCATCTAAACATCTTGATTACTGCCATTATTTGTACTGCTGTTGTCTTGTTACGAGGTCTACAATGTACATATGTAGATTTCATTTCTAAGACAGGCGAGCGGTGTTATTTCGTACAAAACATCACTATGGTCAAGATGAAATGGTACTGAAGATCGTTGTAATGATTTAATTCCTGGATGACAATATAGGGAGTTTGATTAAACAATAGGAATATCCTTTGTAACAGTTCGGTATCATGAAACAAAGACCTTGCCAAGTCCTAGATATTCATTGACAATTTTATCCTCCCGCTCTCGATCTTTACTTGCATCTCATTGATGTCGCATTGTAGCTTTGATGGTTTGTTTCGAGAAAATAACAGCCTCCGTAGAATAAACAGCCCCCCCTCCTCGAGAAAATAACAGCCTCCGTAGAATAAACAGCCCTCCCCCCCCTCCGTTAAATATACAGTATAGCACTCTCCGTAGTAAATACAGCACCCTCCGTAGTTTATATAACATGCTGCGTTGTATATAAATAAAGCATGTCTGGAAATGAGAGAAGAATACAATTGTTTTACCTACTACATTGTAGCGTAGCGTAGTGCAATCAACTGTGGGTATCAGACAATGGATGTTACCGGTTTGACATCCTAACGTATCCAGGTATCGCATCTCAGTGTGACACATATCATCCATTATTTCCTACATGTGTATAGAATGTCTGTCATAATCAACAACTTGATGGCTCATGTTGTTCGTGGATATGAACCTTTTAATTTGTTGTCCAATGCAAATTCCTCAGTTTTGAACCCTTCAGGCTTCTGTCCTTGCGTCTGTTCCTGGTTGACAGACAGGTATGAAACTAAAGGATTGTCAAAGAAAACTTACACAAGTGAATAAGCTGCGAATTTACCAAAATTGAGACGACGGGTGTGTGACAATACCAAGTTTTCACCAACATTAGGTTGACAGGTGTCGGTATTAAAACAGAAGACGTTTACCCTTTCAGAACACCTGGCCTCATGTCCTCATTCTCTTTCAAGGGTGCAATTTTTACAAATCTTTTATCTGCTTTGAACAAGAATAAAATTTACGAGTCAGTATTCTCCTTTTGGATTTAAACCTCTCACCAACTCCAGTGACATCAACCTCCCTGTTATCATAGTGTTTCAGACATACCCTTGTAATATTATTATGGTATATATATAATAAATATGACAAAAGACCCATAGGCCTTAATGGTCATCTGACTTCAAAAGATTGAAGTCTGCAATATCGTATGTTGGCCATGGTGGCCATCTTGGATTCCTGAGTAACCCAAACATAACACTTGGCCAGAACCATCTTCGAATCGTTACAGGTAAGTTTGAGCTGAATCCCACAGGTAGAACTTGAGAAGAATAATGATAAGAAGTCGCATATATATACCAAAGACAACACGACAGTCGACTAAATCATGATAGGAGTCACACATATATACCAAAAATAACACGACAGTCCACTAAATCATGACAATAATATTTATTGTTTCGCGCGAATCTGTTTCACAGTTGGTTACATGTAAATTGAAAACAACGGATAAAAACGTGACTGGCATAGACAATGGGGGAAGCAACGGTATGGAGAGGGGGCCGACAAGTCTTCAGCAATTCCCTCAAACTCATACAAACCAATCAGGTAGTGCCAAGCTAACCCTCTTATAGATTCCATAAAACTTTGGCAGATTTCACATAGCGTAATATTATATCCATATGAGCTGTCAAAAATGTTTTTATCTCTTTCTATTCTACAGCAGTAGATATTTTACAGTTGTGTAAGTTACCGGATATATCCTTATATGTAATCTTGATTTTGAGATATTTTGTTCATGTTTTGTTTCAGCATTTTGTAACTTTGTATCAGTTTGAGAGAATTACCTGGAGTTTGCCATGACTATAAGCATTCTCTGAATGGCAGTTTGGTGTACAAAGTACAACATCTCTCAGAGATTCACAGATGAAAACACCCAAGAAGAATGAAAATGAAATCTCCTAAAATTTACAAAAACCAAATTTATATAAATGGAAAGACTGAAGCACATTGAGTTACTATATCCATGGTGTGGAATTGTCATCATATCAACAATCACTTAATGATTTAAATATAATCACAAAGTACATGTAAGAATTATATAATTATCAACTCGCAATCAAGACAAGTCAAAAGTAATTGTACTATATTGCTTTCCTATGTCTATGACCTTTGACTTCACAAATGACCTTGAACACATGACCTTGACACCTAATTACTAAATAATTGCTTCAATAGGTCGTAAGTTGCTTTTTTTACAATGTAAAGTCTGATGGTTTATTTGTACATGTAAAAAGAACACTTGGTAGAAATAAATGTACACTTCACAACAGCAAAAGATGTCTAGCACTGAGGACATCCGTGTAAGCTTAACTGCAACCATGAGATCAACGTACATGATGAAAATGTGTTCCTTAACCCTCTCACCTTTAATTTGTTTTAATATTTTACATGTACTGTCACTGAAAATATCTAAACACTATTAAAAGTGGGATAATATTGTTTACCTCAAGGCCTAGGATTCCAGCATTTGTTAAACATGACTGGCTATTATTATACCTCAAGGCCTAGGACTCCAGCATTTGTTAAACATGACTGGCTAAGTTCAGCTGAAATCTTGTGAATTGTGTACCATCAAACCATATTGCCAGAAGAACATATTACATAGCATCACCCAATATAAAAATCTACTACTGATCATTCAGTAAAATCTGGTACTGAACATCATTCCATAATAAAGCTACATTTATTAAAGCAACCGAGACGTAAATATTGAAGATTGCAGATTAAACACGCAGATATCTGGGAGAGTGATAATGGATCATTCAGACTCTGTCTCTAGGATTTTCAACATCATACCGTCTTCCCCTGTTCACTAAGTTAGGCACATATCACCTGTGCAGTTGTTTACACTTCGTCTTTGAACATGGTAGTATGCAATTTTAAGCAAAAAAACATTTAAACATATCAAACTTTCAGCTATAATTCACCCATGCATTTCAATAACAAGATATGCAGAAAATTTAATTGACCTCTGAGGTAAGTAAATCATGATTCTATAAAGTAATATAAGAGGTCAGGGGTCATTATTATTGACCTCTGGGTCACAGACCAAATCTCCAGTAATATTCTCCTGATATTGTCTTATTAACAAAATCTACCGTAACAAAAACAAATCCATGTACAAGCATTTGGTATCTACACAACTAGGCAGCAATGGGCTAGGTAGCAAAAGTTACGAAATTGAAAAAAAAATATTACAAATAAATAAATAAGAAAATATCTCATAACCTCATTCACATGGCTTTTTCCACAAACCCTGTTTTCAATAATGTACACCAATATATTTGGAAAGACATTTTATAAACATATCTTCACACAAAAAGTTGATTCACTATCAATATTTTGCAGATTTCATAATGGGAGTTTAATCCCTATTTACTATAATTTACATCTGATTTTTTACATCTATCTTTCTTAATTTCATATGCAAGGGAAGTAACTCCACTGTATTTTTTTTCTTTTTTACAATTGTAACACGTGTTACCTATACAAATCTCATCTGTACATTTATTGAATCACTTTGTTGTACTGGCGTCTTGGCACTGAAATAATGTTTTGTCAAAAGATTGCAGGGCTGACTAGACAATTTAAAAAGTCCGAGGTATCTATATGGCCAGCCTTCAGCTCACCCTACTGTATCACACGCAAAGCTCCATTGCGACTCCTACCGTGTTAATGTATGTAATGCTTTGTCGCAACAGCCTATCCTGTTATAGTTCAAGCCGTTGTGAAAAGGAAATGTTGTCTAGGGCAAGCAGACATTGAACATTTACAATTGCATAAACCACAACCATTTAAAATCAATTTTGCCAAAACAAAAATTAAAACTGCAGAAAAAAAAACCTTGTACCTGTCAATGTTATATTGGTGAAGTCTATACACCAAGTATGAAGCAAAATGGCTGATATACAGATGTATATAACCAATGTTAGATTTCTAGTTTTTTTAACAGTGGATAATACAATCTCATCCAAACAAACAGAAAATGAATTGTATCACCAACATCTTCCAAAGCATCGTCTGAATGTCTATTATAGCTGTAAAGCTGAATTTGACATAATGGATAAGTTCTCAACTATTAAATGAAAATTTGTGTGGCACTTATTCATCAATCCTGACAGTCTATTACCATTTCATTGTTACTTCGACAAAGTATTAAAAGTCAAAGAGAATTTTACATTGTCAATAACATCAGTTAATATACTGTACAGTGCTCCGGCTCTGTGTAAAAACACAATACCTTTGAACTTGTAACTTGATACCCATTTCAAAAATCACATACACATTAAAACAAATTTACCATAGTAATGAGAAACTACTGTAAATTTATAGATTTTTGCGGTGATGTTATTTTAGCACTTTTCGCGTTTAAGACTTCCGCTAAATCATGTCTGAGTTAATCGAAGTTTCTGTACATTCTCTACACATGTACTGTGGTTGTGTCGATATATCAATTCGCCAAATCTGTTGAAATTTAGTTTTGCGCTAAAAGTAAGTGTGCCAAAATAAATAACTTTACAGTATTAACTCGTCTACCATGAATATAGATCTGATCAACTGGATCACATACAGCTGGTCAATGGAAACCGAGGTAAGCACGGTACAGTATAACCGCCATAATCACTTCTACACAAGACTCGTCCTCATCACAAAAATCTCTAGTTTAACTAGATGTTATATCTAAACTGCTGCTACAGATCTGTTCCAGTAGCACTCAAATGTCCTACGACTTTTATTTTTAGAAAACAACTGTTGTCGTGAAGACATTTCAATAGGAACACACAGATTTGTAAGAGAAGTTATCCCTGTCAGTGTCGGCCATTTTCTTAACAAATAAACATGTCTACCCCAGCAATAAACTTTCCAAAAGTCTTCACCTTATCTTTCACTTCTGAAAGGTATCAATTTTGATTGACAGACACGTCCCAAACTTGTAGGACCTTATCATACACTTCTTCAGACTGCACTTTTCGAAAGTAAATATTAAGGGTGACTGTTTTCAGCTGCAAAAGAATGAAAATCCTTTTTTCCAGCGACAATTCGGTTTTCAATCCTTGAAACTGATGAAATTGACAAATATCTCTTGAAATGTTTCAAAAATGTCTTTTTTCACATACAAGATTTGTATGCGGGATGCCTCAAAAACACAATAGACTATGTAGAGTTACCTTATAGACTATAGATGATAATGCAATAACATTGTAAGGTTAATATAAGTATACAGGGTACATCATATAATGATATATTGCCCCAACAAGAGCTATAGCTGTATATCGCCCATTACAGTTAAGTATTAATAGATATACAAATCACCACACTTTGTCATCACAAAAGTAGCATGATATTGAAAATCAATGGAATTATTGGCTATTTAAGGATGATTTCTATGTTATTTTCAGGATTATAAACCAATACGATTTCTCATGTAACATCTTCAATTAGAGAATCTCTTTGACTACCGGTATCAAATATTTGCTGTAATTTTCTTAAGCTCTGACAAACTCATTTTTTCAGATTTGTTCGTGGAATAACATGTTAAATTTGTCCTTAAATAGCATCAACACAACATATAATACATAAAAAACATGGATTAATACTGCAACAATATACAATCACGGCAGATCACCTGGTTCATATTCGCCTACGATACGATCACAGCAGATCACCTAGTTTATATATTCGTCTACAATATAAAATCACGGCAGATCGCCTAGTTTATATATTCGCCTACGATATACGATCTCGGCAGATCGCCTAGTTTATATATTCGCCTACAATATACAATCTCGGCAGATCGCCTAGTTTATATATTCGCCTACAATATACAATCACGGCAGATCGCTCAATTCATATATTAGCCTACAATATACAATCTCGGCAGATCGTCTAGTTTATATAAACGTCTACATTGTTCCTGCAGCATTGCAATGCAAAGTAAGACATGGCAGTGTACAATCGGTCTCTTCCGTAAATCTCATCCAATTAACATAGAAAACCTTAGTAACGTCACACTCTGATAAATGGTATTTGATGAAGACGCAACACAATTGTGACAGAAAACATCCGTCAAGATCTACTGTAAAATAAATAGTCACTAAACCTGTATCTGTCCATATACAACTTGTCTTAACCCAGGTAAAACCTAGGACCCTTTTTATTTGACATTGTAAATAGTGACAGGTGAAACTTAACAAAACTATATATTATATTTATATAAGAATTTTCCAATGGAAAATAAATCATTTGTCTCCCAATTAAACAGAATGGACATTCATCTTGCACAATTCAAAATTTCATATTAAAATAATTCCAGAATCTCTTATTTTATCACATAGCCACCGAAAGCTTTCAAGCGAGGCACAGTGTTAAGACAAATGGCAGATGGACAGACACATCTCCTAGGTAACACAGTAACAGATACTTGTCATGACAATGAAACAACACATGCAGCCAGACTGAGATGGAATGCAGTTTAAATTTTTTGGTGTATGACAATCATCTACAATAATTCTAAAGTGTATGTTGCCATGGCAACAAACTTGTGCTGTTGCCACGACGATGAGGCAGGTGTTCCTTGTGCCTGTATCAGACAATGATGAGACAAGAAGCCATCACTGCCACAGTAACGTCTGACACGGTACAAATACCTGTAACAAAGGTCAGAAAATGTGGTGAAAATCAAGCCTAACAAGGAACAAACATCATACAGATTTATCTAAGAACAGAAAAAGGTTTTTATAATAACAGAAAAAACATCTGCAACCTTTATATTTAGAAAAAAAATTTCACAATTTGGCCAAAATAAAAATACATGTATAGTCGATAGTCAGATTGGCTTAATCCGCCCAATCCAGAAAAAATGTACCGACTTAGAAAATTTTTACTGTGAAAATATATAGAGGATATTTAACAGTGTCTTCAGTAATACCAAATATCACAAAATAAATAATGATTTCCTATATTCTGGTTTGTTTTCGTATCAAAGGTTGACAATCTGTTTTCAGAACTGAATAGAAAAATTTCAGTCCAACCTCTACCTTCCTATATAAGACCATTTGGTAGGGTTACAGTAAACCAAGATATTTTTGAAGATGGCCTAAAAAAGCCATGTCACTCTAGTCCAGTGTTTAACTAATAATATACTACGATATAAGAGATAGCCTGTACATGGAAATCAGTTGATACTCACCAGGCATCTATGCATGAGGCTCAGCTTTAGCCGGTACGACCATACCACCCCCGCGGATAGCTGCTTGAGAGGTGGACCCACCAGGTGGGTGTCCGGGGCGAATTGGTTTGGCTGAGATAAAATTATATTTGAAGTTATGAAATATGCATTTCACAGCAGCACTGTAGTAATTTTGTACAGATAATTTGCCTTTAACCATAAACATGTACTGAATTTATATAACAGTTCTACAACATTTAGGACATGTTAAATATGTCATCATCCAAATACACATATGGTTATTACAGTGAAACATTATTTAATACAGGTACACAATGTATCTGGGGAAACTTGAAAAAAAAAAAAAAAAAAAAGTACAATATCTTAAAGATATTTTTATTTAACATAATGGATATTGCTAAAGTAATAAATGTCCTCTAACAGAAACCTAAAATTAGTGACAGTGACCTTGACTCAGACCCAAAATTCCTGAAACTCAATCTTGACTTGAGATATTATGGTCCTTTATCACTGTGTGAAGTTTTATCAAAATCCTTCCAGGAATGAAGCCGCTAGAGTGTTGACATGACAATCTTTGGCATTACATTCATATGTACAAGACTACCCGCCCCCCCCCTTCCCCCCCATAAGATGTTTTATTTACAGTGTTAGCTCCAACATCAAAAATCCAAACCAGGCAATATTTCAGGAGTTTTAATTTCAGATACAAATAAGGAACCTCACCTATCTGGGCAGCATGGCCCCGCCTAGCCAAATTCTTCTGTCGGACAGCTTCTTTAATTCTGTCCACTTCATGCTGATATCTGTGAAATGAAAATAAGCCAATCAAAATCAATGTTAGTATAAACTAATCAAAACCATGGTTACAAAACAGTCAGTGATTCTTGTATAAAACCACTGAAAATACAAAATCAGAATGGAATGTGTCGTACAATAAATGTTGATGGCTTCTGTAAGACATCCTAGAAGTGTTTCATGACAATTAATTTGTTAATGACACATATTATTTAACATTTTTTATTCTAGTGTTCAAATATATTTAGTATTAAAGTCCAAAACATATTTTCATCTACTGATTTGCGATTCCCACCAGATTGAAATTCTTATATAAAAGTGTCGGTTTAATACATGTGTATTAATAAAACCAGGTATCCACATAGTAAAATCCTGTTGTTTTTTGTCTCATTTTTTTCCCTTGTTTGACATTATGCATATTTACAATTAAATTGCTCTGAATGAGCGAACAATGAAATAAGTCTTTATGCCACTATGTACAACGATAAGTAATTTCATCATCAATTATATATATCAAACAATACAGGTTTCAAAGTGTTATATCAACATAAAATACTTTTATAAAAGACTTTGTACAGTAAATCATTGTGAGCTATCAATAAAATGGTGAAAGTAGAGGAAATCTGGGTAAATAACATTCAATAAAGGACAAAAAAAGGATCAATTCACAAATAATTGTCATGAAACTTCTAAGATGATAAGGCTGGCTCTAATGGTTGCAAAAGCATGCTAGCAAAGCTGAAACAAAATCAAGCTTTGGAATACCAGGCCATTCTGGTATACCTTGACTAAGCACTGGACATTTTCTCACATAAAAACCAAATGAGACATGCTCTGGAGGGTGTGCTGGGCCCTCCGCAGTGTACACTCCAGGCATATCTGTGCAGTGGAAACGAAAAATCACGTGATTCTAGAAACATACATAGAGTCTCATACAGAACCACAATCCTCCAGCTCCACTCATAAATTGCTTGATTTGATTGGGACAAACCTTTTTTTTTTTTTTTATTGTTTCTGGAAGTTTAAGGGGGATTATCTTCCATACACCACTGTCTATCATTGGTCAATGTTCCTGAAGTAAACTAGCCAATGGGAATTCTTTGCTGGGTTAATTCATGAAACTTTTTATGTGACCAATATCCAGGAAAAGGCTCATGTAATCAGTCTACCATTATAGATTATCAGAACCACATCCAAAATCAGCTATTCATCCAAGTCACCCAAGATATAGCTTTGTTAGTTAATGCTACAGAATATGACATCACATGTGGATAACGAGTTTAACAAGCACAGAGGGTGTGGTCCTGTAGAAGATGATATGTACACAAGACAACATGACAGGATATGGGCAGGAGATACTTTCAGGTAAGATGTAAGGCCACAGTGGTGAGGACAGTCGCTGTCCAAGCTAGGAGGGAAGACCGGGATTAACCCGGTCTGTCGCCGTCCGTAAAAAGGCACTAGTTCCAGGCTCCGTGTATCCTTAACATGTTGTCTCATACTGGCAATGAGAAAACAACACAAAGTCTTTATCTCTGGCCCGTCCTACTGTTCTTCATTGCTCTCATCTACATTTCCTCTTTGTTATTTGTCTACACTTTCCCATTTTTCTCCTCTAAACATCCCTTTCCTTCACATTTCACATCTTTCTCCTCTAAACTTCTCTCTCCTTCACATTTTATTCCACCTTCCTCTAAATTTCTCCCTCTTTCACATTTCACAAATACCTCCTCTAAATTTCTCTCCTTCACTTCACATCTTCCTTCTCTAAATTTCTTCCTCTTTCACATCGCTCTCCTCTAAACTTCTCTCTCCTTCACATTTCCCTACTCTAAACTTCTCTCTCTTTCACATTTAACGTCGCTCTCCTCTAAATTTCTTCCTCTTTCACATTTCATATTGCCCTCCTCTAAACTTCTGTCTCCTTCACATTTCCCATCTCCCTCCTCTAAATTTCTCTCCTTCACATTTCACATCTTCCTCCTCTAAATTTCTCTCCTTCACTTCACATCTTCCTTCTCTAAATTTCTTCCTCTTTCACATTTCACATCTTCCTCCTCTAAATTTATCTCCTTCACATTTCACATCTTCCTCCTCTAAATTTCTCTCTCCCTCACATTTCACATCTTCCTCCTCTAAACTTCTCTCTCCTTCACATCTCCCTCCTCTAAACTTTTCTCTCCCTCACATTTCACATCTCCCTCCTCTAAATTTCTCTCCTTCACTTCACATCTTCCTTCTCTAAATTTCTTCCTCTTTTACATTTCACATCTTCCTCCTCTAAACTTATCTCTCTTTCACATTTCACATTTTCCTCCTCTAAACTTCTCTCTCCTTCACATTTTTTTTTACCCTCCTCTAAACTTCTCTCTCCTTCACATCTCAAATCACCCCCCTCTAAATTCTCTTTTACATTGCAAATCACATGCAGTTTTGCATAAAAAAGTCTCAAAGTCAAAATGAAGAGTCATGTATTCAAAGTACTGGCCTGTTGTATAGAATGAAGGCAGGGGGCTATGAAGTGGCTATATATATGTAGAACACCAAGAGGAAGTCTTGACTAGGATTGGTTATATGAAACAGCCGATTATTAAAGCATGAGAAGGCAATGTAACTCCTGACTTCTGACCTAACAACAGTCACACAGGTACATTGTCATAGACACAAATACAGCCTTTGGCACAAACACAAGAAATCGTCAGTACGTCACCAGACAAACTATGTGCACAAAAGCCAGCAAATGTTAGTGAGGTGCTCGTACAACATGTATTATATCTACATCAGCCATGTTGAGGATAGCCGCACAACGTATAAATCAACAAATTGATATTGCTGTAAGCTTCAAGTCTTTTTAGAAGCCATCAACATTCACAGGCAAAATCTCCATTGACAAAATATGAACATAATTTACACTTATGCAGACAAATTTCAATAATATCTAGATTTCCATAGACAGATGTCAAAATACTGATATCTACAATATCTACACTTGATGAAACACCGTTTAATTATTCAAATCCCTGTGAATGTGGTAACGAATATATAAACAGTATACTTGACGAGGCTCACCGTTTACGATCACGCATGGCGCCTTCCTTAGCCTCCTTGAGGGCTGTCTCCAGAGACTTGACACGATCCATTGTTGCACGTAGCCTCTTCTCCAGCTTTGGTAGTTCACATCGCAGGTCAGCGTTATCACGCACCAGCTAGAGAGTTAAAAGTTTTCATAAACACAAAGTCTACAATGTCCATTCTTATTCAATTATAGCTATATGCGGTTTGCCAGTTGATAATTTTCCAAAAATATTATTGACAAGAATATTAAGCCCATGGGTCTTATAGGTCACGGACCATATAATTCACAAATTTGGTTGACTTTTGGCCATGGAAGCTTCCTACCAAATTTCATCTACCAAATTTCATTGAGTTCAGTGGTTTTGGTGAAGAAGTAAAAAATGTCAATTGTTCATGGACGGACAAGGCACAACGACGGACAAAAGACGTTTAGAATAGGCCAGTTGAGACTTCGTCTAAGGTGACATAAAATGAATATTTCTTGATAATATACACAACCAATATTAGACATACTCATATAATATTTTAACCTGACTTATCAGACAGGGATACCTACTTTCTGTAGACCTACTGAAACACCATGAACCTACCTGTTTGTGAACCTTGGTTAGCTGTTCTAAATTGTTCTCCAAGAAGGAGATCTTCTGTTTCTGGGCAGCATTGCCACCAACATCTTCTTCCTCCTCGTCATCCTTCTTATTGGCTGACTGTAAAACAAGGCAAAAAAAAACACATACAGATTTAAAGCAATCGTCCAACTGTCAAACACAACAAAAACCCACATACAGATTTATAACAATGTCCAACTGTCAAACACAACAAAAACCCACATACACATTTATAACAATGTCCAACTGTCAAACACAACAAAAACCCACATACAGATTTATAACAATGTCCAACAGTCAAACAACAAAAACCCACATACAGATTTATAACAATGTCCAACTGTCAAACACAACAAAAACCCACATACAGATTTATAACAATGTCCAACAGTCAAACACAACAAAAACCCACATACACATTTATAACAATGTCCAACTGTCAAACACAACAAAAACCCACATACAGATTTATAACAATGTCCAACAGTCAAACAACAAAAACCCACATACAGATTTATAACAATGTCCAACTGTCAAACACAACAAAAACCCACATACAGATTTATAACAATGTCCAACTGTCAAACACAACAAAAACCCACATACACATTTATAACAATGTCCAACTGTCAAACACAACAAAACCCCACATACAGATTTATAACAATGTCCAACAGTCAAACACAATAAAAACCCACACACATTTATAACAATGTCCAACTGTCAAACACAACAAAAACCCACAAACACATTAATAACTATCGCCCGAGGGTCAAACAACAAAAACCCACATACACATTTATAACAATGTCCAACTGTCAAACACAACAAAAACCCACATACAGATTTATAACAATGTCCAACTGTCAAACACAACAAAAACCCACATACAGATTTATAACAATGTCCAACTGTCAAACAACAAAAACCCACATACACATTAATAACTATCGCCCGAGGGTCAAACACAACAAAAACCCACATACACATTTATAACAATGTCCAACTGTCAAACACAACAAAAACCCACATACACATTTATATAAATAATTATCTGACTGTCAAACACAACAAAAACCCACATACACATTTATAACAATGCCCAACTGTCAAACACAACAAAAACCCACATACACATTTATAACAATGCCCAACTGTCAAACACAACAAAAACCCACATACACATTTATAACAATGTCCAACTGTCAAACACAACAAAAACCCACATACACATTTATATAAATAATTATCTGACTGTCAAACACAACAAAAACCCACACACACATTTATAACAATGTCCAACTGTCAAACACAACAAAAACCCACATACAGATTTATAATAATTATCCGGCTGTCAAACAACAAAAACCCACATACAGATTTATAACAAATGTCTGACTGTCAAACACAACAAAAACCCACATACAGATTTATATATAGATATTCTGTTTATTACATTTTTTATCAACGAAAAACCTACCCCGTATGATAACTAGGCCTACAGCATAATTTGTAAACAAAAAAAAGTAGTTCCCCCTGTCCAGGTGCTGACATATATGTCGGGCTTTCTGATTGGTCAATTATTTTGGTATTTTCTAATCATTAATTTGATTGGTCAAATCAGCAAAAGTGAAAAATATCACTTTTATAGAATGAATAATTTTTGATATTTCACTGGTAAAAATGTAATAAAAATAATTATCTGACTGTCAAACACAACAAAAACCCACATACACATTTATAACAATGTCCAACTGCCAAACACAACAAAAACCCACATACAGATTTATAATAATTATCCGACTGTCAAACAACAAAAACCCCACATACACATTTATAACAAATGTCTGACTATAAAAATAACAAATGCTCACATACAGATTAGTAACTATGAGTGAAAGATATTTCTTTAATTTCTTTTTTTCAATTGGCACTTACAACTTGTTAAATTTTACTGACGTTATTGATCTTCAATAGATTTGACACATGTAAGATATTTAATTCATAAATCACAATACTCGTTAGGTACAGTTTTCTCAGTAAATACCACAAAATTTCTCTTTCTTTAATGACATTTATAAGGAATACAAATGCATGTACTTCAAAGAGTTAATGAACAATTCACAAATCACTTGATCATTCAAAATATAATTGAATATTTGATTATAAAAAATTCCATTCATAATATATTCGATACAATAGTAGCATGCATGTAACTACTGAGAAAATTATAAATAAATAAATAAACCAATGAAAGTAATATTGAAAACAGAAGTACAAGATTATGTTTCCGCCAATTGCATGAGTTGCGCCTTTTGAAAAGATCCAGATTCTATTCCAATGATTTTATAAGGTATGATTTGCATAACAGTGGGGATAGAACTTAATTAGATACAAATGTATCTTTTTTGTTTGTTCTGAATGCAATTCGAACTGTATTGTGTAACTCATGTCTAAAGCTAAACAGAAATTATACATGGCCGTTTTTATGAACTGTGCTCTTCCTTTGTATCTAAGGCATTGTCATTTTCTAAGAATTGACAATTTTTTTACAGGAGCCTTGTAAGCATTTATAAATACAAAATCTTTATTATCTAATGGCAAAAAGACAGCTATTCTCTCTTCTTCTTTTTTTTAATTTCCTGTAGTAGCTTGTAATTGGAAAATAATGTTAGAATATTGTTGGACATTAAAACAAGCATCAGAACAATCTTGTTTTTAGGATCTGATAATGCAAAATGGAAACAAACTCAATAATATGTAACAGATTTCAGCAGTGCAGAGAAGGAGGCAAAATTTATAACAAATATGTACACATAAAGGCATATCATATACCACTTCAACAGCAGTGTACAGAGATGTAACTTGTCTGGTTTACAGGTTTATAACACGGGTGAAAAGTAGTTATAGGAATCCGTTTCACTTTCAGAATCGATAATCAGAAACCTCAAAATCGACCGATTATCGATTACAATTAGTTTTTAAAATCTAGCACAGAATTGCCCTTTTCTAGGAAATGTATATACATCTCAAGTTCATTTATTATATGTCTTAGACTTTGTTATCAATATTCTGAATACTGAATTTAAATCTCCTTAATAGTAGGTAAACGACCAAAGAATATATCGATAAAGAATATATCGGTAAAATATAAGATCACTACTTCTTCGTTCGGTAACATTACAAAAATATGCCAAGACGAAGATTTACCAACACTATCAGAAATTTTCGATAAACTGTCTATTCAAAACTATCATTGATGATCATTTTTCTTTTTTTCCAACCAACTTTCGATTATTTTCGATCAATAGCCCACCACTAGTAAACAGATTGAATTAGTCTAGTTTCAATTTATTTAAAGTTTCTGTACAATTTCTGTAACACCTAAACATCCCTATAAACCATTTAAAAACATATGGGACTAAATCGAACAGTGTATCCCTAAACAAATGTCTTTTTATCCGTGAAATTAATGCCAGTCAATTTATCAAATTTAAGTGCGACTAATAAAGGATATACAAAGACTTAGGTTTTATCACAGATTAAAAAGATGATGATGTTAAGACTAGCATATTTATATTAAAAAAAAATTACGTATTTTTTTTTTTAGAAATTTCAAGTGTTATAACTGGATTGTCAAACTTAATTGGATGTGATAGTCTGTGATGCCGGAATGATTATCTGTCAAAAGAAGAGCGTTATAAGACCAGGCCAGCCTGGATAGACTGACAGCGGTCACATATTAGTCCATATAGGCCATAAATTCTAGTCACTAGTTAAGAGAATTTAACATTCTATGAATAACTCAACTCAGTTCTGGAGTAAGAAGGAACGGATGCAATAAGAGTCAGTGAGTCACTGAGAGCGAGTCTGCATTAACGAGTTACATCTCTGTGTTGAGCCACCAGACAACACCTAGGGGAGGATAAGTTGTGGGTTGTACCTCGTCAATGAGGGAGTCCCAGCCTGACAGCACAGTGTTGTTGTTTTTACCCACCTTCTTAACCCGATTCTGTAAGTCCTGCACAAACAGCTTCCGCAGATTGTGTAGGGTCTGCAGTTCCTTGGCCTGATACAGAAACATACCTTATCAATGTCATGTGGAAACTATAATACGGCAAAGAAGCAATTACTATCCACAGATTAAAGAAAGTCAGAATATCATTTTCTTTCCTCAAATATGAAATACATCAAGTAAATATAATAAATTAATTTAATACCATTTTCAGGTTACACAAAGTATATAAATTATCAATGACTTTAAATTTTGAAATATGAAGTGTGACAGGAATCGGTTACTATCATCAGATTATTTTAAGTCAAATCATTAATTCAACAAGATAAAAAAGATTGAATAGATCTATTTACATGAACATAAAACAGCAAGACAGCTATATACATTATCAGTAACTACTACCACACCAAGACAAACAACCAATTCAGGAAATGTCGATGCAGACATAAACTTTAAATTTAGACCCATTGACATGGAAAAAACCTATACAGCAATAGTACATATCACTGTATCACCATTTATAATGATCAAGATGGTGGCTCTCAGGATTCTGAAAACGTCATGAATAAAGTGCATCTTTCATCAGGGCCTTTACAAATTACATTATAAATAGAATGGCTAACAATTAGGACCAGCTGAGCCAAGCCCTGGCCACATACCACTGTCTCTTCTAGACCCTTAAGGTCTTGTTTAGCCTGTTCACGGCGGTCAAGCTGTAGAGATAGTTCTGCCAGTTTGGCTGACTTCTCTGACTCTTCCTGCTTGAGTTTGTCATAATCTGACTGCAACTTGTCCAGGGCAAGCACAACTTTCTGGTTTGTACTGAAAAAGTAAACATTATAATTAAGTTTGTTTCCTTTAGTGTGATCTATGATGAAAATGATTCCAATTATCAATTAATGTAGTAGGTCTCAAAGAACTGAAATTCATCAATACCATAACTTGATTAATGATCTATGGTAATAAAAATATCAAAATTATATAAATAATACATGTACAGATCTAAACTGTATAGATAATATTTTCAACTGTGAAACTTTATCTGTGAACTAAACAAGAAAAAAAGAAAGAAAAACAAAAAATTGTACAAATATATCCATGACATTTGTTTCTTAGCAATTAAGGAATAACCACTTCCTTCAGCGTTCAAAGGTTTGTTTGTCAGATCTGTCACTGAGAGATTGAGCTGTTCTGAGTTGAGCTGGCTTCTCGTGTCTTCTCAATGATTTGTCATATCATGATGAACTTGTCCAGGAGCCCATCTCCTTCTGGAGGCTTTGACTGACAATAGCTTGAACCACTATCATTAAGTTTTTACATCAGGACAAAACTATTGACGTATAGCTCTTAACCAAGTTATCATTAAGGTATTAACTCAAAAAGAACTGAAATTCACGTCAATACCATAACTTGTAACTGAAGTCATAATGGTAATTATACATCAGGACAAAACTATTGACTCAAATACGCTCTGTACACAACGTCATATAAGGTATTTACATCAGGACAAGAAACTATTACTGTCAACGCTCTGTAACCACACGTCATAAGGTAATTAACATCAGAAAGAAACTATGACTATAATGTACCACATAATCCATGGTAATTATACATCAGGACAAGAACTATTGACGTCATACGCTCTGTAACCACACGTAATCATAAGGTATTTATACATCAGGACAAAAACTATTGACGTCATACGCTCTGTAACCACACGTAATCATAAGGTATTTATACATCAGGACAAAAACTATTGACGTCATACGCTCTGTAACCACACGTAATCATAAGGTAATTATACATCAGGACAAGAACTATTGACGTCATACGCTCTGTAACCACACGTCATAAGGTAATTATACATCAGGACAAGAACTATTGACGTCATACGCTCTGTAACCACACGTAATCATAAGGTATTTATACATCAGGACAAGAACTATTGACGTCATACGCTCTGTAACCACACGTCATAAGGTAATTATACATCAGGACAAGAACTATTGACGTCATACGCTCTGTAACCACACGTAATCATAAGGTATTATACATCAGGACAAGACACTATGACGTCATACGCTCTGTAACCACACGTAATCATAAGGTATTTATACATCAGGACAAAAACTATTGACGTCATACGCTCTGTAACCACACGTAATCATAAGGTAATTATACATCAGGACAAGAACTATTGACGTCATACGCTCTGTAACCACACGTCATAAGGTAATTATACATCAGGACAAGAACTATTGACGTCATACGCTCTGTAACCACACATAATCATAAGGTCATTATACATCAGGACAAGAACTATTGACGTCATACGCTCTGTAACCACACGTAATCATAAGGTATTTATACATCAGGACAAGAACTATTGACGTCATACGCTCTGTAACCACATGTAATCATAAGGTATTTATACATCAGGACAAGAACTATTGACGTCATACGCTCTGTAACCACACGTAATCATAAGGTATTTATACATCAGGACAAGAACTATTGACGTCATACGCTCTGTAACCACACGTCATTATAAGGTAATTATACATCAGGACAAGAACTATTGACGTCATACGCTCTGTAACCACACGTAATCATAAGGTATTTATACATCAGGACAAGAACTATTGACGTCATACGCTCTGTAACCACACGTAATCATAAGGTAATTATACATCAGGACAAGAACTATTGACGTCATACGCTCTGTAACCACACGTAATCATAAGGTATTTATACATCAGGACAAGAACTATTGACGTCATACGCTCTGTAACCACACATAATTATAAGGTAATTTATACATCAGGACAAGAACTATTGACGTCATACGCTCTGTAACCACACGTCATTATAAGGTATTTATACATCAGGACAAGAACTATTGACGTCATACGCTCTGTAACCACACATAATCATAAGGTCATTATACATCAGGACAAGAACTATTGACGTCATACGCTCTGTAACCACACGTAATTATAAGGTCATTATACATCAGGACAAGAACTATTGACGTCATACGCTCTGTAACCACATGTAATCATAAGGTAATTATACATCAGGACAAGAACTATTGACGTCATACGCTCTGTAACCACACATAATCATAAGGTATTTATACATCAGGACACCACCTAAAAAGTAACGATTAAAATTCTCGAACTCTGGAACTTGTTTCATCAATCTCAGATGAAATGAAAACAAAAGAAGGAAAAAAGTTTCGAGTATTTTCATTTCATTTTGATATTATGAAACAAATTCAAGAGTTTTTTTTCCTATTTAGCTTGTTTCTCCTATATACAACCAAGATCTGAGTCAGTATGCTATTTATGGCGATAACATGGTGTTTATGTAATGTTTGTGTTATAAAATGTTATAAACTATTTCTGTTATCATGGCCTGATATCTAGAACATTAACCTGACACCTTAAGATAGAACCCTTACCTGACGCCTTAAGATAGAACCCTTACCCGACGCCTTAAGATAGAACCCTTACCGACGCCTTAAGATAGAACCCTTACCTGACGCCTTAAGATAGAACCCTTACCGGATGCCTTAAGATAGAACCCTTACCCGACGCCTTAAGATAGAACCCTTACCTAACGCCTAAAGATAGAACCCTTACCGGATGCCTTAAGATAGAACCCTTACCCGACGCCTTAAGATAGAACCCTTACCCGACGCCTTAAGATAGAACCCTTACCTGACGCCTTAAGATAGAACCCTTACCTGACGCCTTAAGATAAAACCCTTACCTGACGCCTTAAGAGCTGTGTATTCGTCGTTAAGAGTATCCACTTGTTCCTCCAGCTGACGCTTCTTCAGGTCCATGTCACGGATGGTCTCATTCAGCGAGCTCATCTTGGCCTCGTGTTGGGTGATGAGCAGCCTACAGTCAGAAAGCTCCTTCTCTGTAATCTCAAGCTTCTTCTGGTTTTCAGCGTGGTTGGCATCCAAAAGTTCAGTGCGGGTGACTAAGGTCTTTACTTCCGACTTCATCTTACTGATGTACAGACGTGCCACAGTGAATTCCTCCTCTAGTTTCTCCGACGACGAAATGTTTGGCTAAATACAATACATATATAATGTAGCTATTTAGCTTAGTTTTCTGGCAAACATTTACATCAAGGGCTTATCTTACATTTTATTTTGTTTCACAACATTCCAACCAAGACAATATCAGTCTTACTTGCACAATGCACAGCTCCTATATCATATCCTCCTAACTCAGAAAGCAGCTTTTTTGTTTAAATTATTCTATTGATAATTTGTATGAAGCAAAACATTTTTATCACAAGACTGGCCTGTTCTACCATATAATACAGCTATGTCATAAATCATTTACGATATCACAATAAAGATATGTCGTCTTAAGATAACAGTACTGTTCAAGTGGAAATTTGTTTTATATATGAATTAATTTGAGAATTTTCCCTTATATTCCCATAAAAATGAGTTATGTGATAAAAAGAATCTTATATTTGTGATTCTTATCTAATGAGTTAAATCCTATATGACATAGCCACTTAATGTAATTAGCTATAGGGTCCTCAATATACACACTTCTCACATTAAATTGCATTATCAATATTTAATTGTATGGTAATGTTAAGCTTAACCAAGAACCATTTTGTATTTACACCGATTTTCTTTTCTTTCCATGTACCCATCAATCTTTGTTTTCTGGGTCTAGGTTTGCTGTTCAAGATGATATTTGAAAAAACGAGATTTGCAGCCACCAGCTATTCCATGTTACCACCTACCTTAGTCCCCCAACAATTGTTCCGATGTCACCACCTCAGACTCGGCAGCATTTCCCCTAACAATGGTTCGGATGTCACCACCTACCTTAGACTCGGCAGCATTTCCCCTAACAATGGTTCGGATGTCACCACCTACCTTAGACTCGGCAGCATTTCCCCCAACAATGGTTCGGATGTCACCACCTACCTTAGACTCGACAGCATTTCCCCCAACAATGGTTCCGATGTCACCACCTACCTTAGACTCGGCAGCATTTCCCCCAACAATGGTTCCGATGTCGCCTAGATCCTTCAGCAGGCTGGCCATCATCTCCGCAACACGTTTCTTCTGGTGTAGTGTTGAGTCTCTCTGGCTGTCAAGCTCTGTCTGCAAGCTGTTCACTTGACTCTGAAAACATCAAATTTCAGATATAGCATCACAGGAAGATAAATAACTTTTTAATCAGGGTGGTCAGATGGTACAATGTAATGCACTCTACTTTCACTTAGGGAATCTAGGTTCAATTTCCAGATTGGACATGAAAATGTATAGAGGTCACCATCCCAAGTACTTTTGATTTTCTGGGTACTCTTTAAGTCCAATATAATTTAAATCTAAATGGTCATTTTCACTACGTTACATGAACATCTAACAACATCCCATAAGGGGTCACGTTCAATGTGAGAATGACCATCTAGATTTTAATTAGATTGATGTGCTAAGTATATAGAATATACCCTCGAAATATCCTACTCTTTTAGTCCTGAGGCCATCTATTCTATTAAGATGAAGAATTACCCCCAAAACAGACAATAAAACCAAAGAACTATGGAACTATAGTATAAAAAAGAAATGCAAAACCTGTTCCTACCTGGTTAGTACTCATTTCTTCGAGCAGTGTCTCGTACTCCTTTGATTTGAGTTCAACCTCCTGTGACTTCTGGTCGTAGTTCATGGCTAGCTCCTCCAGAGCCTGCAGTACCTCCTTGACTTCGTCCTTGGCCGAATCATTGTCACTCTGGATACGGGACATATCAACCTGTAACATATCCATGTCACGCTTGCCGACTGCGATCAGCTCCTCCTGCTCCAGCATCTGTTCCTTCAGTCGCTCAATCAACTGTGACTGGTTGTTGATTTCATCATCCTGTAAAAGGTTTTTGTTTGGACATGAAAGGTAAATTACCAAAATTTGAGGATTTTATTCCTGAATTTAATTGAACTCTTTCAATTCCGTTGTCAACTATAGACAGCAAAATGTCAAGCTCCCTCTTCCCCGTTGTATACTGAAGTCAACAGAATTTTAAGTGTCTGGTTTATTACGCCTACCTGATAGGAGTTTGATCGGAAACTATAGTGACTATGGTCTAACTAGAGTAAGATCAAACTCACTTTGGTCACACATAATGTTCATACATAGAGAAACAATAAGTTACGATACCCATGTCTAATCAAATATGGCACAAGGCACCAACTTAATTTACTTAGGTCCGAATTCAGCAATTACCGATCATCTGCACACGTGTCACTAGTTGGAAGCATTGTTACAGTAGTGATGTTGACTAGCACATTAGATATGACATTATATACTATAGTAACTGGTTGATGAACCATTGTCTAACACTTGTACTCAAGTTCGTGTTGAATGTACCTACCTTATCGTCCAGTTGCTGGTAGAGTTTAAGCCGCTCTGCCTCAAACTGGGCCTTGTCCGCATCATTGGTACTGGAGGACATGAGTTTGGCAGCAATATCATTCTTCGGTGCAGCATTAGTCTCAGCCTCCTGGAGGGATGTCGGTACTGGCCTTCATGTCAAATTGTTCATCCTGGGACACATTCTGGCCTGCACAGATGGACCACACCATTCATATAGTTCTGTCTGTATCAATATTCTTAACTGTATAGGAATGATATACTGGATATAGACTTTGATTTATTTTGTTTAAAGTCCTATTAACAGCCAGGGTCATTTAAGGACGTGCCTGGTTTAGAGGGTGCGGAAAGCCAGAGTACCCGGAGAAAAACCACTGACCTACGGTCAGTACCAGGCAACTGCCCAATGTGGGTTTCGAACTCGCAACCCAGAGGTGGAGGGCTAGTGATAAAGTGTTGGGACACCTTAACCACTCGGCCCCCGCGGCCCTGGATATAGACTCTTTATGTATAGGAATGATAAACTGGATATAGACTATGTCCTAATAGTATCCTGATCAGCAGGGTATTCCAGATACTTAAAGATATTCCAGAAACTTAAAGATTAAATTAATTACTCAGAAAATTAGGGGATATGTCTCTTATTTTAGCTGTGTAAAAAACAAAGCTTTAATTTTATATTGATGCAAAAAGTTTTTATGATCAGCTTCAAACATGGAGAGGACACCCTGGTGAATGTCTTGTATTTTAACTTACCTGAGCGCCACATCTGTAGCTCGGCTTCAAACTTGGCGAGGACACCCTTAAGTCTGCCATTTCTCTCCTTCTCCTTCTCGTACCTCCTCTTCCATTCCTCAGCAGTCAACTCCTCGTTCACAGATACAACATTCTTGATGGTCTTTGCTCTATAAGAGATATATCAACACATATTTTTAATTTTTCACTCCTTTAAAAAAAAAAAAATTTTCTTCAGAACCTGCAACATTTTTATGACAATTTATAGTCTAGATAAGACATAACATTTTCTTAGTGTAAATCACTCTTAAGATTTCGCAAATGCTTTATTTCGCAACCTCAACTCTTCCGACATATTTGCCAATACACGATTTCATGAACTCTGATCCAGAAATGACTTTAAATTCACTAATGATTAGCTATATTAGAGTCATGGACTCGCAAGATTCTGATTGTTAACCAACAGCTTATATTTAGTTGCCATCCAGTTGTTACTTTCGTACAAATAATCGAAAAATAGTCTATATGTTAACAGCAAATCATCAATCTGTAAAAGTCAAAAAGACATGTCCTTGCAGACTCTAGTCTTTAGAGTAAAATAAAATAATGGGGAGTCAAAATATACTCTCAATATAGAGTAAACTGAAGTCCTCTGTATATTATATACATATCAAGCTTTCAGTACACATTTACAACTGACCTCTGACCAAACAGAAGTGTGGATTTAGTTTCTGACTCATTGTAGGAAGCTGGTGAACAGCATATGATGACTGTAGTCCGGGCGTTACCTCCCAAACTCTCCTGGAGGATCCTAGTCAGTTTACTGTCACGGTACGGCACGTGGCTTTTCTGTATAAACCAAACATACATACAATGACATGTATTTGGGGGAGAAAAATCTTCAGAATTGGGCCATACTTGTTGTAGTTAGTATGTGTAGTGTGAACTGTGATGTTGTTCACCTTTGATGTAGTTAGTATGTGTCGTGTGAACTGTGATGTTTTTCACCTTTGATGTAGTTAGCATGTGTCGTGTGAACTGTGATGTTGTTCACCTTTGATGTAGTTAGTATGTGTCGTGTGAACTGTGATGTTGTTCACCTTTGATGTAGTTAGTATGTCGTGTGAACTGTGATGTTGTTCACCTTTGATGTAGTTAGTATGTGTCATGTGAACTGTGATGTTGTTCACCTTTGATGTAGTTAGTATGTGTCGTGTTAACTGTGATGTTGTTCACCTTTGATGTAGTTAGTATGTGTCGTGTGAACTGTGATGTTGTTCACCTTTGATGTAGTTAGTATGTGTAGTGTGAACTGTGATGTTGTTCACCTTTGATGTAGTTAGTATGTGTCGTGTGAACTGTGATGTTGTTCACCTTTGATGTAGTTAGTATGTCGTGTGAACTGTGATGTTGTTCACCTTTGATGTAGTTAGTATGTGTCATGTGAACTGTGATGTTGTTCACCTTTGATGTAGTTAGTATGTGTCGTGTGAACTGTGATGTTGTTCACCCTTGATGTAGTTAGCATGTGTCGTGTGAACTGTGATGTTGTTCACCTTTGATGTAATTAGCATGTGTAGTGTGAACTGTGATGGTGTTCACCTGTGATGTAGTTAGCATGTGTAGATTGAACTGTGATGTTTTTCACCCTTGATGTAGTTAGCATGTGTAGTGTGAACTGTGATGTTGTTCACCTTTGATGTAGTTAGCATGTCGTGTGAACTGTGATGTTGTTCACCTTTGATGTAGTTAGTATGTGTCGTGTGAACTGTGATGTTGTTCACCTTTGATGTAGTTAGTATGTGTCGTGTGAACTGTGATGTTGTTCACCCTTGATGTAGTTAGTATGTGTCGTGTGAACTGTGATGTTGTTCACCTTTGATGTAGTTAGTATGTGTCGTGTGAACTGTGATGGTTTTCACCCTTGTTGTAGTTAGTATGTGTCGTGTGAACTGTGATGTTGTTCACCTTTGATGTAGTTAGCATGTCGTGTTAACTGTGATGTTGTTCACCTTTGATGTAGTTAGCATGCGTCGTGTGAACTGTGATGTTGTTCACCTTTGATGTAGTTAGTATGTGTCGTGTGAACTGTGATGGTTTTCACCCTTGTTGTAGTTAGTATGTGTCGTGTGAACTGTGATGTTGTTCACCTTTGATGTAGTTAGTATGTGTCGTGTGAACTGTGATGGTTTTCACCTTTGATGTAGTTAGTATGTGTCGTGTGAACTGTGATGGTTTTCACCCTTGATGTAGTTAGTATGTGTAGTGTGAACTGTGATGTTGTTCACCCTTGATGTAGTTAGCATGTGTCGTGTGGACTGTGATGTTGTTCACCCTTGATGTAGTTAGTATGTGTCGTGTGAACTGTGATGGTTTTCACCCTTGATGTAGTTAGTATGTGTCGTGTGAACTGTGATGTTGTTCACCTTTGATGTAGTTATCATGTGTCGTGTGAACTGTGATGTTGTTCACCCTTGATGTAGTTAGCATGTCGTGTGAACTGTGATGTTGTTCACCTTTGATGTAGTTAGTATGTGTCGTGTTAACTGTGATGTTGTTCACCTTTGATGTAGTTAGTATGTCGTGTGAACTGTGATGTTGTTCACCCTTGATGTAGTTAGCATGTGTAGTGTTAACTGTGATGTTGTTCACCCTTGATGTAGTTAGTATGTGTCGTGTGAACTGTGATGTTGTTCACCTTTGATGTAGTTAGTATGTGTCGTGTGAACTGTGATGTTGTTCACCCTTGATGTAGTTAGTATGTGTCGTGTGAACTGTAATGTTGTTCACCCTTGATGTAGTTAGCATGTCGTGTGAACTGTGATGTTGTTCACCTTTGATGTAGTTAGTATGTCGTGTGAACTGTGATGTTGTTCACCTTTGATGTAGTTAGCATGTGTCGTGTGAACTGTGATGTTGTTCACCTTTGATGTAGTTAGTATGTGTCGTGTGAACTGTGATGTTGTTCACCCTTGATGTAGTTAGCATGTGTCGTGTGAACTGTGATGTTGTTCACCTTTGATGTAGTTAGTATGTGTAGTGTGAACTGTGATGTTGTTCACCCTTGATGTAGTTAGTATGTCGTGTGAACTGTGATGTTTTTCACCTTTGATGTAGTTAGTATGTGTCGTGTTAACTGTGATGTTGTTCACCCTTGATGTAGTTAGTATGTCGTGTGAACTGTGATGTTTTTCACCTTTGATGTAGTTAGTATGTGTCGTGTGAACTGTGATGTTGTTCACCCTTGATGTAGTTAGCATGTGTCGTGTTAACTGTGATGTTTTTCACCTTTGATGTAGTTAGTATGTGTCGTGTTAACTGTGATGTTGTTCACCCTTGATGTAGTTAGTATGTGTCGTGTGAACTGTGATGTTGTTCATCCTTGATGTAGTTAGCATGTGTCGTGTGAACTGTGATGTTGTTCACCTTTGATGTAGTTAGCATGTCGTGTGAACTGTGATGTTTTTCACCTTTGATGTAGTTAGCATGTGTAGTGTGAACTGTGATGTTGTTCAACTTTGATGTAATTAGCATGTGTAGTGTGAACTGTGATGTTGTTCACCTTTGATGTAGTTAGTATGTGTCGTGTGAACTGTGATGTTGTTCACCCTTGATGTAGTTATCATGTGTCGTGTTAACTGTGATGTTGTTCACCTTTGATGTAGTTAGCATGTCGTGTGAACTGTGATGTTTTTCACCTTTGATGTAGTTAGCATGTGTAGTGTGAACTGTGATGTTGTTCAACTTTGATGTAATTAGCATGTGTAGTGTGAACTGTGATGTTGTTCACCTTTGATGTAGTTAGTATGTGTCGTGTTAACTGTGATGTTGTTCACCCTTGATGTAGTTAGTATGTGTCGTGTGAACTGTGATGTTGTTCACCCTTGATGTAGTTAGTATGTGTCGTGTGAACTGTGATGTTGTTCACCCTTGATGTAGTTAGTATGTGTCGTGTGAACTGTGATGTTGTTCACCCTTGATGTAGTTAGTATGTCGTGTGAACTGTGATGTTGTTCACCCTTGATGTAGTTAGTATGTGTCGTGTGAACTGTGATGTTGTTCACCCTTGATGTAGTTAGCATGTGTCGTGTGGACTGTGATGTTGTTCACCCTTGATGTAGTTAGTATGTGTCGTGTGAACTGTGATGTTGTTCACCCTTGATGTAGTTAGTATGTGTCGTGTGAACTGTGATGTTGTTCACCCTTGATGTAGTTAGTATGTGTCGTGTGAACTGTGATGTTGTTCACCCTTGATGTAGTTAGTATGTCGTGTGAACTGTGATGTTGTTCACCCTTGATGTAGTTAGTATGTGTCGTGTGAACTGTGATGTTGTTCACCCTTGATGTAGTTAGCATGTGTCGTGTGGACTGTGATGTTGTTCACCCTTGATGTAGTTAGTATGTGTCGTGTGAACTGTGATGTTGTTCACCCTTGATGTAGTTAGTATGTGTCGTGTGAACTGTGATGTTGTTCACCCTTGATGTAGTTAGCATGTGTCGTGTGGACTGTGATGTTGTTCACCCTTGATGTAGTTAGTATGTGTCGTGTGGACTGTGATGTTGTTCACCCTTGATGTAGTTAGTATGTGTCGTGTGAACTGTGATGTTGTTCACCCTTGATGTAGTTAGTATGTGTCGTGTGAACTGTGATGTTGTTCACCCTTGATGTAGTTAGTATGTGTCGTGTGAACTGTGATGTTGTTCACCCTTGATGTAGTTAGTATGTCGTGTGAACTGTGATGTTGTTCACCCTTGATGTAGTTAGCATGTCGTGTGAACTGTGATGTTGTTCACCTTTGATGTAGTTAGTATGTGTCGTGTTAACTGTGATGTTGTTCACCTTTGATGTAGTTAGTATGTCGTGTGAACTGTGATGTTGTTCACCCTTGATGTAGTTAGCATGTGTAGTGTTAACTGTGATGTTGTTCACCCTTGATGTAGTTAGTATGTGTCGTGTGAACTGTGATGTTGTTCACCTTTGATGTAGTTAGTATGTGTCGTGTGAACTGTGATGTTGTTCACCCTTGATGTAGTTAGTATGTGTCGTGTGAACTGTAATGTTGTTCACCCTTGATGTAGTTAGCATGTCGTGTGAACTGTGATGTTGTTCACCTTTGATGTAGTTAGTATGTCGTGTGAACTGTGATGTTGTTCACCTTTGATGTAGTTAGCATGTGTCGTGTGAACTGTGATGTTGTTCACCTTTGATGTAGTTAGTATGTGTCGTGTGAACTGTGATGTTGTTCACCCTTGATGTAGTTAGCATGTGTCGTGTGAACTGTGATGTTGTTCACCTTTGATGTAGTTAGTATGTGTAGTGTGAACTGTGATGTTGTTCACCCTTGATGTAGTTAGTATGTCGTGTGAACTGTGATGTTTTTCACCTTTGATGTAGTTAGTATGTGTCGTGTTAACTGTGATGTTGTTCACCCTTGATGTAGTTAGTATGTCGTGTGAACTGTGATGTTTTTCACCTTTGATGTAGTTAGTATGTGTCGTGTGAACTGTGATGTTGTTCACCCTTGATGTAGTTAGCATGTGTCGTGTTAACTGTGATGTTTTTCACCTTTGATGTAGTTAGTATGTGTCGTGTTAACTGTGATGTTGTTCACCCTTGATGTAGTTAGTATGTGTCGTGTGAACTGTGATGTTGTTCATCCTTGATGTAGTTAGCATGTGTCGTGTGAACTGTGATGTTGTTCACCTTTGATGTAGTTAGCATGTCGTGTGAACTGTGATGTTTTTCACCTTTGATGTAGTTAGCATGTGTAGTGTGAACTGTGATGTTGTTCAACTTTGATGTAATTAGCATGTGTAGTGTGAACTGTGATGTTGTTCACCTTTGATGTAGTTAGTATGTGTCGTGTGAACTGTGATGTTGTTCACCCTTGATGTAGTTATCATGTGTCGTGTTAACTGTGATGTTGTTCACCTTTGATGTAGTTAGCATGTCGTGTGAACTGTGATGTTTTTCACCTTTGATGTAGTTAGCATGTGTAGTGTGAACTGTGATGTTGTTCAACTTTGATGTAATTAGCATGTGTAGTGTGAACTGTGATGTTGTTCACCTTTGATGTAGTTAGTATGTGTCGTGTTAACTGTGATGTTGTTCACCCTTGATGTAGTTAGTATGTGTCGTGTGAACTGTGATGTTGTTCACCCTTGATGTAGTTAGTATGTGTCGTGTGAACTGTGATGTTGTTCACCCTTGATGTAGTTAGTATGTGTCGTGTGAACTGTGATGTTGTTCACCCTTGATGTAGTTAGTATGTCGTGTGAACTGTGATGTTGTTCACCCTTGATGTAGTTAGTATGTGTCGTGTGAACTGTGATGTTGTTCACCCTTGATGTAGTTAGCATGTGTCGTGTGGACTGTGATGTTGTTCACCCTTGATGTAGTTAGTATGTGTCGTGTGAACTGTGATGTTGTTCACCCTTGATGTAGTTAGTATGTGTCGTGTGAACTGTGATGTTGTTCACCCTTGATGTAGTTAGTATGTGTCGTGTGAACTGTGATGTTGTTCACCCTTGATGTAGTTAGTATGTCGTGTGAACTGTGATGTTGTTCACCCTTGATGTAGTTAGTATGTGTCGTGTGAACTGTGATGTTGTTCACCCTTGATGTAGTTAGCATGTGTCGTGTGGACTGTGATGTTGTTCACCCTTGATGTAGTTAGTATGTGTCGTGTGAACTGTGATGTTGTTCACCCTTGATGTAGTTAGTATGTGTCGTGTGAACTGTGATGTTGTTCACCCTTGATGTAGTTAGCATGTGTCGTGTGGACTGTGATGTTGTTCACCCTTGATGTAGTTAGTATGTGTCGTGTGGACTGTGATGTTGTTCACCCTTGATGTAGTTAGTATGTGTCGTGTGAACTGTGATGTTGTTCACCCTTGATGTAGTTAGTATGTGTCGTGTGAACTGTGATGTTGTTCACCCTTGATGTAGTTAGTATGTGTCGTGTGAACTGTGATGTTGTTCACCCTTGATGTAGTTAGTATGTCGTGTGAACTGTGATGTTGTTCACCCTTGATGTAGTTAGTATGTGTCGTGTGAACTGTGATGTTGTTCACCCTTGATGTAGTTAGCATGTGTCGTGTGGACTGTGATGTTGTTCACCCTTGATGTAGTTAGTATGTGTCGTGTGAACTGTGATGTTTTTCACCTTTGATGTAGTTAGTATGTCGTGTGAACTGTGATGTTTTTCACCTTTGATGTAGTTAGCATGTGTCGTGTGAACTGTGATGTTGTTCACCTTTGATGTAGTTAGTATGTGTCGTGTGAACTGTGATGTTGTTCACCTTTGATGTAGTTAGTATGTGTCGTGTGAACTGTGATGTTGTTCACCCTTGATGTAGTTAGTATGTGTCGTGTGAACTGTGATGTTGTTCACCCTTGATGTAGTTAGTATGTGTCGTGTGAACTGTGATGTTGTTCACCCTTGATGTAGTTAGTATGTGTCGTGTGAACTGTGATGTTGTTCACCTTTGATGTAGTTAGTATGTGTCGTGTGAACTGTGATGTTGTTCACCCTTGATGTAATTAGTATGTGTAGTGTGAACTGTGATGTTGTTCACCTTTGATGTAGTTAGCATGTCGTGTGAACTGTGATGTTTTTCACCTTTGATGTAGTTAGCATGTGTCGTGTGAACTGTGATGTTGTTCACCCTTGATGTAGTTAGTATGTGTAGTGTGAACTGTGATGTTGTTCACCCTTGATGTAGTTAGTATGTGTCATGTGAACTGTGATGTTGTTCACCCTTGATGTAGTTAGTATGTGTCATGTGAACTGTGATGTTGTTCACCTTTGATGTAGTTAGTATGTGTCGTGTGAACTGTGATGTTGTTCACCTTTGATGTAGTTAGCATGTCGTGTGGACTGTGATGTTGTTCACCCTTGATGTAGTTAGCATGTCGTGTTAACTGTGATGTTGTTCACCTTTGATGTAGTTAGCATGTCGTGTGAACTGTGATGTTGTTCATCCTTGATGTAGTTAGCATGTCGTGTGAACTGTGATGTTGTTCACCTTTGATGTAGTTAGTATGTGTAGTGTGAACTGTGATGTTGTTCACCTTTGATGTAGTTAGTATGTGTCGTGTGAACTGTGATGTTGTTCACCTTTGATGTAGTTAGCATGTGTCGTGTGAACTGTGATAGTTAGTATGTGTCGTGTTAACTGTGATGTTGTTCACCTTTGATGTAGTTAGTATGAGTCGTGTTAACTGTGATGTTGTTCACCCTTGATGTAGTTAGTATGTGTCGTGTGAACTGTGATGTTGTTCACCCTTGATGTAGTTAGCATGTGTCGTGTGAACTGTGATGTTGTTCACCCTTGATGTAGTTATCATGTGTCGTGTTAACTGTGATGTTGTTCACCTTTGATGTAGTTAGCATGTGTAGTGTGAACTCTGATGTTGTTCACCCTTGATGTAGTTAGCATGTGTAGTGTGAACTCTGATGTTTTTCACCTTTGATGTAGTTAGCATGTGTAGTGTGAACTCTGATGTTTTTCACCTTTGATGTAGTTAGCATGTGTAGTGTGAACTCTGATGTTTTTCACCTTTGATGTAGTTAGTATGTGTTGTGTGAACTGTGATGTTATCCCCCTAAGTGAACTAGATTCTGATTAATGTTTGGTAATGTTCGTGCTTTGTTTTTGAGTTGGCTGTTTGCTTCATAACCTACAAACAGTGTCAAGTTATGTTCAGATCTCTAAAGTAGCCATAACCTTCTGTGTCATATCATGTCTACACCATACAAGAACATAAAATTAAGATTTTACAACATTTACAGAAATATGCATACAGAAACCATTTCTTCTCTTTAATAAGTCAAAGATTTGATAAATGTCCACCTTTTCTACAAGACAAGATTTTTTTTGTATGAAATTTACATTTTTTGGACATCTGTCCAGTTGACCTTTTCTTGACAAACTGTTTTTAACAGTCCAATAGCACTAACCTGTTCATCAGCCAGGGAAGCGATCACATTACCCAGGGCCGACAGGGACTTGTTGATATTTTTAGCCTCGTCGAGTACGGCTCCCTCAGCTCCGGTCTTACTGACCTGTCAATTCATCAGACATATTTTGTCAAACATTTTGTTCCTAAATATGTAATGATTCATCATTTAGAATTATTTCTAGAAATATAAATTAAGTTAACGGTATTAAACAGGAAATTAAAAATACAAAAAAAAAAAAATTCAATTTATAGAAAAGTTCTAATTTCTGTACTTTTCACAACCAGCAAGATCTAATAATAGGTATAGTTTGCCATTAAGCTGTTTCTGTTTAAACATTTCTTACCTTCTCACTACCAGCAAGATCTACTAGGTATAGTTTGCCATTAAGTTGTTTCTGGTTCTCTAGATGTTCTTGTTTTACGTTGATCAGGAACACACTGTGGCTTCGAGAGCTGTGTTCATTCATATCTAAAACCAAGAACATCCCAAAGTGAATTGGTGACTGTGAACCACTGCAGTTTTTTCATTTACAATTTGTTAACACAATAGCATATTTGTTAGTAGTCCTTTCCATTCCAATCACCCTTTCCCATATGTCATTCAAAACCTGTGACAATGATGCGTACATATTTCATAATACAGTAAATTCTTCAAAGATCAGCACAAAAATCATCAGGGCCCAGCTGTCTAAAAGCTGATTATCTTATTTATTAATTAGTAAAAATTTCATTTCTCCTTTACTTCAAAACCTGAGTGTATTTCCTAAAATAGTCAGAATAGAAAGAAATTGATGAGTGTATATTTTCATAAATATACAGTTACTTTATTATATCTAAACAACACAAAATGACTTACTTGTCACAGCTACATGTCGATTTGATTTGCCCTCGTCGATGGCTTCCATCACCTCGTCTGGACTGGACACAAACCTCTCTGTTGCACCCTGTCACAAAAAAGCAAGGTACCATAAAATTCTGTTATAACCAAAAATACTTCTAGGGATAGTCCACAAAAAGTTGGAAAATTTCAGTCTATTTCTGTACCTTTTAATGACTTTAAAAATAATGTCAACATCAAAATAATTTTCCTGTGGTCAGTTTGGACAAGCAAAATTGTGTACATCAAAGGGGATCCTCCCTACCTGACATCTGGTAGGATTTTGATATCACTAACAAATCGACTCTTTTAGTCTTTGATTAATTATAAGACACAAAAAGGGTGTTTAAAAGCTTCATTATGGTACTGACCTTGACAAAGGGCACTCTGTTCTTATCTTCATGTACAGCCAAGTTAGTCTTGGAAACTGCAGGAAAAAAACAATCATTATTCCTTAATCTCTATTAATTGTACAGTATATTCGAGACAAACATGACAAAAGTTATAGTAGTATATCACAATATCACAAACCAGGATTTTCCTTGTATCATTTCTCATAATTATGTAATTATATATATATATAACGAGGCAATCCTACAAATTAGAGGAAACAGGTTAGATTGAATCTTTTGAAAATTCATGATGTCAAACTAATTCAAATATATTAGAAATTCAGGTCTTCATACCGCAATTTAATCATAAAGCACAACAAAAATGAATTTGTATAATTAAACAAAATTTTAAATCTTAATGCTTAGCTAATTTTTCTTCTGCAGTATATATATGTAAGACTTAGTGTGAATTATCTGTACTTACTATCCAGCAGGTCCCGGATCTTGTCCATGTAAATCTCATAGTATGACACCTGTAATTCACAAAGTTGAAATAATCAACAAACTTAAGGTAGATATGCAAATTATTCTAACAAAGGTATAGATACGCAAATTATTCTATTTTCATTTTTAATATGATCTGTTGATAAATTTACATCTACTGTAATTGTACTGCATGGTGTATATAGAACTAAATATGTTGATGGAAAAGTTTATCGATCATGATGATGGATTCAAATTCTTTTCAGAAAATTTAAGCTGATGGGTATTTTCTTACATTCTTTGAATATTATTGTTTTCAAATGATCTTTCAGGGTTTGATATACATATATTATATAGAGAGAGAGGCATATTGTTATCAGATTAATGACAGATGTCATAAAAATAATAGGTGGGAGCCATAACTTAATTTTTTAAAATGTTAACTCTTTGACAGGCCCAATCCCATATGCCCTTTACATGAAGTTACCTTGATGTGGAACTCGAGATTCTCATCCATGCCATATATGTAGTTGAAAATGTCCTGTACAATCCTCGGAATGATTCCCTGCATGTGGTTATCCCCAATGACTCCCTGTAACACAAATTTGTATACATCATGTAATATCAAGTTGTTAATATGTTTATTGTTAGTAAATCATGTACATTGTATAAAGTTGTTAATCAATACACAGTACCAGTTGGTTTAGATTTGTATCCTGGGAGTTATGGACTATCCATTGCGGTAAGTACTATTTAGATAAGTACAAATAATACATTACATTGTGCCCAAACTACACATTTCATCATGAAGTATATTTATATACCACATGCCAATATGTTCTGAAGTGATCCAAATTGTTAATTTTCAGATTTAATAATGTCATTTCTCAAGAAACTTAAAACATTTATCATCTTTCTTTTATAAAGATTTGAATTTGTTTTGAATTCAATGAATTTCTATTTATGTCACTCTTATCAATAAACATGAACCCTGGAGCTGATACATATACCGACACAATGTTTTTCATTCTTTATGTAATGTTTCATTTTTATCAATGTACTGATACACTGTATATTTTTGTATTCTATTAATTTAATTTTTATTGATAAACATATATATCCTGCAGCTTATACATATACTGATACATGGTATTTTTTGGATTAAACATCACCGAGTTTAATTTTTGAGGACAATATCTGATCAATACGGACACTTTTCCAACAAGATAACCAAGACTTGCCTATGTTTACAGTAAGTCTGTTGTATGTGGGATAGTTTATTGAGGTGTATTGATGAGAACACTGCCATCTGATCACACAGACCATCATTGTGTATCCCTTCTATTGATTTTCTACATTGTGTAGTTTTCACATTGATACAGCAACAGAATGGTTCTCAGGCATAACAGTAAAATGCTGACAACCTATTCCTCTACACATACTGCCAGTTATACACAGCAACAGAACAGGTTCTCAGGCATAACAGTAAAATGCTGACAACCTATTCCTCTAGACATACTGCAAGTTATACACAGCAACAGAACAGGTTCTCAGGCATAACAGTAAAATGCTGACAACCTATTCCTCTACACATACTGTCAGTTATACACTACTCACTACTGTAGTTCAAACCTTTGTTCAATCCAAAGAATACTCTTAAATCACAGAAAATGTCAATTTTTTTAATAAATACATATTTAATGTGAAGCTCTTAAGTGTTGGAAATCTATAAACATGAATCAAGATCTAGTGATCAATGGCCATGGTCTACTTAATTTGTTATGATCGAGATGCCATGATAGTTGTCAGTCGCATATAATGGACCACTAGAGGCAGTTTGTTATTCTCTAGAAGCTGATCATGAGATCACAGACCATAATTAGTGCTGTGAAGGCCATGTCTGTGTGACAAAACATACAGCTTAAACTCCAATTGTTGGGATAGTTAGCATGCAACAAGTCTCCAATATATTGTTCAGTGAGGTAGCCACCAGCTTCTACAAAGAGATATAGACCCCTACCCTGACTCAAGCGAAAGATCAGTTGGTTAGAGTGCCGACCTAGTAACCTCAAGTGAAGGTCTTAGGTGCATGGTTAAATGCTCCCTATATATATATATATAGCTACCTGTGCCGATTTATGTTTCTCTGGAAGCTGAGAAATGGACCAGTGTGTGCGGTCTTTGTTGTGTCCTTGGACAAGACACTTTACCCTGATGGCCCTGGAGGGCATGAGAAGGGCCTCCCATATGTTGTTCAGTGAGGTAGTCACTAACTACTACAAGGAGACCCAATTTAAACCTCAAAATAACCTGGCTGTTCATGAGGCGATAAACCAGCAAACAAACAAATACACTGACTTTTCAGGGGAGATAACCTCATCAATCAAATAGACAATCCTAACTTCATGCTGTTTCCTTAATTTGAAGCGCAAAACTTCCAAATTCAAAGGAACCTTGAACACATACTTAGCTTGCAACAACAAAAAGCAAAAATGTATCATTCTGAAAACACTCATATTTTTGACAGCTTCAAGATGATCAGGGCCTAGTAAAATATATTGTCAAGCAGAAGCATTTGTTTCCATTTCCTGAGACTAGGTAGCAGGTTATAATCTAGATCTAGAGGTTAGCAGGTTATAATCCAGAGGTAGCAGGTTATAATCTGAAGGTTGGAACATCCTTGGTAGTTGAGACTTGATGTTGAAGACTTCAGTTCAAAATCAGAAATCTAAAGATCGGGACATCTTTGGTAGTCGGGCTTGATGTTAAAGACTTCAGTTTAAAATATGAAGGTCGGAACGTGCTTGGACGTAGTTGCATTGAGATTTGAAAGCATACTTGCTGTGTGTGTTGGATTGCTAGAGAAATTTTACATTCAGAAACATGCATATTTAATAAACTGCACCAGTCTACAGAATTATTATTTAATCAATCTTTTCTGAAGTAGCTGGAAAATCTAATATGTTGCTCACATGTTGAAATGTAATGCCTGTTGCAGACTTGTCTGTATTGCAGACAGACTGTGACAGAAAATTACATAATACTCCACACATTGATAGAAGTGATCTTATAGCTAGCCACAGAAATTGATCACTTCACCTCTACTTCCCAATGTATCTGTACAATAAACAACATTTACACTTTGGTCAGCCGACCAGGCCCATATATTACACGGTGGGGCTATAAAACCATCCTCACTTCATACCAATATCCATTTCCTCAGGGCTAATGTACTTATTAGGCTTAGCTATGATTTAATTATTTTGCAAAGAAAAAGGTTTCATGTGATATCAATATATTTACATATGAAATACACAGTAGCTCTGAGAAGTGTTGGAATCACTATAAATATCATGATTAATCATTACCATTTCTTAAACGATTGAAAGGGGATTTTTCTGCAAAAACGGTCACCGAAATGATGGAAAATATTACGGATATGTTTTAAGGCATCTAGAGCTTTATAATGTTTGAAAATGTTGTAGAATGCGTTTTTATTTCAATTTACCAGTGCTATGGTTCAATTATTAAGTCAGCTGTAAATCTTGAAAATGTCTAGATTGATTAGTCATAGAGGTAAAACGACTAATCATCAATTAAATCGATTCATTGGAACAACACTAATAGAAGCTCTAAAACAAACAATGATAACATCATCTCTATTCAATTAACACAAAGTTCTCTTTCAGAAATGACAAGATATTTTGTGAATTATTAAATTGCCGATCCTTATCTTGCCTGATGAAAATATTTAGAACCCTGTGGTCTGACATACATTTGAGGACAGGGTTCTGGTCATTTTAGAACCCTGAGGTCCGACATTTGTGGACAGGGTTCTGGTCATTTTAGAACCCTGTGGTCAGACATTTGTGGACAGGGTTCTGGTCATTTTAGAACCCTGAGGTCCGACATTTGTGGACAGGGTTCTGGTCATTTTAGAACCCTGAGGTCCGACATTTGTGGACAGGGTTCTGGTCATTTTAGAACCCTGTGGTCAGACATTTGTGGACAGGGTTCTGGTCATTTTAGAACCCTGTGGTCAGACATTTGTGGACAGGGTTCTGGTCATTTTAGAACCCTGTGGTCAGACATTTGTGGACAGGGTTCTGGTCATTTTAGAACCCTGTGGTCAGACATTTGTGGACAGGGTTCTGGTCATTTTAGAACCCTGTGGTCAGACATTTGTGGACAGGGTTCTGGTCATTTTAGAACCCTGTGGTCAGACATTTGTGGACAGGGTTCTGGTCATTTTAGATTCCTGTGGTCAGAAATTTGTGGACAGGGTTCAGGTCATTTTAGAGCCCTTTGGTCAGACATTTGTGGACAGGGTTAACATTCAGGTCATTTTAGAACTCTGAGGTCAGACATTTGTGGACAGGGTTCAGGTCATTTGCACAGCAGTTATATAACAATGTCTACGTTTAAACTACAAATCTAGTTAATATCAAGATGTCAAGATCTAAAGCGGTTGTACAATTCAGCATTGCAGTTTTGCTATTTTTCCATAGAACTGAATTTGAAACAATACCACATGCACATGTACAGGCAGTGCCATATATGGTATCACGATACACTAGGAATAAGACAATGATTTATTGTTCTCCATGGAAACTGCATCAAGCTAAGAGAAATCAATATACATTGTATTTCCAATTGAATTAGGAATTGTAACTTATTTCACCAGTTTAAGTGATCCAAGCCTTTTGTCTCTCCAGTATTAGGTTATGAAAACTACATGCATTTATTGTGATAAAGGATTTCTGTAAAGATGTTTTTTTAATATCTTTAATTCTACTATTATTAAACTAAATGTAGATACACTAAAACGTGAAATTGAAAATTATTTTCAAAATTTATATTTAACAAAAGATTTCTCCAGTTGTGTATACATATTATGTACATTATCTAAAATCTTCAAATGTAATTTTGAAGAGATTTCCTCCACAAATCTATTTCAAGTTTGGTCCAACATAAAACCAACAACTTTAAAGAAGAAGCTTAAGAGATTGGTGAAAAACAGTTTCTCATTTAATATCAAGACCGTTAACACAAAGCATGAAGAAGACATTTGATCATTCATGTACAGTCAAACCTGTCATATGTGACCTTCCAAGGGAGTCAATAAAAAAGGTCACATATGACAGGTGGTCTCTTAATCCAGGTTCAAAGAAAATTACCCGAAAAGGAAAGTTCATGATTAGTCTGCCACATATGTAAAATTTAACAGCTACAAATATTAGTACATATATGAAAAGGAATTACCTCAGTCATCAATTAAGATTGTGAATATAATCAAATCTGTAAGAGACCTCTTGAGGAAAACGAAAGAAAAAAAGAAAAAGAAAAAAAAAAAAAATCACTATTCACTTAATGAAATAAAATGCTTATAATATTAATAATGGACAATATATAGAAATATCCCCATTTCTACATATGTAGTACAATATCTATTTTTTTAAATTTAATTCAGTTTCTTTATTTTCATTAATATATATATTTAAATTCTTTTAGCATGTTACAATAATTTTTTAAATTTTAAAATACAAAAAATAATCAAAGAGTTTGAATGGCTAATTTGATTATTTCTAGTGCCGGATACATTTACAAAAAAAATTTTTTTTTTTATTTTTTTCATTCCTGAATTCCTGGTCCGGACTTCCGTCCGGATTATTAGTCACGTAACTGCATTTCCTTCATAACGATGGAGACGTTTTTAACTGGCAAATATCTGTCCTAATGTCTCAAAAAGAACATAAATTTCAGTTAAACAGTAAGTTGACTGTTTATTCACTCTTTTTCATACTTGTCAAGCAAATGTTTGTATTTTTATCTATCAAAATTTCGTGAAAATCGTCTGAATGGCGAGGACGTTTTTTCGCCATATCCCATCTCCTTTCATTCTTTAGAAGTAAAGTACAGTTTCGTTCGTTTTTGGGTGTTATCAGGGCAAAGATAATAAATTCAATACATTTTTTGAGACAGAATAAGACATTTCATACATTTCTAAAGTATTTTTTAATCTTTGAAAGCAGACAAGTTCGTCCGGTTTCTTCTTGATTATGACTTCTGCTTCCGTTTTAAAACTCGGAAAGTCGCTGAAAAAAGTCGTTTTTCAGCATTTGGGACACGGAAATGATGGTCGTTAGTCGCGTCTGACAGGTAGTCGCTTAATTCAGGTCACTAGTATAGTAAATAACGTTGGGAGGAAAAAATACGGTCGCATATGAAAGGAAGTCGTTTAATTCAGGTGGTCGCTAAGGCAGGTTTGACTGTATAACTGTTGAAAACAGGTTTTCAGTTGAGTGTGAAGGTTAAATTTGATTTCAATACCTAAATATTTAATAACTACAGATGTGATTGTCTGAGTGTTGGTTTGTTTTTGTTTAACGTCCTATTAACAGCCAGGGTCATTTAATTATAAGGACGTGCCAGGTTAAGGAGGTGGAGGAAAGCCGGAGTACCCGGAGAAAAACCACCGGCCTACGGTCAGTACCTGGCAACTGCCCCACGTAGGTTTCGAACTCGCAACCCAGAGGTGGAGGGCTAGTGATAAAGTGTCGGGACACTTTAACCACTCGGCCACCGAGGCCCCTACTGAGTGTTGGAAGTAGTGTTACTTATTATAACTACTTCACTGATATTACACATTTCTAAGTTGTCAGGAACTGACTCTATTCTCTTTTCTCTTCTCAGTTTGCTCTTTAATTTTCCTGCTGTTTTTTGTTTTCCTGCTCACAGGATACAGAGTCTTATTTAATATTGAACAAGTCATGATCAATATATCACCTGTCTGGGACATAGGTTTCACAAAAGACAGCACTTTTCTGTTTGTTTCATCTTTCATGACAACATCTTGCTCTTCCTGGTCAAGAAGCCAGCTGGTAATTAAGATAAGGGTGGTAACAATACACTTGGTCTTTCACCTAGGTGGCAGAGTTCAATACCCTGATCAGATGAGAAAAGGTAGTGGTAAGGGGTGGGGAGCCGAGGGCTGGGGGGCTGGGGGCTGGGGGCTGGGGAGATGCCCGACCACGTGGGTTTCTCTGGGTAATCTGGTTTCTGGTTTCATGGTGTTATGCTCTTCCATGCATCCAAGCATGATCAATTTAAGTCAATGTAACTTGTTTTGCAATTATAATTTAAATAAATTTAAATTACATTAAGATTTCAAACACATTTTACATTGTGCATTTTTTAATTCCTCGCATTGCATCCAAATCAGTTGGTGTACAATATTTATCGAGTTTACAGTTGGACTGCAACTTTGACCATATTCCAGTGTACTAAATACACTTGACAAATCATATATGAAGGCAGTACTCTAACTACGCACAGCACAAAGAGTTTTACCAAGTCAATATATCACCTGTCTGGGACAAAGGATTCACATGTACATAAGACAGCAGGGTGATATTAAGTTTTATGCAGAATCAAACATTCCCAAATGTCCTTCTGACATCTTCCATTGCTTGGAAGAGGAACAAGATCCATCTCCTGATTAATATATCCTGGCTAAGATACAGGTATTAACTGCAGTACTACCACAAGGTTAACTACAACGAACTGACTTTGAAAAAACAATGATTTTTTTTTTGATTTTTTTGATTTTTATAATTATGACCTTGCCTCCAGACTTTCATTGAAAACAGGAGTCTGTACATGATGTATACTGTTTATCAGAAATCCTGAAATCTGCCATGGATACCTATATTGTATACATGCAGCCTTTTCAGATGAGACTAACTGAAACTGACAATGATCAAACCGATTCTCCATATTCCTACTTCAACCTGAATCTATTCTTATCATGAAGCCTGCAGGGTTTCCAAGAGAGAGTTGCTGGAAGTTTTGTTACTTCAGGGAAAGACTGTTGGATCAATGATGGTGGTGTTGGTCATGTCGGGCTACAGCAGTCCCTGATCGATACACAAACTACTCCATTACAGACAATCCATCTCTCTCCTCCACATGTTTATATCTCTCATAAAGACAATCCATCCCTCTCCTCCACATGTATATATCTGATACAGACAATCCATCTCTCTCCTCTACATGTATATATCTCTGATACAGACAATCCATCTCTCTCCTCCACATGTATATATCTGATACAGACAATCCATCTCTCTCCTCCACATGTATATCTCTGATACAGACAATCCATCTCTCTCCTCTACATGTATATATCTGATACAGACAATCCATCTCTCTCCTCTACATGTATATATCTGATACAGACAATCCATCTCTCTCCTCTACATGTATATATCTCTGATACAGACAATCCATCTCTCTCCTCTACATGTATATATCTCTGATACAGACAATCCATCTCTCTCCTCCACATGTATATATCTCTGATACAGACAATCCATCTCTCTCCTCCACATGTATATATCTCTGATACAGACAATCCATCTCTCTCCTCCACATGTATATCTCTGATACAGACAATCCATCTCTCTCCTCCACATGTATATATCTCTGATACAGACAATCCATCTCTCTCCTCCACACATATATATCTCTGATACAGACAATCCATCTCTCTCCTCTACATGTATATCTCTGATACAGACAATCCATCTCTCTCCTCCACATGTATATATCTCTGATACAGACAATCCATCTCTCTCCTCCACATGTATATATCTCTGATACAGACAATCCATCTCTCTCCTCCACATGTATATCTCTGATACAGACAATCCATCTCTCTCTTCCACATGTATATATCTGATACAGACAATCCATCTCTCTCCTCCACATGTATATATCTGATACAGACAATCCATCTCTCTCCTCCACATGTATATATCTCTGATACAGACAATCCATCTCTCTCCTCCACATGTATATATCTCTGATACAGACAATCCATCTCTCTCCTCCACATGTATATATCTCTGATACAGACAATCCATCTCTCTCCTCCACATGTATATATATCTGATACAGACAATCCATCTCTCTCCTCCACATGTATATATCACTGATACAGACAATCCATCTCTCTCCTCCACATGTATATCTCTGATACAGACAATCCATCTCTCTCCTCCACATGTATATATCTCTGATACAGACAATCCATCTCTCTCCTCCACATGTATATCTCTGATACAGACAATCCATCTCTCTCCTCCACATGTATATATCTCTGATACAGACAATCCATCTCTCTCCTCCACATGTATATATCTCTGATACAGACAATCCATCTCTCTTCTCCACATGTATATCTCTCTGATACAGACAATCCATCTCTCTCCTCCACATGTATATATCTCTGATACAGACAATCCATCTCTCTCCTCCACATGTATATATCTCTGATACAGACAATCCATCTCTCTCCTCCACATGTATATATCTCTGATACAGACAATCCATCTCTCTCCTCCACATATATATATCTCTGATACAGACAATCCATCTCTCTCCTCCACATGTATATATCTCTGATACAGACAATCCATCTCTCTCCTCCACATGTATATATATCTGATACAGACAATCCATCTCTCTCCTCCACATGTATATATCTCTGATACAGACAATCCATCTCTCTCCTCCACATGTATATATCTCTGATACAGACAATCCATCTCTCTCCTCCACATGTATATATCTCTGATACAGACAATCCATCTCTCTCCTCCACATGTATATATCTGATACAGACAATCCATCTCCCTCCTCTACATGTATATATCTGATACAGACAATCCATCTCTCTCCTCCACATGTATATATCTCTGATACAGACAATCCATCTCTCTCCTCCACATGTATATATATCTGATACAGACAATCCATCCCTCTCCTCCACATGTATATCTCTGATACAGACAATCCATCTCTCTCCTCCACATGTATATATCTCTGTTACAGACAATCCATCTCTCTCCTCCACATGTATATATCTCTGATACAGACAATCCATCTCTCTCCTCCACATGTATATATCTCTGATACAGACAATCCATCTCTCTCCTCCACATGTATATCTCTGATACAGACAATCCATCTCTCTCCTCCACATGTATATCTCTCTGATACAGACAATCCATCTCTCTCCTCCACATGTATATCTCTGATACAGACAATCCATCTCTCTCCTCCACATGTATATCTCTGATACAGACAATCCATCTCTCTCCTCCACACATATATATATATCTCTGATACAGACAATCCATCTCTCTCCTTCACATGTATATATCTCTGATACAGACAATCCATCTCTCTCCTCCACATGTATATCTCTGATACAGACAATCCATCTCTCTCCTCCACATGTATATATCTCTGATACAGACAATCCATCTCTCTCCTCCACATGTATATCTCTGATACAGACAATCCATCTCTCTCCTCCACATGTATATCTCTCTGATACAGACAATCCATCTCTCTCCTCCACATGTATATATCTCTGATACAGACAATCCATCTCTCTCCTCCACATGTATATATCTCTGATACAGACAATCCATCTCTCTCCTCCACATGTATATATCTGATACAGACAATCCATCTCTCTCCTCCACATGTATATATATCTGATACAGACAATCCATCTCTCTCCTCCACATGTATATATATCTGATACAGACAATCCATCTCTCTCCTCCACATGTATATATCTCTGATACAGACAATCCATCTCTCTCCTCCACATGTATATCTCTGATACAGACAATCCATCTCTCTCCTCCACATGTATATATCTCTGATACAGACAATCCATCCCTCTCCTCCACATGTATATATCTCTGATACAGACAATCCATCCCTCTCCTCCACATGTATATATCTCTGATACAGACAATCCATCTCTCTCCTCCACATGTATATATATCTGATACAGACAATCCATCTCTCTCCTCCACATGTATATATCTCTGATACAGACAATCCATCTCTCTCCTCCACATGTATATATCTCTGATACAGACAATCCATCTCTCTCAACATGTATATATCTGATACAGACAATCCATCTCTCTCCTCCACATGTATATATCTCTGATACAGACAATCCATCCCTCTCCTCCACATGTATATATCTGATACAGACAATCCATCTCTCTCCTCCACATGTATATATCTCTGATACAGACAATCCATCTCTCTCCTCCACATATATATCTCTGATACAGACAATCCATCTCTCTCCTCCACATGTATATATCTCTGATACAGACAATCCATCTCTCTCCTCCACATGTATATATCTCTGATACAGACAATCCATCTCTCTCCTCCACATGTATATATATCTGATACAGACAATCCATCTCTCTCCTCCACATGTATATATCACTGATACAGACAATCCATCTCTCTCCTCCACATGTATATATCTCTGATACAGACAATCCATCTCTCTCCTCCACATGTATATCTCTGATACAGACAATCCATCTCTCTCCTCCACATGTATATATCTCTGATACAGACAATCCATCTCTCTCCTCCACATGTATATATCTCTGATACAGACAATCCATCTCTCTCCTCCACATGTATATCTCTGATACAGACAATCCATCTCTCTCCTCCGCATGTATATCTCTCTGATACAGACAATCCATCTCTCTCCTCCACATGTATATATCTCTGATACAGACAATCCATCTCTCTCCTCCACATGTATATATCTCTGATACAGACAATCCATCTCTCTCCTCCACATGTATATATCTCTGATACAGACAATCCATCTCTCTCCTCCACATGTATATCTCTGATACAGACAATCCATCTCTCTCCTCCACATGTATATATCTCTGATACAGACAATCCATCTCTCTCCTCCACATGTATATATATCTGATACAGACAATCCATCTCTCTCCTCCACATGTATATATCTCTGATACAGACAATCCATCTCTCTCCTCCACATGTATATATCTCTGATACAGACAATCCATCTCTCTCCTCCACATGTATATATCTCTGATACAGACAATCCATCTCTCTCCTCCACATGTATATATCTGATACAGACAATCCATCTCCCTCCTCTACATGTATATATCTGATACAGACAATCCATCTCTCTCCTCCACATGTATATATCTCTGATACAGACAATCCATCTCTCTCCTCCACATGTATATATATCTGATACAGACAATCCATCCCTCTCCTCCACATGTATATCTCTGATACAGACAATCCATCTCTCTCCTCCACATGTATATATCTCTGTTACAGACAATCCATCTCTCTCCTCCACATGTATATATCTCTGATACAGACAATCCATCTCTCTCCTCCACATGTATATATCTCTGATACAGACAATCCATCTCTCTCCTCCACATGTATATCTCTGATACAGACAATCCATCTCTCTCCTCCACATGTATATCTCTCTGATACAGACAATCCATCTCTCTCCTCCACATGTATATCTCTGATACAGACAATCCATCTCTCTCCTCCACATGTATATCTCTGATACAGACAATCCATCTCTCTCCTCCATACATATATATATCTCTGATACAGACAATCCATCTCTCTCCTTCACATGTATATATCTCTGATACAGACAATCCATCTCTCTCCTCCACATGTATATCTCTGATACAGACAATCCATCTCTCTCCTCCACATGTATATATCTCTGATACAGACAATCCATCTCTCTCCTCCACATGTATATCTCTGATACAGACAATCCATCTCTCTCCTCCACATGTATATCTCTCTGATACAGACAATCCATCTCTCTCCTCCACATGTATATCTCTGATACAGACAATCCATCTCTCTCCTCCACATGTATATATCTCTGATACAGACAATCCATCTCTCTCCTCCACATGTATATATCTGATACAGACAATCCATCTCTCTCCTCCACATGTATATATATCTGATACAGACAATCCATCTCTCTCCTCCACATGTATATATATCTGATACAGACAATCCATCTCTCTCCTCCACATGTAAATCTCTGATACAGACAATCCATCTCTCTCCTCCACATGTATATATATCTGATACAGACAATCCATCTCTCTCCTCTACATGTATATATCTCTGATACAGACAATCCATCTCTCTCCTCCACATGTATATATCTGATACAGACAATCCATCTCTCTCCTCCACATGTATATATCTCTGATACAGACAATCCATCTCTCTCCTCCACATGTATATCTCTGATACAGACAATCCATCTCTCTCCTCCACATGTATATATCTCTGATACAGACAATCCATCTCTCTCCTCTACATGTATATCTCTGATACAGACAATCCATCTCTCTCCTCCACATGTATATATATCTGATACAGACAATCCATCTCTCTCCTCCACATGTATATATCTCTGATACAGACAATCCATCCCTCTCCTCCACATGTATATATCTCTGATACAGACAATCCATCTCTCTCCTCCACATGTATATATATCTGATACAGACAATCCATCTCTCTCCTCCACATGTATATATATCTGATACAGACAATCCATCTCTCTCCTCCACATGTATATATCTCTGATACAGACAATCCATCTCTCTCCTCCACATGTATATCTCTGATACAGACAATCCATCTCTCTCCTCCACATGTATATATCTCTGATACAGACAATCCATCCCTCTCCTCCACATGTATATATCTCTGATACAGACAATCCATCCCTCTCCTCCACATGTATATATCTCTGATACAGACAATCCATCTCTCTCCTCCACATGTATATATCTCTGATACAGACAATCCATCTCTCTCCTCCACATGTATATATCTGATACAGACAATCCATCTCTCTCCTCCACATGTATATATCTCTGATACAGACAATCCATCTCTCTCCTCCACATGTATATATCTCTGATACAGACAATCCATCTCTCTCAACATGTATATATCTGATACAGACAATCCATCTCTCTCCTCCACATGTATATATCTCTGATACAGACAATCCATCCCTCTCCTCCACATGTATATATCTGATACAGACAATCCATCTCTCTCCTCCACATGTATATATCTCTGATACAGACAATCCATCTCTCTCCTCCACATATATATCTCTGATACAGACAATCCATCTCTCTCCTCCACATGTATATATCTCTGATACAGACAATCCATCTCTCTCCTCCACGTGTATATATATCTGATACAGACAATCCATCTCTCTCCTCCACATGTATATCTCTGATACAGACAATCCATCTCTCTCCTCCACATGTATATATATCTGATACAGACAATCCATCTCTCTCAACATGGATATATCTGATACAGACAATCCATCTCTCTCCTCCACATGTATATATCTCTGATACAGACAATCCATCCCTCTCCTCCACATGTATATATCTGATACAGACAATCCATCTCTCTCCTCCACATGTATATATCTCTGATACAGACAATCCATCTCTCTCCTCCACATATATATCTCTGATACAGACAATCCATCTCTCTCCTCCACATGTATATATATCTGATACAGACAATCCATCTCTCTCCTCCACATGTATATATATCTGATACAGACAATCCATCTCTCTCCTCCACATGTATATATCTCTGATACAGACAATCCATCTCTCTCCTCCACATGTATATATATCTGATACAGACAATCCATCTCTCTCCTCTACATGTATATATCTCTGATACAGACAATCCATCTCTCTCCTCCACATATATATATCTCTGATACAGACAATCCATCTCTCTCCTCCACATGTATATATCTCTGATACAGACAATCCATCTCTCTCCTCCACATGTATATATATCTGATACAGACAATCCATCTCTCTCCTCTACATGTATATATCTCTGATACAGACAATCCATCTCTCTCCTCCACATATATATATCTCTGATACAGACAATCCATCTCTCTCCTCCACATGTATATATCTCTGATACAGACAATCCATATTTCTCAACATATAATGATAATCTGTGTATTTTAATCAAATTAGGGATACAATTCACGTGCATGGTGTTGTGTACACTTCTAAACTTCGTAATAAACTGATGAAAAGTTTACTGTTACAACCCTAACATGTTCAAACTGAACAGGAACCAGACTCAAACATCCTGATAACTACCTCCCTTTTATTTGAAGGAAAGACATACAATCAGTAGAGAAAACCGTGCTTGGCCTATACACAGACACAATAAACTGCAGTAAAAAGCCTGCTCATATAATGCCTGGCATCCACTACTGATAACTGGTATTGATTAATAATGGATAGCTTCCCCAACTTTCCACCTACAGCTCCAACAACCCAGGCTGTATAACTCTCCATCTACAGCTCCAACAACCCAGGCTATATAACTCTCCATCTACAGCTCCAACAACCCAGGCTATATAACTCTCCATCTACAGCTCCAACAACCCAGGCTATATAACTCTCCCACAACCCAGGCTATATAACTCCATCAACAGCTCCCACAACCCAGGCTATATAACTCTCCCACAACCCAGGCTATATAACTCTCCCACAACCCAGGCTATATAACTCTCCCACAACCCAGGCTATATAACTCTCCCACAACCCAGGCTATATAACTCTCCCACAACCCAGGCTATATAACTCTCCATCTACAGTCCCACAACCCAGGCTATATAACTCTCCCACAACCCAGGCTATATAACTCTCCCACAACCCAGGCTATATAACTCTCCCACAACCCAGGCTATATAACTCTCCAATAACCCAGGCTATATAACTCTCCATCTATAGCTCCCACAACCCAGGCTATATAACTCTCCCACAACCCAGGCTATATAACTCTCCCACAACCCAGGCTGTATAACTCTCCATCTACAGCTCCCACAACCCAGGCTATATAACTCTCCCACAACCCAGGCTATATAACTCTCCCACAACCCAGGCTATATAACTCTCCCACAACCCAGGCTATATAACTCTCCATCTACAGCTCCCACAACCCAGGCTATACAACTCTCCCACAACCCAGGCTATATAACTCTCCACCTACAGCTCCCACAACCCAGGCTATATAACTCTCCACCTACAGCTCCCACAACCCAGGCTATATAACTCTCCACCTACAGCTCCCACAACCCAGGCTATATAACTCTCCACCTACAGCTCCCACAACCCAGGCTATATAACTCTCCCACAACCCAGGCTATATAACTCTCCCACAACCCAGGCTATATAACTCTCCCACAACCCAGGCTGTATAACTCTCCCACAACCCAGGCTATATAACTCTCCATCTATAGCTCCCACAACCCAGGCTATATAACTCTCCACCTATAGCTCCCACAACCCAGGCTATATAACTCTCCCACAACCCAGGCTATATAACTCTCCCACAACCCAGGCTATATAACTCTCCCACAACCCAGGCTATATAACTCTCCCACAACCCAGGCTATATAACTCTCCCACAACCCAGGCTATATAACTCTCCAACAACCCAGGCTATATAACTCTCCATCTATAGCTCCCACAACCCAGGCTATATAACTCTCCCACAACCCAGGCTATATAACTCTCCAACAACCCAGGCTATATAACTCTCCATCTATAGCTCCCACAACCCAGGCTATATAACTCTCCCACAACCCAGGCTATATAACTCTCCCACAACCCAGGCTATATAACTCTCCCACAACCCAGGCTATAACTCTCCCACAACCCAGGCTATATAACTCTCCATCTACAGCTCCCACAACTCAGGCTGTATATAAGATAGAGCTGAGTCGACTTTAATACAATGTATGCTACATCTACTTCTTCTGTTGATGTATAAGATTCTTCATATATAACTTAATCTATGTATTAAGTCTATTAACACAGTAGCATCACAAATTCAAATCTTTAACTTTCAGATTAACAACAAAGACCAATAATGAAGCATTAACATCTTTTTAAAGATTTATTTAGTAATTCTTCTGTTGGGCCTCACCATGATTTGATCTAGATCTAGAAAGGATGTATTTTTATTTCCTTATAGCCCATAAAAGCTAGTGACATCAAATTTATGTATCTATTTGGTTCTACTTCAACATAAACTTCCTTGATATGCAACTCTAATGTTCAAATATATGTAATTCATTTTAAAATTTAAGAGAATCATTATAATTAACGGTTTAATGTCCGCTATTACAGCCTATTGGCGTTTCAGTGGATGAGTTAAGTAGACTAAAGAGAATGGAAATCCAGACATGATTACTCAATCAGAAGCTAGAGCTTATGTATATTTACATGGAATCAATGTTACAGTCAGAGACATTAAGAATGCTGAAATGTGTTTGGAATCTAACAAGACAGCTCCCATCAATATCAATTAGCCGGATAAGTGAAGTCATGAATATTGTCATGAAAAAGGACAGATCGAACAGCCAATCACAGCCAAGCTTCTATACAAACAACCTCTAGTTGATGACATCTAAGCCAATCACAGATGCACTACTACTTAAACAAACTTTAAACCCAGACAGTCTGTCAATATACATAATGCATGTCCAGTCTGCAGTGCCAGGTTCGCAAGTCACAACAACACAACCACTTAAGGAGGCTGGAGTTAACACGACAAATCAATACAGAGATAAAGTTTGTTCTAGGAAATGCAGGTAAACCTTGCTAGTCGTCCAGAATGTACTAGACCGCAATGTTATCACCTATATAGCTATGGTAATTATATAATTAGACTGTATTAATCACTAGAGCTTAGAAAAGTGGAAATTTCCTTGTCCCAGAATGAAGTTTCTTCCACTTTCTGCTAAATATCTTACCAGATTTTGATTACTACCACCAGTTTATTATCATTACCACTAGATTTTGATTATTACCACCGGTTTGGTTACATTACCATCAATTCGATAAAACTTCCACTAGTCCGCTAAAACTTCCACCAGTTTCTGAATACTTGCTGATGGCCATATTTTGTACCTTTCTATAGTTTTATACACAATACTAATTATAAACATCAATTATACTTTTTCTGGTACAACAACTCAAGGGTATTCTGGTAATAAGTGCCTTGCTTGATCCCAATTACTCAGTAACACACATACCAGGTATATATGCATTGCAAAACATGAACTGCAGCAGTATCTCCATGAAATTATATTTTGGTGGCGTGAAATTTTAGCTTATTTTCACATTTAACATAACAACTATAGCATATTGGTTTAAACACACTACATGTATAATATGATACAGAAAACAACATACAAAGGCTGTAATTTGTAAAATCATGTTATAGGGTTGTTTCCAGAGTTTACCACTTATAACCTTGTTAATGATCTGGGTCATTTTAATGGCGTAGGGGAAGCCCCTTGTAGTAGCTGGTGGCTATCTCACTGAGCAAAATAACCAGAGGCCTGTCAGATGCTATTCAGAGCAATTGGGGTAGAGTGACTTTCCTGCAGACATAATCAGAACGCTGGACATTGACTTCAGTCTCCGTGACAAACAGGATGTACAGATCGAACCACACCCTTCCGATCTACACCCGAGGTCCATTAGTCTGACGCTCTACTGTCTGAGTTATTCACTCACTAGTGCCCTTCACCATCATATTATATACAGTTCAATGGTTCAAGAGGCAAAAGCACTAAAATGGGATAAACTGGATGTCTCCAGTACCCCAATGCTAGGATATCCATATGGTAGTGCATGTACAACGAAACGCATCATCTTCTCCATCACAGATAGTGTTGTCCTTAAAATGACTTACCTCCATTGTATGTGTTTTACCACTGGACGTCTGACCATAGGCAAATATAGTTCCATTGTACCCTCCAAGTACATCTGTAATAATGAAATAATACAGGCTTGTTATAACAGTGTATTGATACATCATGATCAGTGACAATCGTACATACAAGTAGATACATATATAATGATCAGTGACAATCGGACATACAAGTAAATACATATATAATGATCAGTGACAATCGGACATACAAGTAGATACATACATCATGATCAGTGACAATCGTACATACAAGTAGATACATATATAATGATCAGTGACAATCGGACGTACAAGTAGATACATACATCATGATCAGTGACAATCGTACATACAAGTAGATACATATATAATGATCAGTGACAATCGTACATACAAGTAGATACATATATAATGATCAGTGACAATCGGACATACAAGTAGATACATAATGATCAGTGACAATCGGACGTACAAGTAGATACAAAATTACAGTCCTAATCCCTTTGGACACCTACCAGACCCATGTGACACAAAAGATATAGAGCAGAGTCTCTTGGGTTTCCAACGATGTCCTGATCCAAGACTCCTGCTTCCCTATAATGGTTGGACTCCCTCACACTAAGAGAACCCAGTCCACTGCATATATAAGCTCTTACAGTATAAGTAATAACTATTTATGGAGCTTAACTTATTAATATTATGAAAACAATGCTGAAGACCTGCCTGAAAGAATTATCTAAAATCACTACAATGTAGACTCACAACTTCCTAGTAGAAGTTCATCTTCTTATAAAAGTGAAATTTTATGATTCTTATGGACAATCTGAAAGAAATACTGTAAATGTAATATTTTAGTGGCAATATTATTTTAGAGCATTGGGCTAAATTTAGTTTGCACAAATTACATTTCCTATATAAACAATATTTTCTTTGCCAATCTATAACTGTGCTAATGTGCTAAAATTTGGTACTGCACTAAAATCTGAGTGCCTCAAAATTAACATGTTTACAGTATGTACTTCCAACTCCTTAATAGAAGTTCATCTTCTGAAAAGCAGATTATATAATCCTTGGGACAATCTGATCTGTTGAGAGGTAAAACTGTATTGTTTCTGTTTTCTAGATCAACAAAAATCACACTTCAATATTAGGTATACTATATATGTACTACTGGTGTACATTGAGTTGTAATTGTTGTGAACTCTGACCTTCATTTGTTTACACTCTTAAAAAATTTTACATTGAAATTGATTTGTTAAAACACCATCCCAATTTATTTGTAAAATACTACGGTAAATAAAACTCACTGTTTTCTTCAAAATGTTTCACAACTTTAAGGAATTTAAAAGAAATTGTTTGTCTTTTCTTTAATTCAGAAGCAATAGAAATGTATGCACAGAACAGCAACATTTGTTTTGAGAGTAACCACGTGCACTGCCTTCAAAGATTTATAACAGTGTCTGTGTGATGTAAACAAAACACCTAAAGACAAGAGGAGATCTCAGCTATGGTGAAATTCCAGTGAATATTTCCCGGTGTTGTTATAGCAATAATCCTTCAGCAGCTCTACCCAGAGACAGAAATCTTACAGCTACGAAATGGGGAATAAAACCCTGTATTACATGTGCTCCATTAGGTTACTACATGGAATTGGATCATCATTTGCACTTCACTAACATGTTTTACACTTTAACAGAGTTGATAGCTAACTTCCATCTACTTAACATTTAAACGTAGTCATGATGTCTGGAAAATTTCAAATTGTTCTTTTTTCCATGTGTATTTCAATTTTCTTTCAAGTTGGCATGAAATGTCACTTGTGTCTCACACAGACAAACATTATATAATACAACTTGTTTATAACGAATCCTATAGGACCAAAGGAGATAGCTATAGGTCATTATATTGGGAATTACTTGTAAGGTCTCAAAATATATAAAGATGAGTCAAACTGGGGATTTCAATAGCAGAAATTTGTATCAAGCCTGTTCGTCTTAAGAAAGTTTTACTAGATAGATGAAAGTTTTACGATTATCATTTTGTACAGGAGCTAAATTTCTAATGACACATGACATGTACAGTATACTAGTAATATACTGTATCAATGATGTATGATAACGACACTCTCAATTCCAATTTTCAAAACAACAGAAAATTTGTTTTATTCAATTTCAACTTATTTGGGAAACTTTGCAATGAGATGTTTAAAATACAATTCTATTAGAGAAACCAAAATCCCATGCTTGATACAATCTGTTTGACAATTACAATGTATCTTTATGAATGTGCCTATATATACCATTCATTCTGATCACACCCTAAAATTATCTGTAAACATAAGTAAATGCAGGGCAATTTATATAATTATATTATAACCACTTGTTTCAAAATCAGATATCTATTCATATATCCTGTAATCGAAAAGGAAGCAATTTACTGCATATTACATGTAAACTGTTAAGAACATTATGGGGAAGTCAATTCAGCTATCACCTATATAGCTAGTCAATGTTATGAAGGCCATTCTACACAATTTCCTGATCTGTAGCTATCTGACACAGAACTCAGGAATATTTAATGGAGTTGGAGAAGGAGTACTTATGTTATCTATAGGCTAGCAGGATGGAATATCTCCACATGGGAATATATTGTAGGGCAGGTTATGGAACATTCCAGAACAGATCTGGATAAAACCTTTTTACAATACAACTGTGAGTCAACAGGCGCGCAAATCTGGAGTCAATGGACACAGAGGTTGTGTTGGGTATAAGTCTGAATGATGGCATTCCAGGAAATTAAGGTTTCCTTCTCAACACCTATACATGCATATAAATTATAATACACTTTATTCAAAGGAATACAAGCAAGGATTGCTTAAATGCAATTTGCAAGACTTGACCGGATGGAATATAATTACATCATAATGGGGCAGCAGATACATGTACACTGGTTCACAGGACGACAGACATTCTCATGATTAACCAATGTCACTACCAGTGGAGACAGAAAAGCTATCTAACATCATGTCATCTGTCTATTGGGTAATAATTCAGAGAAATTTCACATCAATTTTACATCTGTTATCAGATGTTCTAAATATCAAGGTATATAGTAAATCATGGTGGCATTTTATACAGTTTTATTGTGACCAAAAGTGATGTATAATGTATATTGGTTTCAACAATCTTTACTGAAATAATAAAAGGATTAGACAACATTAGGTATGGTTTAGCATTGTGAATACTTAACATATGACATTTTTGTGGTGTGACTGATATTAACACCAAACGGTGACGCACAGAGACAAATCTATAGAAAATTCTTATAGTTAGTATAGTTTCTGGTTTACCACCGGCCCATTTTTAGGTTTACACTTTAGTCAGTGTTCTACCATGCCAGTATAGAGAAAAAATTCCAACCACGCACAGTTACATAACATTAAGTACTACCTGTCAGAAATTTATAGTCTTCTTCAAGCAACGATAATTTATTATACCCAGATCTAGAAATACTGTCTATGGCCTACTGGGAGTGTATGTAACCACACTTTTTCCATGTCAGCCTGTACACGACTTCAGTATACGTAGCTTGTCTCCTTTCCCCGAGTCAGTATGTATATTTATTTTGGAGCAATGATTGATCTATACCTAAACAAACTTGTTATATTGTAGAACCTACATGAACATCCAACAATACAAGAATTCCTGTTAGTTGTCTCTATACTACCCAGTTAAAGGTTGACAGATGTAGACGTTCCTGAAATGCCAGAAGTCACAATAATGGTCTGGTCATACATTGTGTGGTGTCTGTTCCTTATAGATCTATAAAATATATCACAGGTTGTGTACACATTACTCTGGCAGGTGTCCAGACAACTAGCATGTTACTCATCATCGGGTAATTGTTATATGCAAAACACTTTTCAGCATAAATTCATTCATTAAAACAGCATTAAATATTTTATGTCTGGAGCTCCTCAACACAACTTTTAAGGGCAAAATAATTTCGATTTCTCTTTTTTCCCTACTCTAGTTCTCTGTGTTAATAGAGTAAATGTTGATCGATGTTTAATATAACTCGTGAAAATATAGAATGGAACATTTTCACCAGCGTACACCTAGCTAGGACCTATACCTATGATAAATGCTGCCTACTTATAATGCTGCCATATAAGATCCAGGTGTGAGTTTTACCTGTAACTAGTATCACCCATGAATATCCTCAAATTGTTGATTATAATGTAAATGGTAGATTTATATTTCAATTATATCATATTAAAAGTGTGTTTCTATTGCTTTAAATGTTACATTCATACTAATTACTAATAATTAGTATATATCGTCATCATTGCATGATGCCAATTTGAATTATGTGATCAATTAATGTATCTATATATAGACACAGTGACCTATTTTATCTGATATGAATAGAGGTGGGGCAGCCAGAAAGTAGGCTGTAATAAGGCAAATGTTGTAGTTCGAATATTAATTCCTATGAAGTTTGAAATAGATGTTATATTTCCTAAAGCTTGAGGCAACATAGTGTATAGTCTGTTTACATGAGGAGTAAACACTTACAGCCATACAACGGCCATCAACATTCCCCAGCTAGGCTGATACCTGCACATGTACAATATGATGATGCTCATCACTTAGCATGTATCAGATTCTACAATACTACACTAGTGTCCTCCAGATCATATCAACATTTTAGTAAACAAACTCCATATCCCAATTATTTCAAAGATAGTGCTAATGGTAAAGACTATACTTAACAATATTATATATCTACAGCTAAAAATAGTAAACAAGGCAGTTCCCATGGTTGAGCTCACACAATAATGACATAACCTCTGAGAAGATATGTGTACATACCCCCTCCCACATCTCCCAGCCACAAAATGCCCACACAACAATTTACTGCACAGTTACAGCTAATCTGCCTGATAATGCTGAGGGGGGCTACTGCCAACTAAGTCATGTGGAATACACACAGAGGAGGATCATCTCAATGGAGTCAGCACTCCAGGATGCTAAATACATGTTGTTTATATACCGTTCATGCTACTTAAAGTTTATGTTTATGTATATAATACTTACTAGAAGAATGCATAAGTTAACAAGACTTGGGGGGAAAACCAGGTTGTTTTGAAAAACGGTAATTTTGGAACAATATACCGGTAAGCTGCAGGGGCCTTGCTGATTATGTAAAATGTGGACTAATTAAACCCTTTGATCAATTTTAAAATTCGATTCAGCCATTATAAATCTTAACAGACAGGCAATGTTAATACAGGCCTTGAAGTTCCTTGAGACTAGCTGAATGTCCATATCCTTATTTTACAAACGAGACAAACAAGATAAACGAAAGCAGCTTATTTTCTGGTCAATATTGTTCGCTTATAGGCTTCCATTTGCACTCCCAATCCAATTACGTAAGTCCATGTAAGCAACAATATTATGTCTGAAAATAGTTCTAGTCTGTCCTGTAAGGCATTTTTGACAATGTATAAGTTTGGGTTATGTAAAATGAAATTACCAAAATGTTTGAATAATAAAAAGCATGGTCATGAAATAAGAGTGAATCAAAAACACTAAGAAATGTCTGATTCATACAAAAACTGTTTACCTGAAATTAAAATTCACCACTGAAAACTTTAACATGAATGAGCATTTGACTAAAGCTCGGGGATCCTATACAGGAAAATTTGTCTGGCTGTACATGTCAATTAATGATATACTTGGGCTCCTATACAGGAAAATCTGTCTGGCCATACAATTAACGATATACTTCGGCTCCTATACAGGAAAATCTGTGTGGCCGTACAATTAACGATATACTTCGGCTCCTATACAGGAAAATCTGTCTGGCCGTACAATTAATGAACATTATATGTCTTAATGTGAAAACTGACCATTTGGCTTCATTAAACCTATATAATTATAATATATAACTAATTTACATTATTTTGAAGGTGAATGCTAGTACAGACAACACTGATGATAATTACATGAACCCACATTGAATTACCCTAGACAATGAAGTGAATCAGAATATCAATGGGTGATCAAAACATTTAATACCATTACATCTGAAAGTTAAGCCGGATTGCACAGGAATTAGAGCTATTTTCTGTAGTGTTATAAGGCACTGCAGCCTTGTATACTGGAACTTCCTGTGGTTTATCTACTGCAGTATAAAATGTGTGTTCCAGCTGCTGGCCCAATAATCAATACAAGGTTAGATGGGGCAGAGTCTTAGCTAGCACTGACTCACTCATTCTTTCACTCTCACCTCGCTCCGATCAACCATGTTACATTCAATGCTCTCACCTCCATTCAACCATGATATGTCCCAGCCTCTCACTTACTCTCTCACCTCCATTCAACCATGATATGTCCCAGCCTCTCACTTACTCTCTCACCTCCATTCAACCATGATATGTCCCATGGCCAGTCTCTCACTAACTCTTTCCCCCATTTAACCATATGTCCCAGACTGTCTCTCACCTCTTTTCAACCATGACATGTTCCAGTCTCTCACTTCCATTCAACCATGATCATGATATATCCCAGTCTCTCACCTCCATTCAACCACGATATGTCCCAGCCTCTCACTTACTCACCTCCATTCAACCATGGTATGTCCCAGTCTCTCATGACCACTTACTCTCACCTCCATTCAACCATGATGTATCCCAGTCTCTCACTTATTCTCACCTCCATAAACCATGTTCCAGTCTATCACTGACTTACTCTCACCTCCATTCAACCATATGTCCCAGTCTCTCAGTAACTCTCAACTCTTTTCAACCATGACATGTCCCAGCCTCTCACTTACTCTCACCTTCATTCAACTATGATATATAACAGTCTCTCACTTATTCTCACCTCTTTTCAAACAAGAAATGTCCCAGTCTCCCATTTACTCTCTCACCTTCATTCAACCATGACATGTCTCAGACTCTCACTTACTTTCACCTCCATTCAACTATTTTATCCTTCAGTCTACCTTTACTCAATCATGTTACACACAAGATTCTTGTTCTCACATCTATTAAAGTATAAATCTCTCACTCTTTCCTCCATTCCATAATATGTAATTTACAGTATCACTATCACCAGTCCTCCATTCAACCATGTTACATTCCAGACTCGCTCTCACCTCTGGATCCTTTCAACCATTTTACTTTTTAATCTCTTAGCCTTTATATTATCCAACCATGCCATACTCTAGTCTTTTGTTCTAGCATACATTCAAACATGCATGTACATTCCAGACTCACCTGCCCTCCATTCAACCATGTCACACTCCAGACTCACTAGAGTGCCTTCCATTCAATTGTGTCACACTCTAGACTCACCTGCCCTCCATTCAACCACATCACATGTACACTTCAGGCTCATGATCACCTGCCCTCAATTCAATCATATCACACTCCAGACTCACCTGCCCTCCAATTAACCATTTCACATTCTCATCTCCATTCAGTCAAGTTACACTGAGGTCAGAAACAGCTGAATATCATGTAACACTGCCATTCCAAGACTCAACCCGCATACAATAATTAAATATGCCAGTTGTAGCTTACTATTACAGACAAGATGATTACAGACTAGTAAATTTCGTTCCCTAGCTCAACCCTACATTCTGTACAAATCTGTAGTCCCCTCTAGATTTATGATGTACCAATAGTTGAGTAAACAACTCCCTACATCAGGGTTTACACTGGGTATTTAATGAATGGGTACTTATTCCTGATGTATGTTTTGGAACAGAATTCCTGAAAATATCTGGGGTCCGCTTTTGTTTTCTATGCCTCAAAATGTTACAGGGACAACTTGAATGCAAACCCTGCTATGTTTTGCCACATCATAAATATTTATTGTTGTTTTGAGATGCCTGTTGTCTCTTCATATGAAAGCCACCCTGTTCTTTCTATCGTTGAACAAGATTGTATATAAAAGTAATACACAATCTGATGATAATTGTGTTGTGTATACTACGTCAAAGCATCACACATATACACTACTTGTCTAAATAAATGGCTCAAAGTCTCTAAACCTTCCTGGTTCCTCAACAAAGCCACAAAATCTATTTGGCTCATAGTTATAGATATAGATATATTTACAATCTTGGCATTTCCTCAGTATCTCACATCAAGGGATGTTCTATACAAGCTACCTGTGGCAAAATGGTCCATCAAATAATGATTTATTGTTAACAAGTCACACATGCATAGATTATAAAGATGTGTGGAGGCTGGTAGCAATAATCAGTCATTACCCAAACAAATAAGTATGTTAATATGTTTGGCTTCCAAAACATGCACTAAATATACTACTTATGTTGGTAAATACTCAGGAGAACACTCAGTGGTTTCAATAGCAAGACAGCTGCTGGTAAAAATATACCCTCTGTACGTACCTATCGTATAGATATTACACTGAAGTCTGCATGTGTCAGGTGTTAAATTTATTAACTTTGTTGGTAATGCGTAAGGACCTCAATGAGTTACTTCTAGTATAATCCATAACTTTCCTCTCTATTTTTACTTTTTATAATCAACATATGATTTATTTAAGAAGCTAACTCAGTAACTGTATACACTAAAATTATTTTAATGTATTTCAAAAACTTTTAAATTCTGAAAAATGTCTACTAGTACTTTGCATTATATATGTTTTGATTTAAATTATAACTAACTGGTCGTTAGGCCAAAGGTAATAAAAGAATTGAATATAGATCTAATCTACACAAACATTTAATAAGACAATGAAATACTAATGTTACTCAATATTACAGTATCATTTCTTACCAGCAACAATGGGTTTGGCAGCAGTCTCATAGACATAATCCTGACTCACGTTAGGCTTCAACACTTTATCAAACACAAACAACTTTCCCTGGAAAACAGAAATTCTCTTGTTAATATTGTGGTGTTACGTTGTTACTGTATTGATTAATATGAAGGATATACGTGTACAAAATACATGATATCAGTACCTTTAAATAACAATCATGACAGACTATTAAATATTTATAGCAGAGCCAGAAATTGATTTTTAAAAACTACATCATAAACTAAACTGCATCTTTGGTCACTTTGTTATTTGGGGATAATCTTGATTATGTAAAAACAAATAGGAACTAGCTATAATTATAGTCATAATGGTAACACTATAGTGTCACTGTGTCACATACAGATTTTTTTTGGAGTATTTTCATTTTTGGAAAAAAAACTGAAGATTTAATTTCATGGAATCACATAAGAGTGTTCATTTTATTAAATTTTATGAGATTATTTCTTCCCTGCATGTTTTATGTTTCCACGATTAGAATTTTTAAATTTGAAATTAGCAACATAATGACATAACGAAAAAATATTGAACATAACACACAACCTTAATATAGAGACATTTTGAAATTTCAGAAAGCAGAATGCAATTGATGCTAAAGTGTATGTTTACTTATAATTAGACATGATTTTAGTGGAGCGAAATCTTCATAATGATATTTAAATTTCATTTCAAAGATTTCAATCAAAGGCAATAAATTAACAACACATGCATGTATTTAGGTTTGTATATTGTTCGATTCTCTGTAGTCTGCTCTAAAAACTGTTTACCTTATCATAAAACAACAAGAAAACAGCAACAAAGCGTTAGAGCAATATTGATAATGCTGATCATAATAACGGAATATTTCACAAATGTACTACACATATTTATTTCCAAACAAACTAAAAGAATGTTTTTTAGCATTATTATTATTCATGTCCATGTGAGTGTTATTGTAGCACTAAGCTATATTACACACTCAACACTGCCAGATGCATGTAGTTGACAGCTTCATCACCAGTTACCATGATGTAACACTGCTGCAACAGTTACCAATCAATGAAGCTCTAACGTGTCTGCATCAGAGGTCGACTTGTTGACCCCTCAAACCAAATATCAGCACCAAGGAATATTTCACTTGTGGAGAATTATGATAATTAAGGATTAAATTCTATATGCATTACGTGATTTATTCCATCATTAAAACAACAGTATGATTTATACTTGTATTGATCCAGAACCGCTTCCACCGCATATCTTGTCATGAATTATGATGATAAGATTTGTCATATAAATTATAAATAACAAATGTGAATCACGAGTTACGAATCCCATTTAAATGTGATACAATATGTTTTATAACACGTAGGTAATGACGACAATTGATATACTTACCCCACAGTGTATCGAATCGTCCGTTGGAAACTTGAGGACAAATTTACTCCCTGTTTTTTCCTCCGAGGAGTTCAGGGGTCGAACACGACACACCACTTTAATGCCACATTCATCGCCCATTTCCATTTTGAGGTTGTGGAATGCCTCTAAAGCTTAAAATATTCTAATTATATACATACAATTGGCAGCTAAGGTATAGTTCGTATCATAACATGATTGGGGCACTCAAGCATCCCCCTCCATTTGTCGGCCTAATGAGAATGCAGGTGAAACCTGGCCTCGGCCCTCGATCGAGACAATCGATGATGACTGACTTCAAATACAACAGATCGGTACAATTTCTACACTGTTGATTAAAAATGAAAGAAAGTAAATACTTCAACACCTAGTCCAATCGCAGTTGCCGAAAACTCGTTGAAAAGCAGACATTTGCGATGCGAGTGTTCGTGGATCTATCCTCTTCCTTCCATCTTTAATCCATTGAATTGTGGGAAATGACGTTATCCTACCATTCGGAACCTCTTTCGTGTTTACATAATAAAACACGGGAGGCTGTTTTTTCTTTGGTGTAAGAAAGTTCAACTCGATACCCGAACTCACCACTGGTCAATGTTTTGTTAACTAGCCTAGATGGGGCCTACCTCCCTGAGGCGACTTCGTCATCCATTGTTAATGTTTTAGTTATTTGTTTCTTTATGTCGTTAGTTTACCTGTGATACGCCTTCTTAATGCATTTAATTGCCAATAGGTGGTTTTCATTTTCAGCTCACCGGTTAGGCCTACGAGTAACCGTGAGCTAATGCTGTACCCCCGGCGTCGGCATCGGCGTCGGCGTCGGCGTCACACCCCACTTTGAAGTTTTTGGGATCAGTTTTTGGAAAACTTCTAAGTCCAAAAGTATACACCCCACGCCCTTCTAATTTGGTTTATAAATACAGTCATTATAATGTTATGGCAAAATCATGCAGAAAAAAATGTTGATTTTTTTTTTCACATTTTACCATTTCGTGGACTTGACTTTTTTGGCACCAACACTCACTTTTAACCAACACTCACTTTTAAGTTTTGGGGATAAGTTTTGGAAAGTTTGTAAGTCCACACCCTTCTTATTTAGTTTATACATCCATTAGAAGTCTAGGAGCAATATTATGTGACGTACAATTTCAAAATGACATGCATAAATACATACATAAAAAAATGAATGCATAATGTGATTGCTGCCGCCGGTGAGCTTTCGCAATCATTGATTGCACTTGTTTTTACTCCATTAATTTCAAAACCTCTGCAATATCTGTAGAATCTACATGGAAATTAATTATTACCCCAAGAAAAAATCACATCTTCTCTAAAAGGAAATGTGCAAGAAACCCCTGTACCCCATCCCCTAAAAAAGTAGCTAGAATCTAGCTGTCTAGGTTTATATTCCTCAAATTCTAATTCCATTTTTGTACAGTTTTTTTAAACAATAAAAACAGCTGAGCAATCACAGAAATCGGGTTTTGCTCTTTACAAGATACATGTACATATCTACAAGTTGATCTACAAATGAAGAGATATTTTACGCCAGTTCTCATTATGTATTCATTAGAAAAATATGAAAGTGGTCCATATTAAAGTTCTAAGAGAGATTTTTGTACTTAATGTACGTTTAACGTCCTATCAATAACCCCCAGTCCCCCTCGTGTGACTTTGAGATGACGCGGTATGTATATACACGAAACTGATGTTGACGTGCTGCTCGAATACAGCCAATACACTCCCAATCACTCGACGTTATTTACAAGATTTTATTTTTTCTATGCTATATCACTGACAATGTATACAATACTAAGCACCCAAGTTATAAAATCATACCTAAAAACCTAAAATCAAGGATTGAAAAACTTTATACAAGAATCCGGGAAATGACCATAAATAGAACGAAATTTATGTAAAAATAAAAATATGATGGCGGAACACGAACGAATTTCTTTGGAGGTGCAAGATAAAAAGAGAAGCGCACACTTTGGGGGGTGGGGGGGGGGGGGGGGGGTGGTAATAGCGTGAAGTATGTGAAGTATTGCATGTAATTGGTATCTATCAAAATGCAAACACGCAACGATCTTAATTACTCCTTGTCCGAGACGTACGTAAGTATATCCAAAATGTCCATCCAGTTCGCATACAAGTTTTAGTGTCAAGTACTGTATGTTGATTTCCCTTAACTGAATACAGATAAGACTAAAGTAATTGTTTTTCGTAATGGTGGAATTGTGAGAGACAACGAATACTGACTTATAATGGGGTGAAATTAGATATAGTAGACGAGTTTAACTATCTTGGTGTTTTATTGAATTATAATGGAAAGTTCCATAAGACACAACAAAGAGTAGCAGAACAGGGTCGTAAAGCATTATTTGATATTTCTAAAGTGTGTCAGAAACATTATTTTAATTTTGAAACAATTTTGTCAGAATTCGATACATATGTAGCAGGTATTCTAAACTATGGGTCTGAAATATGGGGTAATCACAAGGCAGTGGATATTGAAAAGTTACACTTAAGTTTCTGTAGAAATTTGCTCGGAGTTCGTAAAACTACCCCAAATTGCATGGTATACTCTGAATTAGGAAGATATCCAATGGAAATAAGTCGTAAATTAAGAATGTTTAAAGGGACATCACGGTAAAAACGTTGTAATTTTCAATGAATGTACGTGTTTTGTTCCTTTCCAGTTATGTGTCTGTGCTGTCCCAATGTTCAAAGTCGATCCTCATGTCCAGCTTGACCACTTGATTTAGTTGGGAATCCCCCTCTAAATTTAGCGCGGAAATTATTTTTAAATCATCACGTAACTGTTTTGAAATCGAGGCAACACAAACACACGATAGTTTACAAGGTGAATTATTAGTTGGACAATGATATTATACAGTGGTTTAAATGTTAAATAACACGTTCTGTATATATTCCGGCACATATATTTATGTGTAAATAAGTGTAAACACCGTACATATAGTATAGTGACAGTAGCGATGTACTGGTACAGACTGTATAAATATTACCGAGTTTGTGTAAATATTACCGAGATTGTCATGACCCACTATCCAGCAATCAAGCAGAATACGAGCAGCGTCCGTATTACTGCTGTTTTCATGTTTGAACTGTATTGTACTGCTTCGGATCCCCAGTTTAATTCTAGGATTGTGTTTGACCCATTTTCCAATTATTTTCTTCATTGCGGAAGCTGTTATCGTTTTCAACCGCAGTCGATTCACATTGGAAGCCATTTTTGTTTCCAGGTGTTTTAGTGTGTTGTGCGCATACGTGTTATCGTATATGTCTCAAAATTTGCATATTCAGACTATTGATCAACGAATTGTGATAACCTTTTTATAATTAATAATTGATGTTTTTTATATACATATATCATCAAATTTGAATGGTTATTGTTCATAAGGATTTTTTTTTTTAAAGATATACCCAATAATATGAAAAAATACAAAATAAAAATTGGTTTACCGTGATGTCCCTTTAAGTATTGGATAAAATTACGTAATACCGAAAATTGTATACTACAAGCATGTTATCAAGAAATGTGTGATTGCAAAGATAATTGGCTTATGAGTATAAAAGATGAATTATATAAGATTGGTTTGGGATATTTTTGGGAATTAAAAGATGTACACGCAGATTTAATACCAATGTTCAAAGAAAGAATTACAGATATTTTTAAACAGGAATGCCTGGGGAAATTTAATACTTCATCAAAATGTAATTTATATAAATATCTGAATGATGAGTTCGGTTTACAAAATTATTTGAAAAAGTCTATTGACAATCAATACCTTAAAGAGATAGTAAGGATTAGAATATCTTCTCACAAATTAAATATTGAAACTGGTAGATACCAATTGCAAGGTATTGTGAACAGAAATAGATTATGTTCACTGTGTGATGGAAATGATATAGAGGATGAATTTCACTTTATTATTAAATGTCCTTTTTTTGTCGATTTACGTAGGTCACTTATCAAATCGTACTATATCAGAAACACAAGTATGTACAAATTTATCCAATTATTATGCACAGAAAATCAAAAAGATCTATATAATTTGGCCAAATATATAAAAACTGCTAATAGAAGACGTGATATTGCATTAAATTAAGCTAACGTCTTGAGAGTTTATTAATCACAAAATAGTTATTATTATATGCAGTTCTAGATATCCCTCTACACTTCTAGGCGTACTGTAGGTGCGATAGTGTTGCGTGTGTGTTGTTGTTTATATGTTAAATGTTATATTGCACTGTATATATGCACAACTGATGAGCGGTATAGCTCAAAGTAATAAATGAACTGGAACCCCCGAATCAGATGTCCCATCATGTGTCACCGCGATAAAATTGGACATTATGTTCCGACTTACAGACGCTAGCAATCCCAAATCGTTTCCCCCAAATTTTATTTTGGGTCATATCGCCCACATTTTCAAACTCACTATTGCGCCCCTAACTAGCAATCATATCGTCCAATATTTTTGTCATTTCGTCCCAAAAGCTATACATTGTATATATCCAGAAACATGTATTATATATCTTTCTGGTATATATCACTCCCAAATCATGTCACCTCAAAAAGATTTTCTGACCCAAAGCTTGGTAAGTCGTTTATCTATCTGATATTTTTGCTTGTATTTGCGTTATAAGGTGATCAAAACATTTCCTTTCGGTAAGGTACGTGTCATTTAGTAGTTGGATTTCAATTTTAGACCTAGTATAGAAATCACTCTCGCAGGCCAGGGCATCACCAATATGGTTTGTAAACAGATTTATCTCCCCTTGGTCGATTTTTATGGGATTTTATGCACTTTAGATTTACCGCCACTCCCTATCTTCCTCTGATGTAGAGCTGCTATCCTTTGGATATGTGGGTTGTTTACAAAACTTTCAGGAATGTTCTTAATATCATAACGTTTGGATTCAAAGGATGTATCTGTACTTGTAGAGTTCCTTTGTTTTGGCATGGAAATATTTGTCAGGGGCGTGTATCTATAAACCTGTAATGTACATGGTGCAACTTCTCATTGAGCACGATAGCATCATCTACTACAGCAGAGACTTGTATATTACAAGTCTCTGACTACAGGCTTCTGTGTGGTACAATCATTGGTTGATATCACACACGTCCATTTCGCATACAAAAATGTGTCTCCAAAAGTTCAAGGAAGTGATCTCCAAGTTTATAACTACTATATATAGTGTCCAGTATGGCCCTGTGTGATAAAATCTCACCGCACCGAGCATTGAAATCACCATATGATAGATACAGATAGTACCTTCTGATTGTATATGCATTATATCTATGTAAAAAGTCACCTGGGTCCACATTCTAGGTTGATTTGACTCGAGGTTAATAGCACAAACAAACACATAGAGTATTTGTTTATATCGGTCAGCTTTATCCACAACAATGAAAAAAAAATTAAAAGCGTTTGTTTATATATAAAAAAAAAACAAAAAAACAAACAAACAAAAACAACACCAATACCTCCTGGCTCCTTCTAATCTGTACACCACGGTGATTCATCTTACGCATGCAACATGCAATATTGTATGACGTCGCGACAACAGAACAATGACGTCACGTCGACAATTCAATCACGTCAAGTCAACATTGTCTTACATTGGTGAAACGGCAATATTAGGGTAAACAGGGTAAGAGAAAAAAAATCATTCACTCCCTCGGGATGCGACCAAATGGATTAACGTAATGTTTTATTACCCATTTGGGAGTGAGACAGGGGAATCTCAACCCTCGGGTAAAGATTCCTAAGCTGCCAAACACGTGACTTGAGAATCTTTCCCCTCGGATTTACATCCTCCTGTCTCACTCCCAATGGGGTAAAAGATTAAGTTAATCCATTTGATAGGTTTAATTCATCACATTTGCCAATCTTTGTTTCTGCACATATTAGAACGTCATTTTACTTAGTATATATCAGTGTTTATGTGAAAATAAAGTGTGATTTAATTCTTAATGATTCTGCAAGGTTGTTTAGATTAGGAAAGATTTTTTTCGCTTCTAGAACAAATGAATATAATGTACCATACATTAATCTATTTGTCGCTTTAATCTGTAGTTTAAAAACGAAAACCACCCAAATGAAGTCATGCTAAAATCCAGGACACTCGATCCTCAATGCATTTTGCATTTTAACGTCATCCAGAGGCATTAATTATAAGTAACGACACCTAGTAGCATTATTATAAGTATTATAATTTGTATTTTAACCACATCCAGCAGTATTAATATGACAGCATAAGTGTATGTTTTGTATTCTAACGACATCCAGAAGCATATGTATTTTTAGATAATTTACTTTTACAACATATTATGAATCGATTGTCTGATTAAGTTGTTTACCATTTTGAATGATGATGTGTGCGTGAGTGTGTGTGCTTGCATTTTCGTATGCGCGCGTTTATATGTGCGTGAATGTGAGTGTGTATGCGTATACATGTGTTTTTGTTGCATAAAACTTAAATAAGACAATATTTGTTAGAAATGACATTCATTCCCAACTGTGAATCGAATGCACCCACATACTATATAGCTATCACATGACTCGCAGCATGATCACATGATCAAACAAAATGGCGGCAGTATCAACTGTTGTGATTGTTTTTATAACCACTGTCATCAGCTTTTCGGCATTAATATCCAAGGTAGGCACTGTTTCTGATTTATTCGTTGAATTTATAAAATAGAATATTTAGTTTGTCAGTTTGATTCCTTCCCCAGGCGCAAGAACAAGTAACAGTTTCAGTTTCATGTTACTGGGCACTGGCCATGATATTGAGAAAGGTGAAGTCTTTTTATTATGGGGGTGTATCCCAAGAGTTTGAGAAACCTCTTTTCATAGAAAAAAAAGAAAAAGATTTTCAACAAAACCGCCCACAGCCGATATTTAAAATTATGTTTCCTCAGATTGCATAGCAATTCTGCATATTAATTCATTGATAAATAAAAAAATATATATAAATGTGTATCTAGATCATTCTTCAAACACATATTTCTCAGTGGAATCTTCCTCCATATCAGCAGTACTGCAGTTTCTCTACATTGTTGTTACACTGTCTTTGGGGTTGAATGGGCCCACATATGGTTAGCGTACTAGTCTAATTGGGAGTGCATGATACATTTATATTTGGGAACAAAGTTAAATGATTTACAGTGTTTTTAAACTGGAACGTTTATCTCAGGTGTGCACAGTGTTCACTGATTTTGATAAAAGGCCTAGGTCTATAGGTCCAAAGAATTCATCAATTATTCCTTTTTTTTCAAACATTGCAACAACATTGTATTATTATTATTTTTTTATCCAAATCATATATTATAGATTGTAAAAAAACACAAGTCATTTCTGTCGTTTAAAAAAAAAAATCTCCATAAAATTATATACAGATCTATATCTTATTGCCATATTTAAAAGACCCTGATACAGGTATTTCTTAATAATCAATAGAATAGGACCATTCGGCATTGTTATATGATGTGTGGCTGATGATGGATTATTTTACAGGTGAATGGTGCCAATTTCACAATAGATTATGACAAGAACACATTCCTGAAGGATGGGAAGCCTTTCCGCTATGTGTCCGGGAGTATCCACTACAGTCGAGTCCCACAATACTACTGGAAAGACAGACTCCTTAAGATGCATGCTGCTGGACTTAATGCCATCCAACTGTGAGTTATTATATCATTTATTGAAAATACATATAAATGTCAATAGAAACAATTGATCACATATCTACCCTGTAATCAGTGTTATGACTCATAACCCTACATAAACGGTGTTATGAACATACATGGATCAACACCTAATGGGGATGTGATTTGGTATATGTTCCTGTTCATGTTGTGGTAATTGTACAGATGCATCGATCATGTCACCAAAGAATCAGGATTAGAGTTAGAATATCACCATTTATATATCAGTCTGGATAAAATGCTGAATGTTGCCGAAATATAACAATTATGTGATAAAAAGAATCCCAAATACATGTATTTTATTTTACCTTAAAAATAAAAATCCTTCGGCTCATTTCGATCACATATGAAGTGGAAACTCATGCAAACTAACTGTGTCTATATACATATGCTTATAAGACAAAGGCATGGATTAAATTTTTTTCTGACTCAGATATGTGCCTTGGAATATTCACCAACCAGAGAAAGATAAATATGACTTCTCAGGACAACAGGATTTGGTGGCCTTTCTACAAACTGCTCAGGATGTTGGCCTACTAGTCGTGATGAGGGCAGGACCATACATCTGTGGAGAGTGGGACTTTGTAAGTTATTAACGAGGACACAAGGAGCCAGGGACATGGGACATATATCTATGGTTAATGTCATAATGAGACTATATAAGTTGTTAATGGGGGCAGATCTATATATCTATGGGGTGTGGGACTTTATAAGTTATTGATGAAGATGGAAATACTGTATATCTGTGAGTGTGGGACTTAATAAGTTATTGATGAAGATGAGTTATTGATGAAGATGGACATACTGTATATCTGTGGGGACTTATTGATGAAGATGGACATACTGTATATCTGTGGGGAGTGGGACTTTGTAATTTCTTGATGAAGATGGACATACTGTATATCTGTGGGGACTTGTTGATGAAGATGGTCATACTGTATATCTGTGGGGACTTATTGATGAAGATGGACATACTGTATATCTGTGGGGAGTGGGACTTTGTAATTTCTTGATGAAGATGGACATACTGTATATCTGTGGGGACTTGTTGATGAAGATGGTCATACTGTATATCTGTGGGGACTTATTGATGAAGATGGACATACTGTATATCTGTGTGGACCTATTGATGAAGATGGACATACTGTATATCTGTGGGGACTTATTGATGAAGATGGACATACTGTATATCTGTGTGGACCTATTGATGAAGATGGACATACTGTATATCTGTGGGGACGTATTGATGAAGATGGACATACTGTATATCTGTGGGGACTTATTGATGAAGATGGACATACTGTATATCTGTGGGGAGTGGGACTTTGTAATTTCTTGATGAAGATGGACATACTGTATATCTGTGGGGACTTGTTGATGAAGATGGACATACTGTATATCTGTGTGGACCTATTGATGAAGATGGACATACTGTATATCTGTGGGGACTTATTGATGAAGATGGACATACTGTATATCTGTGGGGACTTTTTGATGAAGATGGACATACTGTATATCTGTGGGGACTTATTGATGAAGATGGACATACTGTATATCTGTGGGGACTTATTGATGAAGATGGACATACTGTATATCTGTGGGGACTTATTGATGAAGATGGACATACTGTATATCTGTGGGGACTTATTGATGAAGATGGACATACTGTATATCTGTGTGGACCTATTGATGAAGATGGACATACTGTATATCTGTGGGGACTTATTGATGAAGATGGACATACTGTATATCTGTGGGGACTTATTGATGAAGATGGACATACTGTATATCTGTGGGGACTTATTGATGAAGATGGACATACTGTATATCTGTGGGGACTTATTGATGAAGATGGACATACTGTATATCTGTGGGGACTTATTGATGAAGATGGACATACTGTATATCTGTGGGGACTTATTGATGAAGATGGACATACTGTATATCTGTGGGGACTTATTGATGAAGATGGACATACTGTATATCTGTGGGGACTTATTGATGAAGATGGACATACTGTATATCTGTGGTGAATGGGACATTAAGTTATTGATGAATATGTAGGACCATTATATCTGTGTCGAGTGAGGCTTCCACATAATGAACAAATTATAAAACAATACATCTTTGGCAAGTGGGATTTTTTTTAAAGAACTTGTATTTTTTTCATTCACTTACTTAATTCTGTTACATGTTTTTATCACACTAGGGCGGGTTTCCTGCATGAATCAATTCTGTTACATGTTTTTATCACACTAGGGTGCCCAGTGGTTTTCCTGCATGAATCAATTCCATTACATGTTTTTATCCTACTAGGGTGGTTTTCCTGCATGGATCCTGAAGGAAAATCCCACAACAGTATTCAGAACTATGGATCCAAGTAAGAAAACATTCAATTAGTAGTGAAATATTATAATATTACCAACCAAACATAAAGTTTTACAGGGAATACAAGTTTAAACAAGTGTATTACATTTGTTATTTTAATGCTAAGTCCTGTGACTAATCAGAGATTATGGTTAAGTTTAAAATATAACAGACAATGAATGTCATTGGATTGGTGATGTAGAAAAAATGTAAATGTTTATCTTAGCATTTTGGATTGGAGACAATTCGCAGGAGCTCGTCTTTATAAAACAAATGTGGAATATTCCTGTTTTCATGATGAAAACTGGTAACTATTTCACCTCAGTTTGAAATATATCTCCATAATTTTCACGTGTGCCCCCCCCCCCATTCATGAAATAGTTGCTATTATCAAACAACCAGCAAGACAGTGTAGCGTTCAACAATGAAATTATTTTGGAATGTTGTTGAATCAGAATGATAAATGAAAATGAATATTTGTATAGTATAATCATGATTAAAATACACATTTACCGGTATGTGAATAATCAACTGTCAATGAGAAATAAATATTTTTAACTAAGAAAATTACTAAATCATACAGAAAAACATACCATTTTGAAATATTTTTCTATTGCAAAAGTAGCTGTATGGAATATGTTTCATAATATGTGTTTCTTCCTGAAAGTACATTGTACACATGGATAAGAAATTAAGGATCTATAGAAGATGATTTTATGTTCAGATTTAGTTTTATTTTCATGGTGAATCATATTCAGATAGAAAGATTACTTGTTACAATTTACATGTATTTAAGGTATGTTACAGGTAATACTTTTGAGATATATGACATTGATACCTTTTTACATAATAGCTATGCTATATAGATAGACATTAATCAATTTCTTCACAGATAACCATGTAATTGTCGTATTTCACATTTTCGTTGCCAGCTTATATTAAGTATGTAGACCAGTGGATGGATGTCCTGTTACCAAAGCTGAAGCCCCTCCTCTATAATAATGGCGGCCCGGTTATCATGGTCCAAATCGAGAATGAGTATGGGAGTTACTTCGCCTGTGATAAGAACTACACGACACATCTCCGTGACAAGGCCAGGTTCCATCTGGGGAAGGATGTTGTGCTCTTCACTACCGATGGCAGCTCGGACGGTTTCCTCAAGTGTGGCTATATCCCAGAGGTGTATGCCACAGTCGACTTTGGAGTGTCTTGTACGATACAAACTTTCATCTGTTGTAAAAATAATTTGTCTGTAAAACTTGTAAAATTGGTTTTCATTTCCTTAAAAGATAGCTAACATAGGGTATGAAACCCAATCTGATCAAAATACAGATCATCATTATACACGTTAATTAAAATACAGATCATCATTATACACGTTGATTAAAATACAGATCATCATTATACATGTAGATTGAAACACAGATCATCATTATACACATTGATTAAAATATAGATCATCGTTATACACGTTGATTAAAATACAGATCATCATTATACACGTAGATTTCAATACAGATCATCATTATACACGTTGATTAAAATACAGATCATCATTATACACGTTGATTAAAATACAGATCATCATTATACACATTGATTAAAATACAGATCATCATTATACACGTTGATTAAAATACAGATCATCATTATACACGTTAATTAAAATACAGATCATCATTATACACATTGATTAAAATACAGATCATCATTATACACATTGATTAAAATACAGATCATCATTATACACGTTAATTAAAATACAGATCATCATTATACACATTGATTAAAATATAGATCATCGTTTTACACGTTGATTAAAATACAGATCATCGTTATACACGTTGATTAAAATACAGATCATCATTATATATGTTGTTCATAACATAGTGTATAATGATAATCTGTATTTTAATAAGGTTGTAAGAAGCCCAGCGGTATCATTTGCTATACAGTGAAATACCAACAAGTACAATTTTATTGTCCTGTTATAAGTCCCGGACATTGAATCAGATGTTGTGTTGGCCTCTGTGGGCTTATTGAAATATAAATGCATAATCTTGGTTTCTTATGAAATTCAAATTGACACAGTATTTGTTAGCCCGAGTTTCCTCTGGCCCTGACACCAGACACACATGTTTGTGAAAAACGTATCCTTTAATTCCCTCCTAAAATGGTGTCAGGGCCAGAGGAAACTCGGGCTAAGTATTTGTTAGAAGTAGGGGTAAACACAATCATTTGTTTTATATTTCAGACAACCCAGCTGGCAGTTTTAAGGCTCAGAGAGATTATGAACCTCATGGCCCTCTGGTAGGATTTTAATTACTTAGACTTGAAAAATAAAGAATACATTACAGTACAATTAAGTAGAAAGAGACGAGTCTTGATCGTTTTTATATAGAATTGATTGCATCTTACTTCATACAAATTCTTTAAGAAGTTGATGACGTTTGTTAGCTTGCTCTACACATTAAAGCGTTGCATTAGAAGCAGAAATATATAAATACAGCACATATTTAATCATAAACACGGGATGTGGGAGATCCAATGTCCATGTAAAAAGTTCAGTGCGGTGCTGTGTTGCCCAGCTGACGGATTCTACAAGAAATACGAAAGTTTGGTCGCAAAGTTGATTAGTCAAAGGGTAAAGATGAAATACTTTATAGTTGAATGTTTGTATTTTAAAATTGTTCTGATGATGACAGGCTTAAGTGTCGAAAACTAGTCAACCATTAGATTGAAGCTGATCAACCCAGCATGACATGGTTATGGTCATCTTTACCCTTATAAACAATTTATAGAATGGCCTTCTATGTTGAGAACATGAAATATAAAATGTAATTATAAGCATAAAATGTTAAGATAAGAAATATGTATTACCTCTCATGATGCGAGTACATAATCTTATATTGTAATTACACATTCCAATATCATTGAAAATTTACAATAAACTAAACCACTGCTGTGACGCCCCTCCACTTAGTGTTCAGAGGCATATGTTACCCTTAATTTCTCTGCCTGTATTTCCATCCATCACAATTCTTTTTTAGAAGTTTTACGAAGATTAGTCATTTACTCTTTTAGTAATATATATAAAATGCTGATATTTTACATGAATATTTTTTCATGGTCAAATGTCAATGTTGTATTGTCAAACAGATTTTTTTTTTTAAATTTGAAATGTTTTGAACTTCGTATAAATGTTGGCTTACATTGTCAGCAAAATAGGAGGGAATTAAAGGATACATTTTTCACAAAAAATTTCTAATTTGAAAACAGAAAGTCTGTTACTTAACTGTATAATATGATGTGTTTTTAGGTAAATTTTGATATGTTTAGGTGAACTCCGAGTTCTACACAGGCTGGCTTGACCATTGGGGTCAGAAACATTCAGTGACCGACACCAACAAAGTGGCCAAAAGTCTTGACCTCCTCCTGGATTATGGTGCCAACATCAACATGTAAGGCATTACTATAAGGCTAATGATACTGTAAATATATATATTTTAGTGGTTACCTTATTTTATCTATTCATTTTTGCGTTGAAAGCTTCTGCTAAATATGAATGGCAAATATTGAGGGTGCTCCAATTCATCACTGCCCTTATCTGTATAAATTCAACGCTGAAATGCATTGAGCATGGCAAAATAGAGCAACTGATTATAATTTGCTATAATAATAACTAATGGCTTTCCTTATCTACTTTAACATTTCCCATTTGATAAATTTTGTAATTCACCGTATCGGCAGGTAACAACTGTTGTGCAATTTACTTTCATATAGGTACATGTTTGAAGGTGGAACCAATTTTGGCTTCTGGAATGGTAAGAATGTATGGGTAATACTGCATTTGAGGTGGGAGTGGGGGTATGGGATTGGGTGTGGGGAATGGGAGGGGGTTGGGGATATGGAGGTGGGAGTAGGGGTATGGGGGTGGGGGTGGTGAATGGGAGGGGGTAATTTCACTGCATACTCATTCTCATTAAATATAGCATGAAAATAAATACCATGCAAATAATATGTACAAACAATTACATAGAAGCGTTCATTAAAGAATGTTTACAAGGTGTGATTGAGTGAAATTTTATACCAGCGATCTAGGTCTGACTGGGACAGCTGTAAAATATTAGTGCTGTGAAATTTACCAGATGTACAGAAATAGCTCTTAGCATAATTATATTCAAATTGGTACATTTTTGTATTTGTTTGTATATTTGCATTACATTTCAGCTGATGATCGATTGATAATACATTATTGAATAGAAGCAATATAGATTTACCTTCTTTTACTCAACAGTGATTACATTGGTTCAATCTTTGATTGGGTGAAAATCAAGATTTTCACTGAAAATATTGTTTTATGAAAACTTGATTTCCAGAAATATAAAACACTATTGCAAAATAGATCATTCTTTCAGATGTCATTCCTAACTTTAAACAGCAATTTACAAATTTCCTAAAAAACTGAAAACTGGTACCCACTGTGTTTGACTTTTTGTTAATAAGTGGGTGTGACTGTATGAGGGATGTCATGTGTTTTTTTGCTGTAGGTGCAAACTACGCTCCGTTCCAGCCTGTCCCGACTAGCTACGACTACGACGGGCCACTCACAGAGGCAGGGGACATAACTGATAAGTACCTGGAATTACGTCAGATCATATCAAAGGTAAGAATACTCTATAGAAAACCTTCACTGATATCCAATATGAACCCTACATTTCACAAAAATATCCAATATGAACCCGACATTTCACAAAGATTTTATTGAATGAATTCAAGGGGCCACAATTATCATAGTTCAGTCAGAGCGCCGGTCATGTAACCTAAGGTGAAGATCTGAGGTATGTGGTTCTTGGGAAGCTGAGAAACAGACCGGTCTGTGCTGTCGTGGTTGTGTCCATGGGTAAGACACTTTACCCTAATTACTCTGGATGGCATACGACAGGCCTCCCTTATATGTTGTTTAGGAAGTAGTCACCAACTACTACAAGGATACCCTGCCTCAAATAACCCAGGCTGTTCATGGGGCGATAAGCCCAGCAAACAAACAAACAAACAATGGATATTGTGCAACAGGCTGATGCCTATCCTCTCCCTAAATGCTACATTGTGTAACATGGGGTAGCTTGTGTTACGTGAAGGTTTATATAAGGTGATATGTAGAGGATTTATTCTTGCATTTATCACCTGTTGCTTGCTCTCTAGACAAATTGGGGTGAAATGTCTTGCTAAAAGACACAAACATGATATCAAGGGAGGGAGAGTATGGGATTTCAGCTTCCTTAGAAACAAACTATCTGGTACACACCACATATTCTCATCTGAGGTTGTAACAGTCCGATACTCTACAGACTGAGCTATCTAGGCCGTGATATATAGAGACTGTCTTGGTAGTATTACTGGCCATAAAAAACTTAAAACATATAAAATGATGCCATTCTTTGTCTGTTGCAGTACCTACCCCTGCCTGATATACCAATACCTCCTTCTACACCAAAAGCCAACTATGGAGAAGTACAGATGAAATTTGTGAGTGGAATTATCTTAATGACTGCAATTAAATGTTTTCAACAGAATTCATATAAGAAAATAAAATGATAATAGTATAATACATGACTGTTTGCACATTTAATAATCATAAAAATAAAGAAGTATTTCTATGGAATGGTATATCGCTGTAAAGTGGTACTTTTTCCATCCTGGACTTACTGTAAATGGTCTTATTTTGGCACTCTCAAATTTTAGCGCATTCCCAAATTTTAACAGATAATTAGTGCTAAATTAGCACACCGGAATTATCTGCTATGGAAATAGCATACATGTATAGAAAGTGCATTTAGCACACTTATATGATTAAGCACAGTAATATGATTTAGCACAGTAATATGATTTAGCACAGTAATATAATTTAGTTCAGTTATATGATTTAGCACAGTAATATGATTTAGTGCAGTTATATGATTAAGCACAGTAATATGATTTAGCACAGTAATATGATTTAGCGAAATAATATGATTTAGTGCAGTAATATGATTTAGTGCAGTAATATGATTTAGCATAGTGATATGATTTAGCGCAGTAATATGATTTAGCACAGTAATATGATTAAGCACAGTAATGTGATTTAGCACAGTAATGTGATTTAGCACAGTAATATGATTTAGCACAGTAATGTGATTAAGCACAGTAATATGATTTAGCACAGTAATATGATTTAGCGAAATAATATGATTTAGTGCAGTAATATGATTTAGTGCAGTAATATGATTTAGCATAGTGATATGATTTAGCGCAGTAATATGATTTAGCACAGTAATATGATTAAGCACAGTAATATGATTTAGCACAGTAATATGATTTAGCACAGTAATATGATTTAGCACAGTAATATAATTTAGTTCAGTTATATGATTAAGCACAGTAATATGATTTCGTGCAGTAATATGATTTAGCACAGTAATATGATTTAGCACAGTAATATAATTTAGTTCAGTTATATGATTTAGCACAGTAATATGATTTAGTGCAGTTATATGATTTAGCACAGTAATATGATTTAGCGCAATAATTCCAGTGTGATAAGTATGAAATATGTTTACCATTAAAATAAATGTACCTTTACAGTTATAGAAACAGTGTACATGTTAAACAGATTCTGACAGTTATTTTATTATTGTCACTGAACAGGTAGCTACATTACAAGACGCCCTGTCCCAGCTGAGTCCCAAGGGTCCAATCAAAACCCAGTATCCAGTTACTATGGAGTCCATAAGCCAGGTATGAGATCACTTTGGTTATGATATCATAAGGAATTTCCTAGTTCAGATTATTTTGAAGTTTATTCAATACATGCAAAGAAAAAAACGATAATAATAATTATTAATTTGGAGGTTTGGGATAAGTAAAGCATTTGTATCAATAAGTGTCATATGTTTCAAAGCCCAAGCATAGGATCATTTGTGTCTAAATTGATGGAAAGAGACAATCTTGGTACTTGTTTCTTTGAAAATGCAAATAACTCATTATCATTAAATTTTTTTCAAATGAAACATCATAGATCACTCTTTGTGTTTAATTTTATTTTCTGGATTAGCTACAGGCTGGACAACAATCTTTAAGTTAGACCCTATAATTGAACAGTACTGTTACAGTGTAGTAATTTGAAACAAATAATGAAAATTACTTTTGAATCAAATTTTAATTAAGAGTAGATTTAAATTTAATTGTTGAAAATTTAGTACCAAGTTAAAATTGTGTAGCTCATCAACATTAATTTGAATTTGTCATTATGGTCACAATATCATTATTGAGTGTAACTTTGTGTATGTTGATTTGCCACCATATTTCAGTATCAGGGGTTTGCCCTGTACCGATACACCCTGAAGAAAAACGTAGTGTCTCAAACGTTAGCTGTACCGGGCATCAGAGATCGAGGTTACGTCATGGTCGACAAGGTATGTCCCAACATGTCAGTCATTTAGATCTCACAAGGAACTAAGCAACTTTTCCTATAACTAAACTAATAGATCACTTTTACTACCAAGCATTTACAGCAGTTATGTTACGACACCACTTGATATAGATACAGATGCCCTATTGTAATCAGTGATGGTCCGCCTGTCCTTCCTATTTTTTCTGAATATGTAGAGAGAGAGAGAGAGATCTTTACTTGCACTCAGGCACACTATTATATGCGACAAGAGGTCAGGAGAATGACACTACATTAATTTTTTTTTAAATATTGGATATGTGCTATCATTGTTTACTGTATTTAGTCTGGTCTAGCTCTGGTGTGTAAGTGTTTATAATTAATAACAAATATAATAACAACGATAAGCTCCTATTTTAAGAACTGCAGTAAAACTATATACATGTATCAGGAAGATATTTTAGGACATTGTGAGTTCTGTAACAAGAGTACCATTACAATACTATGACTGTATTTAAGGTACCACAGGGAGTCGTTGTCAGGGAGAAGTCTACAAATGTGACTATAACAGGCAAGCAGGGAGCAACACTGGACATACTGGTGGAGAATCAGGGACACATCAACTTCGGCAGCGGCATAAACAATAACACCAAGGTAGAATGTCACATGACTTAAATCGGGACAGTGCCTGAAAAGAGACACTTTTCGAATGATTTAATACCTCATTTTGTACAATCTAGCTAAAATTAGATGTTCATTATTCACTCCATAAACTCCATATGAATGTCAACAAAGAGTTTATGGAGTGGATAATTTTAATTAGATTGCATTTTGTATGAGTTCACCAAAACCGCCACATGATAATGTCATGATGCAGCCCCCATCGTCTGTCTGGCATGATTGTTTTCCTGTAAATGACTTCATCTCAATGACCAAAAGGCCTAGAATCACGATATTACACTAGTATAGGTTTCTGGGATGATGCCGATAAAATTTGCAAACGAAATGACCTTGACCCAAGTAGTGTCACAGGAATCATTTTTTTTTAAACTCTCAAACAACTTCTCCTGATTAACTAAAATTCATATATTTATATATAATGAGATATTTGGCTAAAGATAAAGCCCAATAAAGTTGGAGAAAAAAAATGACCTTGACTCATATTTGATGTCATATGGGTCATTTGTTAAAACACTTACTCTCTCAAACAACCTCTTTTGATTTACCATAAAGACTAGATTAATGGAAGATTCCTCGGATTAGGCCAGAGGAAGTTTCTAAAAAGATATTATCATGACTTATGTCACAGACATCAAATTTGTCATAACACTTAAACAACTTCTAATTTCTCAAAACCAAGACCCAGTATATTTTATATTTGAGTGGTAGGTTTCTAGGATAAAGGCCAACACAGCTTCAAAAGAAGTGACTTTGACCTTACTCAAGGTTGCTGGAGTCAACTTTGTTGAATCACACATTAAGCAACTTCTATTGATTTCATGTAATTAAAATGCTGAGAATCAACTAAGCAGTAAATACTAGGTGGGAGATGAAGACCCATTGAGCCTCTTGTTTTGTTTTAAATTATAAAAGTATAAATTGTAAGACATTGCATATTTTAAACTCTTGATATGTTTTTTATCATCTCTATATAATAAAAAAGAGAAAATGGTGAAATGGAAAAAATATGGAAATGTAGCATTTCTTAACATGTCTATAAAATACATATTTGAATGGATAAGTGACTGAAACTTATACAAAGTAAAGGTGAAAGTTGTTGAAATGAAGAAAGTTATTTAAAATGTCTGGTATTTTCATAAACTGGCTTATCTGATGAATTGTCTCACTTTTGGTATTCGGGGCAGCTAAAATTCTAGGTAACCCCAACTCTACTGAAGGAGCTGTGTAAATAAGCATTGGCGTCTTCAATAAAAAAAAAAACAAAAAAAAAATGAATTGAAAGCTAATTATAAAGGTATCTATTTTAAATTGTAGCAATACATTTAATATTGTAATTTAACAGAGTATAGAATATTCATGATTGGGTTTTTAATCAGAAATAAACATACTGAATCTCCTTACTCTATTCAGGGTATCATCCAGAATGTAACCCTTGACGGAGAGATGCTGGTCGACTGGATGGTGTTCCCGCTATCTTTGGACAATATCAACCCATCAAACATCCCTCTGGGGTGAGTCTTGGTATATCTGTAATTCCCTAGTAACTACCTATGGTAACTAGACCATCAAAGCCCCCTGACATCCCCCAGGGGTATGTATGTAGACAATCTAGTGATTCATGTAATCGCTATGGTAACCAAAGTTATTGTCGACCAGAAATTGCCTCTCTGAAAAAAAATTGGATATTTTTTGTTTGGAGGAAAATGTATAGATTCTTTTTTTATGTGCTACAGCATTACTTGTTATAAGAGATACACCAAAACATGTAAAATTTACATTTGGTGCCAAACAGCTTTTCTGATGATCCCTTGAGTGTCATGTTTTAACATACATGCCATACTTGCAGGCGACCAATAAGGGAGATTAATGATTATTTTAAGGGAGTTTTGCCTAAAATAAGGGAAATTTAAGAATATATTTATAAATACCCTCTGTATTTAAGGGGTATACAAGTACAAAACTAGTCAATTTACATTTGATGTTTTATTATTTTTCTGACAGTTTCTTTCGCCTCATGTTTTCAAAAAGTCTCTAAGAGCCATTTACTATGATTTTAACTCATTGTTTTAAGGGATGGGCCTAAGTCTGCAGCAGGACTGATGACTCCGTCTATCTACGAGGGTAAACTGACCATAAGTGGCAGCACGTGAAGATACCTACCTGGACATGACTGGATGGACAAAGGTATACAAATGACCATTCTTATCTGGACACAATTTGTAGTCTTTGTACTGAATATTGTGTTTGTGTTTGTCCGTCGTAGTCTTTGTACTGAATATCGTGATCGTGTCTGTCCATCTGTCCTCCCATAATCTTGTCCGGACAACTACTACAGTACTAACCAGATTTTAATGAAACATGGTATTCATGATTGGTATTGTATTGTAATTTACCATGATGCATAATCCAAAATGGTCGCCGGCTTCTGATTGATAGAAACAATCCACAAGTAACTTGATAGATATGATTACACTCACCAATAGCCTACTCAACTATAGCACCCACAGGGGGGTATTAGTTATCCCTCGGGATACAAATCTAGTTGTAGCAGTTAAAGATTGACATCAAATTGAAATATATATCAACTTTGTCACTCTCATGACATATTCAAATATCACATCTCCCTTTACAGGATTATTAATTGTTGTTTTAAATTTTATATTTTAAAACACAAACAAACAAGAAATGGAAAACAAAGACTACAGAGATCAAAATCATTCCACTTGCAAACTGTTCTTATGTGCAAATTGTACAAATATTAAACACAAAACATAAAAATAAGAGACACAATGCCATGACAAGGGAAGTAACTCTATATATCTAAAGAGTTATCTCCCCTGGTGTACACATTGGCCGTTTTCGTTTTTGCGGTCCAAACGGTTGGATCAGTTGGACCAGTGAAGTTTGTTTATGAAATAAAGATGGACCTGGTGATTTTATATTGTTTTCAGACAAGCCTTGACCAAGACTTCCAAGGCCTGTATTAACAATTGCAGGTCTGTCAAGATTTATGTTTGAAATATTACATTTAAAAACTGATGAACCGGTTTGTCTGCATAAACGAACAGGCCCCATGTGATAAGATATTTTTGATTCCTGATATTCCTGATAGATGGCTCTGCAGGAAATTGCAGCAGTTCACAACCACGGCATCAACTGATCAATCCATGTTACTGAAATATTACCTACAGACTATTTATCAGAATACTCCAGGCCAAAAAGCAGGTCATAGGAATTTGAACATGTACTTTTCAGGATAATAGTGCAAACATATGTACCCTTTTTACTTAAACTTCAAATCACACTAGCTCTGATATCATAAACAATCTTTTTGCTTTTCATTTTCTCAGGGTCAGGCTCTTCTACAAGGTCAAATCAATCTGGGTCGTTACTGGCCAAAGGAGGGCCCACAGGTTCGTCTGTTTGTCCCTAAGCCTTACCTGAAGGCAGCGCCGGTCAATAACATGCTCCTGATGTTTGAGATAGAGGGAGCTCCCTGTCAGACTACAGCATCGTGTATGGTGAACTTCGTTGACCAGCCTCTCATCAACAGCACAAACTCTGGTCAACAGGAAGGTCGGAGAGGGTTACTTCTGGCACAAGGAACATTAGTGCCCAGATCATTGTCTTAATGGTCTACAAATCTAAAGTGCCATTAGTTGTCAGCATGATTTCTCAACAGGACTGACTCAACTCCACATAAATATATATACGTATATGATCAGCCAAATCAGGAAACTTATCTGTGGTTGCGGTTTCGTATGTCAGAATTAAATGTCCAGTAATTATGTATACTTTAAGGAAGAAAATATAGTATTGTTATTGTCATATGATTAATTCTTGTGATACTCATCTGTAATCTATCATAAGAATTTTCAGAATTCTTACTTCCAAATTGCCATACCTTTTCATGTTTGAGTAGGAAAAATCTGATGTTATACATAAAGCATTTACAATTGTACATACATGCATTTAGAAAAGAAATATGATGTAACAACTATGATATCATGATGTAATCTCATGTTTTGATATGCTTATGTACTTAAAAATCCAAGGGTTCTCGGTATTTACCTTGGTTTTGTTTTGATATGCTTAATATATGTACTTAAAAATCCAAGGGTTCTGGGTATTTACCTTGGTAGAAGTAATATTTACATTCTCTATCACAGGTTTTCTTTTTCTTTTATTCAAACAACACCAATAGTATTATACACTGTAACCTAGTTAGCATATCCTCTCTAAAGTTTGTAACAACAAATGTTTTCAGTAATTAAAGAAAACAGAAATTTGATTTAATGTTTGTAAATCTTCAAGAAACCAAAACTGAGATTCCCAGATATTGAGGAGGAACACTTCAGTGTTATAAACCAAGTACTGAACATTGCCACACCTATCAATTCAGATAGTGTTTTATAGAACCGAACTTATAGAGTACTGTATTAATTCTGATAAAGCTTTTTTGAACAACTCAGTACTCCCTTACATACTTTCAGACTTTTGAAGTTGAGGTATTTCTAATATCTTGATATTTGCTCAAATCTTTATAATGTATCGGTCTCTGCTCACATTAAATTACTTCATTACATAGAACATTTGTTTATCAAAGACATTTATTTGTTTCCTCAAATAGAAGTAATTTCTTTGTTCATGCCTGTTAGATATTATATTTTTAGATTTTGCCAAACTGTCTTGACAGCCACATCATGTGATATTGAGTTATTTTGGGGATGACTTTTTCTCAACTTATTATGGATGAATTTTAATTTTGATACCATAATATTTCTGAGGCTACATATGTACATATAAATCTAACCTCACAGCTTTTAAAGCAGGATTTTTCACCATTATACACTAATTCACATCATCCACATGGCTGGATTTACAATAGCTTTATATTTATACAAATTAACACCACAGTGATCAAACTGATGCAACATAGTTTTACTTCCAAGGTCAATGATGATAACAACTTTTCCAAGGATGAATAGCATCTTATACTGTTGACACAAAATACATGGATACATAGGCTTTAAGATTTGATACCGATTGTTTGGTAGAATCTAGATCAGATAAACTCTTGAGTTATGTACACTGTATCTGTGAGATATGATAGACTGGGTTAGCTGCCTTAGTACCTTTTCTCTCCACTAGGTTGCGCTGAGATAGGCAATCTAATTAAAATCTAGATGGTCATTATCACTACGTTACATGTACATCTAACAACATCCCATAAGGGGTCACGTCAGGGTGACCTTTAGGATTAGCCAATCAAATGACTACTTCCAGGATCTTGGAAGTGAAATTTATATGTCCGAATTAGCATGACTAGAGTGCATAGCTTGAATAATCTGTCAATTTGTTTCAAGTCATTTCGTCCCATAAATCATATAGCTATATACTGTGCCGAAATGGTTTGCTTCAGATGCATGCTGTGACGAAATGTTTTGCTTCGGTGACATCGACAAAATGCCAATTCGCCCTGAAAGTGAAATACACACATCTCAGAGGTCATCAGAACGTGACCCCTGATGGGATGTTGTTAGATGTTCATGTAACGTAGTGAGAATGACCATCTAGATTTTAATTAGATTGTGAGATAGGAGTCCATGATGATGTGATAATAAGGAAGTAACTACCATACCTAGGTACATGTATCTTTACTTGTGTTGAGAGTCTATTTTCTCATTTGTAATTGTTTATTTGTTTATAAGCTTAAAAATATATTACAGCTGTATTAATGCCCTCAATGATGGAGTTTTTCTCTTGACAGAGTTATGGCCCTTGGTTCGTTTTTGAACATAAATATATTCATCTTTAGTTCTGTTAATTGTTAGGTTTTGAACTTTTGAATTTTCCTACAACTCCTACAATAAAGATTTTTAACATCTGCAAATCATTTTACCAACAACATTAAGATTAATAATTGTATATGTGTACCTCATGCAGTTTTTACATGTCTCAAATTCTCAAAAATATTTATGTAATATATAGTAGTCTTTGTATACAGGTTTAACAATATGTCAAGTTTGTGATGACAAACATTGATACTTCCTACAGTGAAAAAAACTCCATGTGATAAAAGTCTAACATTCCAAATTATACATTACATCTGTGAATACACAAATGATATTGTATTTTTTATTTTCTTTAGTAAACTTATAAAGCTATGTTATATTCTTTTTCTTTATTTATGAAAGAAAGGGGGATAATTTGATAGATACATATAGCATTATTTCAGAACAAAATATTAAAAGAAAATTATCCATAAGACCATTTTGAGTTATATTTTGTGTTTGGGTCCACAAATCATTAAATATTAAACCCTTCAGATTTATAAAGTTTATGCATTTATTTAACTTCTGACTGGTCTTCTGAATGCCCTGTTCAATGACAATTTATTTATGGCAGGTTTAAGTAAATTGGTTGGTGCAGTAATTTTGACCTGTCTATAAAGGCAACCTGTCTATAGTGACCGTTTTTCTGCCTCCCCTTGGGCGGTCGCTATAGACAGGTTTGACTGTAGCTAAAAAAAACACTATGCAATACGTTATGTTTTATTTGAATACTTTCCAGTTGGTCTGAAAGTTACTGTGATGCATACCGTATAGCCGATTATTTTGGTGTGATACTAATCTGCGTACCATTGATGTGGAGCAATATTTGGGAAATCAATATCATCTTATAGCTTGATTGCAAAATTTCAATTCTAAAAAAAAAAAAAAAATTTTGTTTGTTTTGAATGAAAATTATAAAACGTTAATGTTTGACCAGCAATAGTAACTGGCTATACAGTATCAATCTATCTATCTGTGTCAAGTAACTGTCTGTGTGAATGTGTATGGAAGAAAATGGCTTTGATTAAACTCCACAAACTAGATACATTTATCTTGATGGATTGACTACATGTTTACTCATCCATTTTTAATAACAACTTTAACTAAGTTACTATGTTAATAACATGTTTATTTTGTTATAGGCAATATAGATAAGAGATGACGTACTTTGAAGTGAGTGTTTGTTGATATTTAAGAGATACATATTACATTCCTGAGGGTCCTGAGTGTGTTACTCGGAAAAGCTGTTCTCACTTCAAACAAAATATCTCTGTGATACAAGAAATTTATTTTGCAATAAATGTTTTCACTGTCACTGAAATAATGTTTTTGTTTTTTCTTTAACAAAAGGAGCAAGTTATATATATTTGTTTCCTAACCAATTACAATTATGATTTGTTTTGATACTTATTTTCCACAAAAATTATTTGACTTTCTTGAAAATTATAATTTAGATAAGAGTTACCTCCCTTAATTATACACACTTACATGATATCTCTTGAACCTCTGAACAGATCTAGTTCATATCAACATGATAACATCCCGCCATTAAGTTCCACACCCGATTAGAATTTGATGGTCATTAGTAAAAGTTCAAAAGTCAATGGTCACGCTTGACCAATTCAGAAATAAAAAAAAGTTGTCCACAATATATCTCTTGAGTCCCTGGACAGATTTATGTATGTCTCTTAGAGCCCCATTCAGGTATTTCAGTCATATCTTCCGAAGAAATTATCTTCGGAAGATATGACGGAAAGGCCCAAGTGGTTTTCAAATTGAAGGCATTCTTGTGATTTCTATGGGAGTTATCGCCCATTAGGTTTCAGCATTTGTTTTGAGTTGCCTCCCTTTTATCTATTATTAAACTCATGATCCCTCTGAAATTGTTTTGTGGTAGGGTTGTCTCCCTTACCATGTTTATGATATGTACACATTTTTCTGTTAAATCGGGGTTTTTTTGTTTTTTTTTTTGTTTTTAACATTGTAATGAACAATTTATCCTCTCTGAAAGTTTTTGAATATCTTGATCTGCATGATTGAGCTGTCCAAAATACATTTTGTATATGTCTCATTTGCTTGTTCATTTGCCTATAAAATATCAAGAATATATTTTAAAACTTTTTGAAGAACATGTAGTTTTGCACAGATTGAATTTTCATAAATGTAATATTAAAAGGTAGAAATATAAATATGATTAACAAATATGAATAAATTTTCCAAAACTATATTGAAGAAAACTTTATCAAAAGTCTTAATCAAGGCCATGTTGGATCAAACTGACACTGTATATATATATATACTTTTCTTATCAAACAAATTCTGAAATGACATGTGACATATTCAACATGGAGGCCATGACCAAGTGGCTGAGTTTGTTGCTGCTATTCGTAGGAGCATGCTGCAGTCATCTGGTACTACCACAGGTAAATATTCACACAGACTTTAAGACATCTAAAAACGACAAGAGGAAATTTTAATAATGATGGATCATTTTCATTAATGAATACATAAATCCGACCTGATTTTTTACTGGGTTGTCTATACCTATATATAGGTACCTGGTTTGTGTGGTACTGTTATCACTTACTCTGATGGTGAGTACACCGTTATCTGAGATGATATAAAGGTTGATATATGCTGTTATGAGATAGTCAGTACTATGGAGGTCAACTTTATATCTTATGACTTATTGTAAGTCACCTTTAATGTCATCTTCATTCATATAAACATGGAGGTCAGCTGCTAGAAATATAAAAAGTTTAAAATGGAAAGTAAAATTCAATTAGAAGATTGAAAAAAGATGTCTTTTTTAATCATGACTGCTGATATATATGTAGCTTAATTTATAAAAGAAAACCTACAGAAATTAAACATATTTTTAAAGCATATTTTCTTGCAATCATCTGAATCAAATAACTTGAGTCTCAACTTAAAAAGCAGTCAGAATGTCACTGGTGTCTTTATGACATTAGGGTTATATCACTGATGTTGGTATGACATTAGATTGATGTCACTGATGTTGGTATGACATTAGTTTGATGTCACTGGTGTCAGTATGACATTAGTGTGATGTCACTGGTGTCAGTATGACATTAGTGTGATGTCACTGATGTTGGTATGACATTAGATTGATGCCACTGGTGTCAGTATGACATTAGTGTGATGTCACTGGTGTCAGTATGACATTAGTGTGATGTCACTGGTGTCAGTATGACATTAGTGTGATGTCACTGGTGTCAGTATGACATTAGTGTGATGCCACTGGTGTCAGTATGACATTAGTGTGATGCCACTGGTGTCAGTATGACATGAGGGTGATGTCATTGATGTCAGTATGACATTAGGGTTATATCACTGATGTCAGTATGACATTAGATTGATGTCACTGATGTTGGTATGACATTATGACATTAGTGTGATGTCACTGATGTCAGTATGACATAAGGGTCATTTCACTGGTGTTTTTATGCCATTACGGTACTTTCACATGTGTCAGTATGATATTAAGGTTATATCACTGATGTCAGTATGACATTTGGGTGATGTCACTGATGTTGGTATGACAGTGTGAAATTACGGTGATGTCAATATAGTCTATAGTAGCTCTGCGACTTGCCTCATTTCTCTTTTGTATAACTAGGCCCCAGTAAGAAACTTCACTATAGATTATGACAAGAATACATTCCTGAAGGATGGGAAGCCGTTCCGCTATGTGTCCGGGAGTATCCACTACAGTCGAGTCCCACAGGATTACTGGCTGGATAGGCTCCTTAAGATGTATGCTGCCGGGCTGAACGCCATACAAGTGTGAGTGTTGAGATTCAGTCTAGTTACTATAGAGATAACTTTTTGAAATAGTGTACAGTGGCGTTCGTCTTTTCAAAATTTCTGCTGTGTTACCGAGTTTGTTTTTTTACAAATACATTATTTCTATATAGTGTAATGTGTTTATCAGCTCAGTGGCCTAGCCAGACGTATGCCTGTACTTCCATGCATCGATACATTATTTTTCTGTTTTTTTTAAAGTTGATTACTAACTTAAAATATTTAAAAAGTACTAACATCAGAATTTTCTTTGAATGTGTTACTGAGTTGGTTTAATGGGTATTTTTTGTAAACGAATTAAGTTACTTGATATCAGAACAGCGAAACCTGACATTCCTGATACTGTATGGGACCATGTAAATGTGTCAGATATGACAGTGTGTCGGTAAAGTCAATGTGTCAGATATGACAGTGTGTCTATAAAGTCAGTGTTGGGTATGATGTACAATGTGTCGGTAAAGTCAGTGTCGGATATATTAGTGGAGCATATCACCATTCAGGTGAATATAGTCGGATGATACAAGATGTCATTAAAGTCAGTGGTCGGTAAAGACAGGATTCACCCTAGTAGTTTTGCTATATTGTAAAGGGTTATGTGACTCGATGAATATTATAAACAGATCATTCAGAAAGAAAGACATTTTAACATAATTTGAATAGAGTTTGAAGTGCATTGTATGAATGATTTGCGATGCAATAAAAAAAGATTTGTCAGCATACAGAAAATTGCACCAGAGAGGAAAAATATTGCAATATTTTCAGAGGGGATGAAATAGAGGATATCCCTTCCCCTTATTAGTTACCCTCAACAACTCTTCCTTTGACAAACAGGTTGCATAGTGAAGATGACTAAATATACTTTTTAAATGAAAGTCTGAAAGCTTTAAAACCACCTGGTCTAATTATAGGTACATTCCGTGGAATATCCACCAGACTAAGAACGGACATGTGTATGATTTCACCGGTCAGCAAGACTTTGTCCAGTTTATAACTATGGCCAATGATGTCGGACTACTGGTCATCCTGCGACCAGGACCATTTATCTGTGCTGAGTGGGACTTTGTAAGTACGGACCCATTAGGCCCTATATCCAGTACTAGCTTGAATTGACTCTGGTATATACCGTATTTGACCTAATAAGCACACTTGCCCCTAGAAGTGCTCCCCTAACTATTTTCAGGAAAAGAGTATGGGTGTACCCATTGAAACATTTAAAAAGTCCCTTACCTCACAGATCCACCAATATAATAATCAGCCTTTTAACCAAAGACTCTGGATTGTTTTCACTAGAATACATCAGGAAAAGTAAATGAAAAAAAAAAAAATTCAAACGGAAACTTTTCCCTGTACTTGGTTTTATTACGCACACCCCATTTGTGTTTTTGTTAACACACATCACACTTTTTAGGTCAAATGAGGTATGTCTATTGATTAACAAAATAACTTCATTTTATTCCTATATTTACCCTGGATCCATGAGAATACAATCTATTTATAACTTTATATATTCATACACCAGGTACATGTATGTAAATTCCCCAGAAAGTAGTAGTCACATAACCTTGTAGACACACACACACACACTAACATATATATATGTAGGGGGAAAATCGGAATAATAGATAAGGCAAAATAGTATACATTATACCTTTTTGTTGATATTGTGAATTTTTTCTATCTTTAGGGAGGTCTACCAGCATGGATACTGAAGGAAAATCCTAAAACAGTTTTCAGATCTATGGATCCAAGTGAGTGAAAAAACTCCTGTTATTATAAAGTATTTTATTCAAAGGCACAAAGTTCTATCGTTTGTTATCATCCCATGAACAGCCAGGGTAATTTTGAGGCAGGATCTCCTTGTAGTAGTTGGTGACTACCTCACATATGGGTAGGGAGATTCCAAAATCACCATCTTACTTTGATTGGCTAACAAACGCATATGAAATGTATTTTGTTTGTGTTTAATTTAAATTTTTGAATGTGGATTTTTATATAATAATAATGTGAAATATTTATTGCAGCCTACATAAAGTTTGTTGATCAGTGGTTTGATGTCCTTATGCCAAAGGTCAAGCCATTGTTGTATGTAAATGGTGGACCTATCATAACAGTACAGGTAAGTTATGTCAACGGTGACCTATCATAAGAGTACAGGTAAGTTATGTCAACCGTGACCTATCATAACAGTACAGGTAAATTCCAGTGCCATTATTATGGTATTTCTCATATTTTGTTTTACATCAATCACAAGAACACAAATATGAAATCAAGAAAATAAAAAATATTAAGAATTTAAGTGTTGAAGGAGAAATATCCATATCTTCAATTTAAGCCATTGTCGGATGATGCTGGAAAGCTTGCCTATAATTTTTTTGTGCTTCACATGATTTTATTTTGCAGATAGAGAATGAGTATGGTAGTTACTTTGCCTGTGACCATACCTACACAGAACACCTGAGGGACAAGGTCATTTCTCACCTGGGCAAGGACGTGGTTCTCTTTACTACAGACAACGCTATTGACCCCTTCATTAAGTGTGGCAAGATACCAGGGGTATATTCTACAATAGACTTTGGTATTACAGGTGAGTTTCTTTTTGTTTTCAATTCATTTAGGCCTATAACTTATTTCTTATCTACTATAAATGGATATGCTCTTAGAGTTAGTTTTTGATACTTTATTTTGTTTTTTGTTATGCTATTTCAAAAGTAGAATAAAAAAGTAAGATGGAAAAAAAAATATGTAATCATAGTTCAAGTTAAAAAGAGAAACAATAAAAAAAATCTTTTGGTAAAATTGGGAAAACTTGCCCCATTAAAAAGAAAAAACTTAATACAAAGAATCCTGAGAATATGTGAAGTTCACCAATACAGAAATTTTACTTTGTCAATATGGCATTCATCTCGGTCAGAAGTTTTGAATTCTTCATTAACCTGTGTTAACCATTAACAGCACTAACAGACTTTGATGTCACCTTAATACGGAGACTTATTCAGAAGTGGTGAATTTTCTTTTTCCAGATGCTAAAAATACTAAAACTTTAAATCTGATTCAGTAAAATTTTGAATCCCAAATGAAGTAAGAATATGACAGAAGTATTGAAGAGGTCAGGGTTCTTCCACTACAGGAGGACTCTAGCTTGGTTTGTCACTCAGAAACTTCATGAAATAGGCAATTACAGTAGAATATATATATATATACCCTGGGTACGCCTAACCCACATGGGGTAGGTGCTGATCTACGTCACAAAAAAATAATTGTCAGATAAAAAAATTTGCCTCTCCTGAGCATAAACCGTCCCATGACTATGTATATCCTTGACAAGGATCTATAGGTCCGTGCCTACCCCTGTGGCCTAACCAGCATAAAATAAGGGTTTAACTAAACCTACATCATAGGGGAACAACAACAAACTAATAAATAAATTATAAACATTCTATTTATGAATATTTGTCTATGTCCTCTTCTTGAGCTGCACATATAAATATTAACCAAACACCAACTAATTAAGGTGTATACACAGATTAACAAATACAATGAATAAGAGTTGTTCCCCCTGACTGTGCATTCAATTGCTATCAGTTCTACACTGCTCATCATATTTACTTATTATTTACGGAAAATTCTATTGTTTGATAATTGATGTTTTATTTTGCTGACATTTTCAGAGTTTGAAAAACCAACTGATAAATTTGAACATCAGAGAAAATTTGAACCAAAAGGTCCACTGGTATGTATGGTTTTATAATAATAATTAAGTTCCTTGGGAATGTTGTTAATCCACAAGTGTAACTCCTTTTTTTCACCTGATCAAAATTGTTTGGTGAATATTTATAGCACTCGAGAATATTGTTGGAATTTAAAAGAAAAAAAAAAGTTTCTGTAGTGATGTTATATTTAGAAAATGGTTTTCCTAATTTTTCATTGGTAATTCATCAAAATAAACATATTTCTTTTTTGTACAAATCTGCAGCATTTTCACAAAATGCAATTTCCTACTCTTTATTCTGCAAATTGAAAAAATACCATGGCTGATTGGAAATTCTTCAGACTTTCAATGGGGGTATTTCAGCTGTGGTACATCTTCAATTTGGGCATTTTACATCATTTGTAATTCGTAAGTCCCCCAAGAATTTGTTTATCTCTACTAATAAGTTGACTTGATTCAGTTACATGGCCTGGCCAACAGGAACAGCTTTTCACTTAACTACCATATACAGTCTACGCTAGCTTAATTTCGGTTTTTAAAGTGTATCTCTTATAATTATATTGGCCAGGTCATCTACTAGAGAGAGTTAAGCACCACAGCTGTTATAGCCCCTTAGCCCAATGTATTAGTATAATAAATAGTCGTATAACTTCAGTCTGTGTTTGAGTCTTTTGTTCATAAAAATATAAATACATCTTAATTAACAGGGAACTCAGAATCCTTGTTTTAAGACAACGAATATCATGATAATGATAATAGTAAATTAAATAATCAATAGTTTTTCATGAGTTCCTTCACACATAAAACATGATATAGCTGAACACTAAATAATATGGTAATGATGAGATAAATAAATCTATCATCACACTTTGATCACCTTTACAGGTGAATTCTGAGTATTACACTGGCTGGTTGGACTACTGGGGAACCAAACACCAGGTCAGAAGTACAGAAAAAGTCGCCCAAGATCTCGATGAGCTGCTTAGTTACGGGGCGAACGTTAACATGTAAGACTTTTATCTAATATTTTTATCTGTACTAGACTCAGCCTACAGTTATTACTGTTACATACATATATATCCATCTAACATGTGATATATATAATCTATGATATTTCTAATCTTTATAATTTATATACTCTATGATATATACAATATCTATGATATATTATAATCTCTATAATTTATATACTCTATAATATATATAAACTTTATAACTTCAGGTACATGTTTGAAGGTGGAACAAACTTTGGATATTGGAATGGTATGTTATCTGAATATTTTGTGTATAAGTACTGGTATTAGAAGAACAGGTCTCTTAATACCACAGATACAAATATCATTTCATGTGAGATGAAGTAAAATCAATATGATTTTTTCATTTTCAAAACTCTCAATACCCTGGGAGTTAAGTACGTGTGACTGTGGCCATGTATGCATACCTGTACATAATTGTGTTTGACACTACAATTTTACATATAAAAATTCCTTGATTTTTTATTTGACATATTTTGCCTAAAAAGTGATTTTTGTAGTGTTGAAATGAACTAGTATCCAATTAAGATTTTTTTCCTTGTTTTTTTTCAGGTGCTAATTATTTTGTCTACCCGTTGTTTGACCCAGTTCCCACCAGTTATGACTACGATGCTCCTTTGACAGAAGCAGGGGACATAACTCCAAAGTACCATACTATCAGGCAGGTCATATCAAAGGTAAATGTCACCCCAAAATGATATGTACATCTCCTAGTATATTTCTAGAATTATACAAAATTGTCTGAAATAAACAGAAAAGATGCCAAATTGATCATTAAATCAACAATTTTTTTAAACGATATAATTTTTTTTTACATTATCAAAATATGACCTCTGCATGACTACCAATAACTAAAAAGTTTTGAGTAAAATGATATGTAGCACTTCAGATGTTAAGAATATCTATTTAAAACATTTGATTAACATAATGTATACTATATATATATACTCTATATGAACACACTTGTATCATAATTCCTAGTACAACTCTCTCCCTGATGTCCCGATACCCACAGCCTCACCAAAGGCTAAGTATGGAACGGTCCAAATGAAGTTTGTAAGTGATAATTACAACACTAGCTATTTGAACAGTATCAGAAATTACAGTAACATTTTAATCAAATAACATTTCGTTCAGGTAATTTTCTCAGAACTGGAATTTTGAAATAAGTAAAAAAGTGTGTAAAACGATACGTGTATATATGACACAGACATTTTTTGTTTTCATAAGAAAGCCCAGAGTAATACAGAATTTTATAGAATGAAGAAGGGTCTGATATGCTAAAAAAGTTCTAATTAAGAAACAATGTTTCATGGTGTTGTGATTCCAGATGGGGACTGTACAAGACCTCCTAGCACATCTCAGTCCAACAGGAGTGGTGAACTCCACATACCCACTCACAATGGAGGCTATCGGACAGGTAACTCTTCCAAACGATGGCAAGCTCTCATTTAAAGCAAAATTAGCCCAAAACAATGTCATTGTGAAATGAATTAATCCAGGACTCTTGTTATCCTGTTTGAGGCAGTGATAGCTCGGTCAGTGGAGCATCAGACTGGTGGACCTCAGGTGTAGATCTGAGCTGTATCCTGTTCAACCATTATCTTGGGCATCTTGTTCAACCCCTATCTGGGGCATCTTGTTCAACCCATATCAGGGGCATCTTGTTCAACCCCTATCTGGGGCATCTTGTTCAACCCCTATCAGAGGCATCTTGTTCAACTCCTATCTGGGGCATCTTGTTCAACCCCTATCAGAGGCATCTTGTTCAACTCCTATCTGGAGCAACGTGTTCAACCCCTATCTGGGGCATCTTGTTCAACCCCTATCAGAGGCATCTTGTTCAACCCCTATCAGAGGCATCTTGTTCAACTCCTATCAGAGGCATCTTGTTCAACCCTATCTGGGGCATCTTGTTCAACCCCTATCAGAGGCATCTTGTTCAACCCATATCAGGGGCATCTTGTTCAACCCCTATCAGAGGCATCTTGTTCAACCCCTATCTGGGGCATCTTGTTCAACTCCTATCTGGGGCATCTTGTTCAACCCCTATCTGGGGCATCTTGTTCAACCCCTATCAGAGGCATCTTGTTCAACCCCTATCAGAGGCATCTTGTTCAACCCCTATCTGGGGCATCTTGTTCAACCCCTATCAGAGGCATCTTGTTCAACCCCTATCAGGGGCATCTTGTTCAACCCCTATCAGAGGCATCTTGTTCAACCCCTATCTGGGGCATCTTGTTCAACCCCTATCAGAGGCATCTTGTTCAACCCCTATCTGGGGCATCTTGTTCAACCCCTATCTGGGGCATCTTGTTCAACCCCTATCTGGGGCATCTTGTTCAACCCCTATCAGAGGCATCTTGTTCAACCCCTATCTGGGGCATCTTGTTCAACCCCTATCAGAGGCATCTTGTTCAACTCCTATCTGGGGCATCTTGTTCAACCCTTATCTGGAGCAACGTGTTCAACCCCTATCTGGGGCATCTTGTTCAACCCCTATCAGAGGCATCTTGTTCAACCCCTATCAGAGGCATCTTGTTCAACCCTATCTGGGGCATCTTGTTCAACCCCTATCTGGAGCAACGTGTTCAACCCCTATCAGAGGCATCTTGTTCAACCCCTATCTGGGGCATCTTGTTCAACCCCTATCAGAGGCATCTTGTTCAACCCCTATCAGGGGCATCTTGTTCAACCCCTATCAGAGGCATCTTGTTCAACCCCTATCTGGGGCATCTTGTTCAACCACTATCAGAGGCATCTTGTTCAACCCCTATCTGGGGCATCTTGTTCAACCCCTATCAGAGGCATCTTGTTCAACCCCTATCTGGGGCATTTTGTTCAACCCGTATCTGGAGCAACGTGTTCAACCCCTATCTGGGGCATCTTGTTCAACCCCTATCAGAGGCATCTTGTTCAACCCCTATCTGGGGCATCTTGTTCAACCCCTATCAGAGGCATCTTGTTCAACCCCTATCAGAGCCATCTTGTTCAACCCCTATCAGAGGCATCTTGTTCAACTTCTATCTGGGGCATCTTGTTCAACCCCTATCAGAGGCATCTTGTTCAACCCCTATCTGGGGCATCTTGTTCAACCCCTATCAGAGGCATCTTGTTCAACCCCTATCAGAGCCATCTTGTTCAACTCCTATCTGGGGCATCTTGTTCAACCCCTATCTGGGGCATCTTGTTCAACTCCTATCTGGGGCATCTTGTTCAACCCGTATCAGAGGCATCTTGTTCAACCCCTATCAGAGGCATATTGTTCAACTCCTATCTGGGGCATCTTGTTCAACCCCTATCAGAGGCATCTTGTTCAACCCCTATCAGAGGCATCTTGTTCAACTCCTATCTGGGGCATCTTGTTCAACCCCTATCAGAGGCATCTTGTTCAACCCCTATCAGAGGCATCTTGTTCAACTCCTATCTGGGGCATCTTGTTCAACCCCTATCTGGAGCAATGTGTTCAACCCCTATCAGGGGCATCTTGTTCAACCCCTATCTGGAGCAATGTGTTCAACCCCTATCTGGGGCATCTTGTTCAACCCCTATCAGGGGCATCTTGTTCAACCCCTATCAGAGGCATCTTGTTCAACCCCTATCTGGGGCATCTTGTTCAACCCCTATCTGGAGCATCTTGTTCAACCCCTATCAGAGGCATCTTGTTCAACCCCTATCTGGGGCATCTTGTTCAACCCCTATCTGGGGCATCTTGTTCAACCCCTATCTGGAGCAACGTGTTCAACCCCTATCTGGGGCATCTTGTTCAACCCCTATCAGAGGCATCTTGTTCAACCCCTATCTGGGGCATCTTGTTCAACCCCTATCAGAGGCATCTTGTTCAACCCCTATCAGAGGCATCTTGTTCAACTCCTATCTGGGGCATCTTGTTCAACCCCTATCAGAGGCATCTTGTTCAACCCCTATCAGGGGCATCTTGTTCAATCCCTATCAGAGGTATCTTGTTCAACTCCTATCTGGGGCATCTTGTTCAACCCCTATCAGAGGCATCTTGTTCAACCCCTATCAGGGGCATCTTGTTCAACCCCTATCAGAGGTATCTTGTTCAACTCCTATCTGGGGCATCTTGTTCAACCCCTATCTGGGGCATCTTGTTCAACCCGTATCAGAGGCATCTTGTTCAACCCCTATCAGAGGCATCTTGTTCAACTCCTATCTGGGGCATCTTGTTCAACCCCTATCTGAGGCATCTTGTTCAACCCCTATCAGAGGCATCTTGTTCAACTCCTATCTGGGGCATCTTGTTCAACCCCTATCTGGGGCATCTTGTTCAACCCCTATCTGGGGCATCTTGTTCAACCCCTATCAGAGGCATCTTGTTCAACCCCTATCAGGGGCATCTTGTTCAACCCCTATCTGGGGCATCTTGTTCAAACCCTATCTGGGGCATCTTGTTCAACCCCTATCAGAGGCATCTTGTTCAACCCATATCAGTGGCATCTTGTTCAACCCCTATCTGGGGCATCTTGTTCAACCCCTATCTGGGGCATCTTGTTCAACCCCTATCAGAGGCATCTTGTTCAACCCCTATCAGAGGCATCTTGTTCAACTCCTATCTGGGGCATCTTGTTCAACCCTATCTGGGGCATCTTGTTCAACCCTATCTGGAGCAACGTGTTCAACCCCTATCTGGAGCATCTTGTTCAACCCCTATCTGGAGCAACGTGTTCAACCCCTATCTGTAGCAACTTGTTCAACCCCTATCTGTGGCATTTTGTTCAACCCTATCTGGAGCAATGTGTTCAACCCCTATCTGGAGCATCTTGTTCAACCCCTATCTGGAGCAACTTGTTCAACCCCTATCTGTGGCATCTTGTTCAACCCCTATCTGGGGCATCTTGTTCAACCCGTATCTGGGGCATCTTGTTCAACCCGTATCAGGGGCATCTTGTTCAACCCGTATCTGGGGGAGTTTTTATTTCCCATGATAGCTGGGACCATGGACTACCGTGTCCCATTGTGGTTTTGTCCTTAGGCAAGGCACTTTATACTCCCATTGCTTTAGATAAAATGCTACCGTATGGTAGCCACATGCTACTACACATGGGTTCCCTGGCACACCCTAGCTCATCACTTGGAAACAAACAAACAATCTCTCTATTTGGGAGTAAAGTTGCGCATAAGTATTTTTTCAGACAGTATAAGTTGTATCAAATGGAGCAAAGTTGGTATATAGGATGTACAACTTGGATCATGAGGATAAAAATACAGAGATTACTGAGATCCTGAGTATGGGTGATTTTTTTTTTTTTATAAAACTCTGTACACAACTTCAATAAACTTGTACTTATGTTAACATGATTTTGGGGTTTTGTCTCACTAAATCTGTTTGCATGTATTGAGCTTTGTCAATTTGTCAAAGCGGAGATGGTGAAATATATAAATCTGTAGAATTCTCGTTAATGAAGAAGTTAATCTACCTGTAACATCAACCAATTCCTTCTAGGCAGAAGTAAAGTGTAGAATCAGTTTTTATTTGTAAGCTTGTTTTGTTTAAATTTAATATGAAAATAAATGTGCTACATCATTGTTTATCTTTCTACTCTGATGTAAATAAATAAAAAAACATATAGGTATGATCTACTGGCTAATTATTTATAGACAAAGGCCAAGAAGAATATTTTTTTTTTTAATTTCTGTTTTAGAACCAAGGATTTGCCCTGTACAGACATATCCTGAAGAAAGACATCAACATTAAATCCATTTTACAAGTGTCTGGTATCAGAGACAGGGGGTACGTCACACTGGACAATGTAAGTATAACACTGGGGTGTCTGGTATCAGAGACAGGGGGTACGTCACACTGGACAGTGTAAGTATAACACTCGGGTGTCTGGTATCAGAGACAGGGGGTACGTCACACTGGACAGTGTAAGTATAACACTCGGGTGTCTGGTATCAGAGACAGGGGGTACGTCACACTGGACAGTGTAAGTATAACACTCGGGTGTCTGGTATCAGAGACAGGGGGTACGTCACACTGGACAATGTAAGTATAACACTCGGGTGTCTGGTATCAGAGACAGGGGGTACGTCACACTGGACAATGTAAGTATAACACTCGGGTGTCTGGTATCAGAGACAGGGGGTACGTCACACTGGACAATGTAAGTATAACACTCGGGTGTCTGGTATCAGAGACAGGGGGTACGTCACACTGGACAATGTAAGTATAACACTCGGGTGTCTGGTATCAGAGACAGGGGGTACGTCACACTGGACAATGTAAGTATAACACTGGGGTGTCTGGTATCAGAGACAGGGGGTACGTCACACTGGACAATGTAAGTATAACACTGGGGTGTCTGGTATCAGAGACAGGGGGTACGTCACACTGGACAGTGTAAGTATAACACTCGGGTGTCTGGTATCAGAGACAGGGGGTACGTCACACTGGACAATGTAAGTATAACACTGGGCTGTCTGGTATCAGAGACAGGGGGTACGTCACACTGGACAATGTAAGTATAACACTGGGGTGTCTGGTATCAGAGACAGGGGGTACGTCACACTGGACAATGTAAGTATAACACTCGTCTGGTATCAGAGATAGGGGGTACGTCACACTGGACAATGTAAGTATAACACTCGGGTGTCTGGTATCAGAGACAGGGGGTACGTCACACTTGACAGTGTAAGTATAACACTCGGGTGTCTGGTATCAGAGACGGGGGGTACGTCACACTGGACAATGTAAGTATAACACTGGGGTGTCTGGTATCAGAGACAGGGGGTACGTCACACTGGACAGTGTAAGTATAACACTGGGGTGTCTGGTATCAGAGACAGGGGGTACGTCACACTGGACAGTGTAAGTATAACACTCGGGTGTCTGGTATCAGAGACAGGGGGTACGTCACACTGGACAGTGTAAGTATAACACTGGGGCGTCTGGTATCAGAGACAGGGGGTACGTCACACTGGACAGTGTAAGTATAACACTCGGGCGTCTGGTATCAGAGACAGGGGGTACGTCACACTGGACAGTGTAAGTATAAACACTCGGGCGTCTGGTATCAGAGACAGGGGGTACGTCACACTGGACAGTGTAAGTATAACACTCGGGCGTCTGGTATCAGAGACAGGGGGTACGTCACACTGGACAGTGTAAGTATAACACTCGGGTGTCTGGTATCAGAGACAGGGGGTACGTCACACTGGACAGTGTAAGTATAACACTGGGGTGTCTGGTATCAGAGACAGGGGGTACGTCACACTGGACAATGTAAGTATAACACTCGGGTGTCTGGTATCAGAGACAGGGGGTACGTCACACTGGACAGTGTAAGTATAACACTGGGGTGTCTGGTATCAGAGACAGGGGGTACGTCACACTGGACAGTGTAAGTATAACACTCGGGTGTCTGGTATCAGAGACAGGGGGTAGGTCACACTGGACAGTGTAAGTATAACACTCGGGCGTCTGGTATCAGAGACAGGGGGTACGTCACACTGGACAGTGTAAGTATAACACTCGGGTGTCTGGTATCAGAGACAGGGGGTACGTCACACTGGACAATGTAAGTATAACACTGGGGTGTCTGGTATCAGAGACAGGGGGTACGTCACACTGGACAATGTAAGTATAACACTCGTCTGGTATCGGAGACAGGGGGTACGTCACACTGGACAATGTAAGTATAACACTGGGGTGTCTGGTATCAGAGACGGGGGGTACGTCACACTGGACAATGTAAGTATAACACTCGGGTGTCTGGTATCAGAGACAGGGGGTACGTCACACTGGACAATGTAAGTATAACACTCGGGTGTCTGGTATCAGAGACAGGGGGTACGTCACACTGGACAGTGTAAGTATAACACTCGGGTGTCTGGTATCAGAGACAGGGGGTACGTCACACTGGACAATGTAAGTATAACACTGGGGTGTCTGGTATCAGAGACAGGGGGTACGTCACACTGGACAATGTAAGTATAACACTCGGGTGTCTGGTATCAGAGACAGGGGGTACGTCACACTGGACAGTGTAAGTATAACACTGGGGTGTCTGGTATCAGAGACAGGGGGTACGTCACACTGGACAGTGTAAGTATAACACTGGGGTGTCTGGTATCAGAGACAGGGGGTACGTCACACTGGACAGTGTAAGTATAACACTCGGGCGTCTGGTATCAGAGACAGGGGGTACGTCACACTGGACAGTGTAAGTATAACACTCGGGCGTCTGGTATCAGAGACAGGGGGTACGTCACACTGGACAGTGTAAGTATAACACTCGGGCGTCTGGTATCAGAGACAGGGGGTACGTCACACTGGACAGTGTAAGTATAACACTCGGGCGTCTGGTATCAGAGACAGGGGGTACGTCACACTGGACAGTGTAAGTATAACACTCGGGCGTCTGGTATCAGAGATAGGGGGTACGTCACACTGGACAGTGTAAGTATAACACTCGGGTGTCTGGTATCAGAGACAGGGGGTACGTCACACTGGACAGTGTAAGTATAACACTCGGGTGTCTGGTATCAGAGACAGGGGGTACGTCACACTGGACAGTGTAAGTATAACACTGGGGTGTCTGGTATCAGAGACAGGGGGTACGTCACACTGGACAGTGTAAGTATAACACTGGGGCGTCTGGTATCAGAGACAGGGGGTACGTCACACTGGACAGTGTAAGTATAACACTCGGGCGTCTGGTATCAGAGACAGGGGGTACGTCACACTGGACAGTGTAAGTATAACACTCGGGTGTCTGGTATCAGAGACAGGGGGTACGTCACACTGGACAGTGTAAGTATAACACTCGGGCGTCTGGTATCAGAGACAGGGGGTACGTCACACTGGACAGTGTAAGTATAACACTCGGGCGTCTGGTATCAGAGACAGGGGGTACGTCACACTGGACAGTGTAAGTATAACACTCGGGCGTCTGGTATCAGAGACAGGGGGTACGTCACACTGGACAGTGTAAGTATAACACTCGGGCGTCTGGTATCAGAGACAGGGGGTACGTCACACTGGACAGTGTAAGTATAACACTCGGGTGTCTGGTATCAGAGACAGGGGGTACGTCACACTGGACAGTGTAAGTATAACACTGGGGTGTCTGGTATCAGAGACAGGGGGTACGTCACACTGGACAGTGTAAGTATAACACTCGGGTGTCTGGTATCGGAGACAGGGGGTACGTCACACTGGACAATGTAAGTATAACACTGGGGTGACTGGTATCAGAGACGGGGGGTATGTCACACTGGACAATGTAAGTATAACACTCGGGTGTCTGGTATCAGAGACGGGGGGTACGTCACACTGGACAGTGTAAGTATAACACTGGGGTGTCTGGTATCAGAGACGGGGGGTACGTCACACTGGACAATGTAAGTATAACACTGGGGTGTCTGGTATCAGAGACAGGGGGTACGTCACACTGGACAATGTAAGTATAACACTCGGGTGTCTGGTATCAGAGACAGGGGGTACGTCACACTGGACAATGTAAGTATAACACTCGGGTGTCTGGTATCAGAGACAGGGGGTACGTCACACTGGACAATGTAAGTATATATGCTATTGTTGGGCCAGCCATGGCTTTACCCTTTACTATGGTTTATACAAACAAAATCATCATAATGTTACTGTCATGTTTGTATACCAATCTAAATAAAACCTAATCTCATAAACATTTACAGACTTCCATTGGTATTGTTGTCCGGGAAAAACAGCCATTATTGTTGATGAGTGGGAAGAAAGGACAGGTGTTGGATATCCTGGTTGAGAACCAGGGTCACATCAATGTTGGCCGAGGCTTGACAGAAAACCTTAAGGTAAGTCTGCTTCAGAATTATATGATCACAATAGTTAGTAAATATAGTGTAGGATTGGGTTGTCTCCCCTGTTTAGTAAGTATGGACTGGTACTGTATATCACAATAGATAGTAAATATACTGTAGGATTGGGTTGTCTCCCCTGTGTAGTGTGTACGAATAGGTACTGTATATCACAATAGATAGTAAATATACTGTAGGATTGGGTTGTCTCCCCTGTTTAGTAAGCAAACTAGTTAGTAAATATACTGTAGAATTGGGTTGTCTCCCCCTGTTTAGTAAGTATGGACTGGTACTGTATATCACAATAGTTAGTAAATATACTGTAGGATTGGGTTGTCTCCCCTGTATGTATGGACTGGTACTGTATATCACAATAGTTAGTAAATATACTGTAGGATTGGGTTGTCTCCCCTGTATGTATGGATTGGTACTGTATATCACAATAGATAGTAAATATACTGTAGGATTGGGTTGTCTCCCCTGTTTAATGAGGAGGGACTGCTACTGTATATCACAATATTGAGTGATTGGGTTATCTCCCCTGTACAAAGTTCTGATGGTCGTGCTGAGTTATATACAGTTTTATTGATTACGTCCTTGTATTATTGACAGGGACTGACAGAAAATGTCACACTGGGAGGTGAGGTACTGCAGGATTGGGTTATCTTTCCTGTTTTACCGGATAATATCAACACAACTATGATAGCCCAACAGTATGTATAATCTAATGTGCCTACACAGGTTTTCAGGATTTTATGTAAAAGCTGACACCTTTAATAAATCTGATTATTATAAAATTTTAAGTCTTTCATGTTGATATAAATTCATTAATATCTAAGCATTATTATATCAGTATGTTTAATAAGAAAAGTAGGTGTGAGTTCTGTACAGTATTTTTGAAAGCTAATTTATGTAACTGTACATTATATATTTCTTTCCATTGTGAGTTTTGTTTTTGTTCTACAGGCGAGGATCTCAGTTAGCTTTGGACACTAGGGTACCCTCTATATATATCGGACATCTGACCATCAGTGGGGAACCTCAAGATACCTACCTGGACATGACCGGATGGACAAAGGTCAGACACTTTAATTATCATAAGATGTCTTAATGTATGTCAATTAATTAACTGGCATATTTTCTCTTGGGATCGCGCACCAGGAACTGATGCAAGTCTTGAAAATAATAAGTTGTTCTTAAAAATAAGTCATGAAATCTTTATAGAAAAATATAAGACATTTTTCAGAAAATAAGCTGTCAAGCTTTAACAACTAGTTGTAGGCCCTGTTTGTGTGACCACATGCCTGCCAGTGGATCACTGGAATTTTATATTGTGTGTTCTTGTAATTTAATATTTTTAGAAGAAAATATTTTCCCTTTTGAACATACTTCTTTGAGTTCATAATAATACATTATATGTGTAAGTGTGGTGGTCTCCAGCATGGAACATCCTCTAACTGAAGACAACTCTGTAATGTTGAAAAATAATTCAGACATGTATACACCCGAATCTGGTCTGCAGCTAAAACTCATTGAAAATTATATCCTTAAAAATCCAACATTTTTAAAACCATCCTTGAAATCCTTACTGATAATAATCAGTATATTGTCTTATTTACAAGAGTTTAAGGTATATCCATATTGAGAGATAGTGAGAAAAGTGTAGTTAAGGAGGTATTTTTCAAAATCTCTGTTCTAATCTGAAATATTATGAGACATCAAGTGAACGAGACCTTTGTGATTGAGTGACCCAACATATCTACATAACGATGATGTATATTTCAGGGTCAAGCGTTAATGGAGGGTGAGATCAATCTAGGTCGTTACTGGCCGACTGTTGGGCCCCAGGTGAGGATGTATGTCCCACGGCCGTACCTGCGTGGTCAGTCTCGCCTCAACACTCTTGTCATGTTAGAACTGGAGAAGGCTCCATGTGACTCAACTGCTGGTTCCTGTAGTGTTAGCTTTGTTGATCATCCTCTCATCAACGGTACCACAACAATATTCTCAAGGACACAACGACCTTGACCTTCCTTACCAACATAGATAACCATTTCATCAGTGGCACAATAATGTCTCTTGTTCTCAATTGAACAACCTTGACTTCCATAAGTGACCTTCTCATCAGTAACACCATTAAATTTCTCACAATGACCTTGACCTATCTTGTATTGACATTAGATGTCACCATAACAGCATATCATTTTCAAGGTCAAAAAAATCTTTAACTTTGAAATTATTCTGAAATCAACAACATGAATAATTTTAGGCAGTGATTATAGTCACTGGCTGTTTATATCTGTACTAATATTCACGATTGGCATTGATTTGTATATATTCTAAAACCTTACATATCTGGGGCGAAAAGTCTACTCAGGAGGGAGAAGGTAGTCTCTCCACTGGGTGGACTGATCTCTTTTACAGAAATGATGAAAGTGAATTTATGATCAACCATTCTCACAACATGAAGTATTTATCAGATTGCTTAATTTCGTTCTGAATTCCTTTATTGTTGCACAGGCAATGGCCTCGTCTGTCAATACACCTAGCTAGGTGTATTGACAGACAAGGTGATTGCCTGTGAATGGTATTTTCTTGTAATTGATGTTAAATTTTCAACACTTATTATAACATCAGAGACATATCTCTGATAACATGTACTACAGCGGCTTATCCTTGACAGAGGGGATTTGATAATGTTTTGTTAGTATTTAAGGAAGTATTATAATTACCAAATACTGAGACAACAGATGTATAACAGTCTCTGTGTCTAAGGTCTAGTAGTCTATATGTGAAATAGGAATTTCATTTATTTCAAATAAAGTTGGTTACTTCTTTAGTCTTTTTTGTTTTATTTTCACTTATAATTTTGTACAATTGTTTCCCAACAAGTGACTATCGATCACTACATCAAAAAACCTTGACATGTAAAGTTTCTATCATAATAAAATATCACAGATATCTAAAATCTGAATACAGCTTTCTGTATTATAAATAAAAATACCTCTGATTCAAGTACAGTTATCTAGCTGTATCTATATTAAATATTTTACAGATATATCTCTATTTCTGACATGGCAAGCCATTCAAGGTTAATTTTACCTATTTTCTGACACAGATACGGATATCAGTATTTAAATGAAAGATATCCACATTAAAAAAGCACATCCATTTTCTAATAAGTGATATATCTTTTTCAATTACTAAAAATAAGTATTTGAAATAAATTATGTCAGGAATAGAGATAACAGTATTTGAAACACAGATATTTTAGTTAATTGAGTAAAAACCAAAACGGCTTGTCATAATTAAAATCTTGGGAAAGTCTATTATATTCGTTTAATATGGGTGGAAAAAAACTTTCAAAATAATTTACAGAAACATAATTTGGGATTATCTACATGTATCTTGATTTTCGTAATGAATATTGTTGAATTATTATTTTTGGTGTTTCAATATCATACATTTAATTAGTCATAAAATAAATTGTGACTTTAGGACAAAATCAGTCAAGCTAATGACCCACAAAAGCCATTAGGTTATTTTTGAGCAATCAAATTGTAACTGAACCCTAACCCTAACCCTAGGTATGTACGTGTGAATCGAACGCGCCTATATAAGTTGATCATGTGATAACTCCAAAATGGCGGCAGCAATAAATTTGTTGGTTGTGACATTGTGTCTTCCCGGTGTGATCTTCAGTTTATCATCAATAGTTACGGTAAGTTTTATATACAACCTAAATTCTTGCATTCTAATCTGTCTTTCTATATTCTTTTTTAATACTGACACGTGGCATTGTAGTCAAGCGCTCTTGGCGACTATATTCTACTCAGGACAGAAGTTGATTTTTAGCCCACCATCATCAGATGGTGGGCTATTCAAATCGCCCTGCGTCCGTGGTCCGTGGTCCGTCCGTCCGTCCGTCCCTCCGTCCGTAAACAATTCTTGTTATCGCTAATCCTCAGAAAGTACTGAAGGGATCTATCCCAAAATTCATATGTAGGTTTCCCTTGGTGCCTAGTTATGCATATTGCATTTTGGGACCGATCGGAAACCAACATGGCCGACAGGCAGCCATCTTGGATTTTGACCATTGAAGTTTGTTATCGCTATTTCCGAGAAAGTGCTGAAGGGATCTTTCTCAAATTACATATGTAGGTTCCCCTTGGTGCCTAGTTATGCATATTGCATTTTGGAACCGATCGGAAAAAAACATGGCCGACAGGCAGCCATCTTGGATTTTGACCATTGAAGTTTGTTATCGCTATTTCTGAGAAAGTACTGAAGGGATCTTTCTCAAATTGCATATGTAGGTTCCCCTTGGTGTTAAGTTATGCATATTGCATTTTGGGACCGATCGGAAAACAACATGGCCGACAGGCAGCCATCTTGGATTTTGACCATTGAAGTTTGTTATCGCTATTTCTTAGAAAGTACTGAAGGGATCTTTCTCAAATTTCATATGTAGGTTCCCCTTGGTGCCTAGTTATGCATATTGCATTTTGGGACCGATCGGAAAACAAGATGGCCGACAGGCAGCCATCTTGGATTTTGACAATTGAAGTTTGTTATCGCTATTTCTGAGAAAGTACTGAAGGGATCGTTCTCAAATTTCATATGTTGGTTCCCCTTGGTGCCTAGTAATGCATATTGCATTTTGGAACCAATCGGAAAACAACATGGCCGACAGGCAGCCATCTTGGATTTTGACCATTGAAGTTTGTTATTGCTATTTCTGAGGAAGTACTGAAGGGATCTTGCTGAAATTTCACATGTAGGTTCCCCTTTGTGCCTAGTTATGCATATTGTATTTTGAGACTAATCAGAAAATAACATGGCCGACAGGCAGCCATCTTGGATTTCGAAAATTGAAACTGGTTATCGCTATTTCTAAAAAACTAATGAAGGGATCTTCCTGAAATTTCATATGTAGGTTCCCCCAGGTGCCTAGTTATGCATAATGCATTTTGAGACCAATCGGAAAACAACATGGCTGACAGGCAGCCATCTTGGATTTTGACCATTGAAGTTCGTTATTGCTATTTCTCAGAAAGTACTGAAGGAATCTTTCTCAAATTCCATATATAGGTTCCCCTTGGTGCCCAAATCTTAAATTTTATATATAGGTTTCCCTTATTTGAAAAGTATTACAGGTTTCTTCTGAATTTACACAGATTAGTAAGACTTAGAAGAAGAGAAAAGTAGAGAAAAGATCAATCTGACATGGAACCTTTGAAGAACATTCAATGGTGGGCGCCAAGATCCCTCTGGGATCTCTTGTTATTTTCTGATTGGAGTTGAAGTTGCATTTGTCATTGCTGAAAATAAATTTGCCAAAGGCTCATGTGGCGAGCATTTCAACATTTGATGGCTCCCATCTCCGCTATATTTGAGAAAGAAAACATCAAAAATAAAAATGTGGTTTACCAACATCTGTATCGGCTGTGTATATTTTTCTATGTTGATTTCAGGTCCCAGCCAAGAGTTTCATTGTCGACTATACAAATAACACATTCCTGAAGGATGGAAAGCCATTTCGCTATGTATCCGGGAGTATCCACTACAGTCGGGTTCCCCAGGCCTACTGGAAAGACCGACTGCTTAAGATGTATGCGGCAGGGTTGGATGCTATTCAGATGTGAGTGTCAATAATGAATATAATATCTGTGTATACTCTCGCTAGTGGACATGTTCATCTGTATTGTATGAACTTTTGTAGATACCTTGTTTTTCATGATTTTACAACATCAAAATCCAATAATTATGTTTGCAATTCATCTACAAATTGTTTACATGTCTTAATTCTCTTACATGTATCTCCTAGAACCTGTGTATGTTTCTTCTTTTAGTTGACATGTGCACATCGACTATAGTTTTGAAGTTACTAGGGAATCATATTGATCTCTTTTATAAACTCAAATGTGAGGCAGCATGATATAGATATAATATAAGATTGTAATTTATTTTACAAAAATCATGAAACTTTTTTTTACATACTGGATGTGCTTTTATTTGTCCAGATAGAAATATTCAGACTTCTTACTTAATACCTGGAGAGAAACCACTTGTTAGGCAGGCAACCGCCCTACATCTTCATGTCCAATTGGAGAATCAAACCCATGTTACCCTGTACATTTTTTCATAGTTGTTAAATGAAATGAAGCATACCTGGTACATTTGCAGTAAATTCATTGCTTGATAGAAGGACAAAACTTTTTTGTGTAAGAGATATATTCAGAATACATATATTTGTAGATATATTCCGTGGAATATTCATCAGCCATTGGAGAATAAATTTGACTTTGAGCGACAGAATGATGTTGTACAGTTCATATCCATGGCCAAGGAGATAGGATTACTGGTTGTCCTGAGAGCTGGGCCATATATTGATGGCGAATGGGAGTTTGTATGTATTAAATCTTTATCATGATCTAAATCTTATAATAACAACTTCTGAATAACTAATTAAAAGAGTAATTATGTGAACTTTAAGATGATAGAATAAATAGATATCCATGCTAATGACCAAAATCAATTGAAAATCATTTGAATAAAATCATCCTGCAAAGATCTCATCTTAAGCTGCAGAGCTAGTGAGAGTAACAGAGTCAGACTCATTTTTCTTTTGTTTGAAATGTATACTTTTATTAAACACTAGATACATATGACTTAGATATAAATTATCTGAATGTTTGGTGATCTGTGGATCTTCCTTGGTGTGCACTGGGGATGACTATGTTACAAAAGTGATGATTATGATTAAAGTTCTGTGTCATTGATAAATTATTTTTCATAGACTAATAATTAAGGCAACTTATTTTGATTAACTAATTGGTAACTATACCTACAAGTGAAAATACATTATAATATGTAGACTCTTTAAGTCTACAGAAATCATTATCAAATACATCTTATGAAGGTTTAGCATTGAGATTCTGTACTTACTTACTTCAGGGAGGACTGCCAGCCTGGATACTTCAAAAGAACCCAAACACTGTTTTCAGAACAATGGACCCAAGTGAGTAACTTTTTGGTTTAAAAAAATGTTACAACCTTTGCCTCAATCTGTATATTGTAGACACATCATATGTCAACAGAGGACATCTGTATAACCCAGGGTCGTATGTCAACAGAGGACATCTGTAAAACCCAGGGTCGTATGTCAACAGAGGACATCTGTATAACCCAGGGTCGTATGTCAACAGAGGACATCTGTATAACCCAGGGTCGTATGTCAACAGAGGACATCTGTATAACCCAGGGTCGTATGTCAACAGAGGACATCTGTATAACCCAGGGTCGTATGTCAACAGAGGACATCTGTATAACCCAGGGTCGTATGTCAACAGAGGACATCTGTATAACCCAGGGTTGTATGTCAACAGAGGACATCTGTATAACCCAGGGTCGTATGTCAACAGAGGACATCTGTATAACCCAGGGTCGTATGTCAACAGAGGACATCTGTATAACCCAGGGTTGTATATCAACAGAGGACATCTGTATAACCCAGGGTCGTATGTCAACAGAGGACATCTGTATAACCCAGGGTCGTATGTCAACAGAGGACATCTGTATAACCCAGGGTCGTATGTCAACAGAGGACATCTGTATAACCCAGGGTCGTATGTCAACAGAGGACATCTGTATAACCCAGGGTCGTATGTCAACAGAGGACATCTGTATAACCCAGGGTCGTATGTCAACAGAGGACATCTGTATAATTAACCCAGGGTTGTATGTCAACAGAGGACATCTGTATAACCCAGGGTTGTATGTCAACAGAGGACATCTGTATAACCCAGGGTTGTATGTCAACAGAGGGCATCTGTATAACCCAGGGTCGTATGTCAACAGAGGACATCTGTATAACCCAGGGTCGTATGTCAACAGAGGACATCTGTATAACCCAGGGTCGTATGTCAACAGAGGACATCTGTATAACCTAGGGTTGTATGTCAACAGAGGACATCTGTATAACCCAGGGTCGTATGTCAACAGAGGACATCTGTTCTCAATTCATTTGTCTGTTATACTTAGGACACCTGTCTCTTAAGTGATCTCCGTCCATGAATGACCCGAGCTGTTGATAGGACATTAAACAATGCAAAACTAAACCCAACCCTTAGGTCTTTTTTTACCCAAGACTGTTACCTCTCAAGGTCATTTATCTACAAGCACACCTATCTCCCAAGGTCATTTGTTGATAGATGGCAGCAGTCTCCCAAGGTCATTTATCTAAAACATATTGTAGAGGTCATCTGCCTCCCAACACTATGAAGAGGTATATAGTGCTACCCATGTCTGTCCCATATATTTTTTATTACACTCACAACTTCATTTCCTTTGCAGTTTTTATCAAACTACATATAAGTATGAGAATGCTATCAATGAATTCATCATTCAGGGTTGCAAGGCAAAGGTTGTGGTCCCCTTTGGTATTTTTAGAAATATCTTCAATCTTCAATATCACTCTAGCAACTTCCAGTAGATAGAAATGTGCTTTTGGATGTCAAGGTCAAGGTCACCTTTACAATTCGAAAGACACAACACATTTATGAAGCAATGCTTTCATTCACATAAGAGCAGGGGACATTTTGATGTTAGATAGACATAAGTTTATGCATTTTGAGACAGGAATGTGCAGTTTGTCATAGAATGAATATGTACTGTATTGCTCTGTTCTGCCTGACAGTATGCATGTTCTACGTATCACAGTACTTATTAACAACTGTATTAGCTTTCCTCTGTAACTATCAGGGTCCACTGTTAACCATTGTGTCTGTCTTTGTCATTATCAGCATACATACACTACGTGGACCTGTGGTTTGATAAGCTGCTCCCGATGCTCCGCCCCCTCCTGTATAGTAATGGCGGCCCGGTGATCATGGTCCAGATTGAGAACGAGTACGGGAGTTACTATGCCTGCGATAAGAACTACACCTCACATCTTCGGGACAAATTTGTCTCTCACTTCCATGATGAGGTCTTACTTTTTACAACTGACGGAACCTTAGATTCTAACTTTAAGTGCGGACCTATTCCTGGCATTTTTGCGACTACAGACTTCGGAGTCACCTGTAGGTGATATTGACCACTGCTTAATGGTCTATTTGGCTTTGTGTCTTTTGATTTTACACTGACATCAGTTAATACTGTAGTCATTCATATGTCTATTGCTGATTGTATTTCACATAAAAATTAAAAAATCGTTAACCCAAAAAATATTTTTAATAATTAATGATAGTGTATTTAATCTTTGATATCAGTATGTTTTGTCTGACGTTTCACCATTCTTGCAATACACATATAACATATAGTTTTCTCAGTATACCAATGACACGGACTGCCATTATGGTTTATTTCAGACACCCCAGAAAGAGGTTTTAGACCACTGAGAGGGTATCAGCCCAAAGGACCGTTGGTATGTTTATGCTGTAACAGTATCTTTGTCTGTTTTTGTTATTTTTTAATCTGTAGATATTTGAAATAAATGTAGAGGTTTATTTTTGAAAATGTCTCCAACACAATCAATTCAGAAGTGAACCAGAAATAGTTACTAAGTAACTCTTATACAAATCATAGGTATAAAATAGTGTAAAGTAAATCACAGTTATACAAATCACAGATATGATGCTACTTTTGTAGCATACACCCTTAATGTTACTGACAGTCACATGGTCAAATTATGAGGAAATAACTCTGATAAATAAGACAAAGTATATGTTTAGTACCATACACCCTTAATATTACTGACAGTCACATGGTACGAGGAAGTAACTGATAAAGACAAAATTATAATGATTAAGTGTGCTTGGTATCATACACCCCTGCAACACATAATTAATGCAAGAATCAAAATTTTTCGACTTGCATTTTGATATGGTGAATAATTATTAAAGAATTAAGCTGGATCAGGTCATAATACAAAATTTGATATATTACTAGGTGAACTCGGAGTTCTATACAGGATGGCTTGACCACTGGGGACACAGACATGAGACTGTGAATAGGATACTGGTGTCAGTGATGCTGGACCTTCTTCTGAACTACGGAGCCAGTGTAAACATGTGAGATATGAATTTGTTTCATGTTTGGTATAATACTGTAGCCTCATAGTGCTCATATGTGTAGCCAATGGGAAGTCAGCATTTTGTCATGTGATACTATACTTATTTTTCTCTTACCCTGGAAAAGGATATTCACAATTTTACGTTAGATATATTGGAATCAGGATCAGATCACATACTCTCACTTGAGAGTTGTTAGCAATCTTGTAAATCTCATTCTTCTTCCTTTAGATTAAGCTTTTTGTGGGTATAACTGGTTGTGAAAATATCAAATTTGAATTACACGACAGTAATGCTTAACTGCAGTAACGGGCAAGGAAACTGTACATTGAATAATTGAATATTTAATCATTATATTAAGTAGCTTTTTAGAAGCTCACCTGGTCCATCTATCGGTGGGTCTGATTGTCTTCTTGATTATTGTGGAGGATATATAGGCATACGACAGGCCCTTGCTGACTTGTCAGTACAATTTATTCTTGTGTGTTTCGAATATTAATTCTTTGGAATAGAATGCTTAATTTGATTTTAAGAAAAAAGTTGACAGATATACATAGATACTGAGAGGCACATCTCAAAATGGTAATAGTATTTGTAATATATTATAACATATGATTGCTCTGCCGTAATTACTGGAAAATCCAGTGAGCGATACAGGCTCCATGGACCTCTTGTTTGAAAACATTCCACTGTATAAAAAAAGTACTAATGTGATATTCTTTCAAATAAATGTATAAACTTGTGTTAACAGGTACATGTTTGAGGGAGGAACAAATTTTGGGTATTGGAATGGTAAGTCACAGTTTTTTTTTTACATGTTTGATGGCAGAACAGTTTTGATACTGTAATGCTGAACCAAAGCTTTGTCTAGTATTAATGAATTTAAAAGCCTAAGGTGTATGTTTGAGGGTGCTACTTTGGATTTTTCAGAGTTTCTTCCAGGTGTAGTGTATAAATGCTAAGATATATTTCATATTATCCTTTAATCTATTGTTTCCATAGAAGTTCAAAATAAGAGGTTAAGACTGATTAAAAGATTCATCCTTTAGAAAGACCTAATCAACCGTAACAGATATCAAATGATTACACCTTTTGTGTAGGATCCTAATATGGACAATTTCTGGTTAACATGTCAGATAAAATCTCAGAGAGTTGGAGACAGGTATGAATATAATATTACATTAAATCTTCCCATTATACAGGAGCTAATGACCTGCCGTACTTGCCGGTCCCCACCAGTTACGACTACGATGCACCACTGACAGAGGCAGGGGACATAACTGAGAAATTCAAGGACATTTCTCATGTCATTTCCAAGGTAACCAAATAACCTCAATGTTAAAATATAAAAATCTAAGGTGACCTTAATAAGAAACTGTCTGAATTAAATCATCTAACTATTGAGTTTATTTGAATTAAAATGAAAGGCTTGCAGAGATTCACTGTGCATGTGTTTGCTTGTCAGAGCATCATATTGAAAGTACTTCTGTTCTACAGTTTAAACCATTGCCACAAATTCCTTGCCCTCCGTCTACACCCAAGGCTAAATATGGACCTGTCCAGATGCATTTTGTAAGTACTCAACCAGACCTAATTTTTATCCTTAAGATTATTGCACTACATGATTATAATTATAACATAATTATAATTATTTAATTTTATTTCATTAATTTTATGCCGTACTCAGCTGAGAAGTTCTGATCTGTTCTGTATAATGTAGAATATTGGGCTTGAGCCGATAAATATGTGTGATTTATATCGGTGTTGTTGCTACATTTTACCTATAGGTCGGATCAATCCTGGACCTGCTTGATCACCTAACACATGGTCCACCAATCAAATCACTGTATCCTGTTTCCATGGAAGCCATTGGTCAGGTAAGTGGCATGTTGAAGTATAATTTCTAGTGAGTTCACATAAATATGTAATAGTGGACATCAAACCTGTTAAATAGATAAATAAATAACAGAAAATTGTACAGATTCACAGAGGGGATATGTTTGATAGCTAATGCATTACTCTGAGTGGAGTACTGTAGGTATGGTGCATTACTCTAAGTGGAGTACTGGGGGGGGGGGGGGGGGGGGGGGGGGATGGGTTTGGTTTGGTGTTTTAGCTAATGCATTACTCTGAGTTGAGTACTGTGGGGATGGGTTTGAATTACTAGCTAATGCATTACTCTGAATAGAGTACAGTGCGGATGGGTTTGTTGTTGTAGCTAATGCATTACTCTGAGTTGAGTACTGCGGGGATGGGTTTATTGTTGTAGCTAATGCATTACTCTGAGTGGAGTACTGTGGGCATGTGTTCTCTAAGAGCATCTGAGGAGGATATTACCAAAGTCATCTTTCTATTGTGTGTTTCAGTTCCAAGGATTTATGCTGTACAGACACACTCTGACTAGTGATCTACAGAAGGGCACCGTTCTCAACGTCCCAGGAGTGAGGGACCGAGCCTACGTCATGATCAACAAGGTATCAGTCATATATCAACTATCCTGTGACAAATAACGCAAAGGGCCGAGTGTCTCAAAGACCTCTGATGAGTTTTAGATATTAAAATGAAACCAGTCAGGTTAATCGCATTCATACACCTGTATGTCCAGTGATATACATACACTTGTATGTCCAGTGATATACATACACCTGTATGTCCAGTGATAAGCAATTGACTATTGGGGAGGGACATGAGCCCAACCAGACATAAAATCACATGTGTGTCTCAAAGATGTTCATGGTTATTTATGTGCCGAATCATCAGATATATACAGTACTAAACTTGAACCCTGATATCAGCATGTTTTTCCTATTGTAATTATGGTAAATGCAATTAAGGGCAGATTTAAAGAGCAAATAATTATGATTTTATTCACCATTTACCATTCTGTTAACATGCAGGTGTCTGTTGGTGTGTTGGTGAGAGACACGAAGATGTCTCTCTCTGTTGTCGGTATGAAGGGCCAGAATCTCGATATACTGGTAGAAAATCAGGGTCACATCACATTTAACAAGGGAATCAACTACAATTTAAAGGTAGGTACCAGTCAACCACAGCTAATAAGTCCTAAATCTGTGACATCTACTAATTAATAGTCCAGGTAAACTTCATATTGATCAGTTTGTTATGTTATTGTAACTGGTAAGGCTGACATACTTCAACATGGGACATGTTCGATAACTTTTTTTTTTCTCAACCCCTCAGGAATTTATAACTTAATAACTCAGTGATGTTGACATCATACCGTTAGTCAGAGACTTATGACGATAATAGTATTTACTACAAGGGAACTTTTAGTCATTTTAGCAGTTTTCACTTTTGTAAGTCATTTGAGGGACATATAAACCAGCTGACAAGTGTGAAATGCTATTTTAAGTGATTCACAACAACTGATTGTTGATGTTTCTGACAGGGTATCATACAGAATGTTACTTTAGCTGGTCAAGTCGTACAGGGCTGGACGATGTACCCCCTACAACTGGACAACTACTTCGCTCTATCTCAGAAAGTCCTACGCTCAAACAAGTAAGCACAATCTTGTGGCATGATTTCTGTACAATTAGATTATATTATCAAAATTATTTTTGTAAGATACAACTGTAAATGTAACACTGTTGACATATGGATTAAACAGTGAGTAATAAAGATAGAAGTTATACAACACAACCAATATGATATTTAACAGTGTGACGTTTCGATGACTACACTGTCACCTTCATCAGACTAATGACCAATGTTAAGCGTACTAGTACTGTCTTATGTAGTGTCCGAGATGGTAAAAGATTTGATCTACTTCTGAAGGATGTTTCGTCTTAATCATGATCCTATTGACACCAAGTTTGAAAATAGTGTGATGAGATGGTAAAAATAAAATAGAATCAAACAAGTGTACGAGATGGTATGATGAAAGTGACAGTGTAGTCATTGAAACGTCACACTCTTAAATATCATATTGGTTGTGTCATATAACTTCTCTCATATTTAATTTCAGAACAAAACTGAGAGATAAAGAGACAAAAGTCTATAAAGCTTCCATATAACCATCGCCTTGCTTTGTCACTGACATTTTTTAAGTTTCGTTATTTTTGGTAGATTCCGTAAGCCAGATTTGACCTTTAACCCGAATGTTCCATCCCTGTATATGGGTGAACTGACCATCACGACAGACGTCCAAGATACATACGTGGATTTGACCGGATGGAGAAAGGTTGGTATATCCCACAGCCTAGATTTCTACCTGTTGTAAACAGATATCATATAGATGTGTATGTTTATGTATTAAATCTACTGGTTTAAAAATGTGTAATGTATAAAAAAAAATGAATTAGTTACAAAAAAATATATCTTTAATGTAAGTTGGCTTTGGAAATCAGTCACTCAATCCTACGAAGTCATGGACTGTGTTTGCACTATAAACTACTGGTATGAGCCTGTGATCATATGTCAGTATGTGAATATTATGTACAATATTGTATTATGAATTCACATTGAAGTTTTGTGAAATGAAAGAAGATATGATTTAGTATAACTATATGTGAACTGTTGATTTACAGCTATGACTATATTTAGATGTGAACTGATTACTGTTGATGAACAGATAGGACTATATTTAAATGAGAAAAGTTCATGAACGGATATGGTCAACCGTTCATGAACAGATATGGTCACTATTTAGATGTGAACCGATTACCATTGGTGAACAGATATGACTATTTAGATGTGAACCGATTACCATTGATGAACAGATATGACTCTATTTAGATGTGAACTGATTACCATTGATGAACAGATATGACTCTATTTAGATGTGAACTGATTACCATTGATGAACAGATATACCTCTATTTAGATGTGAACCGATTACCATTGATGAACAGATATGACTGTATTTAGATGTGAACCGATTACCATTGGTGAACAGATATGACTCTATTTAGATGTGAACCGATTACCATTGATGAACAGATATGACTGTATTTAGATGTGAACCGATTACCATTGATGAACAGATATGACTGTATTTAGATGTGAACCGATTACCATTGATGAACAGATATGACTGTATTTAGATGTGAACCGATTACCATTGATGAACAGATATGACTGTATTTAGATGAGAACTGTTCATGAACAAATATGGTCACAATTTAGATGTGAACCATTAATGAACAGACTAGACTATATCAGATTAAGCTGATATTCTATAATAGCGTTTTAACATACCACATGTTCTGTGTCCTTTACTAATTGTATTAATGCTAATCTTCACAGGGCCAAGTGTTTATCAAATCCCAGGCAGTGGTCAACTTGGGGCGGTACTGGCCCCTCAAGGGTCCCCAGGTCCGCCTGTTTGTTCCGGGGCCTTACCTACAGGGAGGTTCTAAAGCTAATCAGATACTGTTGGTGGAACTGGAGGGAAGTCCATGTGTATCAAATCAAACTTGTGTGGTAAAATTTGTAGACACGCCTCTCATCAACGGACCTGTCACAGGAGGCAAGGGAAATTGGTCTAGTGATGGCATACACTAAAAGTTGAATTTTGTTCGCAATTTTGTCAGAGGACTCAGGAATGTGATATAGATATATATGTGTTGGAGATCAACGGGAGAAAGACTTGGAGAACGACGAGTCATAAACGTTACATTCCTACCTAGTTATATACACATTCCCAGGTTTCAACATTGTCTCGGTGACTTTAAATATTGTGATAATTCATCAGATTTTCCTCTAGCCCCAACACCAGACAGTAGACACATACCTATGGGTATGATGGGTGGTCTAACATCTGCTGTAGGAGAGACAGGAAATCTTTAGTGCTAGTAACCTTGTTTAACGTCCTTTATGTCTTTAACATATAAATATCTAAGCAGTTCATGTAAGACTTAATATGAATGTATTTTTATAAAATTATTTAATTTGTCATCCTTGTTCTCCTGTTGTTGTGGTGCGCTGGTAGTTCCTGTAAATTGAATACAACATATTATGAAATATTATAAAAGTTCTGCCAGACCCTAGGACTTTTCCATGGTTAGGTTTCCTACTTGTACTTATATGCAAATCATTGATGAAATTGTAATAGTTGTGTGTTACCTATAAATGGAATTTAGGGAGTCTTACGAATCGTATCTGTGACTCTCTCATTGGAGCCATATATGATGTTTTAATCTAAGGAAAATTTAGAGGTATGGAAGTTAAGAATATTTATACTTGTTAATTTAATACTTTATTCCGTCTGTTAATTGTATGTTCTGTTATTCCATGTTTTAAACACAGTTTATTGTGTTGAATAGTCATTTCAGCTCTGCTGTATGAAATATTATCTGTATTGTTTTGTATTGAATATTTGAAAGTTCATTGAAAGAAATAACTATTTTAAATACAGAATATTTATGAAAAGGTAGTAATACTGGAAATTAACAATATAGCTAGTGTATCTGAAAATCTTACTGCATTTATGAAGGCCTTGAAATTGATGTTGTGTTCAAGTTAACATCAGTTTCTTTGGATAATTAATATAATTTTTTAATTATGTCTTGTGCCAAAAAATCTTTACCGTGATAAGTTTAAAGAAATCCTTACGTTTCCATGTGTACAGGTTTGTTTTGTGCCGATATTGTTAAATAGATACATGTACAGTCAAACCAGCCTTAGTGACTACCTGAGTTAAACGACTTCCTCTCATATGTGACCATATTTTCCCCTCCCAAGATTATTTACTATACTAGTTACCAGAACCTGGATACAGAGACCACCTGTCACATGGGACCTTTTCATTTCCTCCCTTGGAAGGTCACATATCAGATTTGACTGTACATTTTTTGTGTATATTGTATAGTACTGTAACCTTTCCGATGCTGGTTACTATTGATTCTACAGTTAATGTGCTGTAATTTTATCCTCCTTATTTGTGGGACATTTTTAGTACACCATTCATTCACATGTTATAATGTTTTGATTCTCTTTACTTGTAATGATATTTTTAGTATACTGTATATTATTATGTCATACCGTGGCGTCTGGCATCTGTCTGGCGTCCATCAACAATTACCTTGTGAACACGATAACTCGAGGAAATATCAACTGAGTTTGATGAAACTTTGTATGCAGCCATATATTGACAAGATCTGTGACGAGTTTGAAAATGGAAAATATTTAGCTTATCCAGGTGAACGATGCAGGCCCTCTGGGCCTCCTGTTATATTTACTCGATAATAACAACATGATATGATAAAATTGATTGATGGTGACAGTTATTGGTGACATCTAAATGCCCCTTTGCTTTATCTTTATGTCGATAAAAATATCTCAATTTTGCAAATTTTTGGGTACTTACCCTTCTTCAGACAGAAAACCATGCGACGAGACAGCTAAGTCACATCCATCATGAATCCCTCATTTATCTTAGTTCTTCACAAAGCACGGCCAACCCACCTTTGGTTAAAGTCAGACCTTGTGTTATCCAATCCCTCTGAACGGCTTTTCACCTGGGCCTAGGATTCTGACTTACCTCCTAATACCAGGTAGGACCTGTCCTGGTGAGTGAACCAGGTGTACAGGGTGGCACTCCAATTTCTATCCCCTGTGTGGGGGAAGACAGTGATGCAGCCGTGCACCTGTTTCATTTTAGGCCATAATATTTGATAATAAAGAATCTCTCACTCCTTCACATGGAAGTCTAGTTTGAAGTATTTAATGTAATTATAGTGACTGAATGTTTGACAGCACAATTAATTCTCTATTGAGAGGATATAATTTTATTGGAACATAATTAATCATATTTCTATACCCAGACTATTGTGTCTAGTTTGAATATGTCTCTCATTGGATTGCAGCGGCAGAGGTACCATAGTTATCTGCAAATAAGCCCCCTTCATTTTTGCAGAATCATACATTTTATAAGTATCGTAAGCTGAAAGTAGTTTACAAATAAACCCTTCCCACCCTTAAATACATGTATAATTATATATATGTTCATATACATGGTTCATGGTTGTTATTTCAACTACTGCCAAAAGTACTAGTCTTACTGCATCTTATTGTATTTTCTAGTACTGTTTATATATCATGTGATTGTATTTGTATTATCTGTGTCTTGATAAAGGGGAGGATTGCCTCAGAAATTTGACATTTTTCATGTCCACACTGTTAGAATTACTTCTTTGCCCGATATATATATAATTATATATACATGTATGTACATTTGTACTAAACCTTTTCATAAAGGGGCGTGGGCTCATTAGATGATAAATAAGGTACTATGAGGATAAATAACTAAAGGTTCTTAAGTTATCACTAGGGGAGGGGGCTTATTTGAGGATAACTATGGATAACTTTACCACTAGGGGAGGGGGCTTGTTTGAGTATAACTATGGATAACTTTACCACTAGGGGAGGGGGCTTGTTTGAGCATAATAATGGTAATCAACTTTCACTCTAGGGGAGGGGGCTTATTTGAGTATAACTATGGTAATCTTTTACACGAGGGGAGGGGGCTTGTTTGAGGACAACTATTGATAACTTTTACACCACAAGATGGGGCTTATTTGAGTATAACTATGTTTCTTAACTTTTACACTTAGGGAGGGGGCTAGTTTTAGGATGAATATGATAATAAACTTTTACACTAGGGGAGGTAGCTTATTTGAGGATAACTATGTTTCTTAACTTTTACACTAGGGGAGGGGGCTTATTTGAGTATAACTATGGTAATCAACTTTTACACGAGGGGAGGGGGCTTGTTTGAGTATAACTATAGTGCTCCACTTTTACACCACAAGATGGGGATTATTTGAGGATATATAAATTATTACATAAACTCAAGTTCTCTAGGGAATATACATTGTACAGATCTGATGATTGGAACATTTGTGACCAGAGATTGCAGTTACTATTGGTTGGTTTTATATAGGTGCTACCACAGTGTAACATATTGCTGAACATTTAATAGACCCCTAATGATGTTAGTACACCGGTCCCACCTTATAGCATACCTCATTATTTAATTATACACAAAGATTCCCATCCATGCAATAAATTATATTTTTAGAATTATTGTACAAATTAATTTATGATATATTGAAAAATAAAATGAATACATCAGACCTAATTGACCTGCCTCATTATTTGTTTTCATAGTGTAGGTAAATTTTAATGTAGACAATACAACCTTTACTACATTGGTTGGTTCACTTAAGCCTGCTGAATTTGAATTCTACATCTCAAGCTTTTCAACCATACTGAAGTAAAATTAGGTTATTTTATCAACTCCAATAAGTAATATTGCACCATTATAATTACAGTCAAACCTTTTTATCTTGAACTCTGATAACTAAGACCTTGCTTAATTTGGAGTAAACATTCAGTTCCAATGGTAAATATACTCGCTCACCTTAAATACTCCGGATATCTGGAAATTTTCTCATGGCCCCAATGACATCAAGATAAAGAGGCTTGACTATATTTTTAGTATTTCTAACAAGACATAAGATTTCATGACACTTCGTCTCCCATTTCAAATGTTTAAAATTGACAGATATGACCCAGATATGCTTTTGAGGAAATGAAAATATTTCAAGTACAAAACGTTCATGCTATAAAAGTCATAAAAAATAATAACAGAAATTAAGAAATACAGATATTTGCAACTCTTTTATTACTACCACCTGGTCACACATATATCAACAAAAACACAAGTATACAGTAACTTGGTTCTCCACAATGAGGATGAGTTGGCACAACAACAAATAACAATACACAGCATATCATACATAGAAACTTGAGAGTGAAGGCTCGTGATTCACTGGGTGAAAGTTTCCAAGTATCGTATACATGTAGGTACTCCTGTACTATACATGGGGCCAGAGCTCACAGTGCCAGCCATGTCACTTAAGATCTAAGGTGAGAGGTTCGACACTCCCTACCCATGCCATGTCACCTCGGGTTAAGATCTAAGGTGCGAGGTTCGATACTCCCTACCTGTGCCTTGTCACCTCGGGTTAAGATCTAAGGTGCGAGGTTCGATACTCCCTATCCGTGCCATGTCACCTCGGGTTAAGATCTAAGGTGCGAGGTTCGATACTCCCTACCCATGCCATGTCACCTCGGGTTAAGATCTAAGGTGCGAGGTTCGATACTCCCTATCCGTGCCATGTCACCTCGGGTTAAGATCTAAGGTGCGAGGTTTGATACTCCCTACCCGTGCCTTGTCACCTCGGGTTAAGATCTAAGGTGCGAGGTTCGATACTCCCTATCCGTGCCATGTCACCTCGGGTTAAGATCTAAGGTGCGAGGTTCGACACTCCCTACCCGTACCTTGTCACCTCGGGTTAAGAGCTAAGGTGCGAGGTTCGACACTCCCTACCCGTGCCTTGTCACCTCGGGTTAAGATCTAAGGTGTGAGGTTCGATACTCCCTACCCGTGCCATGTCACCTCGGTTAAGATATAAGGTGTGAGGTTCAATCGATACTCCCTACCCATGGCATGTCACCTCGGTTATGATCTAAGGTGTGAGGTTCGATACTCCCTATCCGTGCCTTGTCACCTCGGTTAAGATATAAGGTGCGAGGTTCGATACTCCCTATCCGTGCCTTGTCACCTCGGGTTAAGATCTAAGGTGCGAGGTTCGACACTCCCTACCCGTGCCTTGTCACCTCGGTTAAGATCTAAGGTGCGAGGTTCGACACTCCCTACCCGTGCCTTGTCACCTCGGTTAAGATCTAAGGTGTGAGGTTTAATACTCCCTACCCATGGCATGTCACCTCGGGTTAAGATCTAAGGTGTGAGGTTCGATACTCCCTACCCGTGCCATGTCACCTCGGTTAAGATCTAAGGTGCGAGGTTCGACACTCCCTACCCGTGCCTTGTCACCTCGGGTTAAGATATAAGGTGTGAGGTTCGATACTCCCTACCCGTGCCTTGTCACCTCGGGTTAAGATCTAAGGTGCGAGGTTCGACACTCCCTACCCGTGCCTTGTCACCTCGGGTTAAGATCTAAGGTGCGAGGTTCGACACTCCCTACCCGTGCCTTGTCACCTCGGGTTAAGATCTAAGGTGCGAGGTTCGATACTCCCTACCCGTGCCTTGTCACCTCGGGTTAAGATCTAAGGTGCGAGGTTCGATACTCCCTACCCGTGCCTTGTCACCTCGGGTTAAGATCTAAGGTGCGAGGTTCGATACTCCCTACCCGTGCCTTGTCACCTCGGGTTAAGATCTAAGGTGCGAGGTTCGACACTCCCTACCCGTACCTTGTCACCTCGGGTTAAGATCTGAGTTTCGAGGTTTGACATTCCCTACAGGTATATCAGTTTGTGTTTCTCAGGAAGCTGAGAAACGGGCCGGTCTGTGCTGTTGTGGTTGTGTTCTTTGGGAAAGACACTAACCCCAATGATCTGGATGGCATGCAACAGGCCTCATGTATGTTGTTCAGTGAGGTAGTTACCAACTGCTACAAGGAGACCCCTCCTCAAAATGGCCCTGGCTGTTCATAAGAAGACAAACCCACCAAACAAAGAAGCAAACTCATAACAATATATAGCATAACACAAAACAAACATATTTTTGGCATCTGAATAATAATTTCTTCGAAACTGAACATAAAGTCATAGTCTACTGTATACCAGTACCTATAACTGAGAATATACATGTACATGTATATGTATCAAGGGAAATGTAAAATATTTAGACTTATGTTAAGTTGTTTCCACTAAATTTCTTCTCAACAGATGCAGTTTTCTACTTCGTCCATAGCAGCCTATTTAATATTTATTTTATAGACAATTTTGCAGAAAGAATAGGTAAATTATGTACAGATCTATATACCCAAAGCACTGCTAGGGAATCATGACTGTAAAAACCACTGTAAATGTGGTTATTTTCACCGGGGGTTAAGTTCGCGATTTCGATAACATTGTACAAACTATACGTGTAGGGGTAATTTTTTGCGATAAATCCACCTTCGTTTGCATTTCGAAATCACGCAAATTGATATCAAAACTATATGTGTTGGGGGAATTTTCATGATCAAAAGGACTCTGCGTACTTAGCGTAAATTTACCCCTTGCATAAATTTCCATTCTTACAGTAAATATTATGATCTTAAATATTTGGATATACATGTATTTCTGAAAATACAGGGTAGAGGATCATATACCCTCGTGGCTATGGTGTATGGAATTTATTAAACAAGTACAATAATTTGATATGCATGGAGCCTTTAGGCTAGGCTGGTGGTAAATATAATAATTTAACTTAGATTGTTTATTAAATTCCATATTACATCACCGCGAATGTACAATGATTCTGCCAATATTACATAGCCACTAGTATATAAAATTCTGTTTATCACATAACTCATATTTAATTAGAATATATTATATTAAAATAAAATCTTTCAAATTTATTTCAATATAATGCAGACAAATATTGACTAGAACCGTAAGCATGAATATGAACATGAACAGAACATTGAAGGAAACAAAAATGTTTGAATTAGTCTGTTTAACAAATTACAAAAAAATAATCCATATATACAGCATATAATACCGACTAGATACATTGTACATTTGATTAGACATTAAAATAATTAGGATCTTCAAATATAGAAAAATTCAGGTCACCACTAACCAATTACTTGATGGCAAGACTATATATATTAATTGAATAAATACTAGGGGTTTTTTGTCTCTTTTTTTTTGTTTTTTTTTTAAATCTCTTTCATCCTACCTCTCTGAATATGTAGAAATCCTAGAAATGGCTATGATAAAAAAAACAAGTTCTGAATTCATTGTCAAATGCTGTCCTCCAGCAATGGCAATTTTGATGAAACAAATATCCCCATGACTTGAAGCATTGTAAAATGTATAGCCGACATTTTACTGATTAATATGTGGAAACATCTGAATAGCAATGCTAGTGATAAGAAAATGTGATGTATACAATTCACATAACATCCCTGTGTTAAATGACAACCAATGTGGGAGAATTATCTCCTAAGGGTGTCTTGGTGAGAATAAATTTTGGAAGATTAACCCTCAAATGTGGTACTTTTTGAGAGATTTCCCCCCAAGGTGCTATGCATGGAAAATTTTAATTATTGATGGTGATAATGTTTTTGTGGAGGTGTTACTGTTTTTTAGATTTTATTCCCAAGAAAAAGTGTCTTGGTGAGGGTGATACTGTTTGGGAGATTTTATTTGGAGGGTGACATTGCCATGGTGAGGGTGATACTGTCTGGGGGATTTTATTCTGAGGGTGACATTGCCATGGTGAGGTGATACTGTTTGGGAGATTTTATTCTGAGGGTGACATTGCCATGGCGAGGGTGATACTGTTTGGGAGATTTTATTCTCGAGGGTGATAAGTGTCTTTGTGAAGGTGATACTGTTTGGGAGATTTTATTCGGAGAGTGACATTGCCATGATGAGGTGATACTGTTTGGGAGATTTTATTCGGAGGGTGACATTGCCATGGTGAGGGTGATACTGTTTGGGAGATTTTATTCGGAGGGTGACATTGCCATGGCGAGGGTGATACTGTTTGGGAGATTTTATTCGGAGGGTGACATTGCCATGGTGAGGGTGATACTGTTTGGGAGATTTTATTCGGAGGGTGACATTGCCATGGTGAGGGTGATACTGTTTGGGAGATTTTATTCGGAGGGTGACATTGCCATGATGAGGTGATACTGTTTGGGAGATTTTATTCGGAGGGTGACATTGCCATGGTGAGGGTGATACTGTTTGGGAGATTTTATTCGGAGGGTGACATTGCCATGGCGAGGGTGATACTGTTTGGGAGATTTTATTTGGAGGGTGACATTGCCATGGTGAGGGTGATACTGTTTGGGAGATTTTATTTGGAGGGTGACATTGCCATGGTGAGGGTGATACTGTTTGGGAGATTTTATTCTGAGGGTGACATTGCCATGGTGAGGTGATACTGTCTGGGAGATTTTATTCGGAGGGTGACATTGCCATGGTGAGGGAGATACTGGTTGGGAGATTTTATTCTCGAGGGTGATAAGTGTCTTTGTGAAGGTGATACTGTTTGATAGATTTTATTCTCGAGGGTGATATCTTATGTCTTTGTGAGGGTGATACTGTTTGGGAGATTTTATTTGGAGGGTGACATTGCCATGGTGAGGGTGATACTGTTTGGGAGATTTTATTCGGAGGGTGACATTGCCATGGTGAGGGTGATACTGTTTGGGAGATTTTATTCTCAAGGGTGATAGTGTCTTGGTGAGGGTGATACTGTTTGATAAATTTTATTCTCAAGGGTGATAGTGTCTTGGTGAGGGTGATACTGTTTGATAGATTTTATTCTCGAGGGTGATAGTGTCTTTGTGAGGGTGATACTGTTTGATAGATTTTATTCTTGAGGGTGATAGTGTCTTGGTGAGGGTGATACTGTTTAAGAGATTTTATTCTCAAGGGTGATAGTGTCTTGGTGAGGGTGATACTGTTTAAGAGATTTTATTCTCGAGGGTGATGGTGTCTTGGTGAGGGTGATACTGTTTAAGATATTTTATTCTCAAGGGTGATAGTGTCTTGGTGAGGGTGATACTGTTTAAGTGATTTTATTCTCGAGGGTGATAGTGTCTTGGTGAGGGTGATACTGTTTAAGAGATTTTATTCTCGGGGGTGATGGTGTCTTGGTAAGGGTAATATTTTTTTTTAGTTATCATCTCCTGAGGGTGAAACTATCTTGGTGTGAGTGATATATAAGATTGATTTCCTCCTGGAATTTTATAATGATAAGCTGGTGAGATGTTCATGACACATGTTAATTTTGGAGGACAATGATTTCAAGAACCTGTGCACATGCATTCTAACAGCACTAAGATGATAAGGTATGCACTTTTTGTGTCAAAATAACAAAAAAAGAAAAGTGTTTCCTTACAACGGCCATACCTGTGGTACCAAACAATGAACATCTGATTCAATACAATCATACAAAATTCAGTAATTTTTTTCATTAAATAATACTGATGTAGAAACTCTGTTCCATAAAACAGTTACAATATCTGTAACTCTTAAGGAAGCTAGGAAACTGCTTACAGATCAACCCAATGATTATAAAAAATATCACCCGTATCATACAAAATAAACAATAACATTTGAAAAAAAAAATTAAAACTTTTGTAAACATAACAAAAGCTGTCTGATTTTTAAACAAACAACAATGTTTTTCATAATTCACAACAATGACTTGGTTCACATTATAATTTAAAGCAGGTGAAATTCTATATCAATATTCATGATTACATACCGGTATATAAAGATTGATTCAACATGAATAACCATGGTTTCTACCATTATGCTATTTAATCAAAATTATACATTTCTATGTTAAATGTCATTTTACAAAGCCTTACAGTCAATGGTAAACTAGAATTTGATAACTTATTCTAATGCTTTAATCGATTTATAGTTATCAAGCTTTATACAAAATCATGTATTTTGAAACATTTTATTAAAATGAGAATCATTAAAAATAACTCATTACAATACTTACTAATAGGTTTGTGGAATACTAGATCAAACCTGGTACTAAGTCATTATTTAGTAAATTAAATGACTTACTTATTTTGAAATGTTGTAAATAATTATATCCGAATCTCAGATTGCTTACCAGTCCTTAAAATCAAGGATGAAATGGTGTTTACTACCTTCACAATTGTCGGAATATCCAGTGATTTAAGCATTTTCCTCCAATTTCAGCATGGCCAATATCAGGAAGGCCCTGACACTCTGCTAAAATGAGATCACTGGTCATGTTATGTCATGTGACCTCAGATGTCGTCAAAGAAATCAATGTGTGCTCCACTGTCGTACTTGTCCTGTCGCAGCAGTTCCACCAGCTTAGCTATAGACGTGTCACATTTCAAAGTGTTTCCTTCAGTGTGCATGGCTGCAATGGTTAGAAACATGTTTCATTAAATCAAGAACATTCCATGAAAACTGAGGGAAATATTTCGTGGATGGGATGTCTAGCTTGTCCTAAAATTGGGAAAATTTGTTGGCAATCTTCTGAAAAGAGATCATCATCACCATCACCATCATCATCATCATCATCATCATACCAGGAGTGATGTACATTTCTGATGGGGGAAATTTATGTAAGGAACATCATCATCATCATCATACCAGGAGTGATGTACATTTCTGATGGGGGAAATTTATGTAAGGAAAAAAGCAAAGGCTGATATGCGATTCCTGCGTGAGGACACAAATGTATAATCCATGCCTGCTTTTGATCAATAAAATTATTTTGAACCTGAAAAAAAAAAAAAAAAAAAAAAGAATGGTGTAAGTGTAAGTACAGTACACGGGACTCTACAGACACTTGGCAAAATCCCTTAAAATGTACAATAAATGTCATAACAGTGGTTATCGCTTGTAATCTGATGTACTAAACAATTAATATGAAATGGGTTTGAACCTTTAAACATATCCCTTGTGGTGCGATCTACTGTATCCTCCCTACATGCCCGCTGCATGTCTGTTTCACAAGGTCCTGGAGCATAGTTAAGGACACGGATGGAAGGATTCTCTGCAGCCATAACTCGGAAGAACATATCCCTAGCTGCTTTTCCTACAAATAAAAACAGTAAAAATACAAAAGTACAAATTATGAAAATATAAAAACATTTTAGCAATCTAAATTTTGTATATTATTACAAAGAACCTATGTATATTTATGCAATTGAATTATTATCAAATTGAAACTTTTATAATTTAATAAAGAGCTGCACAGTTATTATAGATACAGATATTGATCTTTATATGGAAAGTAGATACACACTGACAGTGAAGTGATGTATATAATACTGCAGGGCGATCAGTCACTGGGTCTGATGAAGTTTTAATACACAATATGCACCTGATGATGATCATTCATAATACAAATTTCCTCTGGCCCCAACACTAAACATTGACACTTTAACAGACAGGACACAAGGCAGATATATGCATGTCAAAAAGTCTAACATCTGGTGTCAGGGCTATCTCTGCTCTTAGCCTTTAGCCTATAGTGGTAGGATGTTTGCCTCGAGAGCGAAAGGTTACTAGTTCGAAGCTCGGCACGGGCAGAGTATTTTTTATAACTCCCTCCCATTACATTCAGTTGTAGTGGAAAAGCATTTGACACTTTTATGAAAAGTTGACACGTGTCAAAGGCTTTCCCACTACAACAGTAGCTAGTGTTGGGGTCTGAGGAAACTCTGGTTACATCAGTAACAGGAGAGGAGAAAATGTAGCAGCCAGACCGGGGTTCGAACCCGGGACCTCCGAACTCTAGCTGGATGCTCTACCAATTGAGCTACCCTCTACACTCCCCCCCCCCCCCCCTTTCTGGCCCTGACCCCAGAAATAGTGGTCAGGGACCATGTCAGGGCCAGAGGAAACTCGGGCTATGTTAACTTGTGTTATTTACCTGTACAATATAAAGAAAACGAAGGCACTGGTTGAACTGCGACTAAAGAAGACACCTGTATGACTGATCTTCCTTTAGACGAATTGGAAAATTTCTTAAGGAATTGCGCATTGAGTAGAATCATGCCAGAAACATTTATATCAAAGTTCGCCTGAACAGCTTCTACATCAGAAAGATCACTGGCGTACTTGGTGTTGTCACCTATAGTTCCGGCATTATGGACGATAACTGACTGCTCAAAGTCATCTGCTGTCACGCCGTATTCGTTAAACACGCTGTCAAACAATGTGTCATACGTCGATTGGTCGAGATTACCCTGATCAAATTTTTTGACAGCAACTGTCAGATCAGGAATATTTTCCAGAATTTCGGCTTTCACTGCCTCTAAATTTGTTAAATTTCTTGCTAGAAGAATAAACAGTGACGACGATGGAAATTTTGCAGCAAGCAATTTTGGCAACAGACTTTCCAAGACCCCTGCTTGCGCCTGTAATCACCACACATGCCTTCTTGGAGAATATGCCGTTCTCAGCAGCCGCCATCTTTGGAAACCGGTCATAAAAAAACCAGAGGAGTTCCGAAAAACTCTGAATCTCCAGATAGGGCGCACTTGATTTGGCAAAGGGCCGATTAATATCGAATATATTTGTCTATATTACATTCAAAAGAAGCTTTAAGATGTACAAAATAATCGTGATCTAATGATAAGATATTCAAATGTAGCTACAAAATGTACCAAATTATCATGATCTAATGACTGATGCTTTACAATGGATAAGATAATCGTGATCTTATGACAATATGTTATGTTTGCCCCTTCCACCTCTTCGCATGAAGGTTTTCGTGTATCCCTTGGCTAGGCAGAATCGAACGCGCCCATATGACAGGTCTCGGCTTGAAATAATCGGTCGCTTTGACATAGATATATGATATATCATATGATATAAAGTTACCAATTTGGTTACTTGATAAAGCTATAATTCATGTTTTGATGAAGATGCAATACGACCACTGTGTTGTATCATCGACCGGTGTACACAAAAATAGTACCCCAAATAATATTGATCCGGTGTGAAACATCTGCTGTTAAGCTTATTAACTTGGAAGGACCTGTTCGTTTATTAATCTTGACGGAAATGTATATATTGAAAAAGATATTGAAAGACTTCAAACAAGACACCAAGGCTCGCCAGAAAGCGACATAAATTATAGACACTAAATTGGCCCAGCCGCGGGACTGGTCAAACCTACTGTTTGTATCGCGAAGAATGAAAATGGCCCAGTAACTTTGTACTACTGTACAGTCTACAGTACTCAAATCAACACTACACTCTCTGACTTGATCTATGATACACGTACAATGTGAAAGTATACCATATGTAGCTTCGTTTTCCCCGCGATAGCTCATTCATGATAAATCGATATTTTGATGACAGCTGATTAAGTATTCATAGATAAAACTTCTTGCTTACAAAATGATAGAATAATCATATTGTTTTTGCTGATTATCTGTACTCCTAGAAAGATTATCCAGAAACCTCGTAAAATCACTCTGTAATATTGAGCACTAACGATCTGAAAGTAGATCTAACAAGAAATATCTTTAAAAAAGATAAACGGCATAGTTTTAATGCTGGTGGTTATAATGTAAAACTACTGGTGAAATAAATTAACGAACTACGATGTAATTAATAAATGCGCAGTTTCAGCACGGATAACAAAATTATATCAGTTTGAATCATTTTTGGTGATAATAAGACTACAAATGTGTCATTTGAATAGATGCATCCACTTATTCAGCTTGCATTCAATTTAAAAGGGACATCACGGTAAAAACGTTGCAATTTTCACTGAATGTACGCGTTTTGTTCCTTTCCAGTTATGTTTCTGTGCTGTTCCAATGTTCACAGTCAATCCCTATGTCCAGCTTGACCACTCGATTTAGTTGGGAATCCCCCTCTAAATTTAGCGCGGAAATTATTTTTAGATCATTACGTGACTGTTTTGAAATCGTGGCAACACAAACACACGATAGTTTACAAGGCGATATCTATATTCCATCTGGGTTAGTTGGATAACGATATTATACACAGTGGTTTAAATGTTAAATAACACGTTCTGTGAATATTACGGCACACATATTTATGTGTAAATAAGTGTAAACACTGTTCATATAGTATAGTGACAGTAGCGATGTACTGGTACAGACTGTATTTGTGTAAATATTACCGAGATTATCATGACCTACTATCAAACAATCAAGCAGAATACGAGCGGCGTCCGTATTCCTGCTGTTTTCATGTTTGAACTGTTACAATCTATTGTACTGCTTCCCAAGTTTAATTCTAGGATTGTGTTTGACCCATTTTCCTATTATTCTCTTCATTGCGGAAGCTGTTATAGTTTTCAACCGCAGTCGATTCACATTGGAAGCCATTTTTGTTTCCGTATATGTCACAACATTTGCATATTCAGCATTTTGCATTGACCGCTACATTGACCAATCACATACTTCATCTTGACCAGAACGCCACCTGTCGCGTCATATCCGGGGCCAAAACCAAATTAGACGGCTATGCCGAACAAACCTTATGAAATAGAAACAACGTACATGATAATGATGAGATATTAACGTTCCGTTATTGTTTCAGTTTACAACGTGCAACAATTTGTTTATTTACTATGATTTCAATGCTAATAGAATATCTTACATGTAGGCGAACGACAGCGACATGAACGCAGGTAAACATTGAAGCTATTATTCGTTCATGTTGTTTATATTTCTTTGAATCATTGATCAAATTTCAGTTTCGTGTTTTACGAATTTGTATTTTGTGTGTTTGTTTATTCATACTTGAAAATTACCATTTGGTTTTGTTGCGTTCGTTTGCAGTTAACAAATGATACATACATATATTGTAGGTGTGACATAAAATGTCCTCTCATTTATGCACAGAAGTGAAATTATACTATACATTATAAATATGTAGGCTATTCGGCATGTATAATAAAGAAAAGATCACAATGACAACGTTTTACCAGATATTTTAGTTGTGTGTATAGTGCATATATACATTTAGTCCCGAGTTCCTATGGCCCTTACACCAGACTAAGATATTCTTACATATCAATGTTTTGCTGTTATCCGAGTTTCCTCTGACCCGAACATCGAACCTCAACATTCTTTCGGTTAATTGTCTGGTGTTGCCCGAGCTTACTCCGCCCAACTATTAGACATAAGGATATATTTGTGGTGTTAGTCCAAGTCCTGGAGCCTAAACAGGCATCCGTCCGTTAGGTACCCAATTCTTATGTCAGGGTCTTTCTGATACATGTAGCTTACTCATCATGGTTAATAAAACTCACGAGGACGTCACTCATATCAATAGGTTACTATTTAATATTGTTTCTTTTTATTGTTTTGGAATGTTTATGTTCGATTGTGCAACAGTGAACCAATAACAAATGTGTATATGTATTATGATTTGCTTATTCATGAAATTACTTACCTGGAACAAATGAGTAAATTATTGATTTTGTTTTCTGTTGTTACGGTCATCCTAATGGTCATCCCTTTCAATTACTACGGTCATCATAGTTTGATATTACGGTCATCTCGGAGATATTTTTCCAACGCTTCTTACGTTTAAATGGGTTATTGCCAAGAATATATTATATGATATTTCGAAACAACATGTTAAAATCTTCCTACGGTTCGCCTCAGAAACTTTCAATGTTATCATAAACTAGCAAATTCGGTGAAAAACCGAAACTCACCGATTTCGCCTGCATTCATCTTTGATGACCGTAGTATATATTACGGTCACCACTATGTACACAGTGGGTTTCCGGTGCCGATTGCCGCTAGCTTTCAACGGAGTTTGCCGAAAATATGTTGCTTTACGCTCTTCACTTGACAGATCATTTGACAAGTTCGGACTATCTGATATAATGTCAGTTATAAACCATCAGAGTTCAAAGTAAGACTAGTTAGACAATATTGTTTTCATATTCGAAATATTTGCCGATTCGAACTGACCGGAGGTTTACCGTATCTTGACTAATACTATTCAATAAAAACGTATAACGAAATTAGTATCAATTTTCATCCCCACTCGTTCTTTCTATACAACGAACTACTTGTATAACGAATTAAATTTTGTGGTCACTTGAAGTTCAAGCACTATTGTTCACTCTGGTAAACATTCAAAGGCACTCTTACACACTGCTGTATCTACAATAGTACTTCGCATGTCCCTGTCTCTTATACAGATGTACCTAACGACAAGTTTACTCCACATGTCACCTCGTCAAATTGTCATGTATCCAAGGACAATAAGACTTGACATACCCCACATCATCTTCGCTAGCCAAGGCTTCTGATTACGTCACACTGCACGAACACACTGATGTATCTAAGAACAGTATCTCACAGACCTCATCCTTACATACACTGTACTGAGGTGTCCAAGAACAAGTCCTGTACATGCCTCACCTGTACACACAAATGTATACAAGGGCAGCCGTATTTCACAGATCATATCCTCACATAATGATGTATCCAGGAGAAGAACATTCTCCGTTGCCACGGAGAGAGGTATCTAATATACAGCAATGCCTCATATACCCCACCTATATACACTAATGTATCTGCGGAAGGTACTTCACATGTCCCATCATCGCATCCTGAGGTATTCAGGAACAGTATCACACATATCCCTTCGCCACATACCGAGGTCTCCAAGAACAACATTCCTCTACATGTACTATCTAAAACTACTGATGAAGCAGAGAACAACTGTACCTCGCATGTCCTGTTCCTGCCCAGCAGTAGAGGTGTGCAACGAAAGACAAAACGTCGAACCACCAAATCTATTGCTAAGACTGTCCTTAGCGAGGAAGCAGTCCTCACTGACACACCTATTACTAGTTCTACGGCTATCCCACCGAACCAGCTTGAGACACAGCAGATCTGAACAACGGCCAAACGACGCAACAAGCTTCAGTTGTGACTTCAAATCAGAGCTGCATTCAACCAACAGTTACACCTAGAAAAGACCATGCTGCCCTCAGAGCGAGAGAGCGGAAACTTAAGTCTTGGGAAGAACAGATTAAACTGACAAAACAAAACATGATAGTGATCTGAAAGACTCTACCAGAATAAGAGCTTACATTATTAGATCAGAAAGGAACATTGAAGAACTGGAAAGTACTAACCAAATCCTTAGAATGGAAAGCATTTCCCTTCCTGATGACCACATGCCTAGCCAATCCCAGATGAACCTAGGTTGCAGTCCAGTTAAATCAAGTTACGTTAACGGTATTATATTTCCCGAAAGTAAAGCAAGTGACAACCCGAGCAAAATGCCAGTGTGCAGTAGTGGTGCTTCCATCGGGATGGAAATGCTCGTCACACCAGAATCGGTAGATATCCCTGCAAAGGAAACAGACCTTGAGGCCAATCCTTTTCTACACAGAGCCTCACCAAGAAGAACACCTGTCTAGTAGCAGAGTGTGTCGCTAGTACTGATAAGCAAGCGAATACCCTACACCTTACTACATTTAACTGCAAGAATGTCAGCAACAGCTCAGACTGTGTTAAACAACTCATGGAAAATAATGATGTTATCTGCCTACAGGAAGACTGGCTATTCCATTATGAGCTTGACTATCTAAATCAAATTGCTGAAAACATACATAGTACAGGAAAATCAGTTGATATGCAGGTTACATACCCCCAAACCAGAGGCTTTTTTCTAAATCAAATTGCTGAAAACATATATAGTACAGGAAAATCAGTTGATATGCAGGTTATATACCCCCAAACCAGAGGCTTTTTTCTAAATCAAATTGCTGAAAACATACATAGTACAGGAAAATCAGTTGATATGCAGGTTACATACCCCCAAACCAGAGGCCAAGGGGTTGTGGAGGAACCGCCACTATCTGGAAGAAATATATTGATCATTCAGTGACCCCTGTTGATGACGGTAATGAGAGGATAACATGTACAGGGTATCTCCTTACAGACGGCAGAAAGACCAATCTTAATTGTGTCCGTGTATATGCCTTGCAGAGAATATAGAACTAGTGAGAAGGAGTACGAAGACAACCTCGATATTCTTCAAGAAATCACTAGATTGTATACAGCATCCCCTGCTATTATTTTAGGAGGAGATCTCAACTGTGACTTGCCCACCAATAGTCACTCCATATGTTCAAAAGGTGATTAGGCTCACATTTTAACAACATTTTTCAAATCCTGATATTATAATTTCTGGTAGAACTAACTTGACAATTTTCTTCCAACTGGCATAACTTAAAGACGACATACTCACAGGTTTTGTAACAAATGAGAAATGAATTTTCACTAATGAAGTGATTAAGCTAATAATCACCTTTTGAACAACTGGGCCCAGAAGGAAAAGCAAACAATTTATGAAGTCGTGTGGTTACTCAACTTCTATAACAGACTATACATCTGAACACCCAAACGGGCAAGAGCGATCCACCATTGACTATTTTCTATTCAGCCTGTGTACTATATACACTCAAAATGTTCCACCTGTTCGCCGGAGAGACGATCTAGAACATAATTCGTCTGACCACATCTCTATGGCTACAACAGTGGCCTGCTCTCTAGAAATGCCTAAGTTAAGAAATAAGAAACCAGAGGGACTCTGTACCTTATCAGTTAAAGCCAAGTCAACATATTCAGAATATCCAATGGACTTAACCATCTGACGATCTCATAGTAGCACAGATCACGGAGACAATTTCGGACGCTGCCAAATGCATACATGCACAATCTAGTAAGGCCAAGAGGGGGTAAACACCACGTATGAAACCAGGATATTTTGGCCGCCAACAAGGTTAATAAATCAGCTTTCAAGAGTCAATACGAATTGTTACATCCAAAACATAATAATCCGTGCAAACATCGGCGAATTCCTCCTTCAGGACACCATTTTTCAAAATTCTCGCTCAGCCTGTCCAGATTCCTCATTTACATACGGAGTTGGAAGGTATTTGAAAAAAATATATTATGTTTTGGATGCAACAATCCGTATTGAGTAACACGGTAGGTTAAATATGAATGTTTCTAGATGACGGCAGTATATAGTATGCGCCGTGTCAGTTTGAATAAATGAGTTTTTTAGTCGATTGAAGTGTGGTGGGGTGCCGTTTCGAGCTCGTGGCGGAGTTGCCAACCTTGTGATTTCCACAGTACACGGTACCACTGCAAAAATTCCATGCAAGCGCCTGCGAGCTAAAGAGGAAGATTTTTATGACAAGAGTTAAAGGAAAGAACTGGGCAACTATTCAAAGTGATATACCTTGTATAAGATATTCATCAATGATCTCCTTGAACAAATCCAGAACTCGGGAGTCAGGTTACATATATTTGATATCTCCTATAAGACGAATATCATTTTATTTTGAGATGCAGGAATTATCATAATCTGAGAGTAAAATACGTAAAACCATATTACTGGCGAAATCGATCTTATACACTCGCTAGACATACAAAAATGTATACAAAAATGTATTTGAGGCTAATAACGCACGAGTGATGTAAAACATGTATATTTTGATATCGACATAATAGATGTATACGGAAATTTATTTGATGATGATGATGATGATGATGATGATGATGATGATTGATTTAATAGTTAGCAGTTTGCTGATAGCCTTCGGCATCACTGTCGATGGATTAAAGAAAAACGTTGAGTGGTGCACTAAAACTAGTTCCAGGTAATTCTTCAGAATTCATTTTGGCAGTTCCAGCAACCCTAATATCTTCTGTCTGCCTCCGAATCTATCCTTATTTTGCTAAATGTTTTTTTCTACATTTTTTTTTGTTTAACGTCCTATTAACAGCCAGGGTCATTTAAGGACGTGCCAGGTTTTGGAGGTGGAGGAAAGCCGGAGTACCCGGAGAAAAACCACAGGCCTACGGACAGTACCTGGCAACTGCCCCACGTAGGTTTCGAACTCGCAACCCAGAGGTGGAGGGCTAGTGTCAAAGTGTCGGGACACCTTAACCACTCGGCCACCGCGGCCCCTTTTATTTGGTAAAACAACATCACGCCCCCTACCTATTATATTTAGTAAAATACCGATGAATATTTCATTTCACTGTGAGTGGAAGATATATTGTAAAGATTGTAAACAATTATATCTTTTTGTTTTGTGTGGATAAGTAAATTGCGTTAAAATTTATAAAATTGTTACATTCTATCAAATATTAATTACTGTAGTTGGTATTTTATCTGTATTCAATAAATAATTTGTTTCATGGTTGAATCAATTAAGTTGACGAAAAACGAATTTAAAGATAATAAATAATATTTGATTAAAGAGGCTTGCCCGCAGAGAGATCAGAAAAATTGGCTAATAGAAAAAGATTTTTTACACATGACAGATTGTTGGAATTGTTGAGTTTTTCATTTTATTTTCCTTATAAAACGCTGAAAAGTGATATTAAAACCTCATTTTTAAATATTATTTATTTAATCGCAACCCGCAATAAGTCTAATTTGATTGACACATCAAAGAAACAAGCACGTGCACAGTGCCGCACAGTGATAACTTCAAAGGCAGCGGCGATTTACAAAGAAGATTTGCCGTTATATTCCATACATTTCCCTCTCAGGTTGAGTTTTAAAACGTCTTTTAAATACATATTCTGTAATTGTTTTCAAGAAATAAAGTCGGAAAGCCTCTAATTTTGTCACATAGAAACGTGTACTGAAGTTTATTTAGTGATCGGAGATGTGCCGTTTACCGGTCCGTCTGCGGGTAAGCCTCTTTAAGAATAAATATATATTTATTGGATTATATTCAGTACCCTATTTTGGTTTGATCATTTGTGAAAATCTAAAACGGCAAATTTGTATTAACATTAATTATTAATTGGTAACTTTTACAACTGTTATATAATAAGATCAGGATTGTAAGGTCATTCATCCATTTACATGTAATTGTAAGTATATAACTTTCAGTTTGTTATTTGGATGGATTACTTTCAAATTTTATGAATATAGATGTATGTAAATTATAAAAGACCTGAAATTTTTAATAACATATACATAAGTGCACCAAGTCACAGTTAGCTGCAGAGTGTTAATTGTTACATCATCATATCTAGACTAGTAATTACAATGTGTAGAGATCATTTACAAACTAAAAATCATTAATAGATTACCAGATGATCCAAAAAATGTTTCATGAAAATTTATTTTGTGACTTGTCAAGATATAAAGTCATCATAATGTGCCTGATGGTAGACAGGTAATCTATACATCAGTGGATCAGTTAACGTCTACCTTGGTCATCAGTCAGGTGTGACCCAACCCTACTGTTATGTAAGAATGATGTTATGATGTCTCATTCTCTATATGTTATGTTCTGTTGTATACGCCATGCTGTAATTTATGTATTTCATGTACAATGTTTTTGACTGATAGGCCGTACAGCCGAAAGTAATAAAATAATTGAAAATTTAATTAATACCAGGTTGGGTTCTGATGAGTTAGGTTAAACGTATTTTGATTGTCATTTTACCACATAAGTGAGTCCCACCCGACCCCTCATATATTCTGTGCATCAATGTATTGTTTAACTTCTTTTCAACATATCACGGGCAGCGCCCAACATAATTCGGATAACTTTAACCCACTTTATAATGCAATTTCACATAATTGTCGTTAGAACATATGAGGTATTTTGTGCAATACTCTCTAGCTACCTGGCCCATGTTCCATCATTTGGTTTGTTTTTGTTTAACGTCCTATTAACAGCCAGGGTCATTTTAGGACGTGCCAGGCCTACGGTCAGTACCAGGCAACTGCCGCACGTAGGTTTCGAACTCGCAACCCAGAGGTGGAGGCCTAGTGATTAAGTGTCGGGACACCTTAACCACTCGGCCACCGCCCCGCCCCGCCCCCCTCCTAGATTCATCAGTAATCCTTATCTTAAAAAACATAGGAAAGTATCACATAATTTAATTACGTATCTTAGAAATCTGGAATACTGGTACTATGTATCATAATACTAACAATCAACATAACTTTGGACGAGCAGACAAACCTTTTTGATTAAAGAAAATAAAGGTCTTACGTACCCGTTTTCTGAATACAGCGGTTGATCTCCCATAGACAAGATGTCCGACAATTCTGAAACGTGAAGTGCTTTTAATGTATTTACACACTGCGATGATGAGTGTAGAAATCTACCACGAAAACAGTCCACAGCTGCTGCATCGAGTTATTTGCATTCCACTTTATCACCGAGACAGGTGTGGAAACAATACAGAAAGCTATTGTTTATGAAATATCTGTTACTAGATTCTTAGTGCTTCATACTTACAATTCGGATAATAGATCTATTTTTACCTCATCAATATCAATCAGGAGATGACAACAGAACTTGCACAAGGATACAGCGTAAAGTTCTGTCTGTCGTAGCTGCTGGCTAGACAGAATGGCGACACGCACAATCACCTTTGATTACAGCAAGAACTTAAACATTTACCAGTGTGAGAGGGGATGTGGCGGGGTGGGGGGTGGTGTGGCGGAACAACATTTACCAGTGTGAGAGGGGATGTGGCGGAGTGAGGATGAACATTTACCAGTGTGAGAGGGGATGTGGCGGAGTGAGGATGAACATTTACCAGTGTGAGAGGGGATGTGGCGGGGGGGGGGGGGGGGGGGGGGGGGGGGGGCCGGAACAACATTTACCAGTGTGAGAGGGGAGGTGGGGGGGGAACACCATTTACCAGTGTGAGAGGGGATGTGGCAGGGGAAGGAGCAACATTTACCAGTGTGAGAGGGGATGTGGCAGAAGGGGGGGGGGGGGGGGGGGACGGAACAACATTTTACCAGTGTGAGAGGGGGTGTGGCGGGGGAAGGAACAACATTTACCAGTGTGAGAGGGGATGTGGCGGGGGAAGGAGCAACATTTACCAGTGTGAGAGGGGATGTGGCGGGGGGGGGGGGGGGGGGTGGGGACCGGAACAACATTACCAGTGTGAGAGGGGGTGTGAGCGGGGGTGTGGCGGGGGGAAGGAGCAACATTTACCAGTGTGAGAGGGGATGTGGCGGGGGAAGGAACAACATTTACCAGTGTGAGAGGGGATGTGGCGGGAGAAGCAGCAACATTTACCTGTGTGAGAGGGGATGTGGCGGGGGGGGGGGGGGGGGGGGAACGGAAAAAAAACAATAAAACAAAAATACATTTACGTGTTGAGGGGGGTGGGTGTGGCGGGGGGAAGGAACAAACATTGACCAGTGTGAGAGGGGATGGGCGGGGGGAGGGAGCGGGGGAAGCGAAGCAACTTTACCAGGGGAGAGGGGTTGTGGCAGGGGGGGGGGGACGGAAAAACATGTACAGTTGTTGGTTGTACGCGGATGGGGGGGGGGGGGCTAGGGGGGTGGGGGCTTGGCGGGGTGGGGGGAGGAGGGGTAGGCCGCGGCGGGCGGGGGGGCGGTCGTGAGTGTGGGGGTGGGGGGCGGGTAGGGGCGGCTGGGGGCTGGCTGGGTGGGGAGGGGGGGAGCAGGGACGTAGGGGGGGGGGGGAGGGGGCAGGGTGGGGGCCGGGGCGGCGCGGGGGGGGGGGGGGGGGGGGCCGGCGTGGGGAGGGTTTTGGTGTGGGAAATGGCGGGGGGGGTAGGGCTTGCGGGGAGGGTTGCGGGGGGGCGTGGTGGGTGGGGTGGGCAGGGTGGGGGGGGGTGTGGGGGTCGGGGGGGGGTGGGGTGCGGGGGGGTGCGGGGTGGTGGGGGGGGGGGGGGGGGGGGAGCGTCTGGGGGGGCCGCTGGCTGTGGGGCATGCGCGCGTGGGGGGGGGGGTGGGTGGATTCCGCGGGTGGGGGGGGAGGAGGGGGTGGGGGGGGTGGGCGGGGGCCCCGAAACGAAATATAGACACACCTAAATAAAACAAAATAACAACAATCTAAAAAAACCATAACACTACACAATACAAATCGGATTCGGGGGTTCCCTTTCCGGCTGGCAGGGGGGAGGGAAAGGCTAGAAAAATAACAGAGGCGGAGACGGGGATTGGGGAGGGGCGGGGGGGGCGGGCGGGGGGGAAAGGAAGGATGGGGGGGGGGGGGGGACGAACACATTACAGGTGAGAGGGGGGTGTGGCGGGCGGTGTGGCGGGGGAGGGAAGCAACCATTTACATGTGAGAGGGGGATGTGGCGGGGAAAGGAAACACCATTACCAGTGTGAGAGGAGGAGGTGGCCCGGGGCGAAGCAGCAACTGTCTAAGGGTGTTTGAGGTGCGGGAGGTGCGAGGGGGGGGGGGGGGGAACGGACAACCTTTAACAAGTGGAGATGGGAGATGTGGAGGGGGGGGAGGGGACGGGACGGAACAATTTACCAGTTTGGGAGAGGGACGTGGCGGGGGGGGGAGGGGAAAGGACAAAACATTTACCATGTGTTGTAGAGGGGGTGTGGTGCTGCCGGCGGAAGGAAGAAGGGAACAAATTCTTACCAGTGTGAGAGGGGATGTGGCGGGGGAAGGAGCGCAAAATTTACCAGTGTGTGTGAGAGGGGCTGCATGTGGAAGGGGGGGGCGGGGATCGCGAAAACTAGTTCCAACGCTGTGCGATCGGTGAAGAGGGGGGAGGTCTTTGTTGGCGGCGGGAGAAGGAACAACAGATTAACAGTGGGAGAGGGAATGTGTCGGGGGAAGAGCAACATTACCAGTGTGAGAGGGGATGGATGTGGGGAGGTTGAGAGGGGGGGGGGGGTGGGGACGTGGGGGGGGGACGGAACAACATTTACCAGTGTGAGAGGGGGTGTGGCGGGGGTGTGGCGGGGGGAAGGAGCAACATTTACCAGTGTGAGAGGGGATGTGGCGGGGGAAGGAACAACATTTACCAGTGTGAGAGGGGATGTGGCGGGAGAAGCAGCAACATTTACCTGTGTGAGAGGGGATGTGGCGGGGGGGGGGGGGGAAGGAAAAAGGGGGGGGGGGGGGGGGGGGGGGGGGGGGACGGAACAACATTTACCAGTGTGAGAGGGGGTGGGGCGGGGGAAGGAACAACATTTACCAGTGTGAGAGGGGATGGGGGGGGGCGGGGAAGGGGAAGGAACAACATACCCGTGTGAGAGGGGAGTGGCAGGGGGGGGGGGGGCGGAACAACAATTTACCCGTGGAGGGGGGGGGGGGGGGGAGGAACAACATTACCAGTTGAGAAGGGGATGTGGCGGGGGGAAGGAGAAACATTACCAGTGTGAGAGGGGATGTGGCGGGGGGGGGGGGGGGGACGGAACAAAAATTTCCCGTGTGAGAGGGGGGTGGCGGGGGGGGTTGTGGAGGGGGTGGGGTGGGGTGGGGAAGGGGGGCAACATTTACCAGTGTGGAGAGGGGATGTGGGGGGGGGAAAGGAACAACATTACCAGTGTGAGAGGGGATGTGGGGGGGGGGGGGACGGAACAACATTTACCAGTGTGAGAGGGGATGTGGCGGGGGGGGGGGGGGGGGGGGGGGGGGGGGGGGGGGGGGGGGGGGGGGTGGGGGGGTGGGGGGGGGGGGGGGGGGGGGGAGGAGACGGGGGCAGGGGGAGGGGGGGGGGGGGGGGGGGGGAAAGGGAAAAAATTCCAGTGGAGAGGGGTGTGGACGGGGGGGGGGGGAAAGGAACAAAAAATTACAGTGGGAGGGGGTGGGGGGGGTGGCGGGGGGAGAAGAAAAAACATTTTCCGTGTGAGAGGGGATGTGGCGGGGGGGGGGGGACGGAACAACATTTACCCGTGTGAGAGGGATGTGGGGGGGGGGGGGGGGCGGAACACATTTACCAGTGTGAGGGGGATGTGGCGGGGGGGGGGGGGAAGGAACAACATTTACAGTTGGAGAGGGGATGTGGCGGGGGGGGGGAGGAAAAAATTTACCAGGGGTGAGAGGGGATGTGGGGGGGGGGGGGGGGGGGCGGAAAAAACATTTACCCGGGGTGAGAGGGGAGTGGGGGGGGGGGGGGGGAGGCCCGGGAAAAAACCATGGGGGGGGGGGGACGGAACAACATTTACCCGTGGAGGGGGGGAGTGGCGGGGGGGGGGGGGGGGAACAACATTTACCAGTGTGAGAGGGGATGTGGCGGGGGGGGGGGGGGACGGAACAACATTTACCAGTGTGAGAGGGGGTGTGGCGGGGGGAAGGAACAACATTTACCAGTGTGAGAGGGATGTGGCGGGGGTGGGGGGGGAGGGGGGCGGAACAACATTTACCAGTGTGAGAGGGGATGTGGCGGGGGGGGGGGGAGGAACAAACATTTACCAGTGTGAGAGGGGATGTGGGGGGGGGGGGGGGGGGGGGGGGGGGGACGGAACAACATTTACCAGTGTGAGAGGGGATGTGGCGGGGGGGGGGGGACAACATTTACCTGTGTGAGAGGGGATGTGGCGGGGGGGGGGGGGGGAAAGGGAAAAACATTTAAAAAGTGAGAGGGGATGGGTGGCGGGGGGGGGGGGGGGAGGCGGAACAACATTTACCAAGTGTGAGAGGGGATGTGGGCGGGGGGGGGGGGGGGGGAAACAATTACCCGGTGAGAGGGGATGTGGGGGGGGGGGGGGGGGGGCGGAAACAACATTTACCAGTGTGAGAGGGGATGTGGCGGGGGGGGGGGCGGGACGGAACAACACATTACCAGTGGAGAGGGATTGTGGCGGGGGGGAAAATTCCGGGGGGGGGAACGAACAACACAGTGTGAGAGGGGGGGGGGGTGTGGCGGGGGGAAGGAAAAAACATTACCCGTGTGAGAGGGGTGTGGGGGGTGGGGGGGGGGGGGGGGGGGGAGGGGGGGGGGAGGGAACAACATTTACCAGTGTGAGAGGGGATGTGGCGGGGGGGGGGGGACGGAACAAATTACCAGTGTGGGAGGGGATGTGGCGGGGGGGAAGGAACAACATTACCAGTGTGAGAGGGATTGGCGGGGGGGGGGGGGGGGGGGGGGGGGGGGGGGGGGGGGGGGGACGGAACAACATTTACCAGTGTGAGAGGGGATGTGGCGGGGGGGGGGGGGGGACGGAACAACATTTACCAGTGTGAGAGGGGATGTGGCGGGGGAAGGAACAACATTTACCAGTGTGAGAGGGGATGTGGGGGGGGGGGGGGGGGGACGGAACAACATTTACCAGTGGGGAGAGGGGATGTGGGGGGGGTGGGGCGGGGGGACGGAACAACATTTACCAGTGTGAGAGGGGGTGTGGCGGGGGGAAGGAACAACATTTACCAGTGTGAGAGGGGATGTGGCGGGGGGGGGGGGGGGGGAGGAACAACATTTACCAGTGTGAGAGGGGATGTGGCGGGGGGGGGGGGCCCGGGAGGGGGGGGGGGGGAAGGAAAACATTACCAGTGTGAGAGGGAGTGGCGGGGGGGGGGGGGGGGGGACGGAAAACATTTACCAGGGGAGAGGGGGGTTGTGGCGGGAAGAACAGAAAATTTACCGTGTGGAGGGGGGGGGGGGGAAAATTTCGGGGGGGGGGGGGGGGGGGGGCGGGGAACGGAAACAACATTTTCCAGTGTGAGAGGGGATGTGGCGGGGGGGGGGGGACGGAACAACATTTTCCGGTGTGAGAGGGGATTGGCGGGGGGAGGAGGAACAACATTTACCAGTGTGAGAGGGGATGTGGCGGGGGGGGGGGGGGGCGGAACAAAATTTACCAGTGTGAGAGGGGATGTGGCGGGGGGGGGGGGGGACGGAACAACCTTACCAGTGGAGAGGGGATGTGGCGGGGGGGAAGGAACAATTTTCAGTTTTGAGAGGGGATTTTGGGGAGGGGGGGGGGGACGGGGGACGGAACAACATTTACCAGTGTGAGAGGGGGTGTGGGGGGGAGGGGGAAAAGGAAACAACATTTTCAGTGTTGAGAGGGGATGTGGCGGGGGGTTTGGGGGAGGGAAGGCAACATTACCAGTGTGAGAGGGGATTGTGGCGGGGGGGGGGAAACAACATTTACCAGGGGGTGAGAGGGGATGTGGCGGGGGGGGGGGGGGGGGGGGCGGAACAACATTACCAGGTGTGAGAGGGGTGTGGCGGGGGGGGAGGGGAAACAAAAATTTACCCGTTTTGAGAGGGGATGAGGGGAAAAAAAGGGGGGGGGGGGGGGGACGGAACAACATTTACCAGTGTGAGAGGGGATGTGGCGGGGGGGGGGGGGGGGCGGAACAACATTTACCAGTGTGAGAGGGGATGTGGCGGGGGGGGGGGGGGGACGGAACAACATTTACCAGTGAGAGAGGGGATGTGGCGGGGGGGAAGGAACAACATTTACCAGTGTGAGAGGGGATGTGGCGGGGGGGGGGGGGACGAAAAACATTTACCCGTGTGGAGATGGGGGGGTTTTGGCGGGGGGAAGGAACAAAAAATTACCAGTGTGAGGGGGGGGGGTGTGGCGGGGGGAGGGGGACGGAACAACAATTACCAGTGTGAGAGGGGATGTGGCGGGGGGTTGTGTGGGGGGGGGAGGACAACAACATTACCAGTGTGAGAGGGGGTGTGGCGGGGGGGGGGGGGGGGGGGGGGACGGAACAACATTTACCAGTGAGAGAGGGGATGTGGCGGGGGGACGGAACAACATTTACCAGTGTGAGAGGGGATGTGGCGGGGGGGGGGGGGACGGAACAACATTTACCAGTGTGAGAGGGGATGTGGCGGGGGGGGGGGGGAGGAACAACATTTACCAGTGGAGAGGGGGGGTGGGGGGGGGGGGAGGAACAACATTTACCAGTGTGAGAGGGGGTGTGGGGGGGGGGGGTGGGGGGGGGGGACGGAACAACATTTACCAGGGTGAGAGGGGGATGTGGCGGGGGTGTGGCGGGGGGACGGAACAACATTTACCAGTGTGAGAGGGGATGTGGCGGGGGGAAGGAACAACATTTACCAGTGTGAGAGGGGATGTGGCGGGGGGGGGGGGGGGGGGGACGGAACAACATTTACCAGTGTGAGAGGGGATGTGGGGGGGGGGGGGGGCGGAACAACATTTACCAGTGAGAGAGGGGGTGTGGGGGGGGGGGGAGGGAAAAACATTACCAGTGTGAGAGGGGATGTGGCGGGGGGGGGGGGGGGGGGGGGGGGACGGAACAACATTTACCAGGGTGAGAGGGGGGGGGGGCGGGGGGGGGGGAAGGAACAACATTTACCAGTGTGAGAGGGGATGTGGCGGGGGAAGGAAAGAAAACAATTACAGTTGGGTGATGGGGGGGTGTGGGGGGGGGGGGGACGGAACAAACATTACAGGTGAGAGGGGATTGGCGGGGGGGGGGGGGGGGAAGGAACAAACATTTACCAGTGGGGAGAGGGGTGTGGCCGGGGGAGGCCCGGTAGAGGGGATGTGGCGGGGGGGAAAGGGGAAAACATTTACCAGTGTGAGAGGGGATGTGGCGGGGGGGAGGGGGGGAAGGAACAAATTTACCAGTGTGAGAGGGGGTGGGCGGGAGAAGGAGAGCAACATTTACCTTGGTGAGAGGGGATTGGGGGCGGGGGGGGGGGGGGCGGAAAAACATTAAACCCGTGTGATGGGGAGGGATGTGGCGGGGGGGGGGGGGGGACGGAACAACATTTACCAGTGAGAGAGGGGAGGGGGCGGGGGGGGGAAGGGGGGGAACAACATTTACCAGGGGGAGAGGGGATGTGGCGGGGGGGGGGAGGAACAACATTTACCCGTGTGAGAGGGGGGGGTGGCGGGGGGGAGGGGGGGAACAACATTTACCAGTGTGAGAGGGGATGTGGCGGGGGGGGGGGGGGGCGGGGAAAACAACATTTTCCAGGGGAGAGGGGGATGTGGCGGGGGGGAAGGAACAACATTACCAGTGTGAGAGGGGATGTGGCGGGGGGGGGGGAAGGAACAACATTACCAGTGTGAGAGGGGTGGGCGGGGGGGGGAAGGAACAACATTTACCAGTGTGAGAGGGGATGTGGGGGGGGGGGGGGGGGACGGAAAAACATTTACCAGTGTGAGAGGGGATGTGGCGGGGGGGAGGAAGAGGAACAAACTTTACCCGTGGAGAGGGGATGTGGGGGGGGGGGACGGAACAACATTTACCAGTGGGAGAGGGGA